>NC_064568.1:43019200-43619200 GCF_937001465.1 Orcinus orca
CTCTTGTCCATTTATAAATCTACTAGCAGTTTGAAAAAGGAACCAAGTGGAACGTGCAAAGCAGTGCCCATCTGAGGAGCAAAGTTAAGGCCAGATACAGAAAAGACTTTTTCCCCCAAACACTTCCCATATTGGCTGGCTCTAGAGGGTATTATGTCAGTAAGTAAAGAACATGCTACTAGGAAAAAATACAGAGAACAAAAAAGAGTTGCTGAAAATTTAAAATATGATTATTGCAAAGTAAAAAATTCCATAGATGAGCCAAATAGTGGGATGGATATAATTGAAAACCAAGTTGGTGATTAGGAAGACAGAAATAATTGCACCAAAATGGCCAAGGACTATCTTGTAAAAGAAGAATAGTAGGAAGAGAAGGGATTTGTCCTCCCAATATCAAAACATGTCTCAAAACAAGAGTAGTTAAGTCTGGACTTCCTTGGTGGTGCAGTGGTTAAGAATCCGCCTGCCAATGCAGGGGACACGGGTTTGAGCCCTGGTCCAGGAAGATCCCTCATGCCGCAGAGCAACAAAGCCCAAGCGCCACAACTACTGAGCCTACACTCTAGAGTCTGCGAGCCATAACTACTAAGCCCATGCGCCACAGCTACTGAAACCCGTGCGCTCTAGGGCCCAAGTGCCGCAACTGCTGAGCCCGCATGCTGTAACTACTGAAGCCTGTGCACCTAGAGCCCATGCTCCACAACAAGAGAAGCCACCACAATGAGAAGCCCGTGCACTGCAACAAAGAGTAGCCCCTGCTCACCGCAATTAGAGAAAGCCCACGCACAGCAACGAAGACCCAACGTAACAATAAATAAATATTAAATGCTTTAAAAAAAATAAGTAGTGGAAGACCCAACGTAGCAATAAATAAATATTAAATGCTTTTTTTAAAAAAAGTAGTTAAGTCAGTTTGAGGCCAACACTGGAATAAACAAATAGATAAATGGGATAGAAACAGGTCTTATGATACAAATGACATTTCAAACCCATAGAGTTTCAATAACTTGTGATTGGACACCTGACTCTCCATTATGAAAAAAATAAAGGTAAATACCCATCTCACACTATCCTCAAAAATAAATTCCAGATGAGTTAGGTATTTAAAGATAAAAATTAAATTGGACTTGGGTTTCCTGGGGGATGCTAAGCCTAACCACAAACTCAGAAACTGTAAAGGAAAATGACCAATATGACTACGTAAAAACTTAAAACTAATGGATGGCAAAAGGCACAATAAAATAGTTAAAAGGTAAAAGGCAAACTAATGGAAAATGTAACAAAGACTATATATAAAGAGAATATAAATATATAAAGAGAAAAAAAATATATATAGAGAGAGAGAGAGAGAAAAACAGGCAAAAGCTATCAGGAGGAAATTCACAGTAGAAAAGACCATTAAATATATAAAAAGATGTTCATTCTCCCTAAAAAAATTTTTTATATGTGAATTAAAATGAGTTACTGTTCACTCTTTAACCTGGTAAAGAGTGAAGCATGTTTGTGAGGTTGTGAGGAAAGAAAGAACACTTTCAAATTCTTGGCAGGAATGTTAATTCAGATATCCTTGGAGGACAAGTTGGCCTTATCTATCAATGTTTTAGATATGCGTGCCCTTTGACCCATCAGCTCTACTTCAGGAATTAGAACACACACAAATGTAGACCATGGCACTGTAATATTTAAACACTGAAAACAAACTAAATGTGAAATGAGGAGTCCTTCAGTAGGGCAGTAGTTAACTAAACGGTTACATCCACAGTGGAATATTATGTCATGATTAAAGGGAATGGGGTAGATTTGTATGAACTGATGGGAAAACATGGTATACGCTAATAACATATAAATGCTTCAAAAGATGTTTGGAGGCGTATACCCCAAACTGTTCATGTTGGTTCTTTCTAGAGAGAGACACAGCCAGAACATGAGCTAGGGATGTTTTCCTTGCCTTATGATATGAATTCTTTACCATGAGTATGTGCCACTCTAAGTTTGTGAAGATGTCGGAAAGGGCCCCTGCCATCCACTCTCCCGTCCCTGCCTCTGGACTGCTGGACTGCTGGACTGCTGGCTCTGCTGCAGAGCTGGCTGCTCATCCTAGTTTTGCCCCATCCCAGGGGTCATCTGGTGCCAGATCTTAGACGGCCACCTGGAAGAGGCTGAGCATCAGCTGGAATTCCTGAAGGAGGTGCAGCAGTCCTTTGGGAAGTCCGAGGTCAGAGCTCTCTGGGCGCTGGGGTTGCTCCAGGATCGTGCCCCCGCCCCGCCTTCCTCCCACCCCCAGTTTCCAGTAAAGCACCCAAGACAGCCCAGGCTTCTGGCAACTCTGCGCAGAGGGTGTTGCTTCCAAGACCTGGGCCTGCCTCCCACAGGTGCTGGTTTTCCTCCAAGCCCTCCTGGCTTCCAAGAAGCACAAGGGAGAGCAGGAGGCCGCGGCACTGCTGAAGGAAGCGGCTGAGCTGCACTTCTCCAGCACGCAGGCCCTCCCCCTGAGCACCGAGTACTTTGAAAGGCTTGACCCCCTCTTCCTGGTCTGCATCGCCAAGGAGTACTTGGTCTTCTGCCCCAAGCAGGTTAGAGGAGAGTGCATCTTCATGGCGGCGGGGTGGGAGCGGGGTTGGTCCTGAGGACAGGTCTGGACGGAGGCAGGACCTACCTGGCAAGTCACCAGGGTGCTTGAGCCTCTGGCAGTTGGGGAGCCCAGCGCTTTTCACACTTGCACGTGCAGCGCACCAGTCAGCCAGGGAGTGGGGCACAAGCCCTGCATCTCCCAAGGGATGCCGATGCTTGCTGGTCCAGGTACCGCACTTGGAGGAGCAGGGCACTGGCCCCTGTGTCTGCATTTATCCTAGGGAAGAACTGGGCTCCCTTTTTGCCAGACGTCTTCTAAGAAGTATGTTGGTCTTTTCTTGTTTGTCTGGCTTTCCCAGACAGTCAAGATTCCTTGTGGGCAAGGATCATATCTCATACGCCTTAATATCCCCCCAGTGCCTTGTAATGTCATTCCACAAATATTTATTGAAGGCACTACCACGTGCCAGATGCCGTGCTAGGTAGGGGGGATGAAACAGTGAACAAAAGAAAGTCCCCATTCTCGGGAGCTGATGCTCTTGCACTAGGTGGTACGGAGTGCATGGTATATACATGTGGAAAAAAGTAAAACACTGCGAGAGTGTTTTCTGAGCACTCCCGGAGTCTCCGTTGGAATAGGGCGAACCGCACAGCCAGACCCCCGTGTTCCTACAGCCCCGGTCGCCAGGCCAGATTATGTCTCCTCTTCTTAAACAAGTCTCTGTGATCTTGAATCCTGTAGTCAAGGCAGCACCAGCCCTGATCGACCCGCTGTATTTGATGGCCCAGGTCAAGTATCTCTCAGGTGAGCCTGTAGGTCCTCATGGCCGGCGGGGCCCCTGGGTGAGTGTCCGCAGGCTCCCTGCCTGGGGTAGTCCACACACACATACCCTCAGGAGGCGGGCCCACTCCTTCCAGCCTCTAACCCCCAGACACCTTCCTGACTCCTCACCAGCAGGGGTCTCTCCAACCCGCCCTTTTGCTGATAGCTTACTTCAGCAGTCCCCAACCCTTTTGGCACCAGGGACCAGTTTCGTGGAAGACAATTTTTCTTCCACGAAGAAGCGGGGTGTGTGGGGGGGTGATGGTTCAGGCGGTAACGCGAGCGATGGGGAGCGGCAGAGGATGCTTTGCTCGCTGGCCCGCTGCTCACCTCCTGCTGTGCGGCCTGGCTCCTAACAGGCCGCGTCTGTGGCCCAGGGGTTGGGGACCCCTGGTTTACTTGATCTGTGCCAGGTAATAGTCACTGAACTTGATTACGTGCTGGTACTGCTCTGATCCTGGGGGACAGCAGTACTCAAAACAGGCAAAAATTCCACCATGGAGTTTGTGTTCTAGTGAGGGGACTTGGACAGTAAATGCAGTATTGTTGTTAGGGCACGATTGTGCAATGGAGAAAATGAAAGCCGGGGAGGGTGTGCGGGGGTGCCAGGGTTGCAGTTTTTAAAAGGTGGTCAGGAAGGCCTTGTGAGGAGGGGAGACCCTGTACCATTAGACTTTCAGAGCCTCCAGCAGCCAGAACAGTCCCCGTCCATCCTGTCCCATCTCAAGGCCGAGATTCTGGAGGGAGAGGGAAAGGGGGAGAACCCTCCGTGGGGGCCTGTTGTCCTCTCCGAAGTCCTTGCTCCCTTCAGCCTTTCACCCCCGTCTGCCAAAGGCTCCAGAATGCCGTGGCGTGCCTGTGTCCTCTGGCTCTGCATTGTGTGGCTTACACTCTGTCCAGAGCTCCCCGGTCTTCATCCTCGGCCCTCCTAGTGTTCATCCGGCTGCCAGGTTTGCCCACTTCTTGAAGGTCTCCTGGGTACAAGGGGAGGGCAGAAACCGCCCCCATCCCGACACACACACAGTGGTGCTGACAGCTGCCAGCACCTTTAGGGACAAAGCAAGGTCTCCAGCTGCTTAGGTTGTCATGGTGACATCTTCACATTTCTGCAGCACAAGGGAAGGAGCAGGGAGTTTGGGACCCAGAAGCAGGTGTTCCCCACCAGCTGGTGATGGACCCCAAGCAGGAGCTGTTGAGGGACCTGGCTGCAGAGGGAGGAGGGCTCTCCCACCAGCTCGCTGTACCCCATTCCTGGGCTGCCACTGCCACCTGCTTAGGGCCAGCCTGGCTGCAGGGAGGCCTCTTAGCCTCAACGTGCCAAGGCATTCAGAGCTCAGCCTCAGGAGCCGATAGGCCTGGATTTAAATACTGACTTTGTCCCTTCCAAGCTGAGTGACTTATATCACTGAAGTTTCAGTCCTGCATCATAATACCAACCTTGCGGGGCTGGGCAGACATTAAACCAGCCTTTCTAAAGTGCTCTGCCTATGTTGGTGCAGAGCAGGTGCTTCTTAAGTTGTGGCTATTATGGTTGCTGTTATTATTAGATTTTGTTCTGCTCTTAGGTGTGGGAATCGAGAGTTCAGTGTTCCCCTGAGCTTCCAGAGGGAGCAGTGAAGTAACTTAGCCATCTCCCTGAGGGTACAGAGAGAAGGGAGGTGTCACACCAAGGTTTGAATTTCCTGGCTTTTGTCTGGGTCAAGGCAAAAACTGTAGTTCTAATTTTAGGAAGAAACCTCTGAGTCAAGCAGAACAGAACTGGGTAAAATGCCCTATTGGGTGTTTCTGGGTAACAGGACGTGTAAAATTCCTCCTGCCTTTACATAGTGGGTCCTGAGAGTCCCAAGGATCCCTGGATGTAGAGATTTGTTTATTATTTCTAGGAGAGTTAGAGAATGCCCAGAGCACCCTGCAGCGTTGCCTGGAGCTGGACCCCACCTCCGTGGACGCCTACCTCCTCATGTCTCAGATCTACCTGGCTCAGGGCAACTTTGCCATGTGCTCCCACTGCCTGGAGCTGGGCGTCAGCTACAACTTCCAGGTGGGGGTCCCTTATGCCCTGTCACCTGCTCGGCATCCCACAGCCCAGCTCGCATCAGCCCCCACTTGGTTCAGGAGAGTAGTCTCAGGAGCTGCCTGCATCCCTCAGCCCCTTCTGCTGGCCCAAAGGCAGGAGCAGGCTCAGTGGGCTCCTGTGGCCTTCTCCCCTCTGGAAGCTGGAGCCCCACACTTTGCTTATGCTCCTCTAGGTCCGAGACCACCCCCTCTACCACTTCATCAAGGCCAGGGCCCTCAACAAGTCTGGAGACTACCCAGAAGCCATAAAGGCACTGAAGATGATCATAAAATTACCAATTCTGAAGATGGAAGAAAGCAAGAAGTTCCATGGGCCCTCTGTGCAGCCCAGCGAGCGGGTATCCATCTTACTGGAATTGGCAGATGCCCTCCGGATGAATGGGGAGCTGGTAAGAAATGTGCTGCTCTCTCCCCTTGGTTCTGGGGCGTGCTGGAGGTCCAGGGTAGGCCTGGGAACAAGGCTTTTTGATTCTGGCTGATGTCTCCTGGTGCTTTATTTGAGGCTTTATTCATTTGGGAGCATCCCTCTCCCTTACCTAAAAGGCTTCAGTGGCTCCCATTGCCCTCAAGATAAACTCCAAACCCTACTGAGTCCTGCATGATCTGTCCCCTGCCTACGTCACTGTCCCTATAAGGATCTGGGAGGTGGAGCACACAGGCCCACCAGGGCCACCACAGGTAGTCGTGCAGGTTGGGCAATGCACAGCTCCAGTAGATGCCAGTTACATCCCCTTGAAGTTTTGCAGTGTACAACCTGCTCAACTGTATGAGGCAGCCCTGGGACCTTGGAAGGTCTGGCTGGGCAAAGGCAGGAAGCACCAAAATGGGCAAAGAGAGTAACTTTGTTAGAATAATCAAGGGTACATATACAATGAAGATATAATTCGAATAGACCTTTATGTGCCCAATACCATAACGTTAAAATATCTTTGACTGAAAGCAGGAAGGTACAAGGAGAGGCGTCCATAGGTCTCCCATAGGAAGGAATCACCAACAGACTTTGAGGTGCTCGGGAACAAGTTCTTACAGTCAGGGGTTTCGTGCCCCTCAGCTGGCCCTGCCCTCCAGGAACAGTGGCCCTGGATGCCGAGGGGCTCTCTCTCCTTCCTGCTGCTCTGAGGTAGAGGTGGGCCATCCTCTCCTTGGCTTCCAGGAGTGGTGGGTGACAGCAAATGGAGGGTCTGTTGGGTTCCCATGTCTTAGCATGAGGCCACGAAGGTCATGCAGGACACCATCAACGAGTTCAGTGGCACGCCGGAGGAGATCCGCATCACCATTGCCAACGTGGATTTGGCCCTGAGCAAGGGGAACGTAGACCTGGCACTGAGCATTCTGAGGAACATCACACCCAAGCAGCCCTGCTACATGGAGGCCAAGGAGAAGATGGCCAGCATCTACCTGCAGACCTGCAAGGATGTCCGCCTCTACATCGGGTGCTACCGGTGAGCCCTGGGCAGTGCACTGACAGCCCCAGCCCCAGTGGCATCTCAGGGAGTGTTTTCTCCAGATTGTCTTCTTCACCCTGGGTCTTCAGAATGTGTCCTCAGAGTGTGTTTGATGAAAGTAGGGAATTTCCCATGGGTTAGGTCAGTCAGACCAGCTTGTGGCTGACTTGTGAGGATACAGGGGTGAATCTGCCCTGAGCCCTGCTTGCCCCCCGTTATGGGTCACATCCTGGTGGGAATCATTTTTCTGCCCCAGCCCCTGGCTCTGCCTGTCCTTGAGGAAATGTTCAGTGACTTAGATGTACCAACGTGAGTGAAGGAGGATGGAGAGCAGGGATTGGAAGCCCCAAGTTACTGTCTCTACGATTTGACATTGGGACTTCAAGGGTACTGCCCTGGTCCCCTTCCTCAGGCAAAACTCTACCTAGGCAATTCAGGAGGAAGGGGAGGTGATGCCAAGAGCAGTGGGAAACCAATAAGCAGTAGGGTGACATAGTCACACTGGAGGTTTAGAAAGAGCAGGCTGCCTCATGAAGAGGGGTCTGGGGGTTTGGGAGTGGAGGCCAGAGGAGTGGGTGGAAGTGCCGGCTGTGGTCCAGATGACAGTTGAGGAGAGGCTGAACTAAGGGAGCTAGCACCATGCCTCATCTGAGCCAATAAGTATTGAATGATGAATGAATGAGTAAATGAAAGAATGTCAGCCAGAATGAGTGGGAAAGAAGAGGAGATGGATTCAGGAATAGGAAGGATGCACAGGGCTGAGCTAAGGTTTTGGTTACTTTTGCAGGGAGCTCTGTGAACATCTGCCTGGCCCTCACACCAGCCTGCTACTGGGTGATGCTTTCATGAACATTCAGGAGGTGAGTGAAGGTCTCATGACCTCACCAAGTGCCCCCCCCCAAAAAAAACTTACTTCTCCAGTGAGAGGGAAGAGAGAGACTGCGGACCCTTTCCCCACCAGCCCGAGAAGGCCCTCGAGGTCTACGACGAGGCCTACAGAAAGAACCCACACGACGCATCCCTGATCAGCAGGATTGGGCAAGCTTACGTGAAGACCCACCAGTACACCAAGGTCAGGCTGGGCTGGGGTGGGAAGGGGTGGGGAGGGCCGGCCCAGCAGGGAAGATGGAGGAGGGTGCATGGGTGGGAGGCTGGGTGGGAGGGGAGAGCCCGCTGAATGGGGTGCCAAGGGGAGGACTCAGCAACTCCCCACCACCCCCCACCACCTGCCGAGGCTAAGGCTCGGGCCCTGAGCCAGGAGGGAGGCCTTTGCACCTGAGGCTTCTGTGATCTGGAGGGGCACACAGGCGCGGTGGCTGCGGCGGGGAGTGGGGCGGTGTGCACACGGTGTGAGGTGCTCGCGAGTAAAACCAGACTTGATGCCAATATTTCCTGTGCGCACTAAGGCGATTAATTATTATGAGGCTGCCCAGAAGATTAGCGGACAGGACTTTCTGTGCCACGATCTGGCTGAACTGCTCCTGAAGTTAAAGAAGTTCAACAAAGCAGAAAAAGTTTTGAAGCAGGCACTGGATCATGACTTTGGTGAGTCAGCATCCTCACTCCCCTAACCTTCGAGCAGACAGACTGCCCCCGGCCCGCACCCTCTTCTCCTGCAGAATGGGGCAGAGGACGGGCACTGGTTGGGGCTCTGAACCCAGCCTCCATCCTCCCCCATGCCCCCTTCCCAGGGGCCAGAAAACACTACTTTGAGTTTCCATTTTGCAGTCAAAGACATCCCATCCTTGATGAATGATGTCAAGTGCTTGCTTTTGCTGGCAAAGGTTTACAAGAGCCATAAGAAAGAAGATGTGATGGACACCTTGAACAAGGTAATTGACAAGTAGACTCAAGCTCTTTATCTGCCATTTCCTGATGGGAGCTGAAGATAGGATAGGACTGCAGGTCTGGAAGGCTCCAGGCCTGGTCCTCAAAAGAGGATCTAGGTTACACCTCCGACCTCCACCTTGCATTTATCCCCCCAGCCTTGCTCTCTTATTCATTGTGCACAGAAGTGCTCTAAGCCCGCCTGGGCTGGGCTGGAGAATGCAGGGCATAAGACAGTGCCTTTGTCCTCAAGGATGCTTGTGGTGATAATAATAGATAATGCCAGCAGGCTCCCATGCATTGAATGCTCTGTGCTGAGTTCTATACTAGGCTTTTTGCTTTCTTATTTAAGTCTCACAGTAGCCCTTTGAGCTAAGCACTGTGACATTCCTATTTAACAGATAAGACTCAAAGAGGTTAAGAAATGTACCCAAAGTCATACTGCTAGTAAGTGGTAGAGCTGAGATTTGAACCAGGTTTGGCTTGTCCCAGCCCAAAGTCTCCTGCTGGGAGACTCCTGGCCATTCTTCCCACTCCTTCACTCTTTCTACCCGAGGGTATGGCCTGGCACTTGCCCCTGGGGTGTATTCTGTGGTTGTAGAACATCTCGGACTGCTTGAGGTGACTTATCCCCTTGTTCCCCTCTGGATTTCCATTCCTCAGTCTGGCCCTTAGGGAACCCGGGGCTGATCTGTGCCCACTTCCCGAAACTTAACCCTGGCATCCTCATTTCCTCTTGCCCCAATGCTCTCTGGTTAACTCACTTGATCACTGTATGTCATGGACATTTGTGGGGGCCGCCTCAAGTTCCCAGCAGGGCAGTATTCAGAACAAATGCACCCATCAAAACACAGCCTGTGTTGAATACCTATGGTGTGCTTGTCCTAGCCTGTAGGACAGCTGAAGCAAATTAGACACAGTGAGTACCAAGGTGTGATGCAAACAGGTAAACAAGTCAAGTACAATAGAGTGTTTTGTTTGAGTGCCTTTGCTTCTGCTCCTGCCCCAGAGGCAGTGCCAGTTCACCTCCTGGGTACTCAGCCAGTGGCCCTGCCTGTCCAGAGCGACCCAGATTTGCTCAAGGGCACTTGAGATGCCCTTGCTAAGACAGCTGGCCCTGAGTTGAGAGCTTGGGGATTTGCTGTGAATTGGCCTGAGATCTGGCACATCAGGCTCTGGGTTTCTGATGCAGAGTTTACTGCTCTCCCAAGGCCATGGACCTCCAGTCTCGGATCCTGAAGCGTGTTCCCCTGGAGCAACCAGAAATGATCCCCTCCCAGAAGCAACTGGCAGCCTCCATCTGCATCCACTTTGGGGAGTACTACCTGGCAGAGAAGGAGTATGCCAAGGCAGTGCAGTCTTACAAAGATGCCCTCTCCTACTCACCCATTGACAATAAGGTGGGGATTGAAATAAGGTGGGTCCTCAAGAGCGAGACCCTCTTCCTTCTCTTGGGCCGCGAAGCCTCGCAGAGCTCCCTGACTAGGGACGGAGGCCAGTTCCTTCTCTGTGCCTCCCTGCAAGGGGCACAGACCCCTGGTGCCGGGGGGGCCTGCTCCAGCTGATCCCAGGGTCCTCACCCACCACAGCCCTCGGAGCAAGACTGGAAGCCTCGCTTTGTTTTTTTTGTTTGTTTGTTTGTTAATATTTATTTATTTTATTTGGCTGCACCAGGTCTTAGTTGCCACATGCGGGTTCTTAGTTGCGGCATGCATGCGGGATCTAGTTCCCTGACCAGGGATCGAACCCGGGCTCCCTGCTTTGGGAGCACGGAGCCTTAACCACTGGACCACCAGGGAAGTCCTCTGGAAGCCTCGCTTTGGACAGCCACTTGTGGAGGGTGGAGCAGGGAAGGTGTTGCTGAAAGGTGCTGCAAGTCTGCCCTTTTCAGGTCCCCCTTGCAGATGGAGAGACAATGAGAGTGTGGCTGCTGGGGGCTCTTTGGGCATGAAGCCCAGGCTAAGCTTCCAAGGAGGTTTAAAGTCTTGTGAGAGGTGTGGCTTCAGATAGGGAATGGTGGCTGGAGTTCACAGGCGGAGGGTAGATGAAGAGCCTAGTGACAGACCCATTCAGTTATTTAATATGCTCTCATTTAACAGATTCCCAATATGTGCAAGCCAGGTACTGAGCTAGGCCCTGGAGATGCAGTGGGGCAAGACACGGTCTCTGCCCATAGACTGCCCTCAGGCATGGGGTACAGACAAGTACACATGCAGTTCTCGTACCATGTGATACCCGCATGGGGCTCAGTACTCTGCGGGAGCTCAGAAGAGGGGTACCTGTCCAGGTGTCTGGGGCACAGAGGGCTTCCCAGAGGAGATGAGGTTGGAGCTGAAGCTGAAGGATGAGTATGAGTAAACCAGGCCCCAACTCTCAGCGGTTAGTTAGTAAAAGGCACGGTGTGACTAGAGTATTGGGTGGGAGAAGGGGAAAGCCAGAGACACCATCCCAGGGGATCAGAGACATATTTTGAAGGAAGAGCTGATAGAACTTGGGTGTGAGAGAACGAGGCATCGGTCCCTGAGCTTTCCCATGATGTGCACTGGTTAGTTATTGTATCTGGTCTTGTCCAGGTGGTGCCGGAACTGGCACGGCTCTACCTGCTGCAGGGCCACCTGGACTTGTGCGAGCAGCACTGCGCCATCCTCCTGCAGACTGAGAAGAACCATGAGACAGCCTCCGTGGTAAGAGGCTCCGGGCCCTCTTCCCTGCCTTCCCCAGGGTCCCTGCGACCGCATGCGGGCTGCTTCCTAACCCCGTAACCCCAGGTGCCCGGCTGACCCGGCCCTGAGGGGCTATCGGGCAGCAGGACTCAGCACTGGACCCGCTGCCCTTTGGATGGGAGGGGCGGGCTGGCAGCAGGGGGCAGCAGCGACCTCCCGGGCCAATCTGAGGGGAGGTGGTGAGGCTGATTCACTCCGGGGGAAACCACACCCAACTGTTGAAGGCAGGGGTGGGACAGGTTCCTGGGGCTTCGGGAAGTGTGTGGGAAGAGCCATCCCCAGTCCAGCCGCTCTCCACCCTGTCACCCAGACCACCTTCAGGGCCGCCCCAGCAGAGGTGGGGAGCCCTCATTCCACCTCGCTGCCTGGAGCTGGTAGTTCTCAGATGGGGGTGGAGGGCCTAGCTCCTCGCATGTCTACCTCCAGCCTTTCCTTCCTACTTCCATCCTTGCCCCCCACTCCCCCACCCCAGGCTGCCCCGCCTTCTCGGCTTCTCCCGTGGCAGCTTCTCCCAGAGCCCAGAGAGGCTACCTCGGAAATCCTCTCCTACCTTCCCTCCTTACCCACCCCGTTCCCACGACAGCCTCCCCGCCATGCCCATGCAAGCTGCTGTCCCAGCATCGCGTGTTTTCTGATAGATGATGGCTGACCTGATGTTTAGAAAACAGAAATACGAAGCTGCCATCAACCTCTACCACCAAGTCCTGGAGAAAGCGCCAGGTAACTGCCTGCATCGAGCCTACCCACTGAGACTGCCTGTGTCGGTTCCCACCAAGCGAGGGCTGCTCTCCCCCCAGAAGGGTGGGCCCTCTCCCCTCCTTCCTGACTGGGCAGAGGAAGCCCCCTCCTCTCTGATTGTTCCCAGAGAGGCAGGAAACTGATAAAGGCCCAGTGGAACGTGCTGGCCCTTCCCGAGTCCAAGGGGCCAGTTCCTGGTCTCAGGCAGGGCAGTGTTTGGCACTGGACCCAAGACAGCCTGTCTATCCCCAAATCACAGACACTGGGGCTCAACATAAGTCCCCTTTTGAGGTCACAGCCACCTAGAGGTAGCTAGAAATTCTCCCCTGACGTGTAGCTCCATTCCCACTCACTGCAACATAAAACCACTGCTTCTTGCTGGGGAAGGGGCCAGACACGAGGCTCAGGGTGGAGCCCCAGCCAGGCCCACACCAGAGTCACCCAGCAATCACAGCTATTTGGAGTTCGGGTCCTGGAGCCAGACTGTCTAGGTCTGAATCCTGGTCCTCTGTTTACCAGCTTTGTAACCTTTGGCAGATTACTTAACTTCTTTGTGTCTCAGTCTCCTCATCTGTAAATGGGAACAATAAGAGTACCTACTTTATTGCGTCTCAGTGGAGACACTGGAGCCACTGGGTTGCCCCTGCTCAGCCCAGACGGGTAGTGTTTCCTGGTCCTCCCTGCCTCTCCCTGCCTGATTCAGCTATTGGTTATCACAGCCTGAAGGTTTCTGCTCTCTTGTTTTAGACAATTTTCCTGTGTTGAACAAACTAATCGATCTGCTACGAAGAAGTGGCAAACTTGAGGACGCCCCTGCCTTCTTTGAATTGGCCAAGAAGGTGTCCAGCCGGGTGCCTTTAGAACCAGGGTTCAACTACTGCAGAGGCATCTACTGCTGGTGGGTTGGGGTGGGTGTGTTGGCAGTTATGTGCAGGAGGTTGTCCCTAACGGACATGCTGGCGTTTGCTAGGGAAGCAGAAATTCAGCTTCCAGATCAGGAAGCAGGGAGACCAGCGATCCTGCCCCTGCATTGTGCAGATTCACAGAGTGACCCCTGTGTGTCCCTGTACTCCTCGGGCCTCAGTTTCCCTGTCTGATTCTTGGTGTTTCTCTCCTCCACTATAGGCACATAGGGCAACCCAACGAAGCCCTGAAGTTCCTAAACAAAGCGCGCAAGGACAGCACTTGGGGCCAGAGCGCCATCTACTACATGGTGCAAATCTGTCTGAACCCAGACAATGAGATCGTGGGTGGAGAGGCTTTCGAGAACCTGGTGACTGAGAGCAAGTGAGGGCCCGGCTGGCCGGCAAGGGCAGGGGTGGGACCTGGGGGAAGGCAGAGAGAGCCCGCGGCCTCTGGGTCAAGGCCAGGTGAGGGCCAGGCTGTCAGGCCAGTGCCCTCTGCCCTCTGGCTTGGCATCCGATGCCCACGGCTCCACTGACAGGAAGGAGTTGGAGCAGCACGGCGTGCGCACTGCTGAGAAGCTGCTGCGGGAGTTCTACCCACACTCGGCCTGGGGCCAGACCCAGCTGCGGCTGCTGCAGAGCCTGTGCCTGCTGGCCACCAGGGAGAAGGCTAACGTGGAGGCGGCGCTGGGCACCTTCACTGAGATGGCCCAGGCCGAGGTGCACCAGCTGCCCACTGGGTGGACAGGCGGTGGGGGGATGCCGAGGGCGGGGCGAGGCAGCACCTGCTTCCCACCCTCACAGAAGGACAGCATTCCCGCCCTGCTGGCCATGGCACAGGCCTACTCGCTGCTGAAGCAGGTCCCCAAAGCACGCACGCAGCTGAAGCGTCTGGCCAAGGCCCCATGGACGCTGGCCGAGGCCGAGGACCTGGAGAAGAGCTGGCTCCTGCTGGCCGACATCTACTGCCAGGGCAGCAAGTTCGACCTGGCCTCGGAGCTGCTGCGGCGCTGCATGCAGTACAACAAGGCAAGGCGCGCACAGCTGTCGGGGCGGGGTCGGGGTCGGGGCACATGGGCTTTGGGGGCAGAGATGCGGGGGTAGGAAGGAGATGAGAAGAGGCGGGACAAGAGGGTTCCTGTGGACCACAGAGCAGGATGGGAACACGGAGCAAGGCAAGAGGAGGCGCACAGTGTCTGGGAGGGGGGAACGTGGAATGGGGAGGAGAGATGGGAAGGGTTCATGAGGTCGAGGGGCAGCGTGCAGGGAGGGTTTGGTGGGGCCGGGAGGGGCATTTGCAGGTCAGGGCAGGAGGGCTGCGGAGGAAGGCGTCCTGTCAGAGTGGGCACAGCTGAGAAGAGGGTACACAGTTCACCCCTTGCCAAGGTGGGCGGTGCTGCTGGAGTCCCTGAGTGGTTTGGGTGAATGCACCCACCGCCCATCCCTTGCCCCAACCGGGATGGGATGTGGCTTTCCCTTCAGTCCTGCTGCAAGGCCTACGAGTACATGGGCTTCATCATGGAGAGAGAACAGTCGTACAAGGACGCAGCCACCAACTATGAGCTGGCCTGGAAGTACAGCCATCATGCCAACCCTGCCAGCGGTAAGGCAGCCAGGCAGGCGTGCGTGGGTGCTGGGCCGGAGGACCAACAAATTCACCCCGCAACACAAGGCCTATGTTCTGGCTGTTGTGGGAACCGGAGGGGTTCTCAGGTCGTCGGACTGCCACCCATTGTCTGCATTCTCCCTGCTCCTGGATAGGCTTCAAACTCGCTTTCAACTACTTGAAGGACAAGAGATTCGTGGAGGCCATCGAAGTCTGCCACGATGTAAGCCCCCGACAGTGGTGGGGGGCTTGCTGCAGTGGCGGGGAGCCCTGCCTGGTGCTTCACACCCTTTCTCTCTCGGTCCCAGGTCCTCAAGGAGCACCCCAACTACCCCAGAATCAGAGAAGAAATTTTGGAAAAGGCCCAAGGGTCTCTGAGGCCCTAGCTGTGGTCAGTGGGAGCCAGGGTGGGTGGAAACTATCAACCTACAGAAGTTTCATGGAGGGGGTGGGAAGTGGGTCAGTGGAGAAGAGAGTCAGAAAATGACATATTCTTCCCATTTCTGTATTGTGTGTGGTTTATTTGAATCATGCCTAATCTGGTCTAAGGGACGTCCCAAAGCTTTATGTTTTTAAGGCACAAGAAGCAATTTTGCTCTGGGGAAGAAAGTTATCAACCAGCTTAGCTTCCACTGAGCTCACTGGGCAACTTCTAATGCGCTCCGCTTTTATCCCAGACTCTCAGAGGCCAAAGGGGAGCAAAGAGGTGGCTTAAAAAACACCCTACAGCTATTTTAATATTTTTATGTTTGCCCGTACAAGCCTCTCTTCTCCTGTCTGGTTCCCAGAATCCTGGATTAAAGAAGCAACTGCTCCTCTCTGCCAAGCTGCCCGCTGCGTCCTCCCTGGCAGGGGCCCAAACAGGCCCACTCTGTCCATGCATTCTGCCTCCCCCTCCCCAAGTCTTCAGCCAGCGTCTGCTGGTCCTTACCAGTTTGGGACAAACCCTGATTACTCTTGCCTCTGGCAGGAAAATACATCCCAAGTAAAACTAGCTCCTACTTCATCTTTAGTAAAAGACAGTGACCAACTAATTCATCCTCGAGGAACCCTTTTAACACCTCAGGGGACAAAAGCAGGGGTCCCTGTGTAGATGAATAGTGTTAATTGTAACTGGCAAGAGGGTGACAGAGGTCACCTTTGGTGTGCTCCCAATACCTCTCTTCCTGTTTTGCAGGATGGCAGTAATGGGCCAGTCTGACCTCAGGGGAAGGAACTCTGAACTGGGAGTCAGGAGGCCTAGAATCTCCCTGTGTGACCTTCCCCTCTGGGTATGTGTCCCCATCTGTGGCAGGAAATTAGACTAGATCTCTGTGTTCCCAAATCATGGTACAAATGCCTGCTAATGATACACAGCAAACATTTGAAAGTTTAATAACTATGTGTTTAAGTATCATCCTTATAGAAAAAATAGTACAACAAACTCATGAATTTGCGGGTGCTGTTACGTAGAATGGTTCTAACTTTTAAGCATATTGATATAATTGATATAAAGTAAAATACTTAGTATGAGTAGAATGCAGATATGGCAGAGTTTTCAAGATAAGTTGTCCAGTGACTAAGGTTTGGGAACAGTGAACGGGTAAAGGTCCCTTCTAGAACAGCCTAAGTCATCCCTGATGGCTGCGAGCCTTGTCTTTATAACATATTGCTGATCTTGTGCATGGCCTTTTGGTATGAGTCAGTGATCTGGAATGTTTTCCCCAGGTTACCACCATCCTTCCTATGGGAAGCCAGCTGCCTTTATTATGACCTGCTTTACAACCTAGTTTCTTGGGGTGAATTATGTTGAGGAAAAAACCCAAGTGACCCTGGGGCCCTAGATGGGGAGTGGGTAGGCTCAGTCCAGCCATGGGCTGTGGCCACGGGATAGGAGCCTGCAGGGGCTTCCAGCCAGAGTATTGGAGCTGTCGGGGGCTGCCACCCAGACCCCCAGGCTGGCCAGAGCAGAGCCTCAGGACCCTTGGAGAGACCCAGGTTTTGGATCATGCGTGCTGGAGCAATCTCTACAATAGGGCTCCCAGGGATCAGTGAGAGGGGCCACGAGACAACTTGATGCACCAGAATACTCCACCCTGAGATGCCTAAGACCTGGCTGTCCCTGCCTAAGCTGGTACCAGGGACAGGTGGCCCCACCATAGCCCGGACTCCAAGCCATGAGTTCTCTAACGGCCACTCCACTGACGACATGACCACGTGACTATGTCTACACATATCCTGAGGCAAGCGATAGATACCTAAAGGGTGACAGAACTGGCAAAAAAAGAGGATAAAACATACAGAAATAGAGCAGACACATGAAAACAGAATGGGAAGTCAGACACGCACCCGAGGCTTACATGTTCCAGGCACTCCTCTGAGCACTGGGTGCGTATAACTGAGCAAGCTTGTGAGGTAAGCAGTGTTATTATTTGGACAATACGGGGGACACCCAGGCACAGAGAGGGGAAGTAATTTGCATAAGTCACCTCACTAGTTAGTATAAGAGCTGGGATTCAAACCCTGGGACTCTGGGTCTGTGCTCTTAACCAGTAAGCCATAGAGAGGAAATAAGGCGTTCCCAGCATAGGCAGAGAATTAGAGCAAGAAAAGGGAGACCCAAGTCAGGTCTTTTTGGTGACCCCTCCTAGCATTTGTATAAATCATTATTATTCCTAGAGGGGAGGTCAACCTTGCTCCTCAGGCCCCCAGACTGGGGCCTCCTGGGGCAGGGTGCAGCCTGCTCTTCTGGCCTTTGGCCCAAGCTGCCAGGGACAGGTCAGACAGGTCTGGCTGGTGCAGATGGATGAGGTTCTGCAGCTTCTGGTGCTCAGGTCCCCAAGGACCTCAGCCACTCAGTCCCACATAAGGCCTGCACCAGCCACATCCCACTGCCCGCTTCACCCTCGAGGCCAGGCCCCAGCTCAGTACGGGTGAGTGGGAAGAAGTAAGCCCACACCCATCCCACACAGACAGCCCTGTCCCAGAAGACTGCCCTGCTGCTCCCCACCACCATCCAGGTGACCACTGGAGATGGCTTCATCCAAGGGGAAAACTGCTCCATCGGCCCGGCCAGCCTCTTCTCACTGGCTTCCTGTCTCTGAGTTGCCTGGCTGGCATGGAAAGAGGCCCAGTGTCCCCCACTTCTATCCCCAACACAGCCTCAATGTCCATACTGCCCAGCAGGGCCTGCCTCCCCCTCCCCCTCCCTCCTCCCTGCCACCTGAGGGTGTACCTGTGCTCCTGGTCCCACAAATGTGCTCCCAGATCCACAAACACAGACCACACTGAAAAATAGAGCCTCTTTATTGGTACCTGTAAGCTCAGGTACAAGGTGTTCCCACAAGCTCGCAGGCTGGCAAGGCCTCCTAGGCAAGAGGGCAGGCCCAGAGCCTGGGCTTCTTGGCACAGACACAGAAAAATGAATAAATTACAGTTCTAATACTCAGGGACAATATAGAAACTATGATGCGAAATTCAACATCTGCAAACAAAGGGCATGAAAGCCATAAGGAGCCACCCCTCGCCCCTGGCCAACTGGCCTTAGGGTACAGGCAGGTGGACCAGGCTGGAGTGCGTGCCTGGAAAGCCCTGAGTGGTCAGGGGCGTGCTACAGGCCCTGGGGCAGCCCCTTGCCCTCTCTGGGCCTCCTGCTTCCCCCTCCTACATTGATGGGCTTGGAATAAAAGCTGCAGCCTTTGGGGAGGGGGAAGATGGGGCAGAGGACAGGAAGGAGAGGGGGCTGCGTGGGGCAGAAGAGGGTTTTGGTCACGGTTGGTCAGCCCAGCCCCTCCCCCTGCCCAGATGCTGTCCCAGGCCAGCTCCGGCTTGCTCAGCCAGCCGGAGCAGGGCAGCTGCCACATTAGACAGAGGGCTCAAATCCATGCCTGGTCTACAGCAAAGCCCCGGCAAGGGCAGGGCTGCAGGACTAAAAGGCAAAGGGACTCGCAGGGGTCTGTGCCCCACCCCAACCCTAGCATTGCCTGCCAGCCACCTAGTCTCCAAATAAATTATGGAAATAAATTATAGTCTTCACAGTCCAGAGGATTCAGCCACCCATGAGTCTAGGGCTCAGGGTGGCAGAAGAAGCCTTAAGAAGTGGCTGATTTCAGCCCTGTGTGGCTGTCTTTGGGCTTAGGAACATCATACAAGACCGAAAAGGAGTCTGCAAAGCTCCAGGGGAGCCACATTTCTTCCTGCTCCTGGCATGGCCATGGAAGTGGAAGAGAGGGTGCGGGCATATGGGGGACCAGGCGGCTGAAAGGGGAAGTGCCCCCCGGTCCCGCTTCAGCACAGAAGGTTACAAAAATAAATAAATAAATCCAGAGTGTTGCATGAAAATTAGGAGTGCCCACATGGGAGCCAGCCAATGGGAGACCGTTACATACAGGCAGACCTCAGGGAGCCCCCAATTACAACGAAGCAGCAACAGGGCTCTTGGGGCCGGGAAAAGGCACCCTAACCCTCACACAGACACAGGCTCCACCAGCGACGCTGGGGCAGTGTCCTCAAACAACTGGCCGTCCATGAAGGGAGCCAGGGCCTCGGCGGCTGGCTCAGACAAGCCCATGATGGACTCCAGGAAGCACGTGCTGGCGTCCCCAGGGGGAGAAAAGGCAGGCAGGGCGAAGTGGGCCACCTCGAGGTTGTCCAGGCTATCAGACACCTTTTGGGAGGTGTAGTGGGGCCCCAGACTGTAGTCTGGCAGGGCCTGGAGCAGCTTGAAGGAGTCACAGGAGGACAAGCTCAGGTCCACTGAGCTGCTCTGGCCGGCATCCGTGATGGCTGGCACCGGGGGGCCGGGGAGGCTGCCTTCCCCCAAGCTTTCAAGGCCACTATTGAGGAGGCAGCTGGCATCCAGGTTGGCGTTTTCATCCAGGATGCCTGACGCGAGGCTGGAGCTGGAATAGCTGTGGGTCCAGCTGGCCAGGCCAGTGGGGTCACCGGTACCAAAGATGTCAGCTGGGTGGAAGCAGCTGAGGTTGTCCAGGCTGCCCACACCCCCTTCCTCCTCCTCCTCCCCCTCTCCACCCAGGTCAGAGTCACTGAAGCTCAGTATCCGAGCCAGGCTGTCATCGTCCACTCCGGGCTGGAAGCCGGGGCCGGGCAGGGCCGGGTGGGCAGAGCCACTGGGTGCCTCGCTGCTGCTCGATGCTGTGGACGAATCGGTCATGTCGCTGCTGCAGCTGTTGTCTCCCAGCTCGCTGCTCACGGGGGGCTTGGCCAGTGGGAACGTGGGGGCCAGGACCTGCTCGCTGGGGCTAAATGCGGCACCCTGGGCCGGGGCCTCCAGCTCCCCAAGGCTCTCGGCCCCCTGCTCCAGCTGCAGGCGGGTGAGCGTGTGAATGAAATGGGTCTGAACTCGCGCCTGATTAAATTCCACACGGCCCTTAGGGTTCTCACAGCCCTCTCTGCAGCAACCACAGGGGAACGCTGTGTGGTCCATCTGCAAAGAAAGCAGAGGTGCAGGTGAGGATCCGGCGGAGCCCGGAGAAGGCCCTGACTCAGGCTCGCCTTCCCAGCCCCGCCTGGCTCCCGTACCTGGCACTTGATGCCCGCCAGGCTACAGCTGCAGGTCTCAGGGTCACAGACCCTGTCACAGCGACAGCCACAGTCCTCCCGGGACTGGCGCAGGGCCTGCAGCTCTCGCTTCTCCTCACGATCGATCCTCCGCACGCCCGAGGCCCGCAGCAGAGCCCGCCGCTTCCGGGCTGGGTAGGGCTGGAGGAAGGTCATTTCCTCCAACTGGCCACCTGCCACGGCCACTGCCAAATCCTCCTCCACAGAGGCATCATCTATGGTGTCCACTGTAAGCGGCAGGCTGGCCTCCGTCTTGGGTATCCCGGCCTCCGAAAGCTGTGTCCAGAGAAGAGAGGAGGGACGTGAGAGGCAGACACGGATGCAGTTTCTGGCAGCATCGGTCACTTGATAAATACCCCCCTGCCACGTGCTTACTCTCTCTGGGCTGGGCACTGTGGATGCCATAGTGAATGGAACAGCCAAGAAAATACCCTTAGGGCGTTTGCAAACAGGTTTCGTATTCATGTTATTCCCCAGTCCGTGGACAAACCCCCTCCCCCAGACAGATACACCGACCCCCGGTGTCCCATCCACTCCCCCTTCCCAGTGAGGTCAGGCATATTCAGGCACCACGTCCCCAGCCCTGCAGCAAACAGGAGACCTTCTATACCCATCTGCCTGCAGATAATTTGGCAGCAAACCCTGATCAGGCCAATCACAGCCCCACAGGCCTCCCACAAACACAACAAGCAAATCGGCATCCACCCTGACACCTGTCCCCCCAAGGCTAGGACTTCAGAGCAACTCCTAGGGCGAGGGCCATGCAGAGGGTCTCCCCACCTTCCATCTCAGCGCCTCCAGCTTCTCCTCCTTCAAGCGTAGGCGCAGCTTCTCTTGCCGTGCCCGGGCTTGCTCCTGCGTAAACTCGGCCAGGGAGAAGCGGCGGTAGGCACTGTGGCGGGAGGCCATACCCAGGGTGCAGCCGCCGCGGCTGGGCACACTGGTGAAGCCCTGGCACCGAGGGAAGTAGAAGACAGTGATGCCATCGAAGGCTACCCGGCCTGGGCGCTTCCGGGGGGTCCGCTTCAGGATGGACAGGGCTGGAAGGCAGGCAGGGGAGGGGCGGGCATTAGTTCTCTGTGAGGCAGGGCCTAACCCCCAGGAGGTGATGCTGAACCCTCTCTCCTCACACCCCTCACACCCCAAAAAAGACATGGATCTGAGCCTAGGAGCCGGCCTGGCCGAGACTGGAGCTGGTGAAATGCAACATCACCCTATGTCAACACTGGCTCATTGTTATTTACCAGTCCAAATGAGAGCAGTAAATATCTTTCCCATCTTTAGTAGCCATTTACAGTTCCCCTGCACAGTTTTCTATAGTTCTTTTTTTTTTTTTTTTTTCAGTGGGGGGGCGGTGAGTGCCATGCGGCATGCGGGATCTTAGTTTCCTGACCAGGGATGGAACCCGTGCCCCCTGCAGTGGAAGCACGGAGTCTTAACCACTGGGCCACCAGGGAAGTCCCTCTATAGTTCTTAAAAAATTTATTTGTAGGAGCTTTTTATATATACTCAATATTAGACATTAATCATCTAACCTATCTGTGCAAATATTTTAGTCCTTTTTTTTAACATCTTTATTGGAGTATAGTTGCTTTACAATGTTGTGTTAGTTTCTGCTAGTCCTTTATTTTTGCTTGTGGGCTTTTACGAAATAATTTCTAAGGTTTATATAATCAAAAGTATATTGAGCTCTTCCTTTATAGCTTCTGTATTTTGCAACAAGCTTAGAAAGGTCTACCCTTTATAAGTTATTAAGTATGTTGATTAGTAAGCTATGTATTGGCATATTCAATATATATATTGGTATATTATTGATTTTTATTAGGTTGAACCATAAGAAGTTACCATGAAATAATCAAATCTTAGCAATTCCATATATTTAAACTTAATATATTAATTTTGTACCCAGCTACCTGAGGGAATTCCCTTCTAATAGGTTTTCTGTATACATATTCTTGAATTTATCATGTAGTCGAACACCTGCAAATCATGGCAATTTTGCCTGTCCCAATCCAGTATATTTCTCATTCTCTTTGCTAACTGAATTGTCTAGCACTTCCTGAACAATGTCAACTAACAGTGGTGACAGACAGTGTCCTCATCTTGTTCCTGACTAAGTGGGACTGCTTCCAGTATTTTCTCATTAATTGTAATGCCAGGTTTTAGGTTGAGACATATTTTTTTTATCATTTAAGGTAGAATTTACTTATTCTTATCATACAGAGGGTCTTATCTGGAAGGAATATTACATGTTATCAAATATTCTTTCAGTATCTACAGCGGCTCTTATATTTTTCCTCCTCTGACATAGTCGTTTGGTAAACTATATTGATTAGATTTTATAGTATTAAACCACCCTTGTATTTCCAAAGTAAACCCATAGTAGTTTAGTCAGTTAATATACTGTTAGATTCTATCTAGTAAAAATTACACTTTCTCATGTATAATGTACAGATATGCATATAGTACATAAATAGACATATCTGTGGTATTAAGACATCATGGTGGGGAGGATCAGGGAGAAAATGTCTCAATGGGCTCCTTGGGGTTTGGGGTGCAATAATGAAAAATAAGGTTGAGAAACACTGCTCTAGGGCCATCTTTGTCAGTTTGGAATCAGACTTACGCAAGCTTGAAAAAATAACTGGGAAA
Source organism: Orcinus orca (assembly GCF_937001465.1). Classification (NCBI taxonomy): domain Eukaryota; kingdom Metazoa; phylum Chordata; class Mammalia; order Artiodactyla; family Delphinidae; genus Orcinus; species Orcinus orca. The sequence goes on from NC_064568.1 coordinate 43,042,126, forward strand.
AAACCTTTTCACTGCGTTCAGGCAAAGCCAAACAGCATTTTGCTAGGCGAGGGACCAGCCTGACAGGCCCCTCAGCACAGAAGCGTGGAGTGTGGGACTCGGGCAGTTCAGCTGGTAGAGGATAGGGAGCCAGCTGGAGAAACAAAACAGGAACTGAGGGACAGAGCTGGGCGGGAAGGCCCCAGGGCCACTGAGGAGCCCTGCCCTGAACATGATGACTTATAAGCTGGAGAGTCCCAAGGTTAAAGGTGAATGCAGCTGGACCCAAGTGCCTCTGGACAGGGGGCATTCCCGAGTGACCCCTGTAGGACAGGAAGTGGATGAGGTGGGGAGTCAAGTAGGGAAGCTAAAGCCATGGGGACACGACCTCCAGAGGCCAGAACGACTTCATCAGGGCCCCCCAATTTCATCTTCAGGAAGGAAAGAGGGGTGTAATGCGTTCCCAGGGTGAAGGGACTCACGGGTGAAACTTCGGGGGCCACAGAAGTTGCGGTCAGGCAAGGGCATCTGATCCCAGGGGCCTTCCTCATCCGAGTCCCAAGACGGGGAGGCCGAAGAGCTCGGGGAGCAGGAGGGAGAGTGGCGGCCCGAGGAGGACAAAGAGGAGGAGGACGAGCAGAGTGAGGAGGAGTCCTCATCCAACTGGTCGAACTTCCTCTTCAGCAGCCCAGTCATGGTGGTGAGGGGTACTCTGGGGTCTGGGCACAGACAGCCTGGAACAGGAAGGGGAAAGTTCTAGATGGCAGGCCTGAGGGCGGAGGTGGGCACCCAGCCCTGGTCATCACCTCTCCCACCCACCCTCCAAGGCAACCCAGGCCCTCCCCGAGGAGCCCTACGTGCCAGGGCCACATCTCTAGTTGGCTTCTTTGCACCAGACGGAGCACTGAGATCCAAACCCTCGTCCTGGCCCTTACAGACTCCCGCCACCTCTGCCCCAAAGCCCTCCTGGGACAGCACCGGGCACCTTCCCCTCTACCTCCTGTAACCCACCTACACGCACGCACACGCCAGACCGACAGATGGACCGACAGACCTCAGCCTGGCCACGCTCATTCCCCGGCAGGAATCCTGGGGCTGACTCACTGGCTGGGTGATTCACACAGCTGCATCTGTGTGCCTTTGTGTGTGTGAGGCTGGGCGCACGCCGACAGCCTGCACGGCCCTCGTACAGTGGCTCTTCCTCCTCCTCCTCCTGCCCCTAGCACACCCACAGACACGCCACCCGCACACCCCAGCAACGGGCCCTCGTTAGGGGCCAGGCTGACCAGGACTCAGGGAACAGCGTGGCTTTGACACCAGCCCCGATTTCCAGCGTCCAACTTCCCTGTGATGGAGCTGCTCGGACTCTCCCTTAGAAACCCCCGCCCACAAGAGAAGTCCCCGGCCTCCAGGCCTGACTGGGGCCAGAGCCACCTGGGCTTTGTGTCTCTTTAGCATCTCCTATTTGATCTTCAAAATTCACCTTCATCTTGCCTTCCACTCCAATATCTAACCCTGTTTGTTTGAAATAACTTCCTAGGGAAATTCTTTTCTCCCCTTAAAAAAAAAAAACCCTCTTCTAGTAAAACTGACCGGCCAAGACGACGCTCTCCCGTCCGTAGCTGGGTGACTTGGAGCACCCCAGGATACACTGCTCGCTGTGTCTCCCCTTTAAGGGTCTCAGCCCTCCACAGGAGTGCAACCAGAGATTCCCACAGCTTGGCTGGCCTCAACCGAGTGGAGGGCACTTGGGGCTCCTTCCCTTAAATGCTGCAGCAAATAACAACCCCTTCCACTGCTTGGGAATCCCCAAAGGACTCGGCCCTTAGGGCTGAGCCCAGCTACCTTGTCTCTCTGTGCCTCTCACCAGGAGGAAGGGGAAACGATGCAGAGGCCCCAGTGCTGGGGAGCCCCTCCCCCACTGCCATCACAGGAAATGAGAGTGAACAGGAAAAACCAACCAGAAGGCTGGCGATCTCCCCTACTCAGGTGTCCTTTCTAAACACCCCTATCCCCGTTTGCCTAGCCTTCCACAAAGTCTGTGGATCCCAGACCCAGGCAGTATGCCGTCAACCAACTTGCTAGATGAAATTCATCCCAGGGGCAGCCTCTCCCCACAGGCACATGAGCAGCAAGAGAAGCTCCCCGACTTGCCAACCCTCCAACAACAACGGTCCCAGGGAAGGAGGACGCACAGGTGTTTCCGGGGGCTTCTCAGCAAACAGTTTCTCAGGCTTGGCACCAGCCCCCACCCCCCAGGGTCAAACCACAAACAAACACAACCCAGCTCTCAGCTGACCTGAAGGCTCTCACAGGAGATGCGGGAACTCATGGCCCAGAGGCAGGCATACACACACATTTACACAAGCAGACAGAGCACAGAGGCACCCAGACACAGAAACACACAAGGACAAACCACAACCCACGCATCTTGTCCCCACCACAATCCTGTTGGGAGACCCCATCCTTTCCCAAACTCCAGATGCTGTCTACAGGGTGCTGAATGCTGTCCTAATCACACACCTAAGCCTGAGATTCCCCCGAACCAAAGGCTCACTTGGTCTCTCTGCCTGGCCATCCCTTAGAAACAAAATTCTGCAGGCCCCAAATCGAACCCCTTGTCTCTGTTCCCCACCCCCCATGCCATCTGTTCCTCTTCCTGTGTTCCCTATCTTAGTAACAGCACTGCCACCCACCCACTTACTCAAGCCAGAAACCTGCAGTCATCCTCAACTCCTTCCTGTCTCCCTCCATCCACATCCAGTCACCCAGTCCTGGAAGTACACATTAGCTCATTTAAGCCACACAAGGCCAGGCACAGACTTGGTAGGTATCACGGAGGCCACCCAGCATAGTGTTAAGAAAACCTTGGCTCCAGAACCAGACTGCTTACATTCGAACCCTGTCTTGGCTATCAGTTGGCTGGGTGACCCTGGGCAAGTTCCTTAACTTCTCTGTGTCTTCAATTCTTTGTCTTACAACCTCACAGGGATGGGAAGTTTATGTGAATCATTACATGCCAGGTTCTTAGAACAGTGGTAAATGCTTGGTGAATGTGTCATTCTACACTGAGAAAAAAAGAAAGAGCTCCTGGATACACACAATACAGATGGATCTCACTGATACCATGTTGAGTGACGGAAGCCAGACACAAGATTACATGTGAATGAAGTTCAAGAAAAGGCAAACCCAATCAGTGATGATACAGTTCAGAATCGTGGTTATCCAGCAAGTGGGAAGGGCATGCACTGGGGACAGTCATGAGGGAATTTTCCCGGCGGGCGGCGGGGGGGGGGGGGGGGGGGGGGTGTCTAGAAATATTCTATGTTGATCTGGGTGGTGGTTCCATGAGTGTCTAAAACATCTCACTGTACACATAAGATTCATATACTTTGTGCATTTTACGTATGTCACCTTCAATTCTGTAAGTCTGTTACCCCTATCTCTCTGTTCCACTGCTACTACCCATGTCCCCTGCCTCTGTTTCTGCCCTCTGCCCGCAGCCACTCTTTACCCTACAGCTAGAGTGATCTTATTAAACCGCGTGTTTATCTACTGCCACCCCCATGCAGAAAATCATTCCCTAAGGGGAGCCCTTAGGATCAAGTCCACAATTCCACAAGTCCACAAAGAGGCTGATAAAGGCCTGGCTGCTGCCTCCCCTCCAGATTCATCATGCAAGACTCTCCCCAGCCCCCTCACTTTATACTCCAGCTGAACTTGCAGTTGCCCAAATGGCCATGACCTGCTCACCTCCTGGCCTTTGCACAAGCTGGAACCCAGCCTCACTCCCTTTTAGAAGTCATCTCCAAGAAGGCCTCCCTGAAACCCTCACTCCTCCCCACTACATGACTCTCTGGGCTCCCGTGGGCTCTGGGATTCCCCCATCGCAGCCCTTACGGCCCCTTCCTGCAATGGCCTCACTGCTCATCTCCCTCATGCCAGGCTGAAGGCCTCTCGGCCTGATCGGCACTGTGCCTGTGCCTGGAATAGAGTCTGGCACAGAGAAGCCTCCTGAGGACCATCAGAGGTAGGCAGCTGACGCTGCAGATCAGGTATACACAGAGAAACAATTTAGGCACATGAGGTCACGGGGGCCCGCTGGTCAGTGTGCCCTCCTCCTGCTCCTGTCACAGTTAGTTGGAGGGGAGGATGTGCCCATCCCCCAACCTGTGCCTGAGGGTTTGAGCAAGAATAGCACCCAGAAGGGGGTAGCTCTGAGAGCAGGAAAAGGAAGCTCAGGCTGCAGGCAGGTGCCAACACAGGCATCTCAGGAGGTTCCCCAAGAGTAAACAAATAGAAGGAGTGTTAAGGAAGCAGGTTCAAGCCAGACACCCTGGCTCTGCCTCAGGGATGTCTACAGACTGGGAGCTTAAGGTGAGGGGGTTATAAACTCCAAGGCTGCAGACAGGGAAACGGGGACACAGGAAAGCTACAGCCCGTGGTGCAGGTTCTAATGATGAGCACCCAGCAAAATCTGCAGACCTGGAAATGGGAAATCATCTCCTCCCTGACACTGGGGAGGAGGAAGAGCCCCTGGCTCTTGTGCTCCGCCACCCGACCTAGGGATCCAGAGGCTGAGAGAGGCAGAGGCAGATGAGACAAAAAGACTCAGCCAGAGACAGGAGAGGCCAAGTCAGAAAAGGAATGAAAGATAGTGAAAGAGTCCAAGAAAAGTGTCAGACAGTGAGTCAGAGGGTGGGGGAGGGGCCCTCAGCAGCTACCCAGGAATCAAGATCCTGACCGTGGCACGGTTCCCAGGGTGAGCACAGCCCCCTCCGAGGGTCCTGGAGGAAGGAAAAGCAATTCCCAGGAGCCTGCTCAGACAGAAATACCACACCCCCAAGGAGCCCCGGAGACAGGCCCCGAATCGAAGAGAACCAGGCTTCTTCCGGGATCTGCCTGGGCCCTGAGAAGCAGGCCGTCCTGCCGTCACCACCCACAGAAGCTGACAGCCCAGGAGGAGGAGGGGCGCCTCCCCACCCTACTAGCCACAACTATCTACACACTCAGGCCACACCATGTGAGCCAAGGGAAGGCCACCTCACCCTGGATACCAGGCAAACAAAGGCTGTTTGGGGGCAGGAATCCCCAGGCCTCTGAAAAGTCACACCAACTCCTCTTCGACCACAGCTGTCCCAATGCCCTGGCCCCCAGTGAGAGCTGGTATTGAGAAGGGGGAACCTTCAGCTGCCTCCACCCTCCTTCAGGAATTTGAAGAATGTCCTTTAACCTCAGAGCCCCAGGCCTTGGCCAGGCCAGGCCAGCTTCCCCCAGTACCTGGGGTCAGATGACCTCGGATCCTCAGGAACTACTTACTGGCAGAAGGAGAGAGCACCTCTGAGCACCTCAGGCCCCCATGGGGACTGGCTAGAAAGGCAGCCAAGGCAGCCCAGAGAGGGCAGGCAGGGAGCCTTGGCACCCCCCTCCCCCACCCATCCCTCCAAAAGTGATCCCCGGGAGAGGGGACAGTTCCTCAGCCTTGGCCTCCAGGGCCTGGCACTGGGGAGGTGCCAAACGTTTGCTGGCTACATGAGGCAATTGCTCCTGCAGAAAGGAAACTGCACCTGACAGAGACTGCTTCTTCCACCTAAGCAAGGCCCCCTTCACTCTCATTCATTCATTCCTTCAACAAATATTTATGGAGCGCCTAAGACATGCCAAGCACTGTGTCACACACCTGGGCATACAGGGAGCAAGACACAGACCAGTGCTGCCCCCTTGAAGTTTTGAGTTTAGTGGGGAGGAGTATAATGGGTTACAAACCGTGCTGGGTGGTAGGATGGAGGGTGGGAGGGGTACAGCTGGGGGTGAAGACAGATCTCTTGGAGTAAAGGATGGGATGTAGGAAAAGCTCCAGAGAGAGAGGGGAGCACAGGAAGCGGGAGGGACTTGAAGAGGAAGAGGCAGAGAGATGAGGGGGAAGGGACGGCCTGGGAGGGGGCTTCAGGAGCCAGGGAGCCAGGGCTGACAGGGCAGGCTTTAGCCTGAGGGCACAGGAAGCCACAGAAGGGTTGAAGTAGGGAGTGACAATACCAGATTTGCATTTTAAAAAGATGGCTCAGCAAGGGACAGAAGGGGGTGTGACCGGTTGGACCAAGCTGCCAGAGCTAGGTGAGAGATGACAGGCCAAAGGCTTAGGAGAAAGGGGAAGGGAACCCGGTGACCTCTGGAGGTGGGGACCAAAGAAGGCAGTGATGATGAGGATTTGGGGGTAAGCTATGAGTTCCGCTCTAGAGGACTGTGAGACATCTGAGTGGAGGTGTCGAGTGGGCAGTGGAGCCCGGGAGGGACCCCCTTGTGTCAGGAGTGTGGGCTGTGTGTGACTGTGCCAGGGAGCAGGAGTGACTAAGTGTGTGACGGCTGCTGTAGTGTGGGCATCTCAACAGTGCCGTGCCGGTGTAAGGGCCCCCGGGAGGGGAAACTGAGGACCTGTAGGAAGTACGTGCTGGGGAGGGAGCCGTGCGTGGGGGAAGCCTACATGTGCCCGCGGGTGGCCGGTGTAGCTGCACCCATGACTCACAGCGGTGGCCTCTGCGTGTGACGGTGACTGACAAACAGGTGAGCGTACGACACAATCCCTCCTCCTCCCTCCCTCCCGGGGTCCGTGACTCACGGAGTCTCACTCCACTCTCACTCCTCCACTCCCTCCCTGACAGACGCCGGGCACTCGCCGCAGCCCCGGCACCCGCCCCCGGGGGGAGCCCGAGGAGGAAGGCGACAAATGTCACCTGCTCCGGCCACGCGAGGAACTTCTGAAAAGTTCTCAGGCAACTGGGTCAAAAGGGAACTCACCCGCGGACGCGCGCCCGTGGCCAGCCCGCCGCCAGCGCGCAACCACGGGGCAGCCACCCGCCCCGCGCTCGGGGCGCCGGGACCTCTTGGGGTCCCGGCGGCGGGGCGGGGAGGGGGAGCGGACAACCTGAGACTGTCGCCTCCCGGTTTCCCGACCCGGACTCCGGCCGTGGCGCGCCGTCCGCGGCCGGGCTGTCCCCGCCCTGGCACCCGCTCAAAGTGGCGGGGGGCAAACGGCAGGGTCCGGGAAGCAGCGCGTCCCGTGCGGGACACCCCCTCCTCAAGGTCCCGTCGCCCGGCCCGGAGCCCACGGTGCTGACCTGCGATCCGGACGCTCGCCAAGGGCAACGCCGCGACCCTCGTCCTGGCCGGGAACGCCCCCTGCGCTGCGACCCCGCGCTCGCTCGCTCGCTCGCTCGCTCGCTCGCTAGCTCGGTGGGCAGCCGTCGGCCCAGCAGCCCCTCGCTCTGCGCGTCCGGCAGCGGCGGCGACGGCGGGAGAGTGGCTGCGCCCGGCCCCGCCCGCAGCTCCGCCCTCCTCGTCAGTGGAAAACTCCGGGGCTCACGGCGCTGACGCACGCCGGGCCTCCCGCCCGCCGCCCCGCCCAGCCCCGCCCCGTGGCACCGCCCCCCCCGCCCCGGAGGCACCGCACCTCCCGGCCCGAGCCAACTTAGCGGCCGCGGGCCTCCCTGTGGACTCTGGCCCCGCGCCAGCGCCGCGGGCGCTCTCGGCCCCCAGCCTCTCCCGCGCCCCTTCGCCGCCCTACCCCGGGCCCTCTCCCGCATGCGTTCCGGGAGTCTCTGACACTCCCGGCAGGCCGAGCAGGTCGGGAAGATCCCCACCTCTGCTCGCGGCCCCCGTTTACAGATCGGTACACTGAGGCCCGGAGCAGCGCGGAGCGTCCGTCAGGCCACCCGGCGGTGGCAGAGCCCAGGCCTCCTACACGCCCTAACCGCCACCGAGCCCGAGGCAGTTTACTATAATCCCATCAAACGTTCCCTCCTCTGCCCCCTTCCTACCCCTCACCCCCAGATCGCCTGGAAAGTATACTCTGGGGATGAAACGGGTGGGGGATGGGAGTAGAGATAGGGGGTTGGGAGACAAGGTCATCCTTGGTCCCGACCTTCACCTCTGCCCATGGGCCAGAGACTCTGCAGAAGCCCTGAGCTAGGGGTTCCTATAACCAGCTTATCCCCATCCCCACCGCCACCCGATCCCTCTCTTAAAAAAGAAGAAAAAAAAAAAAGGCTGGTTTCTTCTCAGCCAAACCCTGGCCACTTAAAATGGCCCACTGCCCGCTCTGCTCCCGCCAAGGCCTTTCCTGGGTAGGGGCCAACTCTCCCAGTATTACTGCGCCGGGGAAAGTGTGTGCATGCCCCGGCAGCGAGTTCTGGCCCAGGAACCCACCCTCCTCCCCTCTTCCCAAGCGCTGGTCAGATCCTACCCACCACGCGTGCCCTGAGCGTTTCTACCCTCACACCTTTCCTGCAGGTGTCCCTCTCGCCTGGAACGCCTTCTTGCCCTCTCGCTGCTTACCAGAATCCCACCGCCTTTAAGGTCTCAGCTTGCACTGCCTCCTCCAGGGAGCCTTCGTGGGAGCCTGACCCTCCCCCCTTCTGGCTCCCGCTGCATTCTGGGTTCTTTGACTGTCCTAGAAGAACGCTGTGTGTGACTAGCCCAGCCCTCAGGATTCCCTTCTACCTCACTCCAGGTGGTGGGTGGGGGTGACCTGTCCTGCCTGGATGGCATCTGGGGTAGAGATGATGGTAAGGGCCTCTCTAGCCACAGGTGTGTATGTGGAGGGGACCAGGAGGGGTCTGCCTGCCCTTTACCTTTCTAAGGAAGAACCCTAGGAGGAATGCAGGTTGGGGGAAGCTACAGCCCCTGTTCTTGCTGGATGCTTTGAATGTGTGTACCTGGGGGGCCTGCAGGGGGGAGGTAACCTTTCAGTGACTTACCAGTGCCCTCAGGATGAAGTCTCAACTCTGTGGGGGCCTACAAAGCCAGAATAATCAGGTCCTCGCCCACCTTTGCAACCTCACCTCTTCAAACTCCCACACCCCACTCACTTCACTGCTCCTCCATTTTGTCTTTAATGTGTGCACGTCTTTTTACTTGCACATTGTGCTTGTAACATTGCTACAACCTAGTTTTAATTTACACACGAGGTATTCTGTTCTGTACCTCCATAAGTTTCTTCCACCCTAACCTCTGCACTTCCACCCCATGCCCTTGATAACTGCACTCCAGCTCTGATTGCCAGCAGTCAGTTCTTGGGGTGTGTCCTGCTCATCCTGATTTAAACTTCCAAAGATGCTGCTCCCCAGCCTGCACCTGCCTTGCACCCACTTAGTTGTATGGTTTCCTTGTGCATTTCCATGTGAGTTGTCTGTGAGCCCTGGGAGGGCAGGGACCATGTCTGACTATCCTTCGTGCTCGTTAAGAACATATTGAATAAATTGTCTATGCAGTAAACGTGTACAGGGAGCTGGGGCTCAAGGAGAGGGCAGGGCTGGAAGTGGGGATGGAAGGGTCATCAGCAGACAGCCGGTACCTTGAAGCCCTGGGTGTGGCTGAGACATCTCTGGAGGGAGTTGAAAGGCTACAAAGCTGTGTCCTTTGCTAGAGGTGACTCAGCCCTTAGGGCTATGAGGCGGGTGGCTACCGACCCACTCCCATCCCCCTCAAATACTCAGCTGCACTGTCTCCTGTGGCTGCTGGGTGATAGACCTTGCTAGTCCCAAGGAATCACTTCTTCCACTGCCTCCTCCTTCCTGCCTCTAATCCTCTAGGTGGGTCCTCAGGAGACAGGGAGGTCTCTGTGACCTACAGTGGAGTTCTAGTTTTCTCTCTCTCTCTCTCTCTCTCTCTCTCTCTCTGTGTGTGTGTGTGTGTGTGTGTGTGTGTGTGTGAGTCTCTCTCTGTCTCTCTCTCTCAAGTCTTCCAATTTGTGAGATGGGGGCATTAGACCAGAGAACTCCACTACCTTCAACATTCCTTGAGCTAGTTTCTAGAAGATGCTGCCTGCTGATCAGGGAACTGGGTAGAGTTGAGCACTCGTTAATGAGGGTCTCTCAGGCTGTCTCAGTTTGCATCCTGCTGGGCTGTGTATGAGGGAAACCAGACAGGACAGAGACCAGAGCAGGGAGTTGGCAAGGGCTGGAGAGGGGGCGTAGAGCAGGGAGGCCAATGGTTGACAGGGTTTGGGAGGCAGGAAAAGAAGGAGAAAATAAGGGAAAACATAGGAGAATAAAAAGAATCAAATAAGTGATATGTTTTCTCTAGAAAAGCATCTCCCTGTCCTGGGATGGGCTCACCAGATGTTCCCCAGATGTTGCTGGTGATGAGAAACATCTTCCTCTGGGATCACAAGTAAGCTCTTCCTGTTGGTAGGGAAATGAAGGGTCTGTTCCAAGGCAAGGAGGGTGGGTCTGGAGCAGCATCCATCTGTGACTATGGCACATACATAGGCAAAAACACACCCACACACCCTCAGGGAATTTTTGAATACTTTGGAGAGTCCCACAAGTTTCTCAAACATTCAGCATCCATGGACCACCCAATTTTAGGTAAATAAAAAATTACTACTAGTTTTAAATAGATTTTTTAAATTAAAAATTAATGATGCATTTCCATCCGAAAGATTAAAATTAAAAGGACTTTTTTTTAAGTACTAAATGCAGCAGGATTGAGAATTCATCAGATTTATCATACATTGTTGTTGGGAGGGTAAACTGATACAGTTTGGAAAATAATTTGGCAGTACCTACTAAGGCCAGACTCTATGATCTTATAATTCTACTGCTCTGTATATTCCCAAGAGAAAAGAAGGTGCTTATGTCCACGAAAGACACTTACAAGAATGTTATGGCAGCTTTATTCATAACAGCCTGAAACTAGAAACAACGCAAATGTCCAATAGGTGACTGAAAACAACTACAATTTATCATACAATGAAATATTACACAGCAATGAAAAAGAACAATTGCCTCATATAATGACAAGGATGAATCTTTAAAACATTATGTTGAGTAAAAGAAACCAAGCACGAAAGAGGAATAACTATGATTCCATTTATTTATATGAAGTTTAAAAATAGGCAGAACTAAAGCAGAGTGACAGATAATATTACCTTTGTGAGTATTGACTAGGAAGGGTGACGAGCCTTCTGGGGTACTGGAGATGTTCTATATCTTATTCTGGACAATGCTTGGACAAGCATATACATATGTAAAAATTCAAGGTCTACTCTTAAGATTTGTTTATGTCACTGTATGTAAGTCTAACCTTGATAAAAGGAGGGGAGGAGGGGATGACAATCATAGTGCCATAACTGTGAAAGGGATGCGGTTGTTCTCAGCTGTCCACCAGTAAGTCTGCCTCCTGACCAGTGAGGGATACCTGGGGCTCACAGGTCAGGTTCAGCTCTTTAGGTTTCTCTCCATCTAAATTACTGTAAGAGTTTTATTCCACCATGATTCTTAGGTGCAAGGAGGTTCATGGTTTTTGCATCTAAGGGTTTTATAGTTTTAGCTCTTACATTTATGTCTTTGATCGATTTTGAGTTAACTTTTGTATATGGTATAAGGTCAGAGTCAAGCTTCATTCTTTTGCATGTGAATAGCCAGTTTTTCCAGCACCCTGGCTGAAAAAATATTATTTTTCAAAATCAAATCAAAGCCGCTAAGTCCCAAGGAGAACTTCAACCTCAGTCAGCAGGGACCCTCTCCCATATGCTGCCTCCAAAGTTTGTCTGAGGAGTGGAGATGCCTTCTCTGTCCTAGATGGCCTGGCTCTCTGATCTTCAGTCCATGTTTTCTGCTCATGGGTAGCATGCCCCTATCCACGCCTATGGATTCACAGAGAGTAAGTGGGCTCTGCTGTTTCTGAGCCAACCTTGGTTGTGGGAAGGGAAGGAAGGAGTCTTTAGTGAGACTGGGAATGGGGACTAAGTCCTGTCTCCTTAGGAGGCTCAAACATCCCTCTGGGGATAACCTCAGCCTACCACCTCCTCCTCTGCCCAGTCCTGGGGAGCATCCTGTTCCTCTCCACCTTGCCTCCTCCTCCTCTCCCTCAAAGGAACTCATCTCTCCAAGCCCCCATCCCTCCACGTACCCTAGTCCCTCAAACAGGCTAAAGGTGTGGCTCCCAGGCCAGCAGCGTCAACATCACCCGACAACTTGTTAGAAATGAAGATTATTGGGTCCTCCCCAGACCCACTAATCAGAAACTCTGGCAGCGTGGCCCCAGCAACCTGCATTCTAACCAGCCCTCCATTGATTCTGATGCACATCAAAGATTGGGACCCACTGAGCTAAGGCTGTGGAAAGCGAAAACCAGGAGAGGGGAACGTCTTCGAGCACATTTCCTGAACATTCTTGTTCATCTGAACTAGAAGACTTTTTAGTGTAGATCTGTGGATTGAAAATCTAAGCAGTTGAGTTCTGGGTCAAAGGATTTTGACTGATATTGCCAAATCGCCCTCCCCAGAGTTGCACCAATTTTACTCTCAACCAGTAGTATTTGAGCATGCCTGTTTCCCAACACCCTCCCTGGCACTGAGTGTTATCAAACTTATTGATCTCTGCCAATCTGATAGGAGAAACCAAGAAGAGATCTTACTGTTTTAATTGCATCGCTCTAATTATGAGTGAAATTGAGGCTCTTATAAACTGTTTGTGTTTCCCTCTAAACCACGGGTTTATATTCTTTACTTATCTTGTGTTGTTTTAGGTCTTTGAGGATTAGGGGGATGAGCCCTTCTGTCTGTCACACATGTGGCACTTAATCCTGGTTTGCTTTTTACCCAGGTTGATAGTATGTTCTATCATACAGAAGTTTTAAATTTTTATGTAGCCAAATTTCTTAAATATTGACCTTAGGGATCCTGGTGTTTGTGTGCTGCATTCCCTATCAGGATGCGTTGGGTCTTCGTTGCTGCGTACGGGCTTTCTCTAGTTTCAGCGAGCAGGGGCTACTCTTCGTTGCAGTGTGCAGGCTTCTCATTGCAGTGCCTTCTCTTGCTGCGGAGCATGAGCTCTAGGCCCGTGGGCTTCAGTAGTTGTGGCGCATGGGCTTGGTTGCTCCGCGGCATGTGGGATCTTCCTGGACCAGGGCTCGAAGCTGTGTCCTCTGTATTGGCAGGGGAACTCCCAACCACTGCGCCACCAGGGAAGCCCTTTACGGTCTTATTTTTAAATATATAAATCCTTTACCCATTTGGAATTTATTTTGACTTAAGGTATGGTATAGGGTTTCCATTTTATTTTTTCCCCCAAATGATTTATTTTCCTACCACCTGTTTCTTTTAATTCAAATGTCACCTTAAACAGAAATTGAATTCTCATGTGTTCTGGAGTCTGTTTCTAGTTCTCTACTCTGGTCCACTGGGTTGTCTGTTTCATCTTTGGGTACCAAATTGCTTTACAAATTACAATTTCATAATGTGTTTTGTCATCTGATAGGTGTAGCCCCATCGTGTTACTTTTCTTTTACAGGGCTTTCCCGGCCCCTTATTTAATTCCCCATTTGAGTTTCATATCATTTTTTGACAAGCTCCCCACCTTAAAATCCTGTATTTTAGTTAGAATCACATTGAATTGATACATTAATTGAGCATTGATGTTTTTATAATATTGGGTCTTTCTATTCAAAAGGTCAGTATAGAATGTTCCCTGTATAATTTTAATATTCATAAAGGCCCTTATATGTCTTTTAAGTATTGTTCTGAATATTTTATCTTTTTGATTGCTATTATGAGTGCAATTGCTATTATATATTCTGGTAAATTGTATTTTTTATGTAGAGGAAGGCTACTGAGTTTTGTATATGAAGCTTTGTAAACTGCCATCATTTTGAATTCTCTTATTGTCTGTTGTACATTGTCGGTTGTGCATTTTTCAGTCATATCATCTACGCATAATTTAGCTATTCTGCTATGGTTTTGTTTGTTTTAAGCAGGAATTGATGTGGGATATTTTTCAAATGTCTTTTTGGCATGTATTGAGATGTTATATAGTTCTTCTCTGATCTATTAATATGGTCAGTTTTATCACAAATTCCCTAATGTTGGGCCACCCGCATTACTAGAATGAACTTACTTGGATATGATGAATGATTCTTTGAAGGTATTGTTGATTTATATTTGCTAGTATTTTATTTGAGATTTTTGCACCTCACGTTCTATCATATTTAATTACTAATTACTATTTGGATTCCCCACATTCCTCCTTATCTTTTGTTTCTTACTAGGTCATGAGCCGATGAGGTCAGTTAAAATGCACTCGTGTCTCATCCAATTTCTCTTTGCATTTTCTGTATGTATACTGTTATTCTCAACTCTCATATCTTATTCTTGGTTTTGAAGCTATGCTAGAGATTTCAAAAAACTAGATTCTTAACGTGGATACGGCTGTCTTTCCTGTTTAACTTCCTTTTCTCTCATTTAGCATTTTTATTTTGAATTTGACCTTGACTGATAGTAACATTGCAGCCTCAGCTCAGTATTTTCTTGTATACCTTGGTTTATATTTTATTTTTAACTTTTCTGAGTGATTCTGGTAAAGATGCATCTCTTCTATACAACATACAATAGAACATTGTTTTATGATCTCATAATCTTTTTTTCTGTTATAATATGGGTTTATTCTATTTACATTTCTTGATATAACGTGTATTATGCTTACTTCTGTCATCTTATCTTCTGCTGCTATTTTAATGCTTCCTCTGTTTTCTATGTTTTACATGCATTTTTTTTGTTTTCTTTGATATGTATGTGTGTGTGCTCACATGTGTTTGTATTTTGTCTGATGATTTGAAGTTTTATAGTCTGTTTTTAATTTTTCTAGTGGTTGCCTTTATATTGATTTATTTCTCTGCCAAGAGAAGAAAACCTTCAAATGTAGGGAAAGAGTCATATTCTCAAAGGCTGAGCCTTGGCACCACAGTTCTGTCTTCAAATTCTTGATATCCTTAGAATCACACAAACAAAAACCAAAAAACAAAACAAAATTCTTGATATCCTCAACATGAAAAATAGTGATAGTCTCGCCCTGAAGCCAAAGGTTCAGGGTAACCAAGATACTGAACGTGCCACTGAGATGCTTCTTGAGTGAGCGAGCCACCTGTGGCAAAGAGCTATCGGTACCACAAAGGGACGCTGTATCTCATCTCTTATTTCAAAACCTCATGTGAATATCTTTCCCTCAACAGCCAGCATACTTTGTTCAACAGTGTCTTTTACTTGCTGTCCATTTCTCCACACAGTATTCTGAAAAGGCATAGTCGGAGAGGCATGAATAGAGGGCATTGACTCTTCTTGCTATTTGTTTCTACACATATCGAGATCAGGAGCCAGATTGTTGCCTGACAGCTGGTCTTTGTGAATACAGTGGTGTGTGGTTGGTGTTCAGATGCAAGTTGTGTGTGTGTGTGTGTTTTCTTTTAAATCTGACAGTCAGTGTACCATCAGATAATGGCACTCTCAAAACAGGATCACTTTAGGAAAGCTTATTTACAATGGTACTACTTACAAACATGTAGGTGTAGGAGCACCCCAAGGGATGGTGCAATAACCTGGACGAGCAGCAGCAGAGCTGTTACCACCAATAGACCTGAAGGGAAAATGTGGGGGGAAGGGAGAGGTCACTAGAAGGGAGAGAACTGAGTGGGCTGGCTGCCTTGGGAGGACCAGTGGCCCCCCACTGGAGGATACATCCAACCCATGGAGACTCACAGGCAGGAAACCAAAGAACTAAATACCTGATCTCATTTGCTTCCCTCTCCTGTCCCTGCTGGATCTCCCCATGGCTGAACCCAACTGGAAACCAGAAGCTCATTCATCTAATCTTGCAAAGGAATTCAGTGATACATAGAACAAAAAGTCAGCAGGTACATTTCCTTCCTGTGTTTTTGGAAAATATGTGGCAAGCTGACACATCAGTGGTACACCCATTAGGAATGCTTTCAATTACCAATAATAGAGAATGTACTACAGTTTACTTGTGTACTGTAATGGGAAGGCTGGAAGGTGGCAGCCACTGACATTCAATAGTGTCAGTGCTGGTGTCTCTAGAATTCTCTCAGCCTTTACCTTGTGCTGGTTGCTTCATAGGTGCAAGATGGCTGCCCAGGTCCAGGCATCATGACCATAGTTAAGTCAGGAATAAGGGGGAAGGGGGGGTACCAGCACGTATACCCATTTTCTGAAAACAAAACAAAACAAAACCAAAAATTTTCATAGATAGAAGTACCCTCAGCAGACTTTTCATCGTATTTAATAGGCCAGAACTGGGTCTCATGTCGCAGCAAAGGAGACTGGGAAAGTGGGAAATGGGCTGGTCATGATTGATTTAGACCACTTGTAATTAATTGCCTGAGATTGGAGACCTTGGTGTATGGATCAAAATCAGGAAAGAAGGGACGGAATAAATTTCTGGATCAACAATGAACAAGGTTTGCCACAAGTGGTTTGTATTCAACAACAAAGCCAACTGTCTGCTAGTACTCACTTAGGACAGCCATTGCTCTTTCACACTATGTGCCATTTATTTCATGTGACATCCAAAAGTATTGTTTGGGGACTTCCCTGGTGGTGCAGTGGTTAAGAATCCGCCTGCCTTTGCAGGGGACACAGGTTCGATCGCTGATCCAGGAAGATCCCACATGCTGCGGAGCAGCTAAGCCCATGTGCCACAACTACTGATCCTGAGCTCTAGAGCCCGCAGGCCACAACTACTGATCCCACGTGCCACAACCACTGAAGCCCGCACGCCTATAGCCTGTGCTCCACAACAAGAGAAGCCACCACAATGAGAAGCCCACGCACCGCAACGAAGAGTAGCCCCCACTGGCCACAACTAGAGAAAGCCCGTGCGCAGCAATGAAGACCCAACACAGCCAAAAATAAATAAATAAATTTATAAAAAAGAAAAGGAGTCACCATTTTAAAAAAAAAGAATGAAAATATTAAAAAGTCGGGCTTCCCTGGTGGCGCAGTGGTTGAGAGTCCGCCTGCCGATGCAGGGTACACGGGTTCGTATCCCGGTCTGGGAAGATCCCACATGCCGCGGAGCGGCTAGGCCCGTGAGCCATGGCCGCTGAGCCTGCGCGTCCAGAGCCTGTGCTCCGCAACGGGAGAGGCCACAACAGTGAGAGGCCCGCGTACAGCAAAAAAAAAAAAAAAAGTCAAGTAAATAAAAAGACTCATTTAATTAAAAAAAAAAAGAGTGTTGTTTGATCAAGTAATCTTGCCAGGAGCTTGCTCTGCTTTTCCTCAATAGTTTATGACTCAATTTACATGTCATAGTTTGAAGTGTGTAGGTTTTCACTGTAAGTTGGACACCTTTAATGATGCCTCTCTGGTTTTGATCTTTTCTCTGTCTTTAGTGACAAAATGTATCTTGAACACACTGGACAGTATTATTTTACCCATATTATGGGAAGACTTGATTGGTTTTCTAACTAGCTTACGGGATCTGATGTGAAGAGGATGCAAAAGTCTCAGTGGGCTTCCTGCCACTCTTTGACAGAATTTCATAAGAGATGATGCCTCCAGGGCAAAATGATTACCAGCTAACAGAATCCCAGTTTCAGATATTCATTCCCATATCTGTCTTTCTGAGTCACACTTCTTTTTCTCCTTGTGTAAAATTATCTCATTCTACACACTCATTTACTCTGGGATATATGATCATATTTTATATTGCAGTATTTTTTTTGCTATTTTCAATATTATTTTTATACTTTAATGAACCTCTTTTTTTTTTTTTGCGGTACACGGGCCTCTCACTGCCGTGGCCTCTCCCGTTGCGGAGCACGGGCTCCAGACGCGCAGGCTCAGCGGCCATGGCTCACGGGCCCAGCCGCTCTGCGGCATGTGGGATCCCCCCAGACCGGGGCACGAACCCGCGTCCGCTGCATCGGCAGGCGGACTCCCAACCACTGTGCCACCAGGAAAGCCCAATGAACCTCTTTTGAACTACTGATCCATCTTTATGATTTGGGGCCATACTACCATATAATAGTAACAATAAAATGGAAATATAACACATGTAAACAATCACATGTAAATGGTGTGAAAAATCTCTTAGCAAGCTAAATTAGACTCCATGGCATTCTCTTTAGTATGAACTGAGCTGAACTGGCCAACTCACTTCTCGTGGTACAGGTGTGCCTACAAGACCATGATGATGATTACAAAGGTAATGGGGTTTCTGTGGAAATGATCACTGATCTCACATTTATGAAATGTGAACAAAATTGCTTGTCTGTGTAGCAGACCCTGCCATGCCCCACTCATATCCCATTACACTCACAATTCTCACGTGTCGATGATGGTTTCTATGGGGCCAACAGGGATGTCATCCAGTGGAAGTGGAGCACGATATCCAAGGCCAGCTCCTGCAAGAGGAAATTCATTTCTATACCATCTATCGAGCTCTGCAGTGAACAGGGCCCTAGGTTCACTGGGAAGCGATGAAGGGCTGAGATCTTAACGAATCAAATGAATCCTTGCTCTCCCACATGGAGCTGATAGGTAAGAAGTGAGCTAATTCACTTACTAGAAGCTAGAGTATACTAAGGGCCACAATAATAACAGCTGTGATGGTTTAAAAACATGGCTGCAAATTCTTTCACACTTATCAAAAGAGGGAATCTAATTCCTCTCCCCTTGAATATGGGCCAGCCTTAGTGACCTATCATGAACAAAATGTGCAAGAAGTGATACTGTATGATTTCCAAGGTTAGTTAGTAGGTGCTAGAGCTACTGTACGCGCAACTGTTAGGTCAAAGGGTATGTTCATTTAAAATTCTGATCCTAATGCCAGGTTGTTCTCCATTTGTCTCCCACCCCTCCGCCTCCCAAAAGTGGATAAACACTCCTTTTGGATCAGTATACTGGTTTCAACTGGCATTTCTATACTATGGGAGAAGTGAAGCATCTTTTCCCTTGGAACCTCTCTTGGGGTCAGAAGACCCAGCTGGAGACAAGCGTGGGACTCAGGGGAGCCAGGGGGCCCCCGCCAACAACAGCCACGGCTCCACTTGCTCCCCCCTGCTCCCCTGTTTTCGGCGCTTTCCTTCCTCCCCCACAAGCTTCAGATTCCTGGAACCAGGCTCGGTGACCTCACGCCGGTGACTTCACATCCGGGACCTTCTGGGAATTCTCAGCAGCACTTTTTCGTAAGAAAACTAACGGGAGAGGCGGGAGGGGAGGAGGAAGGGGGTGCGTCAGGGGAGGGCCGGAGCTCCCCGCTCAGAGGCAGCTTCCTCCTTCCGGTCGGGGGTGGGTGGAGCTGGCAGCGGCGTGAGGCCGAGCGGCCGCCTGCTAGACCCGAGGCCCCGCCCCCCACGCCCCCACGCTCCCCCACGCTCCCCCACGCTCCCCCACGCCCCCCACGCCCCCCACGCCCCCCACGCCCCCCACACCCACCGCGGCCGGGTGCGCGCGCCAACCCGGGACTAGCGGTCGGGCGCCCGTCGCTACAGGTTTGGGACCAGGGGCCGATTACCGGGAGCCCCTAGGCTGAGCCTCTGCCAGAATTTTCTTCCGAAGTTAGATAGTTGTCTAACTTGGCGGCTCTGCGACAGGTGGGGAGCGGGTACCTTCATGAGGGAGAAAAAGTGTGTGTGTGTGTCGCTGACTCGCAGGTACCAACAGTAGTGGGGGAGGGGGGACACGTACAAAACCGAAAGTTTACAACGGCGTTTTCCAAGCTACAAAACTGCATAAAGTTGAGAGGTCAGAGAAGGACACCCTCCATGGCTTCTGCTTCCTTGAAAAGGTTGCCTCAGAGCTGTGTCTTCAACACCAAGCTTACAGAAATGAACCGGAGGGGGAAATGAGGGGGGCTGCATTATGACTTTCGTAAGCCTTAGGCACTTGGGCTTTCATGGGCTCCTTCCTCCGTAAAAAAATATTTAAGAATATATTTAATAACTGTGGTGGTTACTGATGTTATATACTAAACCATTTTCTTCTACCCAAAAGTTCTTTTTTTCCTGTTGATTTTAAAAGAAGAATATTTTCATGGGCCCATCAAGTATTGTGGGCCTGAGGCTCCATCCATGCCTGCTGTGCCCAGTGGGTAAGCTGACCTTGGACAAAGCCAGGGTGGTGTGACAAAGCCTGGATAGAACATTAAAGGACCTGGAAGGTCTGATTCTCTTGGGGGAATGGAGTGAGAGAGGCTATAAACACAGGCGGCAGCTGAACAAGAAGGGCCTTGAATGACGGGAGGAGTGTGGATTTTATGGTGGAGGTGGTGAGGAGCCATTGCAGGGCTGGACTGGAGGATTGATAGTTAGGGGGTGGCACTGGAGGTGGGAAGGGCATTGGGATCGCTGTCGCTGTAATGACATCCAAACTCTTCCTAAGCCACAGTGGAGATGGAAGGGAGGGGGAAGGGTAAGCCACAGATTGATGTGAGGAGGTGGGGCCTGGAGAAGCCTGGGTTGACTTCTCTGGCTCATCCCTCCTGGACAGGAGAAAACAAGAGGAGAAACTGTACCAGCTTCAGGACTTTGGGAAGATCAAATGGAGGGTTCTTCACCAGTCACAAAGCAGGGAGAGTTTGCATACCTTAATAGGTGTGTGGGCGGCTTCAGGGCCACCTCTTGCCCAGATGGCCCAGAAGACAAAACCACAGTCCTCACCTGGGCATTTCCAGAGTTCAGAATGAGAAGAAACAGACTGGGTTTTCAACACCTCTTACAGTAGAACACTGTTCCAGAATCTCATTTGGCTACATGTTGCTCAATCCCCAATAACTGCCCTTTCTCCCCAACCCTGCAGTCCCTGCCAGAAAACAAAAAACAAACAAAAAACTGTACGTGATTCCCACCTTCCAACGCAAACACGGCTTCCTCCAGAGCAGACCAGGCCAAAATCAAGGGCTGGGATAGGAACTATACTTACAGGGAGAAGAACTGGGCTCAAATGACTCCTTGAAAGACAAACCTTCATTTATTCACTCTAAAACATGGATTGAGCACCTACTATGTGCTTTTGTACCATTCTAGGCACTGGAGATGCAACAATAAACAAATGAGAAGTGGTTGGCATGGAGATGATACTCCAGTGGAGAGAGATTTGCCTGTGGAGATGGCACTTTCCAAAGTTGGCCACATATTCTTCTAGAACGTTGCCTCTTCCTCATCAAAAGGTAGTGTCTAATACCCCTTCCAGTCAATATACACAGACTTGTGACTTACTTGTAACCAACCTAATGCAGAAGTGATTGTGTGTGACTTCTGAGGCTAGATCATAAAAGGCAATGCAGCTTCTGCCTTGTTAGTTGGGACACACGCCTTTGGAAATGAGATGCAACACAGGAAGTCCAACTACCCTGAGACTCCCATAATGTGAGGAGGCCCAGGCAACACGGGGAGGCCACACATATGTGTTCTGGCTGACATTCCAGCTGAGGTCCCAGCCAGTAGCCAGCATCAACTGCCAGACATTTGAGTGAGTGAGTGAGTTTTCAGATGTTTGCAGACCCTAGCTGTCATATTACCCCCACCCTTTGAGACTTTCCAGCTGAGGCCTCACACATCATGCCCACTGTGTTCTGTCCAAATTCCTGACCCACAGAATTCATGAGCACCATAAAATGGTTTTTTAAACCACTAAATTTGGGGTGGTTTGCCATGCAGGAATAGTATGCAGAACACTGACAATAAACAAGCAAATACGTGAGCAAGATACTTTTCTACTGTGATAGGTTCTCAGGAAAACAAACAAAAATAGCACAGCATGATAACTTGGAGGAAGGCCGCTATAGATGGGGAGTGGGTGGGTGTCGGGATAGGTGGGGGAGGCAGAGGAGGTATGGATCAGGAAAGTTCTTTCTGGAGAGACATTTGAACTGGAATGTGAGTGAGAAAGAGCCCAGCCACTAAAGATCTTGCATAAGAGACTTCCTAGCATAGGGTACAGCAGGTGCAGAGGCCCTGAGGCAGGAATCAGCTTGGTGTGTTCTGTGAAGATCAGGAAGGCCAGTGTAACTAGGGGGATGTGGGTGAGAAGGAGAATGGGGCAATGAAGTTGGAGAGGAAGGTTGAGAGGCAAGGCATTCTGGTCTTACAGGCCCCTGAGAAGAGTTAGATTTCAGGCTGAGTGAGCTGAAAGCCTGTGGAGGGTATTATAAAGGAGTGACTTGGTCTGGTAAACTCTTGATAAGAGCTTTGGGTGCCAGGTGGATGGCAGACTGTAAGACAGGGCAAAAGGAAGACCACTTGGGAGGCTATGGCAGTGGTCCAGGAAAGGGGGGATGGATGGTGGCCTGGGACAGGGTGATGGCGGTGAAGATGGGGACTGTTGGATAAGCTCGGAACAGAGGCAGTGACAGAGTAATGAGAAGGGAGGAGGCGCCCGGCCGGCAGGACGGTCCTGGATGGGGCCGCGGCAGGGGTGAGGACCGGAACTGGCATCCTTCTGGAATCCGGGAGGGAGGCTCCGAGCAGGGGCCTGCCAGGACGGCGTGTACTGGCGTCCGGCGTCTGCCGCGCGGAGCCTGCCCCTGGCTGCGCGCCTGCCGGGTGTTTCCCAGCAACGGCTACCGCCGCCCGAAAAGTTCCGCCGCCCGAAAAGTTCCGAACCCAGCGGCCGAGGTGATGTCATTGTCACCTTGGCGACGGCGGGTGGGAACACGCCCCCTCCAGGCTAAGGGCGGGGTCTGGGCGCCGTATGCTCCGCCCCCAGTCGGCCCGCGTGGAAATGCCGCCCACTCCCCCGGCAGGAGGAGAGGCGGTGCCTGGGGTTCGGCAGCAGGTGTGATGGCAGGTGTGATAGCTTGTGAGGGCACTGGGCGAGGCCTTACTGAGCGGCCGCTGTTCTCCTTGAGTGCTGCCTCTGGTGCGCTCACTACCCATCCACCAACCTCTCCCCACTCTTCCCCCTAGGCCGCCACCTCCAGCTATTAGGACTGGCTTCCTCTGTCATTCAGAGATGCCTTCCCCAACCACGCAAGCTAAAGTAACTGCCAATTCTCCTCTCGTGGGCTGACCTTGTTTTTATTTCCTTCACAGTATCGCTCCCTTCTAAAATTACCTTCTCTGCTTATAATATATTGTCTTCCTTCTCTAAGTTCCATGAGGTCAGGGGTAAATTCTGCCATGTTCATCTCTATTCTCAGCACCCTGGATGGAACCTGGCATGAAGTAGGTGCTCAATAAATGTTAGTTGGATGAATCAGTGAATTCACTCAATCATTTCATTCACCCAGGGATTCATTTATTTGACATTTGTGCAGTGCCTTCTAGGCACTTGTGATAAGCAGTAAGGATACTGAGATGAACGAGACAGGGAGTCCACCTGGAGGTGAGAACAAGAGATAGATTAAAACTAATAATTACAGTAGGAGAAGTGAACAGCCTTGAGTTTCCAGACGCTGGGCATAGTTCCAAGCACTTTACATATATTAATTCACTTAATCTGCACAATAGTAGGTACTTATAATCGTGCCCACTTTACAAATGGGAACACTGAGAACAGTCATGCCATAAATTACTGGGCCCTGTAATCAAGTGAGATCCCACAGAGGACGGGGGAGGGTGACCCGTGGCGAGGGGGTAATAATGAGATGTGTAGCCGGCCCAGGTAGGCCGATTTGCTATCTTAATTGCTTATACACACCAGTCTTCCAGGGGACAGGCTGCTTCCAGCTCAGAGCTCTGCTGCCCCAGGGGAACCCCTGTCAGTGGAGCAGGCAATGATGGGGCTGGGAGGGGTGTGGAGGGCTGATCCCTGGGCTGGTGGTATGATGGGAGCCTACCTGTTCAACAAAAGCAAAGTATGGACAAGTTTCCACCTAACCTCATCGGGGGCAGGATGTGTGTGTGGGTCGGGGGAGGCAGGGGTGGACAATCGTAGTTGTCCACCTATACGGAAGGGTGTTTAGGCAATCCAGGAACTACACTCACTCCCACCTCTGGGTGTTTGCATGTGCTCGTCCCCCTGCCTAGCTGGCACTTCCCCCTGATTGTCCCATAACTGGCTTTTTGTTATTCAGATCTCAGTTGAAAAATTTTTTCTCCTTGGAGGGGTGTGCCTTGGCCACACTCTCTAAGGCAATCACCTACCACTGTCACATCATCATGTTTTAAGGTTCCTACCCCAGAGTGGGAGAATGGCTTAGTCAGCCGCATAACCCTTATTCCTGAACTGATTTTTCCTGTTTATTCATAGTCTCTCTGCCTCCTCATTCTAGAAAGTCAGTTCCCTGAGTGTATGACCCCATTAGACCTCACCTCTGTGTCCCAGCTGCCTAGAACAGGCCTGGCATGCAGCAGGTGCTCAGTGCTTTTTGAAAGTGTGGAAAAGGGCCCTTCACCAGATCATTCTGACTTTCCAGGCCAGGATCTGTGCCCTCCCCTTCCCAGGAACCTCTGCTCTAAACATGGCACCTGGCCTGACCAGGAGGAAGGTGGCCCAGCAGTCTTGGCCACTGGAGTTCTCCTGGCTGTGGCCCTTCCTCCTTCCCGGGCCTGACTGGGCCATTCTTCCACTCTGGGGCAGGATTCTGTTCAGATTCCACTCCAGGGTGGTGTCCAAGGTAGGGGGCAGCAGTGTATGTATGGGTTGGGGCATGGGGAGCAAGGAGAATGGGGGATGGGCAGGCCTTTCTGGTTCCCAACCAAGATGGTAGAAGAAGGGGTGGCTTTTCAGAGCTTTCTAACACTGCTGTTGCCAGGAACACAGGGCACCCGGAGGTGTGGCTGTTTTTCCCCTACAGTGAGAACCCAGACTCTGGGACAGATGCACAGTTAGACACAGAGAGGAGGGAACAAAACTTGTGTTTATTCAGACTGTATCCTTCCCATTTGGGGTACAGAGTCAGGGTCATTGGGGGTGGAGAGAACCTTTGCCTTCTAGGGACATTGGTGATCGCCGACCTTTTCTGTATGACCTTTGTGCTGCCAGGATGATTCGCTGAATGAGAGAGATGGTAATGAAGGGGGCCTTTTGGGGCCCTAGTCAATCTGAAACAGAGACCAGTGCAGCTGGCCCTGTCCTCTCCAGGAATTAAAGAGCAGAAGACTAAGAACATTTGACTTGTATTAAAAGAAATGAAGGCTGAAGGTCACTCACGGGGTTCTGTCTCAGGCAGTGGCGTGCATACTCACTCATGTTGGCACGCAGGCCAGGCCTGTGAGAGGAGCGTGTGTGCCTGTACAGATTACATCCTCCGCGAGCAGCTGTGAGCCCCCATCCAGCTCCTGGGCTTGGGCTACTCAGAGGGGCTTCTTTCCACTTTTCTTTCCCCCCTTTGGCAAGAACTGATGAAAAGGAAACTTTCCACAAGTCTCAGAACATGCCCTTTCTTTTTGGTCCTTGCCTCATCTGTGCAGGAGGTAGGCACCCACCTCCGTCCCAGGGCCCTGGGGATGGGTGGGAGGCTGTGGTGGGAGGTGGAGGGGCTCACTGGGCAGCTGGCTGGGAGTGGCTGCAGGGCACACACACCTTCCCAGCTTCTGCCAGGCCTGTGCTGAGCCCGGCTGGACTGTGCAGGAACTGCCTCATCAAGGGGGAGGCGTGGAGCCCGAGGTGGGGGCCTGGGCCCCTGGGCGGCTCTGTGGGCTCGGTGACCGTGGTGGGGGAGGTGAGCACTGAGGTCCTGCACTGGTCCACCCTCTCATATTGCTCGGTCACTGTTCTTGTGGCTCCATAGTGCTGGGAGCCACCGGGCCCAGTCTGCAGCTCCAGAACACTTTTCTGCTGCCTGGTGGGCAGGGGGCTGGCTGAGGCAGGGGCATGCTGGGGCTGTCCGGAGCACTGGGTGGCTTCTTTCTTCCCAGCCTTGTCCCAGACATCTTTCTGGTGGGGCTGAGCCTGGCCCGTGGCCGACTCAATGGAGGTAAAGGTTGGGGAGGAGGGTGAATCTCTGCTGGGAGGTAACACTCGAGGGAGGCTTGACTCTTCTCTCATGGTCTCCAGCCTCCGAGTAGAAGGGGTGGTTGGGGCTGCTTGATTTCTGGCCTCAGTGTGATTTCTGACCTTGGCCTGACCCTGGACCTCAGTGTGGCATGTAACCTCAGTTTGACTCCTGACCTCCTGGCCTGGGCAGTTGGGCCTGACTCTACTGCTGTCTGTGACACTGACCTTGTGGGCCCTGTGGTCCTTTAGAGGTCCCTGGGAATGGCCTCTGGTGTTAGTCCCAGGCTGGAGGCTAGACATGGAGCTGAGGGCCTTGTGCACGGCCTCCTCGATGTCCAGCAGCCTGGCCAGGGTCTGTTCCTTCAGCCGGGCCACCTCCGTGCTGACCCTTGTCAGCTCCCCAAAGGCCTGCTCCACTGAGGCCTCGGGCTTGTTGGGGGCAGCAGGAGCTGGAGGGGCCCCTCTCAGCTGGGGCACAGCCTCAAAGAGCCTCCTCAATGCCCGCACGTCCACAGTGCTTTTGGCCTC
The DNA here is from genome assembly GCF_937001465.1 of Orcinus orca. Classification (NCBI taxonomy): domain Eukaryota; kingdom Metazoa; phylum Chordata; class Mammalia; order Artiodactyla; family Delphinidae; genus Orcinus; species Orcinus orca. The sequence continues at coordinate 43,068,305 of NC_064568.1, forward strand.
CTTCTCCAGTGCTTGCACCTGGCTCAGGAGGCCCTGGAGCTCTTGCTGGCTTCCCTGCAGAATCTTGGAGCTCTCAGGGACCCCTTGCTGGGAACCGTCCGTGCACTTCTTTCCTGAGGGGCTGGGGCCCTGCTGTGGTGAGGTGGGGTCACTGCTGAGAGCTGAGAGCTTGAGGGGCTCAGGGCTCTGGTCGTTGCTGCCCGCAGCCTGACTTTTGGTGGGCCTGGGGGCCACGGTGCTGGAGTCATGCTGGGGGCTGTGCTGGCTCTGTCCAGTGGAGCATCCAGCCGGCGATACTCGGCCCTGGCCTGCAGTGGTGGGGACCTTGGTTGGCCGAAGGTCATGGTCAGCTGTACCAGTTTCACCTTGTCTGTATTTTCCTTGCCCCACCTCCTTAGAGGAGCTGGGAGAGAGGGCTGAGGGCTTGGGCAGCCAGTGAGGCGGGGGGATCTGGCTTAGATGTGCAGGTTTGGGGGGCAGCTGGGGCTTCTTCCTTGGGTGCGTGGTGGGCTCCAGTTTCGGGGTTTTTGTCTGTGAATCCCCAAGGCTTCTCTGGCCAGCAGGGCTGCTGTGGGACTGGAGAAGGGGGTCCTGTGTGGGCTCAGAGGCCTGCTGGATGGAATTCTCATCATGGCCGGCTTGGGCTGGGAAGTCAGGTCCCGTCACAGCAGCTGGGAGAGGAGGAGGAGGCGGAACAGAGGCATTATGGGAGTGCAGGCTGGCACCTGCAGCCTGAGGCCCAGAGGCCAGAGTGTGGGGGGCTAAAGGGGCAGCCTTCAGGGTGGTCTCTGCAGCTTGGAGGACCCCTGGGCCGAGTCCTGCCATCACCTTCTCTGGAGGTCCCCAGGCCTTCTGTGTGTGGCTCCCAGGCTCCTCTTGCCCAGGCCCGAGACTCTGACCTGGGCCTTCCAGGAGTGGGCTGGGAGCCTGAGACAGGAGCGCAGTCTCCCTGCCCCTTGGCAAGTCTCCTCTCTCAGAAAGCCAGACACCCCCCGGTAGGTCAAAGGTCCTGATGGGGTGAGCAGTGTAAATGCCATCCTGAATAGTCACCCACCCCCTAGGCAGCCCTCCAGGCAGTGCTTTCTGTTCCCCACTGACCTTTCTGGGGGCTGCTGGGATCCTGGGGTCACCTCCAGCCAGAGGCCTGGTGTTGCTCTGGGCAGTCCCAGTGGCTGTGGCCGGTACTTGCAGAAGACTATCCTGGGAGGGCATAGAGGCGGCTCCAGGGGTGGGGCCCTGCTTGTGCTTGCTCAGAACTTGCTGGTCCAGGCTTTGGGCTTTGGCTGTTGCCATTCGCAGACTCTGCATGGCAGCCTGGAGGTTTGGGGACCTGGGCCCCAGGGGCATAGTCGTGGCTCCATCTGACTTTCCCAAAGCTTCCATCCCTTTCTGCCCAGTGCATCTACTTTCCTGCTTTTCTTCCCCAGCCAGAGGGACTGCTTTTCCAATGGCCTGTGGGGGGCAGGGGGTGGCCCCCGGCCCTCTCAGTTGCCCCACCCCCATGCTGGGGTCCAGTGGGGGAACATGGATGATGCTCTCAGTCAGGGGCAGCCTCTGGGCCCCCTCGCTGGCTGGCACTGGACTTGAGTCAGCCGGTGGCTCCCATCGCAGACTGTGCAGGCCACTCAGGTCTCCTTTGTCTATGCAGCTGGCCAGCAGCTGCACACTGCTCCTCTCAGGGGCCCTGCTGGTTAGCCGGGGCTGCAGAGAGTAGGCGGTCAGTGCCACTAGGCCCTGCTCTGTCTCCTGCATCACTAGCCCAGTCCTCGCCACCGAGGTCCCGAGGCCACAAGCCAGCAACTGCTGGAACTCAGGGTCCATGTCTTCGACCTTCCAGCTGCTGCCTGGTGCTGGCAGCTTCAATGGCTTGAGGCGAAGCTGGCCCACTGGGTCCTCCTGCACCAGCAGCCCCTGCTGGTCCACGTCTGGCCGGCGCAGCACTTGGCGGACAATCCTGGGAAGCTCGCCAGACACCAGCTCCTCCTTCCGAACGTGGGGGCTGCCCTGACCTGGGCCTGGGAGCACGTACTTGGCAAGGCAGAGCTCCCCTGGCCCTCGGGCCTCCATGATGATGCCTCCGTGGTGCAGGATGCCAGGCGTGGCGTGCAGAGTCCCCAGGGTCCCCTCAGTTGCAGTCTGTTGCCTCTCCCACACCCTGTTGCCTGAGGGGCCCATGGGCTGCTCTTCCTGGAGGTTGCCCCCGTGGATGCTGTCAGCTGCCAGGGAGCCCATGGGGCAATTCTCAAAGAGCCAGGTGAACTTGTGCACAGAGCCTGCTGGGATGGGCTCAGGGATTACCCTGGATCCCTGGTTTTCCCTCTTGCCTGCCTCCAGGGCCTGGAAAACCTCCTTCTGACGAGACACCTGCCCTGAGGGGATGTCCACTCTGCTGCAGTATCGCACAGGCCCCCTTCTGCAGGGATGGCCTGAGGCCTGCAGAGGCTCAGTCTCAAAGACGTGTCTGTCTGTCTGTCTTTCCCCAGCCTGGACCTGGCTGACCTCAAGGTGCTGCTCCCTGGAGCTTTCTGGTCTGTCTGGGGGTTGGGGCGTGAACATCCAGGTGCAGGACCGTGCCTTGGCCTTGGGTGTGGGATCTGTGACCTCTGACCCCTGCTTCTCATCCAACTCACTCATTGGACATGTCTCGAACAACCAGCGGATGGTCTGCACATCGCCCTTGGGGGATGCTTCAAGCTGAGGGCCTCCCTGAGGCTTTCCTTCTTCTTCCCATCGTTCCTGCTGCTCCCGTTGGTGGATTACCTCCAGGGGCTGGGTCTCAAAGAGCCACCGGGCAGTGCCCACGTCTCCAGCCACCACTTCCTGCCGGGTGATGCCCCGCACCACGTCGACGGTACTGGGGTTTTGGCCTAGTTGGTCTAGGGGCTGTGTCTCAAACATCCACCTGTAACCCTGTACATCACCTCCGACTACATGCTCTCTGCTGACAGAGGTCAGGGCATGGAGGTGGCCTTTGCCATCCTGCATGGCATACACCGGGGACCCTATGTCCTGGGACTGCCCAGCAGAATCAGTTCCTTCTGCTCTGCTTATGCTCCCATGGGCCGAAGCTTCACCCTGCCTGATGCTGTCCAGGGGTAGGGTCTCAAAAAGGTTCTTAAAGGTCTTCACGTCTCCCTTCACCCCATCCCTCTGGGGGGCACTCTGAGAGAGGCACAGTGCTGAGGAACCATCACTGGATAGACGCTCGTACATGAACCTCTCACCCTCCTGGGGTCCCACCCGCTGCAGGTGACCCACTTGGACCTTGTCTCTAAGTGTATCCAGGGGCTGCATCTCAAATAGCCACAGGGTGGAGCGGACATCACCGGGGATCACTTCCTCTTTGGGTGGCGCCTCAGGTCCAGCCTCCTCTTCCCCCTTTAGAGTGTCTAGTGCTCGGGTCTCAAACAAATGCCGCTGCTGCTGAACGTCTGGACCAGGAGGGATAAGATCTGGGGATGGCTGGAAGTCCTTCTCGTCCACCAAGATCTCCCGGATGGCATCCAGGGGCTGTGTCTCAAAGATCCAGCGAGTTGCACTGACGTCGGGCCTGGCCGCCTCCTCCAGAGAGATCCCCCGGATCACCCGCACCTGGCTGGGGTCCCGGTTGATGGCGTCCAGAGGCTGTGTTTCAAAGAGCCAACGGGCAGACCTCACCGCATTGCTTTGGATCTCCTCCCGGCAGGCGGCCTTGACCTCGTGGATGGCTCCCTCTGCGTCCTGGATGGCACACAGCGGCTCTGTTTGGAACAGCTTCACCGTCTTCTTTACATCGCCCTTCAGCTCCTGGATCTCTGAGCGCAGCTCCAAGGGGCTCTGCTCCTGGATGGAGGGGCGGGAGCCCAGGCGGTCCAGTGGCCGCGTCTCGAAGAGCATCCTGGTACCCTGGACATCTCCACTGGCTGCAGGCTCCCTCACTGTAGCTGCCGGTGCCTCAGCATGGCCCGTCAGCTCATCCAGTGGCTTTGTCTCAAACAGCCAGCGGGCTGCATGGACGTCCCCTCCAGATGGCCGAGGTCCGGCTGGCTCCTGGTCTGTGCTGTTGGCAAAGGAGCCTTCCTCAAACTTGCGGGAGGTGGCCTGGACATTGCCGCTGGGCACGGGCTCCTTGGCAGGTGGCCTCTCATGGTCCCCAATGGCGTCCAGCCGCCAGTTCTCAAAGATCCAGCGCATGCATTGGACATCACCCTCTGTGGGCTCTTCGGAACCCAGGATCTCAGCCAAGTCTTCAGCCACAGCCTCAGCCAGATTCTTGCGGAGCTCGGGGTGGATGTGCTTGTAGAGGCGGCGGAGCTCACTGGCTTGCCGCTGCTGGTGGAACTTGGAGAAGGACTCCTTGGGTGGCGGCAGTGGCAGATCGTCCAGAGCAGGTGGTGGAGGGAGGGGCAGGTCCTCTGTAGCTGCCACTGGGATGCTTGGGGTGGGGGCCACCTGCGTCTGAGCGTCGGCCATCCTTCTGAGGAGAGGGGACAGAGATGAGGATGGGGTGGGGGGCTTTAGGTGGGATGGGGCTGGTTTCTGGGAGAAGTGGCAGGGAGCAGGGCCCAGGGGCAGAGTAGCCCTGCTGTGGCATGTGCTTAGAGACCCCCTCCCTTTCCAGACCTCGCCTGGGTCTCACCCTGCCACCTGCGTGGTTGATATATGACAAGTCTTGAGTTTAATGCACATGGAGCCATCCATCAGGGTGCTTCCCCAGAATCACCTGGGTTGCTAGGGAGCAAACAGGGCACTGTGGGCTTTGAAGCTGTCCTTCAGCCAAGGGATGCCCAAACCTCCACTGGGAAAATTGGACGTGCCCGTCCTTGCCTGCCTTTGCCAAAATCAGTTTTTCCCTGGCAGACTCTCAGGTGAGTGGCCTGGGGGAATTCTGATTTAAGGGGTTCCAGTCAGGGGGAGGCAGTTACCTAAACTGGTAACTATTTTCCATGGAGAGAAATAGTCATCAGTTATGTTTCCTTTCGTAACACCAGAGGGCGCACTTGTCACTTTCATGGGGGAGGGGGGCAAGGGGGGTGGCCTGCCCAGCTCCACTCACCCTTCCCAGGCCAGGGAGGCAAAGCGGGGGCCAGCAGCCCGAGCTACAGCGGAAGCAGCGAGGTTGAGTGAGGGTTCACCAGGTATCTCATGGTTAGGCAGAGCCTGATTCTGAATCCTAGTTAGGGGTTTTCTGTGCCAAGACTCAGAAGATCTGAGCTAGAGCGACCTCAAGGATCTTCTGGCCCAACCACTGTTACTTAAAGAAGAGGCCTAGAGTCGGATCTTGGCGAATGAGGGGCAGGCAGTGCTGGCTTGGAGTTCCTAGACCCCATAGGTAGGGAGTGTGAAGCTTTCTTAGTGGCGTGGTGTCCCTCTGTTCCCCGGAAGGCACCCCAGGAGAGTTTGAGGGTGACACCCACAGGGAGGGGAGGCAGTGCGACCAAGGGCCTTCTTGCAGAGATAGCCCCGCCCCTCACTCGTGGATCCTCATCCCCAGTTGTGTGCAACCCGAATCTCCTGTGCTCCTCTTCTTTCTCCCTCTTCATGCCCATCAGCTTCCACAAAGGCCCCTCCCATCCCTGCCCCCCATGGCCTCCCACCGCTCAAGCCCTTCTCTGGTCTCTGTCCTCGGTGTCTTATCTGTCTTGTGACAGGTGTACTAACAGTCCCCAGAGGCCAGTAGGGAAAGTATGAGAAGCACGTTCCCCCTCTTACTGCCCCTGACCCACTGCTCTGCTCCGCACTCGGTGCTAAATATAGCCGAGGTCCTGGCCTCAGCACAGCAGCCCTGCGCTGGGGAGAGGTCAGGCTCAGCCAGTGGGACCCCTGGGAGCCTGGACCCACCTCATCTCCTTCTCTGCCCTGGGCTCCCTGATCCTGCCTCCTGAGCTGGTGTCAGGCCCCTGGCCTACAGCATGACCAGTGCTAGAACCCTCTCCTGGCCGAAGCGACCTGGGGCTGGGGGAAGGACTTTCTTCTCACGGCTGCCTCAGAAGGGGGGAAACTGAGCCTTGCGTGCCCCACCCCACCCCGACTTGTCCACCAAAGGCATCCGAGCCCCAAGGAGTGTGACATCTAAAGCCGGCAGCCCGAGTCTCATTACCTGCTCCGGGTGCTTCCTTTAGTCTCTGAGTTCTCATGAGGACCCTCTGCCACAGGCAGACCTCAACTGTCCCCACCTCCTCACTGTCCTGTCACCCTGGTGGCCTGAGCAGATGGCATGTACAGGCCACCAGCTCCACCCTATCCCCACCCGCAGGAATCTCCAGAATTCCTACTGTGGTCACAAGTTGCCAGCATCACAAAGTCCAGAGATGGCAGACCTGAGGACCCGCAGAGGTCACTGAGCCCAACCCCCTCACTGTTCAGACAGGGAAACAGGCCCCAAGAGGGGAAGGAGCTGACCCAGGAGGCTCCGCCAGGTGGTAGCAAGGCCTTCCCACCACGGTTCTTGAGGGCAGGGACAGGGGTGGGGTGAGGGCAAAGTTCAGAACTGGGACAAGACTTAGGGCAGGGCCTGAGCCTTAGTGGGTGTCCCTGAGCTCGGCCTCCCAGGGCTGGGCCGGCCTCTCAGGGAGACCCCTACTTTTGCTTCCAGGTCTGCTCTTTCTTGGCCCAGCACCTCCACACATCTCTACATCTGGACAGACTCAGATCTGGTTGCCCTACCTTGAGCCGCCACCCCCCCCCCACCGCCCCAGATCTTCCCCAAGGGCTTTCCAACTGGGCAAGTCGATGGCCTGCATCCCACCCCAGGCCCTAGGCCATGATTTGTGGGGATCTGGGCTCAGGCCAGCCCTGGGGAGACATTCCCGGTCCAGATATGCCAAGACTTTCACCCGCAGTAGCTGGGCACTGGGCTTGTCCTACCAGTGCAGAGTTGGGCCCACTTACCCCCCTCCAGCCTCCATGTCCTCCCCCGACTCCTCTGTCCTTTCTTCCAGACACTGGGCCTAGCTGGGGCTTCCCTTGGGAAGAAGCCCTGAAGCCTGAGGAACTCCACACCTGTATTTTAAAAATTGCAACCCCAGGCCATTTCCTCCCACAAGCCTTTCTGGATTATGCCAGGCTGGCTGGAACCTGCCCCTCTGCAGGCCTCAGGCCTGTGGCAGCCATTCTGGGACCCCCCGTGGAGCTCACGCTAACTCTCTCTTAACTTCCTCTTGGAATCTTTCTATCAGACCCCTCCACTCACCTGCCTCCAGATGCACGCCCCTCACCCTCCTTCCCCCACCCAGAGCTGCCCCTCATACATGCTACCCTGAGAGGGTCCAGGGGGGTCCCAGCCTGGAGATCCAGCCCTGCCGTGGAGAGACAAAGGGGTGGGTTACTCACCTGAGTGTCCTGCTTGGCTGATGGTGGTTTGGGGTCTGTGGCAGGTGTGGCCTAAGGGGCTGTTGTTCCTCTCGTTGTTTGGGGCTGGTCTTGCTCTGCCGGCTCCGTCAGATGCCTTCTCGCTGCCCTGGCTCCAGGTCTCTGTCCCCTGCCAGCCCCAGCAGCTGCCTTTATCTGGCTGGTTAGGGGGTGGGCCAAGGTGGGGGCGGGTGGGGGGAGGCTCAGTTCAGAGTATGAAGTGGTTCCGTTATTTTTAGGGCTTGTGGAAGTTAACTGGTCTGTCCTGGGAATCAGTTACATGTCCTTTCTGTTGGGGAGGGGAGGGGAAGAGGAGTGGGGAGGGGAGAGCTTCATTCATCCCCGTCTGATCTGAGGATTGGGGTCAGTGACTCAGCCATGGTGTGTGGTGCGGGTATCCCACACTGTTTTGAGGGCATGAATAAGGAGGGGCATCTGACACCTGAGTGGCCCAGCTCCCACCTCCGTACTCCAGACCAGCCTCTGAGTATTCCTGACATGTGCTGTGCATCCACCTTGCCACGAGACTGGAGGCCCCCTGAGGGCAGGCCTGGCGCCCTCCTCCTCAGTGCCTGGCCTGGAAACCCCTGAGAGTAAGGCCCAGCACTCCTTCTCCCCGACTCCCTCTGCACTAAAGATTTCCCCTCTCTCTTCTATCCCTCCACAGCACAGGTATATTTGGCCCTGAGCACACGCAGCTGGATCTGGGGGAAAGACGCCTGTGTTTCCAGGCCTCAGTTCTTCACTGGGTCCCTGATTTATCAGGGAATTCCACAGCGTGGTTCTGTGGTGTTCACAGCAGATTATCTGGGTCCTTGTTTATTTTCAGGCTCTTGCCTCTGACTCAGGGCCCAGGCTTTCTGGGAATGGAGGGGAGGGGAGGGGAGGGGCAGCACACGGGGAGCTGACTCTGGGGTTATTTCTGACCCTGGAGTCATCAGCTTCCCAGTCACAGAAGGACTGGGGGGGGTCACGCCTACCCCCTCCTTTTCTGCCCAGAGTCCAAGGGGCTTAGTAGGCTCAAGAGATCTTGGCATTTTGGCATGGAAGGGCAGTGTGGTAAGGGGCGTCAGGGGACCACGCAGAGCACACGCGAAGGAGGCATTTTGCCCAGGCTCCGTGTTGCAGGCACTGCAGGTGCGTTCTGTTACCTGGCAGAACAGGATCTTCTGACATCCGGCATGCCCTCTGGTGCCAGGGAGTGACACCAGGCACTGCTCACTCTTTCCATTGAGTCAATGTCAGGCAGGCAGTGTTGGCCTGGGGGAGGGGAGAGGGGCATCTGGAAGCCCCCATCCCTGGCTTCTTCCCTCTTACTGCTTTCCTTGCCCCTCCTCTTACTCCGTGGACTCCTGGCTCTCCCTGGAAAGAGCAGGGAGACGTGCGTCCTCTCAGGCCAAGGAAAGAGGAGCCTCAGTGCCTGCCTTTTAGAGTGGTTTTGAGACTTGAATGAGTTCACGTATGAGAAGGTTTTGTGAGAGCGCTTAGCACATGGCATGTGCTATGGAAGGGCCTGCTGTTACTACATATGTAAGAAAAGCGCCTAGAGGGAACCCACTTTTGTACTCACCACAAGTGTGATAACTCATGGTAGAACTTTCTTAGATCTCAATATTAAGAAAGACTTTTTATGACCACCTGATTTTTTTTTTTGTTTTCTGTTTTTTTAAAATTTATTTTTAGTTTTGGCTGCATTGGGTCTTTGTTGCTGCTCGCAGGCTTTCTCTAGTTGTGTCAAGCGGGGGCTACTCTCTGTTGTGGTACACGGGCTTCTCATTGCAGTGGCTTCTCTTGTTGCGGAGCACGGGCTCTAGGCACACAGGCTTCAGTAGTTGTAGCACGTGGGCTCAGTAGTTGTGGCTCGCGGGCTCTAGAGTGCAGGCTCAGTAGTTGTGGCACACGGGCTTGGTTGCTCCACAGCATGTGGGATTTTCCTGGACCAGGGCTCGAACCCGTGTCCCCTGCATTGGCAGGTGGATTCTTAAGCACTGCGCCACCAGGGAAGTCCCAGTGTTTCCCTCTTTGCCTTGGCTCTGAGGAAGCTCAGAGCTAAATTTTTAGTCTTCTAGCAAGTAGACTTTGTGGGCTGTATCCTGAGTAATGAGGGTAACCAACTGTCCTTGTTGCCTGCCTGAGGGGTTTCCCAGAACAAGGAACTTTCAGTTTTAAAACTGGGAAAGTTCAAAGAAAACCAGGATGAGCTGGTCACCCTATGTGTAATGATCTAACAGTATCACATCATCAAGGTGTCAGTGACAAGGCCATTAAGGCAATGAACCAGGCATTATTTATCAGAATATCTTTGGTGGAGATGCTGTGAATTTATCTTTTTAAGCCCCCTCAAATCATTTGGGGAACGAGGCTGGGAATAAATAATTACACTGAGGTTGAATGGCTGTGCTTATTAATTGATCTCTGTCAAAAGGCAGAGGGGCCTTGGGGGAGGGGGTAGGAGGGAAGCGTGTCGTTTTCCGGTGATTACAGCCCCCCTTCTGGAGCTTACTGCTTTCCAGTCTTGAGGGCACATTCCTCTGTCAGTCCATTCCTCTAAGTGAGTGGGGCTCTGCTAAAGTTGGGGATTAGTCAGAAGTTCATGCCTGTCTCCCAGGAGAACTGGTACTCAGGCAGAGCTCAGAGTGAGCAGCTGGCAGTAGACTCACCAGAAGTTTCAGGAGAGTCAGAATGCAGGAATGGTTAAGAGCCAGACTGCCTAAATTTGAATCCTATCTGTGATACTTACTAGCTGTGTGACCTTGACAAGTTACTTACCCTCTCTGTTCCTCAGTTTCCTCACCTATAAAATGGGCATAATAATAGTGTATACCTCAGAAGGTTGCTGTGAGGAATACACACATCACACACACACACACACACACACACACACACACACAGAGAACACATTTGCAACAGTGCCCAGCATATATAAGCTAAATTAATGAGTAAGCTCCATATATCTTCCCCTGGATCCTCGCCACCCCCAGCTTTCCCAAGTCCCAGATCCCAGTGTGTCCTTTTGGTCCAAAGATGAGTGCCCTTCAAAGCACTGGCTGGCAGTCCTGGCTTCCCTCCAGCTGGGAAGCAGACACGTTGTCAAAGCACAGCTCTGGGCAGGCCAGGCTGGGTCCTTTCCAGGGCTGCAGGAGACAGGTCGGCTCAGCCTCTTGACAAAATCATCTGAACCTAGAGAAGGCACTTCCTGCTCTGCTTGGGGGTCAGCTCAAAGCTGGACAGATTTGAGGGCACAGTCTCTACCCTCCTCGCATAGGAATGTCATGGCTGTGGCATGAGGGGCAGCGAGGTGTGGTTTCTGAGTGTGGGATCTGGTGTCAGACTGCTGGTATCAAATCACCAGCCTGTCTCTTCCTATTTATACGACCTCTGAGAGTCTTCCAGCTGTCTGTATTCTAGTGTCTTCGTTTGGGATCTTCCAATAGCAGAGCCTGATAGGAGCATTTGGGTGCAAGTGATTTCACTGGGAGGGGGGGAAGGTGGTGAGGGAGTAAAGAAGCGAGGAGGGGAAGGAAAGGAGATTACTTCTGTGGACAGCTGAGACTGGATACTACTGGGGACCCTCTGGGAGCTGGTGTAGAACACGCCTCACCCAGGGTGAGGAAGCTGGGGTATTTATCCACCTTTCCTCACCCCACTGGTTGAGGGCTGGTCCCAGAAGCACTAGCTACCCTGGACTTCTGGTCTGCCCCTCAGGCAGAGAGATGCACATGTTTGAGGTTAGGACTCTGTGAGCCTGTACAGGGGCTGTGCACTGAAGCTGCAAGTGACCCCTGGGAGATGTGAGGGATCCGGGGGCACTAGCAGCGTCTGCTACATTAACTTCTCCCACCTGTGAGATAATAATGTGCCTATGTCATGCAGTTGCTTTGAAGATTTAGGCCAGTGCTGCCTGGTAGAAAAACAATGCAAGCCACATAAGGCATTTAAAATTTTCTAGTAGCCACAGTGTAAAAAGCAAAAAGAAAAAAGTGACATTAATTTTAATATTATATTTTATCTGACTCAAATTTCTAAAACATTATCATATGTACATGTATCAATAAAAATTATTAATGAGATATTTTATATTCTTTATTTTGAATTCAACCTTCCAAATCCAGTGTATATTTTTTTCCTTTGAAATAGACTTTGTTTTTTTTGGAGCAGTTTTTAGGTTTGCAGCGAAATTGAGCGCAAAGTACAGAGTTCTCATAGATCCCCCTGCCCCCACACAGTGCACAGCCTCCTTCACTATCAACATCCCCACCAGATGGTACATTTGTTACCATCGATGAACCTACATTGACACATCATTGTCACTCAAAGTCCATAGTTTACATTAGAGTTCATTTTTGGTGTTGTACATTCTGTGGGTTTGGACAAATGTATAATGACATGTATCCATCATTATGGAATCATTCAGCGTGGTTTCATTGCCCTAAAAGTCCTCTGTGCTCTGCCTATTCATCGCTCTCTCCCCTCTAACCCCTGGCAACCACTGATCTTTTTGCTGTTTCCATAGTTTTGTCTTACAAAAAATGTCATATAGTTAGAATCGTATTTGGATTACCTTCTTTCACTTAGTAGTATGCATTTAAGGTTCTTTCATGACTTTTCAGGGCTTAATAATATTCCATTGGCTGGATGTACCACAGTTTATTGATTTACCTACTGAAGGATGTCTTGGTTGCTTCCAAGTTTTGATAATTATGAATAAATTTGCAGTAAACATCTGTGTGTAGGTTTTTGTGTAGACATCCGTTTTCGACTCCTTTGGGTAAATACCAAGGAGTATGCTTGGTGGATGGAATGGTAAGAGTATGTTTAGTTTTGTAAGATACAGCCAAACTGTCTTCCAAAGTGGCTGTACCAGTTTTGCCTTCCCACCAACAATGAATGAGAGTTCGTGTTGCTCCACATCCTTGCCAACATTTGGTGTTGTCAATGTTCTGGACTTTGACCATTTCTATAGGCATGTAGGGATATCTCGTTGTTTTAATTTGCATTTTCCTGATGATATATGATGTGGAGCATCTTTTCATATGCTTATTTGCCATCTGTGTATCTTCTTTGATGAGATGTCTGTCAAGGTCTTTGACTCATTTTTAAAATTGGGTTGTTTGTTTTCTTATTGTTGAGTTTTAAGAGTTCTTTGTATATTTTGGATAACAGTCCTTTATCTGATATGCCTTTTGCAAATATATTCTCCCAGTCTGTGCCTCATCTTCTGATTCTTTTGACATTGTCTTTCATACAGCAGAACTTTTTAATTTGAATTCTGTCACCAGCCTGAATGAGCTTGGAACAGAAGTTTGATTTCCAGATGAGGACTAGTTTCAGCCTTAGGATTCCCTGAGCAGAGAAGCCAGCCCTGCTGTGCCAGACTTCTGACCTACAAAACTAGGCTAACAAATGGGTATTGTTTAAGCCACTGAGTTTGTGGTATTTTGCCACACAGCTACAGAAAACTAATAGAGAATGGAAACTGGAGCAGTTGAGGGAGGGAGGGCAGGAGACCATGTCTGTCCACTTGTAACATAGCCCAGCCAGCTCAGAGCTTGGCCCAAGCATTCTCTACTGAGTGGCTGGCTAGGGGATCCTAGGCAGTGGTGCTCAGTACCCCCAGGTCACCACCAGAGAGCTTCAGAGCATCCCCAAATCAAGAAATCCTGGTTAGGGAAGAAGTCAGAGCAGGAAGAGCCCAGAGTCTTTCCTTCCTCGCATTTTACACTTGGGGAAACTGAGGCTTGCAGCAGAGCCTGGATGCTTTGGAGTGAAAGGAGCAGGTTTCAGACCGTCCTCCTTTGGTTCCTCATCTCCACCACTTCCCAGCTCTACAACCTTGGACAAGTTATGTTAGTGCTCTGAGCCTCAGGTTCCGTGTCTGTACAGTGGTTATGAGATGCTTTAGATATAGGCAGATGACAGAAAGGTATTCCAGGCAGAGGGAAGAGAATGGGCAGACGCACAGAGGTGTGTATGGTGTGACTTGAGGGCAGGGTGGACGGGCAGAGGGTGGAGGTTGGTCTTGGGTGGCAGGCAGGGCTAATCTATGGATGCCAGGCAAGGAGTTTAGGCCCCATTCTGAAGGGTTTTAACCAGGGGCAATTTGGGTCACAGGAGGCTGGTGATGAGGGCCTGTCATAGTGGCCCAGGTTCTGAATGATGAAGATGTTAATGGTGGCAGAGAGGAGGGGAGGAGGGGCTGGTCCGAGGGATGCCGAGGGCGTAGACTAGACAAGACCTAAAAGAGCTAAAAGATGCCTGAGTGCCTGGTGCTTGGTTTGAGGGAGCAGACTGACAACTATTCAGTGGACTCGGCCGTGAGGGGAAGGAGCGCTCAGGGGTGGTCCCCAGCCTTCTGTCTTGGGGAAGTGAGTGGGTGGGGGTGCCATTCCCTAGGCTGGGTGATGGGCGTGAGGGGAAGGGCAGGGAGGTTGGCAGAGAGGGGAGACCACAGCTTGACTTCGGACAAGATGGGCGTGAGGTGCAGGGTCTCCAGGCAGAGCCCGTCTTCAGGGGCTGGATGAACGGATCTGGAGGTGGGAGAGAAGACTGGGCTGGTGACAGAGACCTGGTGGGCCACTTGTGTGCAGGCGGGAATCAAGGCTTTGAGGGAGGTGGTCTCCCAGGAGTCTGTGAGGAGAAGTGGGCTCAGGACAGCCCTGGGGAAGGTGGACTGTAGAGAGGTAGCAGAGGAGAAGCAGCAGCCAGGGAGGCAGGGGAAAATCCGGGGAGGAGTTAGTTAATGGAAGATGCTGAGGGAAGGACGTACTTAGAGGAGGGAAGAGATTGACAGTGTACAGTGCTGTACAGAGTGAGATATGGAGGGGAAGGGGTTGCTGGATTCCACGAGGGTGCCCTTGAAGACTTTGGCCAGAACAGCCACAGTGCAGTGGAGGAAGCCACACCAGGCCTTGGAGGGTTGAGCGGGGCTTGGGGTGAGCATGTGGAGATCAGGGAGAGAGAATTCTGGTAAATAACTCCTCTGGTCTTCACGGTTCTTACTGGTCAAATGGGAATCAACATAGGAGTCAGGGTTGTTGTTAAAACCCAAACCAATCAGCCATTAGGAAAGCGCCCTGTAAACTGAGAAAAGTGATGGCAAGAGATGGGTGCATCCTTCCGAAGGCAGATGGGGAAATGGAATGTTGGAAATGGCTGGCAAGGTCCCCAGTGACCAGAAGGTGGCAGCACCTCATCAAGTGACACTTCATCTCAGAAGTCCAGGCACTGCATTTCGTCATTTCATTTATTTATTCTATAAGAATTTTTTGCACAGCTACTATGTACTGGGCTCTGAGTTATGCACTGGAGAATTTATCTACCTGTCTAACTACCTATCTGTCTAGAGCTCCTCACAGAGCCTGCATTTTTGTTAAAGAGGCAGTTTACACAAATAAGTGAATTATTCTCAAAACTGTCAATCAACCCTCTTTATCAACAAAGCTTTTATCTTCTCCAAGTTGCAGGAGAAACTTTCTAGAATGTGTGACGTATATTCCTTCCTCTTTGAACAAAAGATACTAACAAAACTTGAGTTCATTTACTGGGTCCACCACTCTGATGTGTTTGCTTATTCATGGTACAGATTGGATGTATTTTCCAAAGATGGCTAGTCCAGTATCTCCCGTCCTATATGAATTCCTTATACTGCGAATGTGACATTCCTCCAGTTTGAGAGAAAGCAGTCTCTGTGCCATCCCCTAGAATCCAGGTGAGTAGAAAGGATACCTTATGACTTCTGAGGTTGGGTCATTAGAGACAGTCCAGCTTCCACCTTTATCTCTTCTCCTGCCCTACTTCTGAACTTAAGAGTCTGGAAGGGTCAGAACACTTGAAGGGCAAACTGAGCAGCAGGGGAGGTGAGCTGGTGGGGCCCCAGCAGGCTGCCCTGGTTCATCTTGGAAACTCAGTGGGGAAGGGAGGTGTGGCTGGCTTCCTCACTAATCCCTCTCCCTATTCTCAGCCCTCTTTACCCTTCACCGGTTCACGATGTCACTCCAGCCTCATTTAGGGTGACGGGAGGAGAGGGAGGAGAGATACAGGTGCAGAAAAAGTGTTGGTGGTGCCTTCTGGGGGGCAGTCAGATGCCCAGATGCTGGCTCTTCCTCTCGTGGGCTGCTCAGCATTGGAGACACCAACTGAGGGTGCACCATCCCCTGATCAGGGTGACACAACCTCAGGTCGACTCTGTGACCTGTCTCTATCTGCCCTGCCGGTGGGGCTCACAGCAGACCTTAGTGGCCCGCTTCACACTTGCACCCCAGTCAGCTCCAGGGAATTCAGGCCATGCTCCCTTGAAGCCCCCCTATCAGACTTGAGGCGGAAGGAAGAACAGCCCTTTCCTTCAAGAAACCCTCTTGGGAGTTCCCTGGTGGTCCAATGGTTAGGACTCCGTACTTCCACTGCAGGGGGCACGGGTTCAATCCCTGGCTGGGGAACTAAGATCCCGCATGGTTTTGCACCTGTAGGGATTCAAAATTCAGCTCAGCGGCATGAGGATTCTTTTAAAATAATCTTTTATTTTATTTTAATTATTTATTTATTTTAATATTTATTTATATTATCTATAATTTTTTATTGGGGTATAATTGTTTTACAATGGTGTGTTAGTTTCTGCATTATAACAAAGTGAATCAGCTATACATATATCCCCATAACTCTTCCCTCTTATGTCTCCCTCCCTCCCACCCTCCCTATCCCACCCCTCTAGGTGGTCACAAAGCACGGAGCTGATCTCCCTGTGCTATGCAGCTGCTTCCCACTAGCTATCTGTTTTACATTTGGTAGTGTGTATATGTCCATGCCACTCTCTCACTTCGTCCCAGCTTACCCTTCCCCCTCCCCGTGTCCTCAAGTCCATTCTCTAGTAGGTCTGAGTCTTTATTCCCATCCCGCCCCTAGGTTCTTCATAACCATTTTCTTTTAAAATTTCCATATGTATGTGTTAGCATACGGTATTTGTTTCTCTCTTTCTGACTTACTTCACTCTGTATGACAGACTCTAGTTCCATCCACCTCACTACAAATAACTCAATTTCGTTTCTTTTTATGGCTGAGTAATATTCCATTGTATATATGAGCCACATCTTTATCCATTCATCTGTCGATGGACACTTAGGTTGCTTCCATGTCCTGGCGATTGTAAATAGTGTTGCAATGTACATTGTGGTACATGTCTCTCTTTTTTTTTTTTGTGGTACGCGGGCCTCTCACGAACCTGTGTCCCCTGCATCGGCAGGCAGACTCTCAACCACTGCGCCACCAGGGAAGCCCACGTCTCTTTTTGAATTATGGTTTTCTCAGGGTATATGCCCAGTAGTGGGGTTGCTGGGTCGTATGGTAGTTCTATTTTTAGTTTTTTGAGGAACCTCCATACTGTTCTCCATAGTGGCTGTATCAATTTATATTCCCACCAACAGTGCAAGAGGGTTCTTTTTTCTCCACACCCTCTCCAGCATTTATTGTTTGTAGATTTTTTGATGATGGCCATTCTGACTGGTGTGAGGTGATACCTCATTGTAGTTTTGATTTGCATTTCTCTAATGATTAGTGATGTTGAGCATCCTTTCATGTGTTTGTTGGGAATCTGTATTTGGAGAAATGTCTAGTTAGGTCTTCTGCCCATTTTTGGATTGGGTTGTTTGTTTTTTTGATATTGAGCTGCTTGTATATTTTGGAGATTAATCCTTTGTTAGTTGCTGAGCTAAAAACATCTGAACAAACAGCAGTCACAGAAAAAAACCTGATCTCAACTTCTTTTGTAGATTTAAGCAGGACCTCCTGGAAAATACAGTTGGTATAAATCCTCTCTGGCAGGTTTACAGCCAGAAGGGAGACTAACCACTATCACAGGGATGAGTAATTGCTTAAACAAACTTTATCTGAAACTGTCCTACCTTCCATTTATTCTTCCACAGAAGACCTTTCTCCCTCCTTTCTAGTCGTTAAGTGGGTTTATAAACCTTTATCTTTGGATGTCCAGGGAGCCAATTCATCTGAAGCCTCTCTGGTAAATAAACGTGGTCTTCTCTCCTGTTAATCTGTCTTTTGTTAGTTAATTCACAGGCCCCCCACCACTGAACCTAAGCTGGTAGAGGGAAATTTTTTCCTCCCAACACATTCTTCTTTGACAAGATATGGGTGACTGTGTAAGATTTTCTATCTTGTCCTGGAGTGTGTCCTCTTGCTCTGCCAATGTCACTGTATAGCAAAGTGTTCACTCCTTCTCTCCCTCCCTCTCTCCCATGCGTGTTAATTGGACTAGAAGAAGGGATGGGGAAAAAAAGAACATATAAGAGAGGATACCACTAAATTTATTACTTATTTATTCAAATAATTGTACCTCCAGTTTAGTCACCGACAGTGAAGGACTCATGTGCGCTCGGGAGCAGCTGCACAAAAGTAATACTTTCTTGGTTCCAAAGCAATAATGGCTAGGAAAGTGGGTGAATGACACTTGTTTTCATTCAGTCTGGTCTAATTGTATTTGAGTGGAATATAAAATGTTACCGGGCGGCTGATTACATAGTGACTGGACCAAAAAAAAAAAAAAATCAACATCTTCTGTATTAGTCAGCTGGGCTGCCATAATGGAATACCATGGACTAGGTGGCTTAAACAACAGGAATTGATTTCTCACGGTTCTGGCGGCTGAAAGTCCAAGATCAAGGCATCTGCTGATTTGGTTCTTTGGTGAAAGCCACCTCCTAGGTTGCAAATGTCCACCTTCTCCCTGTGTCCTCACATGGTATGGGGGAGAGAGAGAAAGAGAGCTCTGGTCTCCCTACCTCTTCTTATAGGGACACTAATCCTATCAATGGGGTTCCATCCTCATGACCTCATCTAAACTGAAACACCTCTAAATACCATCACATTGGGGTTAGGTCTTCAACATACGAATTTGGGGAGACACAAACCTTAGGCTATAACAACTTCTCTACAAAGAAATACTAACCAGTCAAAAAGTATTATAATGAATCCAATGCAAAATGTTTGTGTTGATATGTGTCATTTTTGTTTTTCTTCCTGTTGTCTTTTGTTGGATCTTGTTAGATGTCAAACCCACCTTCTCATTCTCAGGTGCTCCTGCTCCCACCTGAGACTTACGTGTTGAGTATTCTGACAGGAGAATCAGGTGTAGAAAAAATTCCGTGTTTTAGTAGATAACTATGCACCATCTGCAACATACCTTTCTGGGTCTTCAGGTTCTAGCCCTGTTCATTTTTGTCCCCATTTGTAATTCATCTCAACATTCCTTTACCATATAAATTTGTGCTGTTTTAAGCTTTCCTTAGAATCGGTTATAACATCTGCCTGGTTTTCTCAGATCATATGAGTAAAATAAATTCCTCAACATGCGTTCATTTTTACTTCTGTAAAGAGAGTCATGGTTTTACCTTCTGAAAAGTATCTTTTAACACAGGGAAGCCTCTGGGGGGAGAGGTGGAAGGACTTAGCTTCTAAAGAAGAACTGCCTGAATCTCTGAGCCTGTGTCTTCCTGATCTCAGGTCATGGCCACCCATCCTTCTAGATGCTCCAGCCTCCAAACATTGTGGTCATTCTTTTTTATTTTTATTTCTTTTATTGAAGTATAGTTGATTTACAATGTTATGCCAATCTCTGCTGTACAGCAAAGTGACTCAGTTATACACATACAGACATTCTTTTTTTTATATTCTTTTCCATTATGGTTTATCACAGGATATTGAATATAGTTCCCTGTGCTATACAGTAGGACCTTGTTGTTTATCCATCCTATATGTAATAGTTTACATCTGCTAATCCCACACTCCCAGTCCTTCCCTCCCCCTTGGCAACCACAAGTCTGTTCTCTATGTCTGTGAGTCTGTTTCTGTTTTGTAGATAGGTTCATTTGTGCCATATTTTAGATTCTGCATGTAAGTGATATGTGGTATTTGTCTTTCTCTTTCTGACTTACTTCACTTAGTATGATAATCTCTAGTTGCATCCATGTTGCTGCAAATGGCATTATTTCGTTCTTTTTTATGGCTGAGTAGTATTCTATTGTATATAGGTACCACATCTTTTACTTGTTTTTTTTTTTTTTTTTTTGGTTGTGTTGGGTCTTTGTTGCTGTGCACGGGCTTTCTCTAGTTGCAGCGAGTGAGGACTACTCTTCTTTGCAGTGTGCGGGCTTCTCATTGTGGTGGCTTCTCGTTGCAGAGCACAGGCTCTAGGTGCACGGGCTTCAGTAGTTGCAGCACGTGGACTCAGTAGTTGTGGCGCACAGGCTCTAGAGCACAGGTTCAGTAGTTGTGGCGCACGGGCTTAGTTGCTCCATGGCATGTGGGATCTTCCTGGACCAGGTATCAAACCCGTGTCCCCGGCATTGGCAGGCGGATTCTTAACCACTGCGCCACCACGGAAGTCCATGTACCACATCTTCTTTATCCATTCATCTGTCGATGGACATTTAGGTTGCTTCCATGACTTGGCTATTGTGAGTAGTGCTGCTGTGAACATAGGGGTGCATGTATCTTTTTGGATTAGAGTTTTGCCTGGGTATATGCCCAGGACTGGGACTGCTAGATCATATGGTAATTCTATTTTTAGTTTTCTGAGGAACCTCTATACTGTTTTCTATAGTGGCTGCACCAACTTACATTCCCACCAACAGTGTAGGAGGGTTCCGTTTTCTCTACCCCCTCTCCAGCATTTGTTATTTGTAGACTATTTAATGATGGCCATTCTGATTGGTGTGAGGTGGTATCTCATTGTAGTCTTGATTTGTATTTCTCTAATAATTAGTGATGTTGAGCATCTTTTCATGTGCCTACTGGCCATCTGTATGTCTTCTTTGGAAGACATATTTAGGTCTGCCCATTTTTCAATTGGATTTTTGTTTTTTTGTTGTTGAGGTGTATGACCTATTTGTATATTTTGGAGATTAAGCCCTTGTCTGTTGTATCATTTGCTAATATTTTCTCCCATTTCGTAGGTTGTCTTTTCGTTTTTTTTTTTTTATGGTTTCCTTTGCTGTGCAAATGCTTGTAAGTTTGATTAGGTCCCATTTGTTTATTTTTGTTTTTATTTCTGTCGCCTTGGGAGACTGTTAAGGTCATTCTTGACTCTTCTCTTTCTAGCACCCCTGCATCCTACCCTGTGGTAGGCTTAACAATGGCCCTCTGAAGACATCCACATCCTAATCCCTGGAACTTATGAACATGTTACCTTACACGGTAAAAGAGACTTTGCCGATGTGATTGCAGTAAGGATTCTGAGATGGGGAGATTATCCTGGATTATTGAAGTGGTCACAGTATAATCACAAGGAAGATAGGAGGGTCAAAGTCAGAGAAAGGAGATGTGAGGATGGAAGCAGAAGTTGGAGTGATGTGCTTTGAAGATGGAGGAAAGGGCCACAAGCCAGGGAATCCAGGCAGCCCCTAGGAGATGGAAAAGGCAAGGGAACAGAATCTCCCCCCAGCGCCTCCAGAAAGAAGCGGCCCTGACAGCGTCTTGATTTTAGCCCCCAAAGACTCTTTTCAGACTTCCAACCTTCAGAACTGTGAGAGAACAAATCTGTGTTGTTTTAAGCCATTACGTTTGTGGTGATTTGTTATACTAGCAATAGGAAACTAATGCAAACACCATAGCAAATTATGTTGCTTTTATCTTCAAAATGCAGCCAAGATCTGACCACTTCCCAGTTGTGCCACTGGTATCCTGGGCCAAGCCAGCTCCATCCCTTGCCTGGGTTGAAGCAAAGGCCTGCTTACTGTTTTCCCTGTCTACGCTGGCCCTCCAGCCTTTTCTGACCTCTGGATACAGGATATGAGATTTCTATATGCTGACCCCTGGCGTTCACCCTTGGCATTGTCTTTCTCTGATGCTTCAATGGCTCCAGCAGCAGCCTTCATTTCCGCTGCCCCTGTAATAACTATACGCACCCTCTAAAATCCTGATACATTGCACCCATCAGCGCATCCTCTTCCTCCACATATCATCCCAGTTCACCACCACTTACAGTTTTAACATTTGCACTGCCACAGCTTGCCAGGGGCTATGCATCCTTAACTTACAACCAGCAATGGGGTTCTCGCTGCCAGTCAGCTGATAGATAATCAACTCCAAAATCCCATGTCCAGAGTCTGCTTTCTCAGACCGCTCCTGGTATCAGCTGTTGCAGGTCAGGTTCCCTAGGACGCAGGCTCTAAGATGCAGATTTGCATGCCAGAAGTTTTTGGGGGAGTGCTTAGGGGATCAGTACTGGTGGGAGAGGGATAGGAGATGTACTCCTGTGAGGAGTGGAGCTGACACTTGAATTGCAGTGCAGTTGCAACAAAGGTTGCAGGCACAACAAGGATCACAGCGGCCAATCCTATGAGGAGCTCTGGAGCTGGGGTAGCTTTTCTGAGTTGTCTACATTTTCTGGCCACTGATTACCTTCGGCATTAACCATGCTCCCAGGCTCACTGTGCTGTCACTTTAGCCTTCTTTCTATTCATTCGCCCAACAAATATCTATTGAATATTTACTATGGACTAAACAATGTTCTAGATCAGGAGTGCATAAACTGTGGCCCACAGGCCAAGTTATGCAGCTGCTTGTTTTTATAAATTCAGTTTTATTGGAACACAGCCACATGTGTTTGTTTAAATATTGTCTATGGCTACCTTTGTGCTATCATGGCAGAGCTGAACAGAGACCATATAGCCCACAAAGCCTAAAATATTTACTTTTTGATGCTCTACAGAAAACGTTTGCTGACATCTCTTCTAGATCTGTGTTGATGTATAAACATACATATGTGTATATATATATAAAAATAGTAAATTTTACTTATATATGTATATAAAGTGAGATTCAGATTGGAACCACATATGTAATTTAAAATTTTCTAGTAGCCACATTAAATAAGCTTACAAAATAGAAAAAGGTGAAATAAATTTCAATAATATATTTTATGTAACCCAATATGTCCCCAATATATTTCAACTTATAACCAATATAATAAAGTATCAGTGGAATTTTTTACATCCTTTTTTTTATACGATGCCTTTAAAATTCAGTGTGTAGTTTACACTTAATTTGGGCTAGCTACTAGTCAGGTGCTCACTCACCATAAGTGGCTAGTTGGTTCAGTATTGGATGGTGCAGTTCTAGAAGCAGGTGACACAGTGAACACGCAGTGAATAAAGCAGACAAAATTCCCAACCCCGTGGAGCTTCCATTCCTAATGGAGAGGAAAGTAGATAATCAATCAAGTAAAATGAATTTTATGCCTCATGGTGATAAGTGGTGATGTGGATTCTTGGGGCAGAAGTTGCATGTTTAAATTGGGAGGGTCACACTGAGAAGGTATGTGGTGAAGAATTAACTTCACCCAAAGGGGGAGTCTGGCCTTTTCCTCGTCTCCTGGTTGGTGTCTCTAGGCCCCTGTAGGAGTGTCTTTGTTTGCCTGAGGGCAGGGAGGGGGGGGTTGGCCACTGGACAGTCTAACAGTGTGATTTATGATGGGGACTTTGGGTCACACTTGAGTTCTGAGCTTCAGGTCAGCTGGAGACTAAAGCTATTAGCCGCCCTTTGAGAGGGGCTGGCGACTGCAGGTCAGCTACATGAGCAGCACGTGACGAAAACCCACTATATACCCTGGACACACAAGGCTTGGGTGACCTTCCCTGGTTGACAGTGCTCTGTGTATTGTCACATTTTGTAGCTGGGAGGAGGTCACGCATCATCCATGGCTCCACAGAGAGCCATGAGGAGTGTCTGTTTGGACCCCCCGTGGGCTCTGCCCTGTGCTGTCCCCTTGGCTGATTTCATTTGTATCCCTTTCCTGTAATAAGCCTTAACCATGACTTTGTCAGCTTTCACTGAGTTCCGTGAGTCCTTTTAGCAAATTATCAAACCTGACGATGGTTAGGGGGAGACCCCTGAACTTGCAGTTGTTGTCAGAAGTGAGGGTGGTCTCTTTGGGGACTGTTCTCCCTAACTGTGCAGTTGGTCCTAAACACTTTGTGGACGGTGACATCTGAGTAAAGACCTGAAGAAAGTGAGGGGACAGTGGGAGGCCGGGGACTGGAGCAGGGGGGCAACAAGGAGAGTGGAAGGAGATTCTTTCTCTACTCACTATTTTGATAAACCACTTTACATAGGTACCAAAATCTCCTGTTTTAAAAATACAGCATTGGGATTAAGGTTGAGGTTAAGATTTAGGTTAGGGTAGGGTATTGGGCTTAGGGTAAGTTGTAGTGCTTTGTTTTATTTAGTCTAGGATTAGAGTTGGGATACGATTAGGGTTTAACCTTCAGTGTTAAGTATTCCCTGCTAGGACATTTATGGTTATAGTTAAGATTAGTGCTCCCATGGAGTGTAGCTCATGGAATTCGATATTGCCGGTTACGTTTAGTTCCTGGGGTGTGCATTTCTATGAATTCTACTAAACAGCCAGGATATATGTCCTCTTTTAATTTAATAATAGAAATCAGCTAAGTGTTTTAGAGATAGGATGAAGAAAATGTGTAACTTTAGAAATTATACCATATAATTCAGCCCAAAGAAAAATAAATTAAAATGAGGCAAGCTTCTATAATAAAGAGACATTTATGTATGGAGCAATGATGAACAATGAAACTGGTTATTTATAGTTAAGTCTAAATACTTCTGATAATATGAAAAAGGAAGAGGTTTGGTGTGAAAAATGAATAAGGAAGTAAGCATACCTGTTCTTCCAATACTTCAAGCCATGTGGGAAAAGAAAGGGGAGAAGCTGTAGTGTTTAGAAGTTTGATGATCTGAGAGGTAAACAGTAAGCCCTTGTTTATACAAAAAGTGTTGTAAAACTAATAAATTCACAAAGTAAAGACATTCAAACCTCAGGAAAGGTGTGCAACTAGGAGTAATTAAAAGTAAGCCTTTTGGGAGTTCCCTGGTGGCCTAATGGTTAGGATTCCAGGCTTTCACTGCCGTGGCCTGGGTTCAGTTCCTGGTCAGGGAACTGAGACCCCACAAGCCTCATGGCAGGGTGAAGGAAAAAAAAAAAAAGGTAAACCTCTGTCCAAGAACCTTCTCCATTTATTCCCTTATTTTGTTGGAATACATTCTAAGTATTGATACAATGAAGGGTGTGTTTATTCCACCCTCGTGCTGCATCTGGTAATTGGCAGGGTCTGGAATTCTAGAACTTTGAAGGTTTGGTTTTTGTCTTCTAGCCCCCGGGGTTGCTGGTGACCTTCTGATACTCTTTCTTTTGCAGGTGACAATTTTGACTGCTGTTAGCATTTATTTTTTCATACCAAATCCTCTTCATTCCTGGTTCTGAAACTTGACCAAGAGAAGTGTCTGCTTCTGGACCTTTTTCCATTTAGTCAAGTCAGCGCTGGAGGGTGCTTTTTGTCAGAAGAGTGTGTCTTCAGTCACCTATATTAATTAACCCAGCCCCTCATTTCAAGTATGAATGGGCAACAACTAGCCACCAGACGTTTCTGCAAAAGCAACAGGAAAATTAAGAAGGACCAAGATGAACAAACAGGAACAAAACAAAACAAAACACACCAGATATAATTCAGGGAACTGAAAGTGCTGACTGGCCTCCTCTAAATCCATGTGAATATTGAAACCCCAAGTAAGTGCTGGTCAGTAATCATCCTTCTTTTCTCTCTTCCACTCACGCCCTTCTTCCCCTAGATAATGATTTTATATCTTTACCTCTCTTTTTGGACCTCCAGTGTGGCCTCCCCCAACCTCACCCTCAGCTGATTACCTTGACTTCCCTGAGAATTAGAAGATTTAGATGAGAATTCTCATAAGTTCCCACCACTAGATCTACTCAATTACCTGATCCGTTGCCCATGTACTCTATCTTCCTTCATATTATATATGGAGTAATTGTCCCTACTCTTAGCTAAACCCAGCTGCTTCCCCTAAACCCTAGATCCCATCCCCTCTCTCCACCTTAAGAAGTAGCTTCACCACTCTCTTCCCTCTCTCCTGCATCAGCCCCCCCCACCAACACTGTATCACTCCCAGCAGCATGCAAACACACTTTTATTTTTCATATCTTAAAAAACAACAAACAGGGACTTCCCTGGTGGTCCAGTAGTTAAGACGCCATGCTTCCAATGCCAGGGGTGCAGGTTCAGTCCCTGGTCGGGGAACTAAGATCCCACATGCTGTGTGGCGTGGCCAAAAAAAAAGTATTTGTCAGAACAACAACAACAAACAATCCTCTGCTTCTGCCTCTGGCTACTGCCTTTCTTCCTCGCTTTGCAGGTAAACTTGTTGAAAATCTTGTCTATACTTGTTGCCTCCTTCGTCATCTCCCATTCTCTCTTTATCAAGATTTTGCCCCCATCATTCTACCGAAACAAATCTTGTCTCCAGGACTCAGTCCTCGAACCTCTTCTCTTTAATCTACACTCTTCATGAGCTTCTTTTATCTTTTTAGAGGCCATGTACATACAATATACAATATCTACATCCCTAACTTCTCTCCTCTGATCTCGAGACTCGTGTATTTAAATGCTTATCTAGGGACTTCCCTGGCAGTCCAGTAGTTACAACTTCGCCTTCCAGTGCAGGGGGGTGCAGGTTCCATCCCTGGTTGGGGAGCTAAGATCCCACATGCCTCGGGGCCAAAAAATTGAAAACATAAAACAGAAGCAATATTGTAACAAATTCAATAAAGACTTTAAAAATGGTCCACATCAAAAAAAAGTCTTAAAAAAATGCCTATCTAACATCTTCTTTTGGATGTCAGATAGACGCCTCATGTTTAGCAAGTCCAAAATTGAGCTCCCAATTCCCATCCCCCCTCTAAATGTCTCCTCTGGCAGTCCCCCTCCTCCCCCAGTAAATAATAATTCAGGTCTCCCCCCAGTACTCCAAGGACATGAGAATCCTCTTTTCCTCACATGACACATCTCATACATTCTATTGATATATTATATACCCATTACATATCCAGAATATGACATCTGATAATCACCTCCTCCTAGCTCATGCTAAAATTATCTCACGCCTGCACCTTCTGGAATAATCTCCTAACTAGAATATCCAGTTTGCTTGGTACTTTCCCAGTTTTCGGTTTTCTGTTTTTGTGCTGAAAGTCCTGTCTCAGGAAATCCCCCAACCCTGGGGCAAACCAGCGTAGTTTTTCACTGTACTTCTACCTGGGCTCTTTCTTCCATGGCCTCCCTACAGTCTATTCTCAATGGATCTAGGGTGATCCTTTTGCAAGGCAAATTTTATCATGTCACTTCTCTGCTCAGAACCCTTCAGTGGCTCCCCATACCACTCAGAAAAGCTATTGCTTTCAGTGGCCTACAAGACTGCAGGGTCCATAGGCTTGTGGACAAAGATGGAGAGTTGATTTTGAGCAGGCTGATGTTGAGGCACCCAGGGAATGCGCAATTGGCAATGTCCAGCACTGAAGGAAGGATTGAGAGCGTATTTTGTTGGTAAAACAAAAACAGATGGTTATGGAAAAAGTTACAAAAAAGAATTCTAGGAAATTATAAATACTAGTTAAATTGAAAAAAAATCAGTAGTAGGACTGAGGGATAAAATTGCAGAATCTCTCTCTGGGGATACCAATGATAATCAATAAATAAGTAAAATACATAAAATTTGCTTAGGTATTATTTAAAATATAAAAAGTATATAAATTATATATTTGCAACATGATGCCCCAAACTCCCAAAATCTTCACTGTGTATCTTCCCAAACTAAGGACACTCTTCTACATAACTGGCATACAACCCTCCAAATCAGGAAATCAGAAATCAGCATTGGTATAACACTGACATCCAATCCAAAGAGTCTGTTCAGATTTCACCAATTATCCCAACAAGGTCTCTTTCCTGTTTGGCCCAGGATCACACTTTGCACTTAATAATCACATCTCTTTAGTCTCTTTCAATCTGGAACAGATCCTCAGTCTCTTCCTGTCTTCACAACCTTAATAGTTTGAAGGAGTACAGGATTTTCATTCTGTAGGCTAAAGCTCAGCCTGGTTTCATCAATGTTTCCTCAGGACGGGACTCAGACATGCATTCTTGGAAGGAATATACAGAAGTGATGCTGTCTTCTCCTCACTGCATCGCATCAGGAGGCTCGTGACATTGACCAGTTCTACTGCTGGTAATATTAATCTCGATCACTTGGTCAGTTCAGTGTCTGCCTGGTTTCTCCACATTAAGTCATTATTTCCCTTTTTGTAATTGATAAGTATTTTATGGGAAGATACTCTCAAACTATGCCAATATCCTACATTTCATTAAATCTCTATTCATTTGATTTATTAGACATTGGTGATTCTTGCCTAAATTAACTACCATTATAGTGGTTACCAAATGGCCATTTTCTGTTACCATCACTCCTGCTATGTTTATTAGTTGGCATTCTATTATAAGGAAGAGATGTCTTTTTTCCTTCATTTATTTATATCAGTGTAGGCCCATGGAATACTATTTTATTCAATGGATTTAATCCATTATTATCATTATTTATTTTTATATCAAATCATTCCCAGATTTGGCTAGCAGGAGAGCCTCATCAAAATTGGCTCCTTTGGGGGAGGAAGGGATAAATTGGGAATTTGGAATTAACAGATACACACTACTATATATAAAATAGATAAGCAACAAGAACCTACTGTATAGCACAGGGAACTATATTCAATATCTTATAAAAATCTATAATGAAAAAGAACCTGAAAAAAATGTATATAAAACTGAATCACTTTGCTGTACACCTGAATCATTGTAAATCAACCATACTTCCCCCCAAAATTTTAAAAAACCACAATTGGCCCCTTGAATTTCAGCTAGGTCCCCATAATTTTTTGAGCAATTCTTTACTTTCTGGCACAAGAAAATGTTCCAGGCTTATCTTGTAATTTCCCTGCCTCAGCCTTGCAATTCGCTATTTCTCCAAGGAGTTCTGGAGTGGAGAATGATATTTGGAAACTAAAATCTGGGTATTTGGTTGCTTATTGCTTCTGGGATTCATCAATTGTAGGCCTTCTCATGTACAGAGGTGGATCATATACGCATGTAAACGTGTGCATGTGTGTGTGTATTTGTGTGTGTACCCTACGTACTACTATAACTATTTCTATATCTATCTATTTATGTTTTAAAGGCCCATGAATTTGCACTGGTACCTCTAATTCCATCAATACGTCAGGGTTATTTTTAGCCTTTCCCCTTTCCTTCTATGTAACTTCCTTCTCTGTGAACAAGAAAACCTTCATTTGTTGTCTTCAATATG
This sequence comes from Orcinus orca, assembly GCF_937001465.1. NCBI lineage: Eukaryota > Metazoa > Chordata > Mammalia > Artiodactyla > Delphinidae > Orcinus > Orcinus orca. The sequence goes on from NC_064568.1 coordinate 43,096,865, forward strand.
GTTATTTATGTACTCAATCTCTCTGTCTGTAAGTAATTTCTCTACCACGTTGGTCACCTCCTTGGCTCCCAGACCCCTCTGCCACTACCTTTGTGGCCACTACCATCCCCAAGAGAAGTAGAGGAAAGGAATGGGGAGGAAAGGAGAGGGAAGGGAAAGGAAGAGAAAACTAACTTATGCAGGAAGGAAGGAATATACATTTTTTAAAGTTCTCTTTTTAAACATCATTTAAAAAAATCCTTCTGGAAATTTTTCTTCACAGTATGAGGCAGGATCTCTCTGTTTTCTCCCAAGCATAGCAATTAATTATATTTGTTGAAGAATCTGTCCTTTCCTCTGCTATATTCACAGTTCCTTTGGCTGTGGTTTGTGTAAGGACACATTCAAGAATGCAAGGATAGTTCATGCTTCACATTGGCAGCAATACAGGAAAGTAAGAAGCAAGGGCACTCTCCATTTCTCAAGAGCCGAGTAGTTTCTCATCTCTCATGAGCCACAGGATTTATTCATTCTGCTGCTTCTCTCTGCCTCCTTCTTTTCAGCAGCTTCCTATTCTTTCATGTGGGCCCCATGACCACCAGCCTGTTTGTCTGACTTGACCACAGGGCTGCACACCATTATTAGCTATAGAGTCTCTATGATGCCCCAGTTTTGAGAGGGATAATCTGCTTGTCTCCATCCAGACTATAGATTGGTTCATCTTGGATCTGGGGTCTGCCTCTGGTCCAATTACCTTTGGTTAGGGTGGGGAACAAAGTTACAGTAGTTCCTGGGGAGGCCCCTACAGGGCTGGAGGTAAGATGAAGCAGTTTCTCTAATTGGGTCATATGGAGAACATATCTGTTACATTCTATAGTCATACATTAAGTTCTCACAGGGCAGTTTTTTGAATTGGTTTACAGATTTTAAGAAATGAGGACTTTGGAAAAGGTTTTGTGACTGAAAATTAAGGATCAGTTTGGGTTCAGGGTTCATTATGGGGAAACACTGATCTAAGTCCAGCACTTTGATTTCTCAGATGAATAAAGTGAGGCCCAGAGAAGACAAGGGATTGTCCTTGTCTACATGGCCTGTCAGTGGCAGAGCTGGGATTAGAACCAGAGCTAGCACTAGGGAGAGGTAAGCGAAGGGCCTTGGATGCACAGTTTAAGGAGGCCCTCACTCCCAGAGTCATACGAGTGCCCTAGGTACCTCCCTTATCTCACCCAAGGCTCAGCCCAGGTTATTCAATAGAACACTAGGGTCCTGCTCACCAGGAGGGAGAGATCGTATCTCGCTTGGAGGGACTGGGTATGGGGAACTTCTGGGGAGTTTTCCTGTATTTCTATCTACAGGGAGAAGTAAGTTTCTGGGGAAGGCTGGTTAAGCTAATTTCCCCAAGGCAAAGGATCTGAAAGCGTGGTATGCTCACTCACTGGAGAAGCCTGAATTATCCTGTGTACCCAGAGCACTGAGGACCCCCAAGTCTGGGCACAGATTTCCTTGCCTGGGTTATCTTTAGCTGGTTGCTGAGGATTGCAGCATTTCTGAGACCTGGTGACAGATACTTCTCTTTTCTCTTCTCATAAAAATAGGCCTTCAGTCCAATCAGTCTTGTACGGTCTGTTCTTGCAGAAATGGGACCTGTAGGGTTTGGGTTTCTTTAGTCTCCTGTCTGGTGCCTGCATCCTTCATGTAGAAATTTTTTTTTTTTTTTTTTTTAACTACACGAGGATTTTTAAAAAGTTGTTACTGGCTTTGCAGTTGGTTGAGGCAAAAAAATCACCAAATGGCCAGTAAGACAAAGAAGAACTAAAGGAGAGAAGAACAAAAGAGAAACACCCTGAAGTACTTTGTGACTTTTCTTCTGCTCCCACCTGGTCCAAGGCACAGTCCTTTCTTACCTGGACTCCTGCTCCACTCTTGATCCTGATCTGGTGTATTCTCAGCAAGGCAGCCAGAAGGATTTGTTAAAATGTAAATCAGGCAAGAAAGTGAAATAAAAGGCATTGAGATTGGAAACGAAGAAGTAAAACTATCTCTATTTCTGAATGCCATGATCTTGTATATAGAAAATGCTAAGAAACCTTAAAAAACTATTAGAACTAATTAATGAGTTCAGTGAGGTTGCAGGATATGAAATCAATATATAAAAATCAATTGCATTTCTATACACTTGCAACGAACAATCCAAAAATGAAATTAAGAAAATGATTTTGTTTGTAATAGCATCACCACGAATAAACTCTTAGGAATAGATTTAACAAAGCAAGTGCAAAACTTATATCCTGAAATCTACAAAATGTTGTTGAAAGAAATTACAGAAGATCTACAAAAATGGAAAAACATCCCATGTTCATAGATCAGAAGACGGAATATTGTTAAGTTAGCAATACTCCCCAAATTGATCTATAGATTTAATTCAGTTCCTGTTAGAATCCCAACTGGCTTCTTTGTAGAAATTGACAAGCTGATCCTAAAATTCATATTGAAACTCAAGAAACCCAGAATAGCCAGACGATCTTGAAAACGAAGAAAAAGTTGGAAGACTCACACTTTTCTATTTCAAAACTCACTACAAAGGAACAATAACCAAGTCAATGTGCTACTGACATAAGGTTAGACATACAGATCGATAGAATAGAATTGAGAGTTCATAAATAAATCTGTGTTTCTATAGTTAACTGATTTTTGGCAAGGGTGCCGAGACCATTCAATGAGGAAAGAACAGCGCTTCCCTGGTGGCGCAGTGGTTGGGAGTCCGCCTGCCGATGCAGGGGACACGGGTTCGTGCCCCGGTCCGGGGGGATCCCTCATGCCGCGGAGTGGCTGGGCCCGTGAGCCATGGCTGCTGAGCCTGCGCTCCGCAACGGGAGAGGCCACAACAGTGAGAGGCCCGCGTACTGCAAAAAACAAAAACAAAAACAGAAACAAAAATGAGGAAAGAATAGTGTTTTCAACAGATGATATTGAGACAACCAAATAGCCTCATATAAAAGGATGAAGCTGGATCTCCTACCTCACACCATGTAAAAAAATTAAATCAAAATAGATCAAAGACCTAAATATAAAAGCCAAAATTATAAGCTCTTGAAAGAAAACATAGGTGTACATCTTCATGACCTTGCATTAGGCAATGGATTCTTTGCTATGACACCAAAATAACAAACAACGAAAGAAAAGATCAATTGGAATTCATCAAAAAAAAAAAAAAAAAAAAAAACCACAACTTTTTTTTTGTAAGGGTAAAAGCCCTTTATTAAGGATGATAAAGATATATTTTAAAGTTAACTTTGCCTTTTAATTTTATTTATTTATTTATTTTAACATCTTTATTGGAGTATAATTGCTTTACAATGGTGTGTTAATTTCTGCTGTATAACAAAGTGAATCAGCTATACATATACATATATCCCCATAGCTCCTCCCTCTTGCATCTCCCTCCCACCCTCCCTATCCCACCCCTCTAGGTGGACACAAAGCACAGAGTTGATCTCCCTGTGCTATGCGGCTGCTTCCCACTAGCTATTTTACATTTGGTAGTGTATATATGTCCATGCCACTCTCTCACTTCATCCCAGCTTACCCTTCCCCCTCCCCGTGTCCTCAAGTCCGTTCTTATCATCTGAGTCTTTATTCCTGTCCTGCCCCTCCGTTCTTCAGAACCATTTTTTTTTTTTTTTAGATTCCATATATATGTGTTAGCATACAAAACACACAACTTTTGTGCTTCAAAAGACACTATCGAAAAAGCAAAAAGACAACCCACAGAATGGGAGAAAATATTTGTAAACGAAGCAACTGACAAAGGATTAATCTCCAAAATATACAAGCAGCTCATGCAGCTCAATATCAAAAAAACAAACAACCCAACCCCAAAATGGGCAGAAGACCTAACTAGACATTTCTCCAAATACAGATTCCCAACAAACACATGAAAGGATGCTCAACATCACTAATCATTAGAGAAATGCAAATCAAAGCTGCAATGAGGTATCACCTCACACCAGTCAGAATGGCCATCATCAAAAAATCTACAAACAATAAATGCTGGAGAGGGTGTGGAGAAAAGGTAACCCTCTTGCACTGTTGGTGGGAATGTAAATTGATACAGCCACTATGGAGAACAGTATGGAGGTTCCTCAAAAAACTAAAAATAGAACTACCATATGACCCAGCAATCCCACTACTGGGCATATACCCTGAGAAAACCATAATTCAAAAAGAGACATGTACCACAATGAACATTGCAACACTATTTACAATCGCCAGGACATGGAAGCAACCTAAGTGTCCATTGACAGATGAATGGATAAAGAAGATGTGACACATATATACAATGGAATATTACTCAGCCATAGAAGGAAATGAAATTGAGTTATTTGTAGTGAGGTGGATGGACCTAGAGACTGTCACACTGAGTGAAGTAAGTCAGAAAGAGAAAAACAAATACCGTATACTAACACATATATATGGAATCTAAAAAAAAAAAAAATGTTTCTGAAGAACCTAGGGGCAGGACAGGAATAAAGACGCAGACATAGAGAATGGACTTGAGGACACGGGGAGAGGGAAGGGTAAGCTGGGACGAAGTGAGAGAGTGTCATGGACATATATACACTACCAAATATAAAATAGATAGCTAGTGGGAAGCAGCTGCATAGCACAGGGAAATCAGCTTGGTGCTTTGTGTCCACCTAGAGGGGTGGGATAGGGAGGGTGGGAGGGAGATGCAAGAGGGAGGAGATATGGGGTTGTATGTATATGTATGGCTGATTCACTTTGTTATACAGCAGAAACTGACACACCATTGTAAAGCAATTATACTCCAGTAAAGATGTTAAAAAAACAAACATAAAAATAGTAAAAAGACAACCCACAGAATGGGAGAAAATATTTGCAAATCGACGCTTTATAAAGAATGCTTACAACTCAATAATAAAAAGACAAATAACCTAATACAAAAATAGACAAAGGCTCTGAATAGATATTTCTCCAAAGCAGATTTACAAATGGCCATAAGCACATGAAAAGATGATCGACATCATTAGTCATCAGGGAAAAGCATATCAAAACCACAGTGTGATAATACTTCACACCCACTCTCATGACTAGAATAAAAATAAGCCAGTAAGTGTTAGCAAGAATGTGAAGTAACCCTCATACATTGCTGTTGGGTGTGTAAAATGGTGTAGCCACTTTGGAAAACAGTCTGGCAGTTCCATAAAAAGTTAAATATAAAGTTACCATTTGACCCATCAATTCCATTCTTAGGTATATACCCAAGAGAAATGAAAATATATGTCCAAATAAAAATTTATATATGAATGTTCATAGCATTATTCACAGCAGTCAAAAAGTGGAAACAACCCAAAAGTCCATTAACTGATGAATGGATAAACAAAATGTAGTAAATCCATACAATGGAAAATTATTTGGCCATAAAAAGGAATGAAGTACTGATACTGCGTGCCACAACGTGGATAAACCTTGAAAACATTATGCTAAGTGAAAGACAGTCACAAAAAAATACAGATATAATTTCATTTATATGAAATTTCCAGAGTAGGCAAATTATATATGTCTCTGTATGAGACAGAAAGTGACTTAGTGGTTACTTAGGCCTGGGGTGGGTGTTGATGAGAAGATTGGGGAGTGCTGTCTAAAGGGGAAGGGGTTTCTTTTTGAGGTGATGAAAATGTTCTAAAATTACCTGAGGTGATGGTTGCATGACTCTGTGAATATGCTATAAAACAATGAATTATGTGATGTATAAACTACATCTAATTAAAGTTATCTATATCTATAACATCATGTCCTGCCTCTGCTGAGCACCTCCAAGGACTCCCATTTCACTCAGAAGAGAAAGAGAGGCGTCTAGGATGGTCCAAGCTTGGGGACTGGGCAACTAGATGCTATAAGCCAAGATGGAGAATACTGAGAAGGAACAGGTTTTGAGTGGAAGTCAGGAAGTTAGTTTCATTCACAATACTCTGAGATATTTATTAACACACGAGAGGAGGGAAATGTTAGGGAAACAACTGGACATACAAGTCTGCAGTTTGGGAGAGATGTCCATGCTGGGGATATAAATTTCAGAGTCATCAGTAGATGGATGATATTTACATCCATGAGGCTGGATGAGTACCTAGGGAGTGAATATAGACAGACCATGGAAAGATCAAGGATGGAGCCCTGGGATGCTAAAACATTAGGAAATTGGAGAGACGAAGAGGCAGAAAAGGAAACAGAGAAAGAGCATCCAGTGACATAAGAGAAAAACCAAGAAAATGAGAAATGCTGGAAGCAAGGCTAAAGAGTGTGTCCAGGAGCAGAAACCTGATCACTTGTATCAAATATTGTTCATACGTTAAGATGAGAACTGAGGCTTGACCATAGGCGTTAGTAGTGTTGTACATGACCTTGGCCAGAGCTATTTTGGTGAAACCATGTGGGCAGACATTTGATTGGAGTGCATTTCAGAGAAAATGGAAAGAGAGAAATTGCAATCAGTAAGCAGAGAAGAAAACTATGTTTTAAAAAGAGTTTTTCTGTGAAGGAGACTAGAGAAATGGGATTGTGGTACAGAAGGGGAAGTGGTATCAAGAGGCGGTGTTTTTTTTTTTTTAATTTTTAGGATTTATTTACTTTTGGCCATGCCGCACGGCTTGCAGGATCTTAGTTCCCTGACCAGAGATTGAACCCAGGCCCTCAGCAGTGAAAGCACCAAGTCCTAACCACTGGACGACCAGCGAATTCCCAAGAGACATTTTTAAAATTAATGCTTCACAATTTTTTTTCTGTCAGTTTTCTTTTTTATTATTTTTTAATTGAAGTTTTTATTTGGAGGTAGTAGTAGATTCATGTGCAGTTGTAAAAAAAGAATACAGAGAGATCCTGTGTACCCTTTACCCGATTTCCCCAAATGGCAACATTTTACAAACTATGGTCCAAACCAGGAGAGTGACATGGACAGAGACAGGATACAAAACATTTTCATCACCACAAGGATGCCTGATGTTGCCTTTTAAGGGCCATACACTCTCCTTAACCCCAGCAACCACTAATCTGTTACCCATTTCTAAATTTTTAAAAAAATTTGTATTGAAATATAGTTGATTTACAATGTTGTGTCAGTTTCAGGTGTACAGCAAAGTGATTTGGTTATGCATATATATACACATATATATAAATGTATGTATTCTCTTTTTACGTTCTCTTCCATTACAAGGTATTGAGTATAGTTTCCTGTGCTATACAGTAGGTTTTTGTTGGTTATCTATTTTATATATAGTAGTGTGTATATTTTAATCCCAGACTCCTAATTTATCCCCCTCTCATTTCTATATTTTTGTCATTTCCAAATGGTATTAAATGATGGAATCATGTGGACTTTTGGTATTGTTTTGTTGGTTTTCTTTTTTTTTTTTTTTTTTCACTCAGCATAATTCTTTGGGGATTCATCCAGGTTGCTGCATGTATCAGTAGTTCATTTGTTTCTATTCCTGAGTAGTATTCCATGGTATTGAGGTGCCACAATTGTTTTAATCGTTCATCTGTTGGAAAAACACCTGGATTGTTTTCAGTTTTTGGGCTATCACAAATACAGCTGCTAATGAACATTCGTATACAGATATTTTGTAATGTAAGTTTTCATTTCTCTGGGATAAATTCCCAGGAGTACAATAACGGAGCTATATGGTAGTTGCATATTTAGTTTTTTTAAAAAAATAAATTTATTTATTTTATTTATTTATTTTTGGCTGCGTTGGGTCTTCGTTGCTGCGCACGGGCTTTCTCTAGTTGTGGCGAGTAGGGGCTACTCTTGGTTGTGGTGCGCGGGCTTCTCATTGCAGTGGCTTCTCTTGTTGCGGAGGACAGGCTCTAGGTGCATGGCCTTCAGTAGCTGTGCCACATGGGCTCACTAGTTGTGGCTTGCGGGCTCTAGAGTGCAGGCTCAGTAGCTGTGGCGCACGGGCTTGGTTGCTCCACGGCATGTGGGATCTTCCCGGACCCGGGCTCGAACCTGTGTCCCCTGCATTGGCAGGCAGATTCTTTTTTTTTTTTTTGCGGTACTCGGGCCTCTCACTGTTGTGGCCTCTCCCGTTGCGGAGCACAGGCTCCGGACGCGCAGGCTCAGCGGCCATGGCTCACGGGCCCAGCCGCTCTGCGGCATGTGGGATCTTCCCGGACTGGGGCACGAACCCATGTCCCCTGCATCGGCAGGCGGACTCCCAACCACTGCGCCACCAGGGAAGCCCCTGGCAGGCGGATTCTTAACCCCTGCGCCACCAGGGAAGTCCCCATATTTAGTTTTTAAAGAAATTACAAACTGTTTTCCAGAATGTCTGTACCACCAGAAATCTATGGGTGGTCCAGTTTCTCCACATCCTTGCCAGCATCTGGGAGTGTTTCTTATTTTAGCCATTCTGATAGATGCATAGTAGTATCTCTTTGTGATTTTAATTTTTTTCACTTTTCTACTGGCTAACAATGTAGAACATCTTTTCATGTGCTTATTTGCCTACTATATGTCTTTGGTGAAATGTCTTTTCATGTGTTCTGCCCATTTTCTAATTGGAGTATTTGCTTTTTTACGGTTAAGTCTTTAGAGCTTAAAAAATATATCATTGATATTAGTCCTTTGTTGGATATGCTGTTTGCAAATATTTTCTCCCACTGTGTAGCTTGTCTTCTTATCCTCATAGAGTTTTTTACACAGCAAAATTTTAAATTTTGATGATGTCCAGTGTGTAGGATTGATTTTTCATTTTATGGATTCTATGGATTTTGGTGTCAAATCTGAGAACTTGCTTAACACTGGATCCTGAATATACTTCCCTAGGCTTTTTCCTAAAAGATTCATGGTTTCATGTTTTACATTTAAGTTTGTGATCCATTTTGAGTGAATTTTTGCATAAGCTGTGAGACTTAGGTTATATTTGAAGTGAATTTCTTGTTGATGACACATAGTTTAGTCAGTTTTAAAATACTCTCTGCCAATCTTCATATTTTAATTAATGTTTTTAGACCATTTTCATTTAATGTAATTATTGATAGATCGGGACTTAGGTCTGCTATTGTATCTTTTGTTTTCTTTTTCTCTCTCTCTCCTTTTTTTTTTTTTTTTTTTGGTTTCTGTTTTCTGTTTACTATCTTCCTGTGGAAATTGGTTACTTGAACACTTTTTAGAAATCAATTTTGATTTATTTATAATGTTTCTGAGTTTATCTTCTGGTAAAGCTTTTTTAGGGGTTTCTTTAGGTGTTAACCTTATATATCTAACTTATCACAATCAACTGATGTTGACATTTAACAGTTTGAATGAAGTATAGAAATTTTGTTTCCCTTTACATCCCTTTATCCTCTCCAATTTATAATATAATTGTCTTAAATATTTCTTCTATATACATTGAGAACCACATGAGACAGTGTTATAATTTTTGTTTCAGTTATCAAACATAATTTAGAAAACTCAAGAGGATGAGGGAAATTATTATATTTACCCCTATTTTTGTTTACCATGTTTTTTCTTCCATTTTGAAGTTCCAAAGTTTTTTCTTTTATTGTTTCTTTTCCATATGGAGAACTTCCTTTAGTCATTCTTTAGGGTAGGTCTGCAGGCAACATGGTCTCTTAGGTTATCTTCAGTTGACAATGTCTTGATTTCCTATTCATTTTTTTAAAATTTATTTTTGGCTGCATTGGGTCTTAGTTGCAACATGTGGGATCTTCGTCGAGGCATGCGGGATCTTTCATTGTGGCCCATGGGCTCTTTGTTGCTTTGCGTGGGCTTCTCTCTAGCTGTGGCGTGTGGTTTTCTCTTTTCTAGTTGTGGCATGCAGGCTCCAGAGCACGTGGGCTCTGTAGTTTGCGGCTCGCAGGCTCTTTAGTTGAGGCGTGAGAGCTCAGTAGCTGTGGCATGTGGGCTTAGTTGCCCTGCGGCATCTGGGATCTTAGCTCCATGACCAGGGATCGAACCCAGGTCCCCTGCATTGGAAGGCAGATTCTTTACCACTGAACCACCAGGGAAGTCCCTCCTATTCATTTATGAAGAATATTTTCAGTGGGTGTAGGATTCTAGATCGAGTTCTTTTCTTTCAGCACTTTCCTTCTGGCCTTTAGTATCTGATGAGAAACCCACTGTCATTTGAAAAGTTTTTCTCATCTATAAGTTGTCATTTCTCTTTTTGCTGCTTTTGAAATTTTTTCTCTTTGCTTTTAGTTTTCAGAAGTTTGACTATTATGTGTTGGTTTGACTTTCTTTGGTGTCTCCCATTTGGGGTTTCCTCAGCTTACTGAATCTGTAGGTTTGTATCTTTTGCCAGATTTGGGGAGCTTTCAGCCATTCAAGTACTTTTTCAGACTTGCACTCTTTCTTCTTTCCTTCTGGGGAAGAAGACATGAGTGTTAGATCTCTATTATAGTCTTGAATATCCCTGGGACTCTATTTTTTTTTTTCAGTTTATTTTCTCTCTGTTGTTTAAGATTCAGGTTCACTAATTCTTTCCTTTGTCCCGTCCATTCTCCTGTTTAGCTCATCTACTGAGTTTTGGTTTTGGTTATTGTATTTTTGAGTTCTAAAATTTCCATTTGGTTCTTCTTTATAATTTTAATTTATTTGCTGATACTTTATATTCCCTTGCTGAGGCCTTCTATTTGTTTCAAACACATTTGTAATTGCTTGTTGCAGCATTTTTATGATGGTTGCTTTAAACCATTGTCAGATAATTCTAACATCTCTAACATCTTTGACATCTTGGTGTTGGCATCCATTGATAGTCTTTTTATTCAGTTTGAGATTTTCCTGGTTCTTTATATGGTGAATGATTTTTAATTGAAACCTGGACGTTTTTGGTACTATAAGACTCTGGATCTTATTGAAACCTTCTCTTTTGGCTGGCTTCCTTTGACACCACTCAAGCAGGAGAAGGAGTGCTGTTGCCTCCTTACTGCTGGTGAAGGTAGACGTTCAGGTTCCCCACTTGTTGACGCCTGAGGAGGGAAACTCCTTGTTACTGATGGGTGTATGTGAGGTTTTTCGCTCCTACCCAGCCTCTGCTGATATCTCTTTGTCCAGAAGGAGTAGAAGAGGTAGGAGGGCCTCATTACTGCTCCTCATGTGACCTCCACTGACACAACAGAGAGCAGGTAGCCTTGTTATCACTAAGCAGTGGCAAAAGTCCTGACTCTCTGGTAGGCCTCCACAGATACCACCCCAGCAGGGAGGGGGAGGGTTACTTGTTACTTCCTGGTGGGAATGAAAGTCCAGGCTCCCATTGGTCTCTACCAACACCATGGGGTATGAGAGTTGTAGGGTAGGGCTTGTTTCGACCTTAGAAAGGTCAAAGCCTGGGCTACCCAAAGTACCCAGATTCCCTCTTTACCTGGGTCGTGACTCTTTTCCTAGAAATTGCAAGCCTTCAGACTCCTTTTTCATCTTTGGAAATTGCACAGACTTTGACTAGTCTCCTTTCTCCCCTCCCCCTCCCTAGACGATTGGAAAGTGGAGGCAGGGAGAGGCTTTACATATTGAGGGAAGAAGGGAGGAAGGCTTCCCTTTTCTGCAATTCTACCTTTTTTGTTTAAAATTTGGACATCTCTCACTACTTGGATTGATCTTCTGTTACTACTCTTGAAAAAGATTCCTACATGCTTGATAATGACCTCGACTAGTATAGTTTTTTGACTTTATGCTAAAAGACTTTTTGTGTGTGTGTGTGTGAATCTCTTTATATCTGCATCCAAATTGAACCAGAAGAGGTAAGGAGGGAATGAAAAAGGGAAAAAGGAGGATCAGAAGTAACAACTATTGAATACTTGTTGTAGGCTGGGGAGGTGTGGGAGGTACGATACGTCATGTCAGGGACTAGGGCAAGAACTATGTCCAAGGTACATTATTCCCATCTTACATGCAGAGAGATAGCCTCAGAGAGGTTAGTCACTTGCCCAAGGTCAAACAGCTAGTATATCATGGAAGAGTGATTATACTGAGGAATATGTTTTCAAAGTGTATGATCTTGATAAAGAAAATGTAGTATATACATACAATGGAATATTATTCAGCCTTAAAAAAGAAGGAAATCTTGCCATTTGTGACAACACAGAAGAACCTGGATGACATTATGCTAGGTGAAATATGCCAGTCATAGAAAGACAAATACTGCATAATTCCATTTATATAAGGTACCTAAAATATTCAAATTCATAGAAGCAGAGAATAGAAAGGTGGTTGCCAGGGGTTGAAGGGACGGGGGAATGGGGAGTTGTTCAGTTACACAGTTATATGTGATGAGTAAGTTCTGGAAGTCTGCTGTACAACATAGTACCCATAGTAAAAACTACTGTATTGTACACTTGAAAATTTGTTTAAGAGCATAGGTTTCTATCAAGTGTTCTTTATCACAAACAAAAGTACACTTCACTTGTGCTTTCACGTGTACTTTTCATGTTGTATCTAAGAAGCTTTTGTTTAACCCAAGGTCACAAAGATTTACTCCTATGATTTCTTCTAAGTGTTTCATAGTTTCAGTTGTCATATGTAGGGTTATCATCCATTTTTAGTTAATTTTTGTGTAAAGTGTAAGAAAGTAGTTCAACTTCATTCTTCTGCTTGTGGATATCCAGTTGTTCCAGCACCATTTGTTGAAAAATCTATTCTTTTCCCATTGAGTTGTCTTGGCTTCCTTGTCAGAAATCAGTTGACCATAATAAATGTAAAAGTTTATTTCACACTCTCAAGTCTATTTCATTAACCTATTATGTCTGTCTTTATAGCAGTACTTTGTAGCAGGTTTTGAAATGGGGAAACGTGAGTCTGCCAACTTCATTATTTTTCAAAATTGCTTTGACTGTTCTAGGTCCTGTGCATTTTCATATGAATTTTAGCATAAACTTGTCAATTTCTGCAAGAAAGCCAGATCAGATTTTTCTAGGGATTGCATTGAATTTGTAGATCAATTTGCGGAGTGGCCATCTTAATATTGTCTTCCAATCTATGAACATGGGATATCTTTCCATTTATTTAGATCTTCCCTTTCTTTCAACATGTTTTGTGTTTTTGAGGGTACAAGTTTTGTATTTCTTTTGTTAAATTTTTTTCTAAGTGTTTTCTTCTTTATTTAACATCTTTATTGGAGTATAATTGCTTTACAATGGTATGTTAGTTTCTGCTTTACAACAAAGTGAATCAGCTATACATATATATACATCCCCATATCTCCTCCCTCTTGCGTCTCCCTCCCTCCCAGCCTCCCTTTCCCACGCCTCTAGGTGGTCACAAAGCACCGAGCTGATCTCCCTGTGCCATGCAGCTGGTTCCCAATAGCTATCTATTTCACATTTGGTAGTGCGTATATGTCCATGCCACTCTCTCACTTTGTCCCAGCTTACCGTTCCCCCTCCCTGTGTCCTCAAGTCCATTCTCTATGTTTGTGTCTTTATTCCTGTCCTGCTCCTAGGTTCTTCAGAAGCTTTTTTTTTTTTTTAGATTCCATATATATGTGTTTATGCTAAAAGACTTTATGCTATGTCTCCTGCAGCCACTTTGGTTTATCTTACAAATCCCTTCTGTTAATATCCCTTGGTGTTGCCTGGCAGGAACCCCTTCCCCACTCTGGGTTCACCCACCCCCACGAAGGGGAGAGACTAAGGGCCATCTAGAGATAAGGTCATTTTTCATGTTAGTTTCCCCCAATAGATGGTGAACTCATTGAAGGCAGAATCTTTCACTAGCTCTGCCTGCAGGATTCAGTCAAACTGTGTGGGATCCATGGGAATGATTTTGTAAAATACATGCCTTGGAAGAATCAACATTGTGAAAATGACTGTACTACCCAAAGCAATCTACAGATTCAATGCAATCCCTATCAAGCTACCACTGGCATTTTTCACAGAACTAGAACAAAAGATTTCACAATTAGTATGGAAACATAAAAGACCCCGAATACCCAAAGCAATCTTGAGAAAGAAAAATGGAGCTGGAGGAATCAGGCTCCCTGACTTCAGACTATACTACAAAGCTACAGTAATCAAGACCGTATGGAACTGGCAAAAAAACAGAAATATAGATCAATGGAACAGGATAGAAAGCCCAGAGATAAACCCACGCACATATGGTCACCTTATCTTTGATAAAGGATGCAAGAATATGCAATGGAGAAAAGACAGTCTCTTCAATAAGTGGTGCTGGGAAAACTGGACAGCTACATGTAAAAGAATGAAATTAGAACACTCTCTAACACCATACACAAAAATAAGCTCAAAATGGATTAAAGACCTAAATGTAGGGCTTCCCTGGTGGCGCAGTGGTTGAGAGTCCGCCTGCCGATGCAGGGGACATGGGTTCATGCCCCGGTCCGGGAAGATCCCACATGCCGTGGAGCAGCTAGGCCCGTGAGCCATGGCCACTGAGCCTGCGCGTCCGGAGCCTGTGCTCCGCAACGGGAGAGGCCACAACAGTGAGAGGCCCACGTACCGCAAAAAAAAAAAAAAAGACCTAAATGTAAGGCCAGACACCATCAAACTCTTAGAGGAAAACATAGGCAGAAAACTCTATGACATAAATCACAGCAAGATCCTTTTTGACCCACCTCCTAGAGAAATGGAAATAAAAACAAAAGTAAACAAATGGGACCTAATGAAACGTAAAAGCTTTTGCACAGCAAAGGAAACCATATACAAGATGAGAAGACAACCCTCAGAGTGGGAGAAAATATTTGCAAACGAAGCAACTGACAAAGGATTAATCTCCAAAACATACAAGCAACTCATGCAGCTCAATATCAAAAAAACAAACAACCCAATCCAGAAATGGGCAGAAGACCTAAATAGACATTTCTCCAAAGAAGATATACAGATTGCCAACAAACACATGAAAGAATGCTCAACATCATTAATCATTAGAGAAATGCAAATCAAAACTACAATGAGATATCATCTCACACCGGTCAGAATGGCCATCATCAAAAAATCAACAATAAATGCTGGAGAGGGTGTGGAGAAAAGGGAACCCTCTTGCACTGTTGGTGGGAAAGTAAATTGATACAGCCACTATGGAGAACAGTATGGAGGTTCCTTAAAAAACTAAAAATAGAACTACCATATGACCCAGCAATCCCACTACTGGAGAAAACCATAATTCAAAGAGTCATGTACCAAAATGTTCATTGCAGCTCTATTTACAATAGCCAGGACATGGAAGCAACCTACATGTCCATCGACAGATGAATGGATAAAGAAGATGTGGCACATACACACAATGGAATATTACTCAGCCATAAAAAGGAACGAAACTGAATTATTTGTAGTGAGGTGGATGGACCTAGAGACTGTCATACAGAGTGAAGTAAGTCAGAAAGAGAAAAACAAATACTGTATACTAACACATATATATGGAATCTAAAAAATAAAAAAAGAAAATGGTCAGAAGAACCTAGGGGCAAGACGGGAATAAAGATGCAGACCTACTAGAGAGTGGACTTGATACGGGGAGGGGAAAGGGTAAGCTGGGACAAAGTGAGAGAGTGGCATGGACATATATACACTACCAAATATAAAATAGATAGCTAGTGGGAAGCAGCCGCATAGTACAGGGAGATCAGCTCGGTGCTTTGTGACCACCTAGAGGGGTCGGATAGGGAAGGCGGGAGGGAGGGAGATGCAAGAGGGAAGAAATATGGGGACATATGTATATGTTTAACTGATTCACTTTGTTATAAAGCAGAAACTGACACACCATTGTAAAGCAATTATACTCTAATAAAGATGTTAAAAATAAAAAAAATAAAATACATGCCTCTTCCTCCCCATCTAGGGGGAATCTCAGATTGAGTAGGCAGGGAACTCTGGGCTAGGATTTGGAGAAGGAGCAGAGCACGTCCTGAGAGGAAGGGGCGCTAAGGGATGGTAGGTGGACACCTGCATTCTCAGAGTTTTCTTCTCTCTTCAGGCAGGAATGTAACTCATGTCAGGCAAGTAACTCATGGGTGTGTGAGGACCACAGAACTTGTGCTGGAGAAAAATGAGCAAAAGAAAAAAAAAAGTTGAGAAAACTGTTAAACTTAGAAGGTACGGAGAGAGAACTCAGTGATACTGCAGGGCAGTGTCCTCCACCTTGAAGAGTCTGGGTTTGCATTTCCCTGAAAAGGGGCTGAGGGAGGGAGTGGCTCTACTTCCTGCCTACTTCCTGTGTACACACTGAGACCCCAGCAGCAAGTGGGTGTCTTCAGCTGAGAAGTGAGAAGAACACACCCCATGGTGGGAACACTCCAGGGTTGTGCTCACCCCTCCCCTCCTGTGTTAGTACAGCTGACCAGGTGAAGCATGCTTGCTTCTAGATGCAGAGACTCTTAGCTGGAAGGACTTGAGCTCCTGCTAGAGTGATGGTTACAGATGTGCCTTCCTGGGTGAGGTTCCACAACCTAGGAAAAGGCATCAATAGTGGCCGATAAATTAGAGAAACGACATTTAAGGTTGTTCTTGATAGACAATGCAGGGGAGTAGACAACACTTATACAGTATCTGCTGTGGAGAGGCTGGTGGAAATGTTGGGGAGCCAGGTCCCCATTTTCTTTGCTTCTGAATCTCCCAGGCAAGATCTTGCACTCAAGAAATAGACAAATATAGTAATTCTTGCCTCCTTCATTTATGAGTGGACAGATGGTATACGTGCCAAGCTAGTCATGGGAAGGAATGTTTTATTTTCTCTTTTAACTAACTAGGCAGGAATGATTATCTGAAGATGTGTTTTATTTGGCCCTTGCAGTATTTTTTTTTAACATCTTTATTGGAGTATATTGCTTTACAATGGTGTGTTAGTTTCTGCTTTACAACAAAGTGAATCAGTTATACATATACATATGTTCCCATATCTCTTCCCTCTTGAGTCTACCTCCCTCCCACCCTCCCTATCCCACCCCTCTAGGTGGTCACAAACCACCTAGCTGATCTCCCTGTGCCATGTGGCTGCTTCCCACTAGCTATCCACCCTACGTTTGGTAGTATATATATGTCCATGACACTCTCTCACTTTGTCACAGCTTACCCTTCCCCCTCCCCATATCCTCAAGTCCATTCTCTAGTAGGTCTGTGTCTTTATTCCCATCCTACCCCTAGACTCTTCATGACATTTTTTTTCTTAGATTCCATATATATGTGTTAGCATACAGTATTTATTTTTCTCCTTCTGACTTACTTCACTCTGTATGACAGACTCCAGGTCCATCCACCTCACTACAAATAACTCAATTTCGTTTCTTTTTATGGCTGAGTAATATTCCATTGTATATATGTGCCACATCTGCTTTACCCATTCATCTGTTGATGGACACTTAGGCTGCTTCCACGTCCTGGCCATTGCAGTAAACAGAGCTGCAATGAACATTTTGGTACATGACTCTTTTTTTTTTTTTTTTGCGGTACGCGGGCCTCTCACTGTTGTGGCCTCTCCCGTTGCGGAGCACAGGCTCCGGACGCGCAGGCTCAGTGGCCATGGCTCACGGGCCTAGCCTCTCCGTGGCACGTGGGATCTTCCTGGACCGGGGCACGAACCCGTGTCCTCTGCATCGGCAGGCGGACTCTCAACCACTGCGCCACCAGGGAAGCGCCTTGCAGTATTTTTAAAAAACAATTTGAACTGGCTGCCAGTTCAAATCAGGATATTTCACTTTTTTAAAAAAAACCCCAATTTCCAGATATTAAAAGTCTTGAGCTCCCCAAAGTCACTGTGTCCTGGAGGTGCATTGCAGGTGCCATCTTATGATGGGACATGCCTACTCCAGTTTGCTGAAGACCCCTCTGCCCTCCCAGCTTCCTCACTCCCATAAGTTACTTACCTGGCCTTTGTCAGCATTTGGGTCTGTGACCCCTGCTTTAATGGCTAGCAGGTCAGATAAGGGACCTCTGGGCAGGAGGGAGTCTAAATTTCTGGGCTTTGGGGACCACCTGGGGCATGTCAAGGCCCCCAGAGTAAAGGACAAAGGTTACTCCTTATCCAGCAGGAAAACTAAAATTAATTAAGTAATCTTTAGATGCAAGGTAATTATTAAAATGGTTCAAGAGACAGGTAATAAAGGGAGTTGGATGGACGCCAAACATCCAGACTTCTTTACTGGAACCAAACTAAGAACAAGGGGGACTCTGTCCTCCCCTGTGCCCACCTGTCCGAGCACTTGCCACAGGAAACTATAGTGAGCTGTTTATGGGTTTGCCTCTCACTAATCCTCATGTTTTTCGTCTGTAAAATGAGGCCAATCATCCTTCCTGCCACACCCCAGGCACCCAGTCTCCTGCAAAGGAACCCATATAAGAAAGGGCTCTACGAACTATAAAGTGCTGTGTTATTAATTACCAAATAATGATTAAGCTAAACTTGAAAGCAAACCCAAAGACTGCTGCTGAGTTTGTTGGGAGAAACTGAATTTACTTCAAATCAACAAAGCTGTATTAGAATGTCAGCATTGCATTGGGTCCTGTGATGGTTAATTTTTTATATGTCAACTTGGCTAGGCTATGGTGTCCAGTTGTTTGATCAAACACTAGTTTAGATGTTGTTGTGAAGGTATTTTTTAAAGATGTTATAAACATTTAAATCAGTAGGTTTTGAGTAAAGCAGATTACCCTCCATAGTAAGGGTGGGCCTCATCCAATTAGGTGAAGGCCTTAAGTAAGAATACTGATGTCCCCCGAGGAAGAGGGAATTTTGTCTCTAGACTGCACTGCACATTTCAGACTTGCCAGTTCCTACAATCATATGAACCAATTCCTTAAAATAAATCTCTTTCTCATACATATAAAAAACCAGTAGGATATATATATATATATATATCTCCTATTTGGTTTTGTCTCTCTGGATAGCTCTAAGACAAAAACCAAAGCATGCTTTTTTTAAAAAAAATATTTATTTATTTATTTAGCTGTACGGGGTCTTAGTTGTGGCACACAGGATCTTCGTTGTGGCATGTGGGATCTTTAGTTGCAGCATGCAGAATCTTTCTTAGTTGCAGCATGCAGGTTCTTAGTTGCAGCATATGAGATCTAGTTCCCCAACCAGGGATCAAACCCAGGCCCCCTGCATTGGGAGTGCGGAGTCTTAACTGCTGGACCACCAGGGAAGTCCCCCAAAGTATGCTTTCACATAACATAATTTATCTCATTTAGTGTTCACAACATTCTCTCAGAAGTAGGTATCATTGGCTCCATTTTGCATTTGCTTTTGAGAACGCTGAAAGGACAGAGAGAGATTAAGAAATCTACCCAGGTCATAGGAAGAACAGATGTTTGAAGGAAGACATATCTGGATGCAGAGCCACCCCATGGAGTCATAGCTGAGACAAGAGCAAGGTGTGGGTACGAGAAATGGGCCTCTTTACCCTTCCAGATCTTTCTGTCCTGTCATCCTCTGTCATGATGTCCTTTTTGGTCCCCCTCCAAGTAACAGTCATCTGGAGACCATCAGGGAGCCAAGCTGAGCTGGACAATGACAGCGTCCCAAGCAGGCAAAGGCGTTCTAGGGAATGTGCGTGTGCAGCTTGGACATAGACTTTTGAGGCAGAGGTGGTGGGAAAGTCCTACTCTCAGGGTGAGATTACATCTCATGTACTTCATTACCCAATTCTTTAGGTTGCAAGTGATGAAGATACAAATCAAATTGAAGTAAATATAAAAGGGAATTTACTGGCTTATGTAATGAAAAGGCCAAAAGTTTGGGTGTGATGGGATCCAGGTTCCTAAGCTATGTCATCAGGAGTGTCTGTGTTTCATCATCTTTTGGTTCTGCTTTTCTTTGTGTTGGCCTTATTGTCTAGCAGATTTTTCCCTAATGGTAGCAAGACAGTGATGAACATGTCCACATTTCCATCCCTCCAAGTGAGGCTCCCCAGCAGAGAGAGAGAGAGAGAGAGAGAGGGAACACCTGCCTCCCAACTGTTCCACCATATCCTGAAATTGACTCTCACTGGGTCATCTTGGAACAGGTGCTCACTCAGGACCCATCTCTGGGGCCAGAGGTGTGGAATATGATGTGTTCCCCACTGGGGTCAATCCAAGCTCTGGACAGCCTAGAGTATATCAAAGTCCTTCCTGACTTTCTGACATAAAAGAATTCACAGAGGGGCTTCCCTGGTGGCGCAGTGGTTGAGAGTCCGCCTGCCGATGCAGGGGACACTGGTTCGTGCCCCGGTCCTGGAAGATCCCACATGCCGCGGAGCGGCTGGGCCCGTGAGCCATGGCCGCTGGGCCTGCGTGTCCGGAGCCTGTGCTCCACGGCGGGAGAGGCCACAACAGTGAGAGGCCCGCGTACCGCAAAAAAAAAAAAAAAAAAAGAATTCACAGAGGAAGTAATTAATAGATTTACGTAACTGAAAACTAAGAGTTTGGATGTCAACATTCATGATAAACAAAAGAAAAATGAAAACAGAAAATGGGACAAAAGCATTTTCCAAATTCATGGTTAATAATCTTAGAACGGTCTTAAAATATAAAGAGTACACACATTGATAGGAAAACATTGGCTCTATGACTTAGAAAAATGGACAGTTGGCAGCACCACTTAGGCATCCCAAAGGCACCTCTCTCAGTCTGTCTTCTCTGTCTCTATAGAGATCAAACAAATGTGGCAGATGGTTAAAATTGGTGAATCCAGATAAAGGTTATATGATGTGTATTGTAGTACTCGTTTAACTCCTTAGCTTTGAAATTTTTAAAAACAAAAAGTTGGGGAAAACAATGAAAGAAACTTTCTTAATTTTAATTCTTAATCTAGTTAAATATTTCAGCAGTCAGTTTTTAGGCTGCTTAAAATGGTTCATCTGATTTTTTCAAAATCTGAAGATGAAAAAATTTGAAGTGAATTTCCCCAGAGTTCCTCTGACATTTCTCTTCCTATTTCCGTAGTCAGAACAATAATTCTTGTCTGACAGGAGGACAGCTGGGTGCTTTCAGCCTGGATAAGGCCCAGGCAACACAAACCAGTGGGCTGAAAGGGAAGGCTACCATAACTTTAAAACATCCAGTTACACGTTAATAACATGAGAGAGGAGGCACCCTCTCTTTACTTTAAAGAATGGAAGTTCCCAAATTAGAAGCAGCTTCCTGGAAAGAGCATGACTGAGTAGTAACCTGGTACAGCATTCATTTCCCAGCCTGGCCACTTTCTGCTCGTGAGACATATCCAATAATGATCACCACCACCACCACCATGAATATTCATGGCGCCCTGGCTATGCGCCAGGTCCAGGTCTAAGAACTTCACAGCTATGAATTCATATTAATTCCTTTAATTCAATTAATTCATGTAATTCAGTTAATTATGAGCTGAACTATTCTTGTCACTCTCACTTTATAGAGGAAGAAACTGAGTCCAGAAGTGTTGAGAGCTTCCCCAAATCTCACAGCTGGTTGGTGAAAGAGTTGGGATTTGCACCAGGCTGTGACCCTCTGGAGCTGCCCCTTGTCACTACTACACAGTATGGTCTTTCAGTCATGACCTTAGGGAGAAGAATTACGATAAAAGGCAACTGGCTGGTGGTTTGGTTTTGAGGAGGGACTGGTCCACGTGCATGTGGACCTTTAACACCCGTAGGCAGAGCGAACAGTAGGTTAACCACGGGGTTACCATTATGATTGGGCTGTTCCAGGGGAGGTGTCTGCAAGGTAACCAACCTCAATCCACAAAATGGAAGCTCCTGTATAAGGAATGAGATAAAATTCCATCCCAGTCAGTTCTGGGTGGCAGGTGGGTCAGCCACCAAGTTCCTGGGAGCCAGCTGTCTAGCTGAGGTTGTGTGTCTGAACTTCCTCTTCCTCATGAAAATCTGGGGGCCTGCTTGTCTCTCTACTGCACACTCTCACCCTTCTCCAATGATAGCGGAAGAGGCACCAGGATTTCATATCAGCTCAGCCAGAAAGGCTCCTTGGGGGCAGGAACCAGTCACAGATATGCTCAGGGAAGGAGGGACGTGAGCTCAGGGAAAGATCATGTACTTTGTCAGCCTGAAGTTGTACCCCAAACCCTCTAACACCTTTTGCAGGTAACAGCCGGCACAGTGGTGTGACTCTGACTTGGAAGGACACTGTGAATGATTTCTCAGACTTTGGGGGCTGCCTTGTGGTGAGTGCAGATCAGGCCAGCGGCGTGGAGGGCTGTGGACAGCCTTGCTGCAGTCACCTAGCTCAGTGCCTCTGTGCAGCAGACAAACACACAAGGGTAGTTCCTTTCTTTGAGTCAGTTTGTACCACGATGCTGGCATTTCCCTAGTTGGGAGGATGCCAGTCTTTGGGGTATGCATGTTCCCCAGACTGCTCCACCTCAGCTGGTTCCTTGAATCAGAAACACAAGGGAGGAAGTCAGCTTGTCCTCACGGCACATCTCTTGTCCCATCAAGCATAGAGGTACCCCTGCTGGAATAGCCCCTCTTAGCCTCTCCTCCGAGGGCCTTGGACTCTTTTCAGGATAAGTTGTGGCTTCTTTTGTCTAGTTTTAGAAGGTCACTATTTGGATTTTGCTCATAGCTGTGAAAATAAAAACAGGATTTATAATGCTGGGGATTAAGGAAGGGTTTTGCAACTCATACCCCGAAGGAGAAGTATTGGCTTCCTCAGCTTCCCCCTAACAGTGGAGATTAATGTCACTCCACCACACTGGTGACTAACAGGCAGTGGGAACTAAAATAGATCTCCATCATGCTGGGAAGGGAGTGAGGGTACCGAGGCATCCAGCTCCCCGCCCTTCTTGGCTGACGGGCTGGCAGGTGAAGGCCAGGTGTGGACTGGCAAAGCCTCCCTGTGGGAAGTAAGCCAGGCACAAGTCCTGTGTATGGGCACGTGGCCACAGTTCTGGGGGCAGCCTCCGGCATGGACCACACTGCCCCAAAGGTCCAGCCTGGGGAGGAAGGGACATGGGGGCAGATTGTCCAAGGCTTCCCTCCTCACATTAGGACCCTCCAAACCATTCCTGTCATTCCTGTCATTCCTCTCCCCCTGTCCTTCTGCAGCCTTTCTGGCTGGGGATTGTGGCTGGAGGGCAGAAGTGGAAAGAGAAAAGGGAAAGGAAGAAGACGGAAAAAAAGAATAAAATCAGGAGGGCCATTGAAGATGGAGAGAGGGGAGAAGGAAAGTGGTCCCAGAGGTTGGGAAGTTGGGGACATTTGTGGAGGCTCAACCCAGCTCTATTTGAAACACTTCCACCAGAATTAAGCAAATTCTTAAATTCTTATGACAGCGGTGGTGGCATGAGGAGGTGCCCTCAAACCTCCAACTGTGCGGGAGTAATTGACCACTGTGCTCTGAGGCGGTTCCCCCTCTGGTGATGAGTGTGGCAGGAACTCATCACCTGGGCTGGTCCACCCCTGGCAGAGGTGGGACTCCTCTGGCAGTGACTTTGGCTCTATGACACCCCAGTGGCCTTGCCAAAACTGTCCTTCCCTCTCTCCAGCCCAAGGGACACACCTGCATTGTGGTCTGAAGGCTCTCCCAGCCCCCCATGCCTCGCCCACCTCCCTCACAGGTGTTTTCCCTAACACATCGCTCTCGTGTCTGATTCCCTTCCTGTCTTGGCATCTGCTTCTGTGACCCCCTGAACTAGCAGAAACCTTAACACTAAATACTAGTGTTATGTTTATATTACACCTGAGAAAACCAAGGCACAGAGAGATACAGTGAATTACTTCCAGTTTTGCAGCCAGTATGTGACAGAGCTGAGACTTGAACACACCTGCTAAACCACCAAACTGCTCTGTTACCATTTCACTCATGGGGCAGCTGAATGTGAGACAAGTTCAGAGATGGACTCACGGTCACTTGGCTAGTGTGGCCTAGAGACCCTAGGGAACATTCGAGACCTAGTGAACACCAACCCTCAGTTGTCTGGGGCCCCTAGCGCCCCTGGGTGAGGATGACATCTTCCTATGGCTTTCTGGAGTCACAGGGGCAGTTGACAGGTGTCAGGGACAAGACTGTGCTCTCTGATGGCATCCGCCATGTTTGCCAGACATCATCCATCCCCTGCCAGGCATTCACGTCTCCTGGGGAGCTGTCAGGGGTACACTCGGAGGCTCCAAACAGTGCAGCCTTGCTGGCTTCTAGATCTCGGGAAATGGTTTTGCTTCTCAGAGGGTTTGGCGGATTCCCAGGAAGCGCTGGGGCCCGATGCCTCCTGCTTTTCCTTCTCTGTGCCTTTCACATCGCAGGGCCCAGGAACCTCTACACAGGGGCAGCTCCCAGATACCTAATGCCTTCCTGCTTTACCATCCTGTAATTAGGGGAAAAAAGGCAGCAAATTGTGGTTTTGATTTAAGAAATAAATTTAATTCATGCAAATGATCCATCCTCAAAAACTGAGTCATAAATATAGACGTTCATTCTTCTTTAGATATGTTTAAATATAGCTCACAAATATCACTACACCACTAACTATAGCTCTTTCTACAACTTCAAGGTGCCTCCTACTCAACCAAATGTCAAGATTTTGTCAGAGGAAACTTAGTCACTATTTTTCTTTTTTTCCCCAGCTTTATTGAGATGTAATTTACATATAACATTATGTAAGTTTACAGCATAGAACATGATGATTTGATACCCGTATATATTGCAAAATGATTACCACAATAAGGTAAGTTAACACATCCATCACCTCACATAATTACCTTTTTGTGGGTGTGGTGAAAACATTTAAGGTCTATTCTCTCAGCAGCTTTCAAGTATACAATACGGTATTGTTCACTATAGTCACTGTCCTGTACATTAGATCCTTAGAACTTATTCATCTTATAACCAGAAGCTTGTGCACTTTGACCAACATCTCCCCATTTTCCCCACCCAACAGGCCCTGGCAACCACCATTCCACTCTCTGTTTCTATGAGGTCAGCTTTTTTAGATTCCACATATGAGTGAGATTATATAGTATTTGTCTTTCTCTGTCTGACTTATTTCACTTAGCATAACATCCTCAAGATTCATCTGTATTGTTGCAAATGTCAGATTTTCTTCTTTTTTATGGTTGAATAATGTTCCATTGAATGCATATACCACATCTTCTTTATGCATTCATCCACCGATGGTTACTAGGTTGTTTCCCTGTCTTGGCTAATGTAGATACGGCTGCAGTGAACATGGAGGTACAGGTATTTCTTCAAGATACTGATTTCTTTTCTTTTACGTATATACCCAGAAGTGGAATTGCTGATCATAGGGTAGTTCTATGTTTAATTTTTTGAGGAACCTCCATACTGTTTTCTGTATTGATTGTATCAGTTTACTTTACCACCAACAGTGCACAAGTGTTCGCTTTTCTCCACATCCTTGCTAGCACTTACCTCTTGTCTCTTGACAGTAACCATTCTAACATGTGTGAAGTGATATCTCACTGTGGTTTTGATTTGCATTTCCCTGATAATTAGTGATATTGAGAACCTTTTCATGTACTTGTTGGCCATTTGTGTGTTTGGAACAATGTCTATTCAGGTCTTTTGCCCATTTTTTACTCAGTTAATCACTATTTTTCTTGCTCCATTCATTTTACCCCAGTAAACCTTTCCTAATATTTTGCCCATTCTGAATAGCAGCTGCTGACATTACCCAGCATATGTCACTAAACACACAAGTCATATACTTCCAAGGGCTCTCTCATGTTAACTACAGAGCAGAATAACACCTCTTGCATCCTCACGCACTCCACCCTTCATATTCTGATAAACAAAACTGGGTTCATGAAAATGCATATTAAAACTTCAGGTCCCACATAGGTCCCATGGTGGGTCTAAACCAGCATATGCAGCTCAGGCACTTTGGGAATCGCCATAGGTTACTCGGGATGCCTGTGCTTATGAGGTCTCAAGCTATGCATCTTTATCCCATTCCACTCATGAAGGGGAAAGAGAACTGAGGGGCCCATGGGCAGTCTTCTAGATACTGAAATGAAGGCCAGTAGGGCTTGGGAGGAGGGGTCTTTAAACTTTGGCACAGCAGACAGAGAACAAGGAATGTGAGCCTGGGTTGAGCCCCTGCCTTGTGCTAAGCACTGTCGTAGCTGTTTTTACTGCGGTCTCGCATTTTCTTCTCTGAATATAGGTATCACCACCCCATTTTTCTGATGAATAAACTAAGGCCCAAGGCGGTTAAGTTATTTCCAAAGACCAACACTCTCAGGACAGAAGATGCCTCCCCAGTGAGCCTGGACTCAGAGGGTAGATCTTCATGGACAAGAGAGTAGCAAGATGGTCTTGGCATCCTTTTGACCTCATTGGAGGCTCTGTGAAGTCAGAGATGCCAGGCCCTGTGGCTAGACACCTGTAACACTTGGAAAGAGGGGGAGTCTGTGAGGCAGGTGTTCCCTTAGCCTGGGAGTGACCAAAGGTGACCAGGGTGAGTGGAATAGAACTTCCCGAAAGACCAAGCTTGATGACCTGGGCCCTTATGTCTCCTAAGTTGGCTCTGGCATCGTATTTAGGGTCTGCGCAGTGTTTTCAGTTCTCTTTTGCCAGTAAAGGCACAGGAGATTTCAGACACAATTTCAGTTCTTCATTGCTACCATTGTATCATCCCCAAACCAAGCATTTTAAAAAAAACCTTCCTTTGGGACTTCCCTGGTGGTCCAGTGGTTAAGACTCCGCACTCCCAATGTAGGGGACCCGGGTTCAATCCCTGGTCAGGGAACTAGATCCCACATGCTGCAACTAAAAAGATCCCGTATGTGGCAACAAAGATCCCATGTGCCGCAACTAAGACCCGCCGCAGAGAAACAAACAAATAAATAAATAAATAAAATATTTTTTTAAAAAAACAACAACTTCCTTCTCTAAGGATCTGGTAGCATCTTACTGGTTCACGCCTCTTTGGGTAAGATACCTGGATGCCTTTAGGAAGTAGCCAAATCAAGTGTGATAAATACTCTAAAGAATTGGCATTGGCACCAGCTGCCTATGATTTTCCCCAGCCTGCGAGTATCTGTCTGTGCTTTGAGTAATGATGGATTAATGCAGAGTCATTTCTGCTCCCTCTGAGCAATTTACATTAATGACCACGATAAACATGTTGTAACTGAGTCATTTTCTTGATTTTAAGGTTTAAATGGCATCTGGCTATGTACACTACTATATATAAAATAGATAAACAACAAGGACCTACTGTGTAGTACAGGGAACTATATTCAATATCTTTTAATAACCTATAATGGAAAAGAATCTGAAAAAGAATATATATATAACTGAATCACTTTGCTGTACACCTGAAACATTGTTAATCAACTATACTTCAGTTACATAAGTAAATAAATACCATTTGGCTAGCAGCCTCTGGGCAGCCCCTTCCAGTATTTCATTAAAGTGCTAATGAGCACATAGGAAAATATGAAAATGCTCAGTAACGCCACCGGCTAAGACCAAAAGCACCTCTGACTGAATCGGGGAGGAATCGGAATTTACTACAAGGTAGGGTCATTTTTAAAGAGAAACCACTGTGAGTTTTGTTTTATGAAACAGAAAAATAGAAAATGACAGCAGGAAAAAATACTTGTAATATATGACAGACAAAAGATTATTATATTTCCTCTGGAATGAGCTCTTAAAAATCAATTTAAGGGCTTCCCTGGTGGCACAGTGGTTAAGAGTCTGCCTGCCAATGCAGGGGACACGGGTTCGAGCTCTGGTCCAGGAAGATCCCACGTGCCGTGGAGCAACTAAGCCCGTGTGCCACAACCACTGAGCCTGCGCTCTAGAGCCCGCGTGTCACAACTACTGAGCCCGTGTGCCACAATTACTGAAGCCCACGCGCCTAGAGCCCGTGCTCCCAACAAGAGAAGCCACCACAATGAGAAGCCTGTGCACCACAACGAAGAGTAGCCCCCACTCGCCACAACTAGAGAAAAGCCTGCATGCAGCAACGAAGACCCAACGCAGCCAAAAATAAATAAATAAATAAAATAAATTTATTTAAAAATCAATTTATAAATATCAAACATACCAACATGTACAAAAGACACCAGGAGACAATTCACACAAAAATACAAGTTAATTACTCAGTAAATGTTGGAGTTCCTACTCTGTGTCAGACACATTTGAGGTACTGTTGGTCTGGTCATTACAAACCAACATAGAAGAGAAATAAGAAACAAACAAATATGTAGTATAATCGCAAGTAGAGATAAAGGGTAAGAAAACAAAGAGAGCCAGGAATAGGGGTAGGGAGTGAGATGGTGGTGAAATCTTTGTTTTAGTTGGGGTGATTTGTGAAGGTTTGTCTGCAGAGGTGACACTGAAGCAGAGGTTGAGTGAAGCTAGGGGGTGAGCCATGCACAGATCTAATAAAAGACCTCCCCACTTCCCAAGAGAAAAGGACCCCAGGTAGAGAAAGGAGCAAGTGTAAATGGCCTGTGGTAGGGAAGGGCTCAGCCTGTTTCAGGAAGAGCTAAGAGGTCTGTGTGGCTAAATGGAGTGTGGGAGGCTAGTCTTGGGATACGAGACTGGGAAAGGAGGCAAGGGCGGGATCATGTAGGGCCTTGTAGATCCTAGTACAGAGTTTGAGTTCATTATTTATTTTTTCTTTTTGGCTGAGTCAGGTCTTTAGTTGCGGCACGCGGAGATCTTTTGTTGCCGTGTGCTGCTCTTCGCTGCGGTGCTTGGGCTTCTCTCTAGTTGTGGCGTGCGGGTTTTCTCTCTCTAGTTGAGGGGCGCAGGCTCAGTAGTTGTGGCATGCGGGATTATATGCCCTGCAGCATGTGGGATCTTAGTTCCCCAACCAGGGTTCAAACCTGCAACCCCTGCATTGCAGGATGGATTCTTTACCACTGGACCAACAGGGAAGTCCCGAGTTTGGGTTCATTCTAAGGGAGGTGGGGATCCACTGGGTAGTCTCAAATGGAGAAGTGACATGATCTGACTGGATATTAGGAGGACTCCCAGGGGACAGTGCAGGGAATGGACCATGGAGTGGAAGCAGAGAGGGTGTGGAGTTGTCTGGAAGAAGGAAGGTGATATGTTGGATGGAAGACAGTGCTGGAAGTGGTGAGAAGCAATCTGGTGGAGAATTGGTTTTGAAAAAAGTGCTGGCTGGGGCTTGCTGGCTTTTTGACCAGAGCAACTGGAGGAATGAAGTTGTCATTTACCAAGACAGTGAAGAGTGCAGGGCTTTGTGATGATGCTGGAAGATACTTATTGTCCAGGGGAAGTTGTTAGGGAATTGAATGTTCACGCCTGTCCTCTGGAGAAGTCTGGGCGGGAGAAAAATGTTTGGGCATTGTCAGTGTGGAGAGATGATGTTTAAAGCTTTGCAGTGAGCTGAGATCTCCAGGGGAGTGAGGGTAGACAGAGAGGAGAATAGGTATGGGGACCCAGCCCTGGGGGCCTCGATGTTTTTATTTTTGTTTGAAATATTTATTTATTTATCTATCTATTTATTTATTTGGCTTCACTGGGTCTTAGTTGCGGCACGCAGAATCTTCATTGCTGCACGCGGGATCTTTAGTTGCAACATTCAGGATCTTTAGTTGCAGCATGCTGGATCTTTTAGTTGAGGCATGTGGGAACTTTAGTTGCGGCATGTGGACACTTAGTTGTGCAGCATGTGGACAAGTTTAGTTGCGGCATGTGGGATCTAGTTCCCTGACCTGGGATCGAACCCGGGGCCCTGCATTGAGAACGTGGAGCCTTAGCCACTGGACCACCTGGGAAGTCCTGACCTTGATGTTTTGAGGTCAGGGAGGCAGAAAGAACCAGTGAAGGAGACTGTGAAAGATCAGGCAGTGAGGTGGTCAGAGAACCGGGAGAGAGAGTGTTGTCTCCAGCACCAAACAGAGGAGGAAGCGATACACTTTGTCAAATTCTCTGGTGGGTTGATAAGGTGGGCCTGACTGTAGACTATAGGATTGAGCCACCTGGAGAGCATTGGTGACTTTGACAAGAGCATATCTGAGGGGGTGGTAAGAAGACAGTTCAAGAGAGAATGGGGGCCAAGGAACAGGAGACAACTCTTCTAAGTATCTCTAAATGGAGAAGAGATATGAGACAAGAGCTGGAGGAGATACGGAATCAAGATGAGTGTTCTAAAAGTGAGAGGTATCTGGCCTCCTTGTATGTTTAACTGAGAATTATCCAGCAGAGAGGAGAAATTGATTGTGTGGGAGAGAAGAGGCAAATGCAGGAAGACAATCCTTGGGGAAGCAAGAGGGATGGGATCTCTTGCACAAGTGAAGAGTTTGGCTTTTTATTTATTTATTTGGTTGTGCCGGGTCTTAGTTGTGGCTTGAGGGCTCCTTAGTTGCTGCTTGCTGGCTCCTTAGTTGTGGCACGTGGGCTCCTTAGTTGCAGCATGCAAACTCTTAGTAGTGTCACTCATGTGGGATCTCATTCTCTGGCCAGGGATCGAAACCGGACCCCCTGCATTGGGAGTGTGGAGTCTTAACCACTGTGCTACCAGGGAAGTCCCAAGAGTTTGGCTTTAGATAAGAGCAGGGACAATTCTTCCATCCTACCTGGAGGGAAGGAAGAGCGCACGGACATATCTGCAGGTAGGTGGGAAGATGTGGTGGTGGGAACCCGTGGAAATTCTTTTCTGGTTCCTTCTATTTCTCAGTGGAATAATGTGCTTTGAAATGGGCACTTATCCATCACCCATGGAAATGTAAATTAGCCTTTTGTTATTAGACTTCCCAGCTTGGCAGCTGGGCACCCTCTTGTCCCCAAACAGGGATATCTGGATATGCCAAGGAGTTCTTAGAGTTGTACTAATTGAGTTCCTTGACTGATTGGAGCACCACCTCTGCTAGCAAAAACTCGAGATACAGGGTGTCTGTAAGTCATTGTGGGTTTGGATTTCTAATCAGTTCAGTGCCATATAGGGTATAAACAATTTGTGAGATGCAGCCCAGAGAGAATTCACTAGAGATTTAAATAAAGTTGCTTATGTTTGTTTTTTTCATTTCTTTCATTTTGCAAGTACTGAGCTCTACATTATACTGAGATGGCTGTATCCAAAATGATGGTGGATGCATTGAAAGTCGACCTTCCTGCAACCAACTGTGTTAAACCTTGAATTAATTCTTTCTTTGTTGCCTTTTGCAGATTGTTTATATTTCATATAGAAGTGAATATTTTAAGCATTCAAACTGCAGAATGACTTCGTGGGTGCCCTGTTCATCTCTACTTCTTCCCCCTCTAAGACACCTCTCCCTTCCCAGAGCAAGTGTCAGCACCTTCTCTTCCTAGATTTTGTTGGAGTTTTTTCCCTAAATTTTAAATTGTGGCAAAATAACCGTAACACAAAATTTACTATCTTAAATTTTAAGTGTACAATTCAGAAGTATTAAGTGCATTCATATTGTACAACCATCACCACCATCCATCTCCAGAACTCTTTTCATCTTGCAACCCTGAAACTCTCTACCCATTAAACAATAACTCCCTATGACCCCTTCCCCCAGATTTTGCATGGCTTAGATAGCCTCTCCTGTGTCCCCTTAACTCAAGTGCTAAGTCATCTCTGTTTCCTTAAAATAACTTATTTTGTGATGTTATTGGTCACTTTTGTTTATTTTTTTAAATTGAAGTATAGTTGATTTACAACGTGTTAATTTCTGCTGTACAGCAAAGTGATTCAGTTATACATATATATACATTCCTTTTTTAAAAAATATTTTTTCCATTATGGTTTTTCATAGATATTGAATATAGTTGTCTGTGGTATACAGTAGGACCTTGCTGTTTATACGTTCTATATATAATAGCTTACATCTGCTAATCCCAGCCTCCTACTCCATCCCTCTCCCAGTCTCCTCCCCCTTGGCAACCACCAGTCTGTTCTCTATGTCCGTGAGTCTGTTTCTGTCTCATAGGTAGGTTCATTTGTGTCATATTTTAGATTCCACATATAAGTGATATCATATGGTATTTGTCTTTCTCTGTCTGACTTCACTTAATATGATCATCTCTAATTGTACCCATGTTTCTGCAAATGGCATGATTTCATCATTTTTATAGCTGAATAGTATTCCATTGTATATATATACAACATCTTCTTTATCCATTCATCTGTCAATGGACCTAGGTTGTTTCCATGACTTGGCTATTGTGAATAGTGCTGCTATGAACATATGGGTGCATGTATCTTTTTGGATTAGGGTTTTGTCTGGATATATGCCCAGGAGTGGGATTGTTGGATCATATGGTAATTCCATTTTTAGTTTCCTGAGGAACCTCCACGCTGTTTTCTATAGTGGCTGTACCAACTTACATTCCTACCAACCATGTAAGAGGGTTCCCTTTTCTCCACACCCTCTCCAGCATTCGTTATTTGTAGAGTTTTTTTTTTTTAATTTTATTTATTTATTTTTGGCTGCGTTGGGTCTTTGTTGCTGCACACGGGCTTTTTTTTTTTTTTTCTAGTTGCGGTGAGCGAGGTCTACTCTTCGTTGTGATGCATGGGTTTCTCATTGTGGTGGCTTCTCGTTGTGGAGCACGGGCTCTAGGCACACGGGCTTCAGTAGTTGTGGCACACGGGCTTAGTTGTTCCGCGGCATGTGGGATCTTCCTGGACCAAGGCTCGAACCCATGTCCCCTGCATTGGCAGGCAGATTCTTAACCACTCTGCCACCAGGGAAGTCCCATTTGTAGAGTTTTTAATGATGGCCATTCTGACCAGTGTGAGGTGGTACTTCATTGTAGTTTTGATTTGCTTTTCTCTGATGATTAGCGTTGTTGAACATCTTTTCATTGCCTATTAGCCATTTGTATTTCTTCCTTGGTGAACTCTCTATTTAGGTCTTCTGACCATTTTTATTTTTTTTCTTTCTTTCTTTTTTTTTTTGGCTGCGCAGCATGTGGGATCTTAGTTCCCTGACCAGGGATCAAACCCACGTCCCTTGCATTGGAAGCGTGGAGTCTTAACCACAGGACCACCAGGGAAGTCCCCCTTCTGACTATTTTTCCATTGGGTTGTTTGTTTTTTTGTTGTTGAATTGTGTGAGCTGTTTGTATATGTAGGAAATTAAGCCCTTGTTGATTGCATCGTTTGCAGATATTTTCTCCCATTCTGTAGGTTGTCTTTTTTTTTTTATGGTTTCCTTTGCTGTGCAAAAGCTTATAAATTTTATTAGGTCCCATTTGTTTATTTTTGTTTTTATTTTTATTGCCTTGGGAGACTGACTGGTCACATTTAAAATCCACTTATTCCTTTTTTCTTTTGTCTCTGCCAAAGAGCAGCCTTACCACTTACTCTCAAGAATGGACCTCTTTTTTCCTTCTCTGCCTTGCCTTCTCTGCCTCTTGAAATCAGTAGCTGGTATTTTCTAAAATAACTAAAGCCCATAATATCCTGGCCAAAAAGTCTGGTGATGGAGTGGGTGCTAAAGTCAGGGATTGGGGTTCTTGGAGTAGAAGCAACTCAGTGTCATTTTTCGAAAAAGCGATTTTGCGGTAGCTAGCAAGAGACACACAGATGCTCAAATCTGTTCCTTCAGTAATTCCTATTATACAATCAAAGATATGAACAAGTTTTATGTTCAGCACAGTGTTGTACATAATAGTAAAAAACTGGGAATTGCATCCTGTGAGATAATAGGAAATATATATATTGATCTCTGACCCCCATTCCTGGCACAGAGCTCCTAAAACCCTTATAGTTTCCTAAATGATAAGAACACTAGGAGCATCTTTTATTCTAATGCAGACACTGAGTAGCTGCTGGATGCTTCTGGGTGGGGCTGGTCATCAAAGACCAAGCCTTGATTAGATGGTTAGAATTTTCAGCTCTACCACCCATCCTCCAGAGAGGGGAGGGGGACTGGAAATGGAGTTAATAACTGATCATGCCAAGTGAAGAAGCCTCCACAGAATCCCAAGAGTATGGGGTTCAGGGAGCTTCCGGGTTGGCGAACACATCCATATATCGGGAGGGTGATGCACCCCAGCTCCGCAGGAACAGAAGCTTCTGTACTAGGGACCCTCTCAGACGCTTGCCCTATGTATCTCTTCATCTGACTGTTCCTCTGTATCCTTTATTATATCCTTTAATAAACTGGTAAACATAAGTGTTTTCTGAGTTCTGTGAGCTGCTCTAGCAAATTAATCCAACCCAAGGTGTGGTCATGGGAACCTCTGATTTGTAGTCAACTCAGTACTTGTGGGTAGTACTTGTGACAGTACTTGTGGGTAACCTGGGGATCTACTACTTGTGATTGGCATCTGAAGGGGGGTGGGGCAGTCTTGTGGGACTGAGCCCTTAACCTGTGGGGTCTGACACTATCTCCAGGTAGATAATGTCAGAATTGAGTTAAATTGTAGGACACCCAGCTGGTGTCACAGAGAATTGCTTGATGTGGAGAAAACTCCCCACACATTTGGTGATCAGAAGTGTCAGAAATGAAGTGTTCTGTGTGAGTAGTAGAGGAGACACACAGGAGAGGAACACAGTGGGGAAGAACTGGATTTTTCCCTACATAGAAGGAGGAAAAATCTGTGTTTTTCCTTTATACATTCATGTCCATCAGTAGAGGTTTGGCTAGACAAAGTCTATATGGAGTTCTGTGCAATCATTAAAATCATGCTTGCGTTTAATGTATGGGAAAATGTTTATGCTACAATGTTAAGTGAAAAAAAAATCTAAAACTGTATCTATGTTATGATCTCAAATCTTTTTTTTTAAATCAAATCTTTTTATTTAAAAAATTATATCTGCAGAGAAAGACATGGTAGAAAATCACCTAAGTGTTAAACAATGTTTTATCTATAGGAGGTGGAATATTGTGTAATTTAAACTTTTTATACACTTCTTTGTTTTTTGTATTTTCTATGACTGTGCTTCTCTTTGATAATCAGAAAAGGATATGAAGAATATAGAACAAGCACATCGAAAACTGAACAATCTTTTCTAGTAGTCAAAGAAGTGTGAATTAAAATTTTATTTTTGTTCCTACCTAAATAAATGAGGAAATATGGGGTAAAAGAGTAATTTTCCTGCTGAGTGTGTCTTGTGGTTTCTAGAGCTGTCTAGGGTGTGTCTCTGGAGGAACTTTGGCTGTTGCCTAACAACATGCCTCATAGAGCAGAGCAGACATGGCACCATGTATCCTCAAGAAAACATCTTGGCCGTCCTATGGATGGAGGGCGTCTTGAAGAAAGACAGGGTATTTCCACGTTTGCAAAAACCTACTTCTCTCACCTGCTCTTGGATAATACTACTCTGGGGTAGTGGGGAATGTGGTCTGGGGAATGTGGTCGCCAACTCAGCAAGTTAAGCAAACAATATTATAGGTCACGTTGAAACTGAAGTGGTCCCCCTGGACCAGGAGAATGGGGTGCAGGTAGAAAAGAAAATTTGCTTCTGAGTTGGGACAGACTGCCCCAATTTTGAGGGTACTAATGGGACATTGTCTAGGGGCCAGGTGGTACCCAAAGTGGACCTCTCAGAGTTGGGCTGCCAAGTTCCCAGGTGTGGTTGTCAACCTTTTGAGGCCAGAGGAGAATTCTCCCCCCTGGGCTTTCAGGGACAGCGTCTCAGAGAGAGAGAGAGATTATGGAAAGCCCACCAGATACTATCCACATGCCCAATGCAGTGGATTATAAGGGGTGATAGCTTTTCCCAGTAACCAAAAGCATATATTCTCCATCTTTCTTGGTGGCAATGTTCCTGGAAATCCAGCTTCTCCCTCAGATGGTCATTTAATGATCATAGAATAAGCCCAAAGTGAGTAGGATTATTTGGAAGGGACTGGGCATTTCCCTAAGCATTGGGACAGCCCCAGGATGTGGCCAGCCTCTGCAGTGGCCCTTTTCCCAAAGGCTCAGTCTACCCATCCAGATCCTGATGGGAGCGGCTGATAACATTTGCTTCTGGGAATCCTGGTATCCTTTGCCAGTGAGTCTCTGTCTGTTGACCATCTTTCATTAGAGATACTGATGTCACAGAACAGCTGTCACCAAAGGCTGCACCACCCAGGCTGCACCTGTCACCACAAGCAGATCAATTCTGTTAAACTCTGCATTCAGGAGGGCAGACCTTCCCTCTCTGCCTAAATCATCTGCCTGCAGATCCTCTTTCTACGGGTTTTCCATTGACCACCTGTATTCTCTGCTCTTAGAGGGAGGATTGGACTGTATTTTTTCCCAGCTTTATTGAGACATAATTGACACATGAAATTTTGTAAGTTTAATGTGTACAATGTAGTGATGTTACTTTATTTTATTTTTAAAAATTTTTATTCAATTTATTTAAACTAAAAAAAGAGTTCACCCATTTCTCCCACCCTCTACCCCTCCCCGTTTGCAACCACCAATCTGTTCTCTGTATCTGTGAGCTTGGCTTTTTGTTTGTTTAATTTTTAGATTCCACATATAAGGGAGATCATATGGTATTTGTCTTTCTCTGTCTGATATATTTCACTTAGCAACATGCCCTCGAGGTCCATCTATGTTGTCACAAATGGTAGGATTTCATTTTTTATGACTGCATAGTATTCCATTGTATGTATTTACCACAATTTCTTTATCCATTTATTCATCAATGAACACTTAGGTTGTTTCCATATCTGGTCTATTGTAAATGCTGAAATAAACATGGGGATAATATATCCTTTCAAATTATTTTTTTCATTTTCTTCAGATAAATACTCAGAAGTGGAATTGCTGTATCATATTGTAGTTCTATTTTTAATTTTTTGAGGAACCTTCATACTGTTTTCCATGGGGGTTGCATCAATTTACATTCCCACCAGCAGTGCACAGGGGTTCCCTTTTTTCCACATTCTTGCCAACAACTATTATTTCTCATCTTTTGGATAATAGCCATTCTAACAGGTGAGAGATGATATCCCATTGTGGTTTCGGTTTGCATTTCCCTACTGATTAATGTTGTTAAACATCTTTTCACATACCTATTGGCCATCTGTATATCTTCTTTAGAAAAATGTCTACTAAGATCTTCTGCCCATTTTAAAATCAGATTTTTTTTTTTACTATTTAGTTGTATGGGTTCTTTCTGTATTTTGGTTATTAGGCCCTTATCATATATATGATTGGAAGTTATTTTCACCCATTCAATAGGTTGCCTTTTCATTTTGTTGATGGTTTCCTTTGCTTTGCAGAAACTTTTTAGTGCAGTGTAGTTCCACTTGTTTCTTTTTACTTTTGTTGCTTTTGTTGTCAGATTAAAAAAATTGTTGCTAAGACCTATGTCAAGATCTTGACATAGTTGTACAGCCTATGTTTTCTTCTATGGAGTTTTATGGTTTCAGGTCTTACATTCAAGTCTTTAATCCATTTTGAGTTAATTTTTGCATATGGTGTAAGATAGTGGTCCAGTTTCATTATTTTGCATGTAGCTGTCTAGTTTCCCCAACACCATTTATTGAAGAGACTGTCTTTTCCCCATTGTATATTTCTGGCTCCTTTGTTATAAATTAATTGACCACGTATATATATATATATATATATATATATATATATATATATATATATATATATATATATATATATATATATGGATTTATTTCTGGGCTTTCTATTCTGACCCACTGATTTATGTGTCTCTTTTTATGCCAATACCATATTGTTTTAATTACTGTAGTTTTTGTAATATAGTTGGAGATCAGGGAGCATAATGCCTACAGCTTTGTTCCTCTTTCTCAAGATTGCTTTAGCTTTTTGGGGTCTTTTGTGGCTGTATACAAATTTTAGGATTGTTTGTTCTATTTCATGAAAAGGAATTATGATAGGGATTGCTTTGAATCTGTATATTGCTTTGGGTAGTGTGGACATTTTAACAATATTAATTCTTCCAATCCATGAGTTTGAAATATCTTTCCATTATTTGTGTCTTTTTCAATTTCTTTCATTAATGTCTTGTAGTTTTCAATATACAGGTCTTTTACCTCCTTGGTAAATTTATTCCTAGGTATTATATTCTTTTTGATGCAATTATTAATGGAATTATTTTCTTAATTTCTCTTCCAGATAGTTTATTATTAGTGTAAAGAATCACAACAGATTTCTGTGTATTGATTTTGTATCATGCAACTTCACTGAATTTGTTTATTAGTTCTAACAGTTTTTTCATGAAGTCTTTAGGGTTTCTATATATAATTTTATATGTGTATATATTGTAGAATGATTATCACAATAAGGTTAGTTAACCCGTCCATGACTTCACATAGTTACAGTTTTTTTGTGTGTGGTGAGAAATTTAAAAATCTACTCTCTTAGCAACTTTCAAATATACAATACAGTATTGTTAACTGTAGTCACCATAAGATTGGTCTATAGTTTTATCAAGAGGAGAAAGAAGTCAGTAAACTAAGAGATATCTACCTCCTTGATTAACTTGCTGTGTGATCTTGGGCCAGTCTCTGGCCTTCTCTGGACCTCCTTTCCCCTACCTGCAAAGTGTGGGTTTGGACTCAACTATTTCTGTCCACCCACAATTCTGTGATTCTGGGACTAAAAAAAGCAAGATGGCAAGGGCAACATAGTATGAGTTTCCTCACTGGGAGAGATTCAATCTAATCATAATAAGGAAAAAAAAAGAATCAAAATAGTTGCCTCCATTTATTTGACCATGCTTTCCAAGCCTGTGCTGTGAGCTTTGTGAAGGTAGTCTTACTAAATCCTCATAATAACCCTAGGAGGTGGGCACCATGTTTATTCTTTTTTTCCAGGTGAAGAAACTGAGCCTCAGAGATGTCAAATACCTTCCCAAGCACAGAGTCAGTAGATTGGGACTCAGTCATAGATGTCTGTCTGCATTTGGAGTTTCTTTCTGCTTTAGGGAAGCCCAGAGCCCAGAAGCTGTGGTGGATCTGATCCAGCTGTGCTCTTAGGGCCAACTGTCCTTTTCAAATGTGCCTTCCTTTAACTTAGATACCAACATCATTGCTATTTAGGTTTTTTCGATGACCTTCCTTATTTTCTCCCTATTCTGTCTTATTCAGCAAAATGAATGAATGAATGTTTCTTATGATACAAATCTAATTTTCTTCTAGAAATGAAACTGTTTATCTCTCTTCTTTGTTTCTCAAGCCAAAAGAATATTTTCCTCTTTTCTTGGGAGTTCACTTATAAGTTAAAATTTTAATGAAAAGTTTCATAATTCAACAATTGGAACAAGGATCAGGTAATAAGGGAGTAAACTGTGAACACCCCGGGAACACCCTCTTCCATTGGTTGTCTGAGCCAAAGCTTCGGAAGCTTCCCACCACATACTCTATTCCCAATGCCTTTCAATTTCTCAGACATTTCCCTTAAGATCTTAAGATCTTAAGACTCAGGTCAGATGTCCTAAGATTAGGGTCCTAAGATCCTTAAAGACTCAGGTCAGATGTCACTGCTCTTGTGTTACCAATTAATGC
This sequence comes from Orcinus orca, assembly GCF_937001465.1. Taxonomy (NCBI): domain Eukaryota; kingdom Metazoa; phylum Chordata; class Mammalia; order Artiodactyla; family Delphinidae; genus Orcinus; species Orcinus orca. Next base: position 43,136,167 of record NC_064568.1, read on the forward strand.
AGAGCATGCTTTTTTTTGTAAATTTCTGAGTTCTGCATTTAAATGTTAAGCACCTCTTAAACGTTGAAGGCGAAGGCCTTATCGCACTGATCTTTGCAACAGCTCTGGATCTGAGCTCCCATGTTGCATGTAATATATGCTCAATAAAGGTTTTGCAGTATATTAGTTTCATATGCATGTGTCAAAAGCTAAAAAGTTCCCAGGCCCTTTGGCCCAGTTATCCCCATGGCAAGAAATTTATCCAAAGGAAGTAATTGAAGACGAGAAAGGAAATTATACAGAAAAGTGCTGTAAAATATGTGTTTGGTAAATATTGGAAACAAGCGAAATGTTTATTAATAGGGTAATGATGAGTAAGTTACAGTACATGATCTTGATGGAACATAATTCATTCTGTCATTGGTTAAACAAATATACTGACTGCCAAGGAGTGAGAAATAGAAGGAGTCAGACGCCTTCAATGAGTACACAACCTGGCAGAGTCTTCTGAAATATTACAAAACTATATAGAAACAGAAGGCTATTTGTGGCCTAATGTTAAGAGAAAAAAAAAGCAGATTATACGGGCTTCCCTGGTAGCGCAGTGGTTGAGAGTCCGCCTGCCGATGCAGGGGACACAGGTTCGTGCCCTGGTCTGGGAAGATCCCACGTGCCGCGGAGCGGCTAGGCCCGTGAGCCATGGCCGCTGAGCCTGTTCATCCGGAGCCTGTGCTCCGCAACGGGAGAGGCCACAACAGAGAGAGGCCTGCGTACCGCAAAAAAAAAAAAAAAAAGCAGATTATAAAACTGTCTGTACATTATGATTGCAACTCGAAACACATGAGGGTGTGAATGAGGTCTGGGGGGCAGATGAAGATACTGTGTGGGTAGATTATATTTTCTTTAGCATCATCACAATTGTTTTTCAAGCTTTAAAATTTCAGTCCATCCCAAAAGTTTACTGAGAAAGGGAAAACTGCTCCTGGGACCCTGGCTGTCCAGGTTGGCAGTGGCATGAATGATGGGGTTCTCTCCAGATGGGGTTGCCACCAGTTGATTGGGAGGAAATGTTCCAGGCAGTCCGGGAGGGTTGGGTCAGGAAAGGCTATCAACCTGTATATCTACAAGTGTCCATTGAGCGCCACTGTAGGAGCCAGCCTCCTCTGTGTCTGAGCTACATCACGCAGCAGAGCCCACAAGGCCCTTCCAAGCTCTGTCAACAGCACCACTTAAGCACGGTGCCAGGTGGAGGAAAAGCTGAAGTCTGGGAACCAGACAAGAGGGTTGGAACCTGCAAGAGTTAGAGGCTGGTTCCTCATGCTGGAAAGGATGCTTCCTACATGAAAAGTTCTATTATCTCCATTCTACAGATGAGGAAACTGAAGTTCAGTTGGCCCCAAATTACCCAGCAGATAAGTGATAGAGTTGGGACTAGAAACCATGCCTTCTCAGTTTGGGCCACTGTTTTTTCTGTTTATCCCCCTGGGCTCTGGAGCAGGTGGCGATGCATGTGGCTGGATTGAAGAGACCTGACTGACAAGGTGGCTGGAGTCCTTTGTGAAGAGGAGGTACTGGCAAATCTGTTGGTGGAACCACATGACGGAGGGTGTCAGAGGCCAGGCATTTGAGCTTGGACTTGATGCAGTAGGCGCTGGGGAACCTCTGTGTGTTTGGGGACATGACAGAGGGGGTTTAATGGCGAAGAGGCTGGTGGTGTGTTCTGGCTGGTATGATCAAGGTGGGGCTGGGCTAGACGCAGGTAAAGTTGGTGGGCAACTCTTGTTATATCTGATCAAAGCAGCACCCACCCTCCAGCTTCTTGGAAATATGTCTTCACGCATCTCCAACCACAAGATTGGAATGGGAGCTGCCATCTTATCTATGTCTTCCCTGTGGATACTGCCACCTGGTCCAAGGATGAGAATCTGATACAAACTTGGCCAATCAGAGCCCTTCCCTGGGAATTTTGACCTTGGGATCAGAGGGATATAGGTCTCATTCCCTCTCTGATGACAAAACTGTGTTATGTGAGTCTGGGATCTCTGTTACCACTCAGAGATTTGAGAGTCAGAGAGAGGAAGTTCTAGCTAGATTCAAGCTCTAGTTTTCACTCACTCTGAGGATTCGCCACCCCCTTGCCCATGTTACAATGCAAATGATTTCAGGCTAAATTAATTTTTTAGGCTAAATTAATCTGAGTTGAATTTTTGTAATTTGTAAACAAGAAACTCTTGACATTGGCAATAAGAAACATGCCTGTCCTTTATCATTCAGATTTTGAGCACAATTCTCAAAAATACTTTCAGGATTGCTTTTGGGCATCAGACCCATTGTTGCTTGCATGTAAGAAATTTAAAAATCTGTCCTAATTATTCAGTGTCAGTCTCAGAAACTCCAGGCTTGCTGGAGAGACAAGGCTTTCAGAGGAGGATGGATGTATTTCCATCACTGGTGTAATGAGTGAAATTGCTGCTCAGAATACTTTCACGCCTGCTCCTTTGTGATTCAGACGGGGACAGGGAGAAACTGACGTGGACGGGGTGGCCACACAGGACAGCCAGGCATTTCCTGTACAGGTGGTAAAGGTATCTTCTGAACTTCTCTCCAGCAAAGGCATAGATAAGGGGATTAAGGCAACAGTGGGTAAATGCAACTGTCTCGGTCACACTGAGGGCCAACCTCAGATCCCTCTTCATGTCACAGTTGGGAAAGAAGTCATAGAGATTGAGTGTCTCTAAGAAAATCATGACGTTGTAAGGTGTCCAGAAGAGGAAAAACATGATGACCACAAGAAAGATCAGCCTAATGGCTTTAGCTTTCTTTTGGTTTTTGCAGGAAAAAAGTGTCCGCATGATTCTGAAGTAACAGTAACTCATAATAAGCAGGGGGAGCAGGAAGCCAAGAAAATTTATTTCTACGTTGCGGAGCACAGGCCAGATTTCCTGTAGGACCTCAGGGTAGTCACCAAGGCATTCGTTTTCTTTCTGTTTGGTGAACATGAACTGGGGTGCAGCCACCAAGATGGCGGCTGCCCAGACGCCAAGGCTGATGGTGACGCCATGCTGCACAGTCCGGTTGTTCATGGAGTTGGCGGCCAGGACAATGGCCAAGTACCTGTCGATGCTGATGATGGTGATGAAGAATATGCCTCCAAAAAACCCGATGAAGAAGAAGGCGGTGGTGAGTTTGCACACGGCATTATGAAGGCCTTGCTCGTTTATAAGATAGTGAGTCCAGAAGGGCAAGGTGGCTACAAAGAGCAGATCAGAAAAGGCCAGGTTCAGGAGGTAAACGTCAGTGATGCTCTTGGGCTTCTGACTGTTGGTGAGGGCAAACACCACCAGCAAATTTCCCACCAGGCCAAAGGCAAAGACAAGGGAGTAGAGTATGGCCAGGAAGACAGTTCCCAAGGCCACGATGTCCCCCATATCACAGGCTTCTGCAAGCTCATCATACTCAAAGTCTTCTAAACTTGATTCAGGGGAGATGGTGGGCATGGTGAGCACCTGGATGAGAAAGGAAGACAACTAATGGCATTAGTTCTCAGAGAAACAAAGTTGGAATTCTGCCCCTTACATAGGCAGACTGGAAGAAGCAAACATTTGGTTGGGTGTCTAACCAGTACCTTTCCCATTGTCATGCGTGCTATCTTGTTTAATCTATGTGATGGAGGCTATAAGAGACCCCTTTGACAGAGAGGAAACCAGTCCCTGAGAGGCTGAGTGACTTGCCAGAAACTATGCAGTAAATGGCTCAGTTAGTGTTTGAATCTAAGCCTTTTGAAGCTTGAGATAGATCTTTTTTTCTTTGATTTTCAAAAGTCTATCTGAAAGATAGCGAGCTTGACCAGGGTGTGGATGGGGGAGAGAGGACGAGTGAGTGGGGAGGAGAGGGGTGTGGTGGTGGGGACGCCGTAATTCACACTTCCAGTCCAAGCTTCTATTCTCCACCCCCTTCCTTTCTCCCACCTCTCTGCCCTCTGCACCCTCATTTCTCCTGCATGAACACTGAAGAGAGAGGTCCTAGACACTGCGGAGCCCTGGGCAGGCCTGCACCCAGAGGCTCGTCTTTGTCTTTGAGAGCCATTTCTTTCCCTCTCCCTCTTGGAACCAACTAAGTCTTTCTGTTCCTGAAGGGATAAGACATAGAGTCAGACACCCTAGGGTGATTACCTTGCCTTGATTTGCCCAGGACTCTTCTGGTTTTAGCACTGAAAGTCTCACATGTCGGAAACCCCTCAGTTCTAAGCCAGCTGGGATGGTCAGTCATCCTACAACTCCAAGAGGGAGTGTCACCGTCATCCAGGCCTTTGCAGTCATGAAAGGGCTGATGGATCCCAGATGGAGGCCTGTGCTCAGTTAGCTTGTTGCCCTGGGTCTTGGGGGCTAAGTAGTCTGATAATTACCAGCCCTGCACTTCACTGTGACCTGGCCTCCCCCACTGTTCTTTTCCTGTTTTTTTCTGGACAAGAATGGAAAGATAAGACATTTCTGCTCAGGTTGGGAAGTGACACTTGTCCATCCCCTCTTCTCCCAGCCAAGATTCACTCCAGAGGCTGCAAGGGGAGCCCTTTTGCCCTGGTCCTCTGGGACCCCCTCCTCTTCCTCGTGATACCACAAGACAGGCCCTCAGAAACCTCAGTGCACACCTCCTGGTCGTCACTGCCTCCACTCAGCACAACTAAAACCAAAGCTCATGCTTCTTTAACCAGGTGAGTTTCCACACCCCGCTACATACTTTTCATGCTGGTTTCACCAAGATGGTGTCTCTGCCAAGGCGAGGGCCCCCCCAGCCAGGGCTTTGCTTCTCTCTTCCCAGCCTCTGCTTAGTGTCCTGGCCCAGCTCTGCGTCTCACCCAGACTCTTCCGGGCGAAGTGGCCCAAGGCTTTCTGACCTGGGCCGTCTCAGGCTGGGATGGAGTTCTCAGCCCCAGGGAACTGTATGCTTTCTTTGCTTTCAGCTGCAATGCCCTTTTCTCAGAGAGGAGCCTCTGGCTATGACCTTAATCAATAAAAGTTAAGTTGAACCATATAAAATGGCTGATATGCAACCATTTTTGAGTGACATAAATGTCAGTTTCAAATGGCTCAGCTGAGATGCCGGGCGGCCGGGAGTGGCCGCTTTGTGCAGGTGACTTGTTGCTGGAGCCCATCTTCCCAGACAGTCAGCTGTGTAGGAACACAAACAGTCAAGCCCTTGTAGTCCTAAGTTGCGGATGCTGGGGGTAGCCCCCCCTCTTCCCGCCCCCCACCCCGGGTCAGGAGCTGGCAGAGTTGACCTCGAGAGGAGTCCAAGGACAATAAAAATCGTTTCGCATCTCTTTTGGGCCTGTGTTCAGTCCTGAAAGCCCAGGAACTTGGTGCTTTTGAATTGGCTTGAGTTTTGCCAAATCTGCATGTGGTGGGTTTGATTTCCACTCTTGGCGGCATGCCTCACACACAGGGACCTCCTACAAATCTTCGGGCAGGTGTCCCTGGGTCATTGGGAAGAGTGGGGAGGTGGGCTAGAAGGGGACGGGCACACACTTGGCAGCCCTGAGCCAGGTGCCCAGCAAGGAGGGGGGAGGGACTGGGGACCTCCTTGCCACATGCCACCTGTTTATTTCTGACATCCTGGCCTTCTCCAAGCTCTTCCTGCACCTTCCCCATCCTCTCATCATGAATATCCCTGGAGCCCTTCAGCAGGGCAGTGAACTTTCCTTTCAGAATTACAGAGAGGATTAAATAGGTAATAACATGAAGTGTCTAGAACTTGATAGCTTTATCCAGGCACCTTTTCAGGAAAGGTGGGCCTGAGCTGGGTGGACCTTTTATTTCTGGGTCCTCTGAGATGTCCCAGGATTGGGCCAGGAGCCTGAAGATAGGGCCTCCTGGTAGCAGACAAGAGCAGGACTAATGCCCTAGGGGTCCAAGGGCTGCCAGAGATCAACTGGCTTTCACTCAGGCTGCACACTGGCCTCCCAGACCCTGAGGACACCAGAAACCAAGTACAAGAATCCAGTGAAGGCGCAGTGGCTAAGAATCCGCCTGCCGATGCAGGGGACCCGGGTTCGAGCCCTGGTCCAGGAAGATCCCACATGCCGCGGAGCAACGAAGCCCGTGTGCCACAACTACCGAGCCCACGTGCCACAACTACCGAAGCCCGCACACCTAAAGTCCGTGCTCCACAACAAGAGAATCCACCACAGTGAGAAGCCTGCGCACTGCAACGAAGAGTAGCCCCTGCTCGCCGCAACCAGAGAAAGCCCGTGGGCATCAACGAAGACCCAACACAGCCAAAAAGAAATAAATGAAATTTAAAAACAAAGAATCCAGTGACATAAGCCTTCACAGCATCTACTAAGCGAGGTTCATATAGACGGGATTGCAAGGGGAAGGATAGGTGCCGGAGTGAAGCACTAACACAGGTCCCACCACACTAACTGAGGCTGCACCGCACACGTCCCCTCAGCTGTCCTCGGATCTCCTCACCCTCTGTTCTGTTAAGTCAACGTTTTACTAAATGGTGCTGAGCTGGGAGAGTCTGGGCTGAACCTAGAAGCTGAGCTTTGAATACATGGGTTTCACACCCAAGCTGAAATGAATTTTGTAGGACCTGCTTTAAAAAACACCAAGCTGGCTCTACTGCCGATCCTGTTCTACTTCCTCCGGTCACTTCCTTTTCTCAGGCCTGCTCACTTATTTTTTAACTTTTTTTTTTGGTCATCATTACCCACTGTTTCCAATCAGCTTCCCTTTTCTACACTTCCCCTCTCATTAGCTGGCCCCCATCCACTTTCTTCTCCCCAGCGTCTTTTTCATGTTGCTTCCTCCTCTCTTTTGGCTTCACGTCCTGCTTAGTTTTCTAGATTCAATGAGTCTTATTTTGTTTGTTTGTTTGTTTACCTTTCTTGCTCTCTTTTTATGGCTTTTTAGGCCCTCGAGTACACGCGGGTTTGAGGTTCAGTCTAATGCCAATTGTGAGGCTTAATTTTTTTCCTTTGGACCAAACAAAACTCAGGAATTGCTTGATCCCTGATCCCAACTTTCCCCATGGGGGTACCACCATCTCTTGAGGTTCTAGGACCTGAGGTTATCCTCAGAAAGCCCCAGTTTAGGAGCGAAGGCTGCCATTCCTGGATACCTGCTAAGTGTCATGCTCCAGACACAAGACCCCATTTAATTCTCACCACAGCACCTCATGGGAAATGACTCTGCCCCCTTGCAAAATAACCACCAGCGGCTCAGAAAGATTTGGGTAATTTGTCCAAGGGAGCAACAGAACCAGGATTTCAACCCAGATGTGTCTCTTCACAAAGCCGTGTTCCCTGCCCTGCACCATGCTTTCCCTCTTGGAGGGGAATTCTGCATGTTACTGCAGGCCCTGTCTCTAGAATGAGAACTGAAAAATAGTAGAGGTGACCCCCCTTTAAAGGATAAGATTCAAGAAGTGACCCTGAACACTCTTCCTGGGTTTTGCCTTCTAGACTCAGGACCCAGAAGGCTGACCCTCAGTGAAACTGTGGGTGGGAAATGGAGGGGATGGGGATATTATTTGCCTCTCCAGCCATGACTAGGTGGTCCTCACTGCCAGACCCCCAGAACCTAGCTCTCAACAATGGTGGTGAAGAAATGGGAATCCTTTTCTATGGAGAAGGAAAGGCTGAAGGCTAAAGGGTCAGCTTATTTCCTGTCTTCAAATACACAGTGATGCTCTTCAGAGCCATGTACTTCAGAGGGGTCCACATACCCTGAAATAAGCTGGCAGACCCTGGGCAGCTCACTTCCAGCTCGGCCTCAGTTTCTTGATGTATGTAATGAAAGCCCTGGACCGGACCATCTCTGAGGGCCTGGCCAGCTCTGGCTGCTCAGTTTTCCAACAATGACCAAAGAGAAGGAAACAGTTTTAAAGAGCAGCATGAGTCCTGGGTCAGGGGAAGCGTGGCCTCGTGTCCACAGAGTGGCTGCTCAGCAGCCTGCGAAGCTTCTGGGCTCGCAGGCGGCCAGCATTCAGATGAGGTTCTGTTTGGAGACAGAGAGCTGAATTAGTTAATTTTGAGTCCTGACAAATCTGGAATTCACCTTGGGCCACGTAGGAAGGTTCTCAGTCTGGCCCCAAGCCCACACCCCTGGCTACTTGGGACCCTGAGTTTAAGGACCTGATGGTTTTCCAATTTACAATGACAGCTATTTTTTATGAGACCCCTCCTTAGGATGCAGAGAGAGCAAGGCCAAGAAGGAAGAAGAGGGGCAGATGGATGGGCCTTGAATTCCATGCTGAGGAGCAGTGGGCACATTTTACAACTTGCACCCCATCCTCCACACAAGTAGATTGAGTGACTTTCTATTCCTGCAGCAGAGTCCACCTAAAACAACTTGGCGTGACTCACCCACCAGCATTTTATACGGGCCCAGACACACCACAAGCCAAGACCAGTAACAGGAGAAAACCACACATGGAGTGAGGCCCCTCTGCTCGTGTGTGAGCCACCCCTTCACAGGACCTGCCCCTGTTCTTGGTTTGCCACACCTCCCTCTGCTTTCCTCCTCAAAGTCCTTTATGGTATTTATTTATCTCTGTTAAAATGAACTGTGAAATTTAGAAAGGAAATGACTATGATTTTCCTTTTTTAATAACTGAAGAAGAGATGGACTTGCTTATTAATTAATTTTTGATTAAGCCAATATCTGTTAATTATTTTTACCATACACTGGTGTAAGGACAAGTGAAAATTAAAAATAAGAGGCTTGGGACTTCTCTGGTGGCGCAGTGGTTAGGAATCTGCCTGCCAACGCAGGGGACACAGGTTCAAGCCCTGGTCCAGGAAGATCCCACATGCTGCAGAGCAACCAAGCCTGTGTGCCACAACTACTGAGCCCGTGCGCCACAACTACTGAGCCCATGTGCCACAACTACCGAAGCCCGTGCACCTAGAGCCCATGCTCCGCAACAAAGAGAAGCCTCCGCGAAGGGAAGCCCATGCACCGCAACGAAGCGTAGTCCCCGCTCAGCACAACTAGAGAAAGCCCGCGCACAGCAACGAAGACCCAATGCAGCCAAAATAAATTAATTAATTAACTAAAAAAAATAATAAGAGGCTTAATTCTCCCTGTTGGAAATAAGGGACAAGAGTCCACTTGCCTCCTTTTTCTTAGAGTATTTATTTTAGAAAACATGTAATTGTACCTTCTTTCCTCTTTGAAATGTGGATATATACCCTTTAGAAAATGTGACCATTTCCTCTGTCAGCTTCAGAGCCGGGAGCCATCTCTTTGAAATGCAGATATTGAGGTGCCCAGGCTCCCAGTCCCAGAGGGAGGGCAGGAGCCTGACTTGGGCAGGAACCTGGCTCCAAGTTACACAACTACGTCTGATAATAAAGGGATGAGAAGTTTGTTTCTCCTCTGGATGAAGCCAACCAACTAATACAGATGATGAACCCAATGACCATGGTAAACTTGGGATGAACTGTGTGTGACTGTCAGGTTCCCTTACTTGAGCACCAGTCATTGTGTATCTTGAGAACATGTGTGTAAGGGGTTGTATCTGGTCATATACCAGGGTGAGATTTTTTGTGTCTTTACTACCTCATAGCGGATTGCCTCTGATGCACATCACATTTAACGCTTATTCAGTAATGAAAGAGTTTTCTTTCTCTACCATATTCATGGGGAGATTTTTCTGGGTTGGAGATTTTGTTTTTCATTCTATTTCCCCAACAGTAGGCACTGTGCTCAATTCTGTAGAGGTAAAAATGTCTAAAATATAGTCTCTGTGAATTTTTATTATTGTTTAGTAAGAGTATAAGAAAAGTGATGGGAAACCCAAGGATTGGACCATTTAAGCTGAGTCTTAAAGGCTGGGAGGGTCTTCCAGGTTGATAAAGATGGTGGTGGGCATGGGGTGGGGTGTGGTTTGAAGCCAAAGGCTCTGAGAGTATGAGCATAAGGAGGTTTCCTGGGTCCACGGCCAGGCAGAGAGGGTGTGAGGGACTATACAGAAACAGAAAGAAGTGAGGATTGTGGGGTTAGGAGGGGCTAACCTGTTCCCGGAGCCTTCAGGAAAGTTCACTTTAGTCTGAGTGGAGGGCTCAGGAAAGGATGCACAGAGAAGGCAGAAGAGGGGAAAACAGAGGAGGCTCAAATTCTACACTGAGGATCTATAAGGAGAAATTATAAAAGACTTTAATAGGCCAAAAAACCTTTATTGGGTGTCCTGTCTAGCACACCCTTTGGGGCCATCTCCCCCTTTCACTGTCTGAGCTAATTTACAGATGACTGATGATGATGCGATAATTCTTGTTCATGGAAAAAGAAATTGTGTCTGGTAGTGATGCATTTGATAACTGCCATGTGGATAGGGGCCAATTTTGCATTTATCTGTAAATTCATCTCAGCATTTCTGGTAGTATCTCATCCATGCTATTGCTGTGGCTATGGTCTGTTCACTGTTATTGCTGAATAGGATTGCACTGTGTGAGTGCCCCACGATTATTTTCTGTTCTATGCTGATGCACCCCTGGGTGGCTTTCAGGTTTTGAACAATTCTGTCATGAACATTTCTGTGTGTGCATCTACATCTCCTACAGTAGAAATGCACTTTAAAAATGCAAACCAAAAAGCAGACATACTGTATATAAATCCACATATGTGAAGGTCAGAAACAGGCAAAGAAAATCCACAGTGTTTAGGAATGAATATGTAGGAGGTAAAACTACATGGACAAAGAAGGAAGCAATGACCATAAAAGTCAGGAATGGGGTGATTTTGGGGAGGGCAGGGGTGGTGATCAAGAAGGGACCTGAGGGTGGCTGCCGGGGGCTGGCCTGGTTCTCTGCTGCTGCCTGGATGTTGGTTTGGTAGCAGATCAATTTATAAGCTGTTGACCTGCACACTGTCCTTTGAGTGTGTTATGTTTCCCAATGAACGTAGGTTTAAGGAAAAAGATGAAGAGGGCCTGGGAAGATATTTAAAGAGATGTGGTATAGGTTTTCTTCCCTGCCAAGAGTCACAATTCACTCACATGTGTGACCACTCATACTTTCTTTCTGAAGATGATGTTTTCCAATGACACAAACCTTCTGAGCCCAAATGTCCTCACAATGATGATAACAGCATACATCAACGTTGAACATCAAAGTGTGTCAGCAATTTGTTATTAAAATAATTTTCGTTATAAATGCAATAGTTGCTCATTATAAAAAATGCAGATTTTGGGACTTCCCTGGCAGTCCAGTGGTTAAGACTCCGAGCTTCCACTGCAGGAGGTGTGGGTTTGATCCCTGGTCGGGGACCTAACATCCCATATGCCTCACGGCACAGCCAAAAAAAAAAAAAAAAAAAAAAAAATGCAGATGGCACAAAAAAGCATGGAAGTAACAGGAAAGAAAAAACTCAGAACTATCTACAATCCAACTTCCCAGAACCAACCACAGCTAGCTTTTAACTTCTTCCATCCAATCTTTATGCATATTTTAATATTCACATTGAGTATATTTAAAATGCAAATGCTATTTTTAAAACTTTTTATTATACAATTTCCAAACATGTATAAAAGCAGAGACAACCCCCATGCACTAATCACCCAGCTTCAACAATTAGCAACTCATGATCAGTATTTCATCTATTCCCCACTCATACCCTACTGGATTATTTAAAAATAAATTCAGGGACTTCCCTGATGGTCCAGTTTTTAAGACTACACACTCCCAATGCAGAGAGGGGGCCTGGGTTCAATCCCTGGTCAGGGAACTAGATCCCACATGCCGCAACTAAGAGTCCACATGCAGCAACTAAAGATCCCTTGTGCCGCAACTAAGACCCCGCACAACCAAATAAATAAATATTTTTAAATAAATAAATAAATAAATCCAGATGTCATAACATTTCACCCATAAACAGTTAAATGTGAGTCTCTAAAAGAATAAGAAAGAAAAAAAATAAAATTATTTTTAAAAATAATAGGGAGTTCCCTGGTGGTCCAGTGGTTAGGACATTGTAATTGATTTACAATGTGTTAATTTCTGCTGTAGAGCAAAGTGATTCATATATATGTGTGTGTATGCATATATATTCTTTTCCGTGCTATACAGTAGGATCTTGTTTATCCATTCCATATATAATAGTTGGCAGATGCAATTTTAAATGATGCTTTTTTTGAGCGTTTCTCCATGTCCCTGAAACGTAGTTACTAACACTTCTAATCATATTCCACTATGTTAAGCATATCATAAATGATCTAATCACTCACTGCCCCCCATCACCCCCAAGCCCCTTGGACATTTAGGCTGCAACATCCTCTGGAAAATGGTCTCCCTTGTTGGCATGTAAAGCAAACCAGCATCATTAACCAACTTTGACCTCTGACCACAGTGCCCCACCCAGCTCGCCCACAGGTGCTGAAAGAGTCCTCTGCTCCTACCTGGGCTGGACCTGGGAAGGGAACCTCTGGATATGCCAGTCAGCCGCCCTGTCCCACGCAGACTCTGCCAGAGAGTATTTCCCTTTCCTTCCCTCTGAGAGCATCTTTAATTGCAAAGTTAGCCAATAGTATTTGGTTTCCTGTGAGGTTGACTATCTTTAGATGCTGCCACAGGCAAGTTCAGAAACTCCAGGCTGGAGGCCAGCTGGGACAGGAGGACCTGAAGTTATAGACCTGGAAGACGCAAGCCTGGGGCAGACTAAGAGGGGCTTGGAGAGAGTGATAACTTAGGGGCTATGTTATCTCCCTCACATGGGTGGAGGGCAGGGGACAGTATAGCTCTTTTAATGATGTGCCTTCAGGCAAGCCCAGAAACTGAGGCTCAGTTTTCCTGCCAATAAACAGGAGCCGATAATACTCACTGGACAGCATTGGGGCGCAGATTGAATGAGCTACAGCTTTTCTCCTCAAAGTGTGATCCCAGTTAGGAGCTTATCAGAAATGCAGCACCTCAGACCCCCACCCTAGGCCTCTTGAATTAGACTCTGCATTTTTTTGATGCCTTATAGATTTTATTTGTTTTAAAGAAAATTCATCTCTATATGTATCTTTATTTTTTTATTATTTTTTTCATGTGACTTGCTTTATTGTGATATCTGCTTTATTGTGGTGGTCTGGGACCGAACTCACAATATCTCTAAGGTATGCCTATATTGTTTTATTAAAAAATTTTTTTCTATTGAAGTATAGTTGATTTACAGTGTTTTAGGTGTACAGCAAAGTGATTCAGTTATACATACATATACAAATATATATATTCTTTTTCAGATTCTTTTTCATTTTAGGTTATTACAAGATATGGAATATGGAGACTCTGCATTTTAATGAAATTCTCAGGAAATTGGTAAACACATTGAGTCTGAGAGGCATTGGCACAGAAAACACCTACTGAGTGCCTGTTACCTGATGGATACTTAATAATTATGTTTCCCCTCACCTCCCTCCTTCAAGGCATCTAGTGATTCCCTATACCCTGCAGTCAAGCCCAAATTCTGTATCTGATGGGCAGTGGCACAGGCTGCTCCAGCGGGATGTGGCACCTGGCTGGGCCCTGTTGTACAGGCCGTGCTCCTGCTCCCTGCCCTGGCCAGCTGGTTCTTTGACTGTAACTCATATCTCAGCCACCTCGGCTGCACTGCCTTCCCACCACTTCCTTACCTGCCTGAGTCATATTCAAGGCCAAGCCTCTTCCTAGTCCATCCCTATCCCAGGGCCTAGCCAGGGTCTGGCACCAGTGGGCCCTCAACACACGTGTTTATCGCGTGGTCAGTGACCATACCCCCACAAGACCTTCCCTGGCTGCCCACTGCCCTTCTCACAGCTTGTGCCCAGTGTGCCCCTGGTCTCCTATGCTCTGCTGAGGGTGGGGCTGCACTGCAAGCTTCCACCTTGCCTTCTCCCCATCCCCAACATGGACTCACCGGCCAGGACCAGCTGTGGCTGGGATTGCAGTGCTATGGGTTGGCTGACCTGCTGGCGTTTGAGGAACTCCACTTCCCCATTTCCTTTCTCGGTCTCCCCCTGGCCTAAGTGTCAGGCCCCCTTTCCCTGCCTTTGGCCAGGCTAAAATTTGTGCTAAAAATAATCCAAAGACTGCTGCTAGACACCCCCAGGTGGGAACTCAATATAGAGGAGCCTGCCCCACTGAGGACTGACAGACTTTACTCAAATACCTCAAGCTGCAGGAAACTTCAGATACTTGTTAGTGTTTGTGGACACTTTTTCTTTTTCTTTTTTTGGCCGTGCCATATGGCATGCAGTATCTTAGTTCCCTGACCAGGGATCAAACCTGGGCCCCCAGCAGTGGAAGCGCAGAGTCCTAACCACTGACCTGCCAGGGAATTCCCTGTGGACACTTTTTCAGAATGAGTGGAAGCATAAGCCACCTGGACAGAAAAAACATCTGAAGTAGTTAAATCCCTCTTTAAGGAAATTATTGCCCAAGTTGGATTGCCTGCACCCTTCAAAGTGACGGTTGCACTGTCTCCAGTATAACCCAACAGGTATCTAAAGCATTGCATATTGTTGGAAACTACATTCAGCCTGAAGACCACAATCAACAGGAAAAACTGAGAAAATGAATCACATATTCAAAGAGAGCATTGCTAAAATATGTCAAGAGACCAACTTGGTATAAGGTCTTGCCAGTTGCCCTGCTATGGATTAGAGTGGCTCCCAGAAGTGAGCCCTTCAGGAATATTGTGTGGTAGGCCATTCCAGGTGTCTGCCTGGGCAGGAGAATCTGTAGATGTCTTAAAGGACCTAGCAGTCAACAACTATGTTAAGAATTGGGCACTATATGAACTTCTGTTCATGAATTTGCTTCCAGTAGGTCCACCTACCCAGCTGAGATGGTACTGAACCCCTTCCAGCCCAGGGATTGAGTCCTTCTCAAAACCTGGAGAGAACAAGGACTGGGACATCAACTTGCCACTAAGTGGACAGGACCATACAAGGTGCTGCAGAACACCCACTCCTCATTTTGATAAATTAGCCAGGATAAGACCATGGATTTACCACACCCGAGTAGAACTCACTCCTCTAGAAACTGGACAGGATGAAGAAAAATAGACTTGGCCTTGTGAGACATTAGAAGATCTTAAGTTGCTGTTTCGAGTCAAGGCTCTTACCAGATAAGTAATGATGACTCTTGCTCTTCTCTTTTGTTTCACTACACTGGTGACAGCCACTTGTTAGAAAGGAAATGCTTTAATAAAACTATCTCCAAGTGTGGCCAAAGAGGGGAAATAACCCTCTTTAAAGATATAAAGAACCTGCTGTATTAAAAAAAAAAGATATAAAGATAGCATAGCGCAGAATTTCGTGGGTATCCTTATTCCAAGTTTATGTGTACATTCAAGTGCTTGTCTAAGTATTGTGAAGGACCATAAAAAGGGGATCCAATGCAAACTGTTCATGCCCAGCCTGGGCCTTGGGAATACTTCCAGTCCCAAACTGATCAATTCCATTACACAATCACCCCTTCATGGCCTCTGTTCAGCAGGGAGTAGCCAGAGTTGTCATCACCCCTTTTCCCAGAAGATTGTGGAATGGACATTGACAGGGGAGAATTGTAATAGAGAAGAACAAACCTGACACCATATTGGATCTATTCCTTTAGCTCTCACATTTGTGCCCTGTTTGCTATGCTAAGTTATTCTGGCTCTGCACCTTTGTGAAAGAATGATGCCTATAGCCTGAAATACACATAGTAGCCCTTTCTCAAGGCTCTGCCTCCCAGGCTTGACCTTTAAAGATGTAACACTTTTCCATTCGTATAGAGATTAAAAGGTACAGAACAGAGAATAACAATTGTCTTGTTGGAGGAATATCATGACCAGACCTATGTGGACTGCTACAAGAACAAAGGATTATCACATCCCTTCTGGGTTCTGGCCAGCACCAAGAAATCTGCAATGGCCAGCCACACCTGGTCCCCTTTTAGTATAAAAGAACTCTGAGTTCTCACTCAGGTAAAATGGTTCTTTGGGACACTAGTCTGCCATCTTCTTGGTCTGCTGGCTTTCCAAATAAAGTCTCTATTCCTTGTCCCAACACCTCATCTATCAATTTATTGGGCTTTCATGTGGAGAGCTGTACAAGCTTGGACTCGGGAACAGGGTGAAGGATGCTTTAACTAACCTTGTTGTGGTAAATATTTTGCAATGTATACATGTATCAAATCATCACATAGTACAGAATAACTTATACATTAACACTTAAAGTTACATATTATATGTCAATTATATTCAATAAAGCTGGAAATAAATACTGGGAAAAAAATTTTAAACAAAGAGAAAATGTGTCTGTCATTCTTCTCCAGGAGTCTCACTTGGGTTGAATTATTTCTAAATCTCAGTAGAATGAGGCAGAAGTCGTACAGGCTCATCTTCAAATTGAAGCGAAAGTGTCCCTTTATTCCAAAACAAGTCTTCGTTTGCAGGCTGACTCTTAAGTAGTGTTTGGTAACCACCCCTATTCTGTATTGCACTTTTGTACGTATGCCACGCATCACCACCCTGACTCACTTGTTTGCTCACTCACTTATGAGTATTTATTAAGCACCTCCTGCAGGCCATACCCGGTACCTAGGGCTGGTTGCTTGTGACATAAAGGTGAACAGGGCAGGGTCTCTACCCGATCCCTCCACAGTTTCGATCTCAGTTTGGCTTCCACACTTCAAGGTTGCAAAAAGAGACAGCTCAGGGAACATTGAACAATCAGCAATTATCAGAAAGACAGGGGAGTGGTCTGTCTTGCCTCTGTCCACAAAACACTGTCTTCTCCCTCCTTGTGTCTCCACCTCTCCCCAGCATTCCCCAAGGCCCAGAGCTTCAGGCTGGGCAGGCAGTCAGCACGGGCCTAGAGGACAGCCTTTGGCTGTGGGAGTCCCCTTGATTCTACTCAAAGCACATGGCTTTGTTGACAAAAAAATCTGCAGCAGTTGCATTCTTGGGAGGGAGTGGCATGTGCAGGTGACACTGGCAAGCCTTTGTGTTACAGTTCTGTGAAGAACATGCAGACCCACAATGATTTTGAGTCACATTGTCATGGTTCAAATCCTGACCCTGCCACTCAAGCCTCGGTCAAGTTATTTCTCTGAGCCTGAGTTTCCTTATTGTAAAAAATCAGGCTAATAATCCATGTGGAATGGATGGTGTGAGGATTAGCAATGACACATGTAAAGCACATCATACGGTGCTTGGAATATTGTGGGCCCTCAGGAAATGAAGAATTACTACTCAAGGCAAGAAGGTCCCAAACAGGGTAATAAAAATCTGCATTCTGGGGATACATGGAGGAAGGAACACTCTCCTTCTAAGAGGTCTTGGTGAAGCATTCACCTGGGAAGACAGGCCAGAAGGACCAAGCTGTACAGAGTCGAGAGGGTGGGTTATGGGCCTCACACATTGGGGAGTCGCTCAATGTGCCCCCTTCTCCTGGGGTCTCCAGGGCTTTGATGACAGGCAACTGCCTGTCCCCTTAGAACCCTCTTCACTCTCTGTGGTCCTGTTCCATCCCAGAGGCTCCCTCGGTAAGGATTCTTGAGTGGCGGTGGGTAGGGAGGGACTTAAAGGATCTGGGCCTGTGCTGGATGAGTCTTTGGAGGGATACAGAAGGCAGGATTAGTTCTGGATCAGCTGCTGTCAAGAAGCAGGGGAATTCAGTGACTGGGAGTCTAATAACTTTTGCCTGGGTGGTGGGAGTATTGCAATGGGCTAGAGCTGTCCCTGGTAACAGGGCAGCAATCACCAGTGTTGGTCCAGGTGTGTATGTGGGAGGGTGGGGCTAGTCTTTTAGTTGTTGTGGAGTGGCCCTGTCTGAGCATCTGTGATGTTCAGGTGGGAGCTTAACGGTCAGGCAGCCAACAGGGGAGTTTTCCCTCTTTTCCTGTATTAGGGAATCTGATATGGTCAAGCCCACAGAATGGGGACAATAAGAAGGATGACCATGACTGCACGTGCAGCTCAGGCCACGGTTTACAAAGCTCTCCCACAGGCACCATCTCCCTTGCAGGGTAGGAAACTGAGGCCCAAGGAGGTTAGAGTAACTCCAGGCCACTCAGCTGGTAGGTTGAGTGGAGTAGGCAGGAAGTCCACCCCAAGTCAGAAATTTACATACATGCAGTGTCTGGCTGTTTCTCTGCAGGTTACCGAACCCAAAGCAGATGCCTCTGGGCAGACTCAGGGTAGACGACCATCACTCCTTCCTAAAGGGCTTTCTCCCTGGCCCTGAGAGAAAAGCAGGTAAGGGGGGAACAGGGAATAGAGGAGTTGTTGATGGTGGGGTTGGTGAACCATTCCCTCAATGGAAGCTTTGAGGCTCCCCTTTGTGGTTGGCACATGAACTGCTGGCCCAGGCCTGGCTGAGGCAGGTGTGGGCAGCAAGGTCCCCTCCAGGGCCCCAAGTCAGGCAGGCCCTGTGCCAGGCACACAATAGTCAGGGGCTCAATTGACCCTCAGTCCATTGGCCTGCGAGCTGGGTGTTCTCAGCCCATCATAGAGAGGATAAAACAGAGCTGAAGTCAAAGTTTACCCAGGAAAAGAGTGCTGAAGCTGGGCATTTAGGCCTCGCCTCGTCCAGTGATGGAGCTACGGGTATCACCCAGACTCCCCTTCCCAATTCTCAATTTGTAAAGGCTGTTTAAAGTCAGACCCCCAGCTAGGCTGTGGGACTAAGAAGTAATTTTTGGACTTGATAAAGGGCTTCCCAGTTTTATAAAGTGTTTTCACATTCTTTATTTCTTGTAGGCCTCACAGAACCCTGTAAAGCAGGTTCATGAGGCATGATTATCTCCACTTTATAACCAAGAAAACAGGTGCAGAGATAACAACAGGTAAAACATAATAATCATCATCCTAGTTATTAATGTTTACCATGTGCCAAGCTCTGTGCTAAGTGTTTTGCAATTGTTACCTTGTTTAATACTCAAACAACACTGATACTGTTCCCATTTTACAGAAAGGATGTGAAGGCACAGAAATGGGCACAGTTCAGGACCTAGAGCTGCAGTCTGACTTTGGAATCCGAGCTCTTCCTTACCACACCGTACTGACACTTGTGACTCACTATGGACCACAGGTCTGGTAAAAGATGGACAGGAACTGGATTCTGCCTTCTCTGATGCCCTGGGCAGTGTTCTTTCTACCACATCACACTGGCTCTGTTGTCCTCTTTCAGCATCCTAAGGTAATAATACAGGTGAAAACTTAAAAAAAAAAAAAAAAAAAGAGAGTAAGACCAGTTACACTCAGTTCTTTGAGGAGAAAAAAAAGCATTGGCAAGATGAATGAGGGTATGATGAATTGGGAGATTGGGATTGACGTATATACACTAATGTGTATAAAATGGATCACTAATAAGAACCTGCTGTATAAAAAAATAAATAAAATTAAATTTAAAAAAAGAGATGAATGAGGGTAGACTCAGGGCACTGGGGAGGGGTGTTTGATGGGTACACTGCCAGAGGGGAGGTCTGGGCTGTGCTCCAGGCCAAGCTCATGACTTGGCCTGGTTGTATCTCCCTGGAGTAGGAAGCACCCTGTTTGTAATTCCACACTAGTTGCTGTAAGTGCTGTCTGTCTCCCTGAGTATTCTTCTAAAGCTTCTCTGTGCCAGTGGGCTGCTCTCTCTGGGGAGCCATGGTTTCAAAATTGCAGTGTCTAGAGCTGCACTGTCCAATGCAGTGGTCACAGGCCACATGTGGCTGTGGAGCAGTGGTGATGTGGCTAGTCTCAATTGCACTGTCATGTAAGTATAAAATATTTACCAGATTTTTTTAAGACTCAGCATAAAAAAAAGAATGTACCATATCTCATTCATAATGTTTATATTAATTACATGTTGAAATGATAATATTTTAGAGGTATTGGGTTTAATAAAATATTTTGTTAACATTAATTTTACCTGTTTCTCTTTACTTTTAAAATCACTACTAGAAAATTATGTGGGTGGCTCTTGCTGTTGGACACTACTGGAAGACATTGATCTAAAGCTTTTGGTCCTGGTGAATGTGCTTATGACATCTGTCGGAAGCCAGACACTCCTCAGAGCTGTCCAACAGGGAAGGCCTGTTTGTCCCACCCTCTGTGAGGTGTTGGAGGTGGCCAGGGGTGGATGGCGGTGGGGGAGAGGTGACCTTAAGGCTTTGTCTCTCTGCCAAATGGGCAAAGGGTAAAGTTCCTGCAGCCCAGTGGCAGGGGAACAGAGGAGCAGCATGTTTTCTGTGTGAACCACCCTTCTTAGTTCGCAGGATCCCTTGGTTTAAACTCATGTTACAGTATACTCCAGCAGCTATGAACTCATTTCAGTTCCTAAGATTCTAAGCTTTTTCTGGTCTTGGCCCCTCCCTCCCCTCCTCTCCCTACTTGGCTGTCTCTTTAGATGGCAAGTGGGTTCTACACAGAGACCCCCTGACCCGCTCAGCTGCATTAGGTTTCCCCACTGCGTCAATTCTCTCAGTCCTTTATTTCCTCTTCACAGGACCGGTCCCACTTCACCACCACCCTCTTGGACATGGAGTGTGTTTGATGTCTGTCTGCTCATTAAACAGAAGCATCATGAGGGCAGAGACTGTGTCCGTCCACTCCTATGTCCTGGTGCCAACATGTTCCCCTTATAACAGGGAAGAACAAATCTGACTCCACATCAGATGTTTTTTTTTACTTTAACCTTTGTATTCTATTGCTTTTGCTTCCGGTTAAGAATGTTGCCTATAGCCTGAGATACATAGGATAGCCAGTTCCCAAGTCTCTGACCTTTAAAGATATAACACGTTGCCATCCCTATAGAGATAGATAAAAAGTTTCAGAACAGAGGATGACATTTGTCTTGTTGGAGGTTTACAGGAACATTTTGACCTGACCTACATGGACAGCTGCACATTTACGTCATCGTCGTCATTTCCTGTGGCAGCTCCCAAGGGAGCCGCGGTCACCCTCAGGCTATGGAGCACAACCCCAGCTTGGGAGGGGCAGCCACTGCCCAAGGTCACCACATGGTGAGTGCCTGAGGGAAGCCGGGCCTGGGGGGGGGCGGTTCGCACACTTGGGGACTTCCTCCTCACTGAAGGCGGCCCCCCCCCTTCCTGTGTCCCTCTCAGAGGGGCCGTGGTCACCCAGTCAAGCCCAGCTTGACCCTGTTCTTTGGGAGATCCCATGCTTCTTGGGATGTGGTATCCAAGCCCTAAAACTCTCAAAGTGTTTGTGCTTGTCTTGGGAACCCCCTGCAGGGCCAAGGGGAGACAACCCAGGGGGCCAGGTGACTGGTGGGTGCAGGCACTGGGTACAGGGGTTGGGGCACTGGACCTCAAGCTTGGGGCTCTTTCCCACCAGATGGAAGAGTGGGAGCAGGAAGCAGTTCTGCTCGGAAGGCTCCAGAAGCCGGGCAAGGCCGGGTGGACTCAGCAGTTGCCCAGCAGGTGTCACCCTCCCTCCTCTCCAGGCCGAGACCTGGGGGCCTGCACCCTGTTCTGAGGCACTGCTCACCTCACTTCTCAGGGGGAAGGAGCTAGGGAGGAGAGCACTCAGGTGCAGAGACAGACAGACAGACAGACTGGCAGAAAATAAGTTTGACAGGCAGGAGCAAGAGCGAGCGGAAGTCAGGCTTCAGGAGAGAAAATGCTTGCCTTGAAAGGACTTCTGCTAGAGAAAGGCTGAAAGGGATGTTCTGAGGCAACATTTCAGAAGAACAGCTGAATCCATTCACCGAGCACCCCTCCTGCCCCCGCACGATCAGGAGCCCTTTGCAGGCAGACCTGAAGTCACGCACCTCTTTTAACGCAATGGGTGCACACCTCGAGCCCTGCTTGGCTAGGCTTCTGCCTCGCACCAAAACACACAGAGACGATGGTGACACTGACTCATCGAGTTTGCCAAAGACAAGGAAAATGGTAAAGCACGAGAGCAGACAAGGAATCTACTGAAGACAGAGGGAAGCAGGGATCCGATGAGGGAGGAGGGACACAGAAGTTAAAAGCCCCAGTGGGGAGGAAAAAGCTGAGGCCATGAGGTCCACTAGGCTGCTCTCCAGGGCCCTAGGGAACATCCAGGGCAAGGGGCAAGGCAGCTGGACAAGGGGGCCAAGACTCAATCCTGTACTGAATGGATTTTTCGCTAGAGGCCCCCATGGTAAAGCTGCCTGAATAGCTTTGAGAGTCCTTGAATTCAGCTGTGCACCTAGGACCCCCATCCCAAGGGTGGTTGTTGGACACCCCACACTGTGGGTGACCAGACTCCAGAAGGATACCTGCTCAGGTGACACCTGGGCTGGAGAAACAGTCAGGCAGACCTTCAGAAAGGCAGGCAGCTGGCACACAGAGGATTCGTGAAAGTGCTCATTCTTTTCTGTCTTTATTTGCAGCTGCTTTTCCCCTGACTCTCCGTTTGTTGGGTAACCGATTCTGAACAATTCGTACGGGGCACACAGGCTGACACTGGGGCTCATGGATGATGTCATTAGGAGCCTCACTGTGACCAAAGGGCACACACTGCATCTTCCCTGCACAGTGAGTCAGAGCCATACGTAAGTTGACCGTCCGTGGCATGGACAGCTATTTTCGAAACACTTTCGAGTCATTCTTTCAACCCTCCCTCTAACTGTGTGTGAGAAGCAGGGCTGGCTGGCTGGAGGGCTAAGCCCACGCGTGTATGCCCGTTTCCCACTCAGCATGATGAAACGGAGGGACCACATCCCCCCTAGGACCTCTCCAGGCTATACACCTATTGTGCTTGCCTGCTCTTTGCCTGACCACCCAGTTCTAGCAGGTTTATCCAATTCTCTTGTAGATACACTACATGGAACCCTGAGCTGGGGCTGGGGCCGGGGGGCGCAGAACTTTGAATCCCAGAGATTCAGTCTGGAGGCTTTCCAGAGACACATCTATGTCAGATCCTGGGAGGGATGAAAGACAGTGGGCTGAGGAAAAGAAAGAAGAGGTAGAGAAAAAAAAAATGAGAAAGAAAGAGAATTTCCAGGTAATATAGGCAATGAGAAAGTCTAGGGGCACCCTCCTGGTACAGAACACCTAAGACGCTGGATAATTATTTAACAACACCTTTTAAAATAAATGACTGGGGGACTTCCCTGGTGGTCCAGTGATTAAGACTCTGCGCTCCCACTGCAGCGGGTGCAGATTCAATCTCTGGTCGGGGAACTAAGATCCCACATGCCACACGGTGCGGCAAAATAAAATAGAGTAGAATAGAATAGGATACAACACAATACAATACAGTAAAAATAAAATAAAATAAAATAAAATATATAATACCGATGTGGCAGAAAAGCAAGCGAAAACCTCAGAGCCTGGGATGCAAATCCAGAAAGGTGAGGGCAGCTGGAGCCTTCGTCGCCCTGGGCACCCTGTGGTGCCTCAGGCCAGGAGCCTGGTCTTCATGGGTTGTGCCTCTGCAGCAAGGAGGATGGAGACAAAGTCTGGGCTGCGAAGGGTGGGAGCCTTGTCTGAGGCCCACACAAAGCAGGATTCCACAAAGGGCAGCCCCCTCAATGCCTGTCTTAGCTCTGTCCCCAGAAAGCAGAGGCTGAGGCAAAGCCTGTGTAGCAATGCCGTATTGGGATGTATGAGTCAAGGGAACAAAGTGAAGGAAAAAGGAAAGTGAGGCTGGGAGAGGAAAAGCAGTATGAAGTGGTTTGTTCCTGAGCTGGCCACAGCTTCACAGAAATCCAGACAGGAATGTGAATCAGGCAGCGTAGCAGTGTACAGAAAGTACACTGGTCGCCAGGTCATGTGGGACCTCTGCCAGAGACCCAGGGAACCTCTGCCTCTTAGAACAGTTACCTGCAGGGACAAAAGGCAAGCAGTTTAATCCTCAACTCTTTGTCTTTTTTTAAGTCTCTTTGGTCCACATTTCCCCTGTGGGGCGTTCACTTCCCTGCATTTCTGGGTTGTGTAACCTGGGCTCTCGGGGCAGTTGCTGGGAAAGCCAGACGCCCCATGGATGCAGGTAGGTCAGACCTAGAAGCAGAGCTGTCAAGTCTCCCAGTGCGATGGACATGACGGAGGCTGCCCTACAGCCTTCACGTCATCCCTGGGGAGGCTAACACACCAGCAGTACTTGGAACTGAGGCTGGGAAGGCGGAAGCCTGGACTTACAATGGCAGAGACCGTATGGGCCACCACTGGGGCACTGCGGCTAGGAAGCAGCCAGTGTTCAGAAAGCCAGCAGGGCAGAGCAGTTCTCGGGAGGCACATAAGCTGGGTCCAGTGTGGAAACAGCTGGGTGCATAGAGATGGGAAACAGATGGTTGATTTATAAAGGACTATTTACAAAGGTACGGGCAAGTAGAGGCACCACAGGAACTAGTGCAGTAATCTGGTTCCCACAGCATAATGGCAAAATGAACTGCTACCACCTTTAGGCTTAAAAGGACAAAGGGAAGGAGAGGTTTCCAGAACTGGATGGAGTCTTGTACAGTAGATTACCTTGAGAGGAGCAGGGATCTTGGAGGGAGGAAGCTAGTCGAGCTGAGGCAGCTTCACAGGAAGGAATCCAGAGGATTAAATACCTGATGTGGTCCAAATAGATCCAAATAGGCAGAGCAGGCTGGAAAAGGGTTTACTCTAGAGGGGTAAACTGAAGCTCTCTGGCATCACCATAGGTAAAATTCCAAGTAATACAAGTTCACAATCAAAAATCAAAACACACATGGAACTGAGCCAGCATGGATCAGAATTAACCAAAAACATCAAACCTCAAGACCGGACCCATGAGGACTTTGGATACAGAAATTGTAAATAAAGACTATAAAATGAGTATATTAATATATTTAAAGAAATAAAGAAAGATAGTGGGATATGATGAAGAAATACAAGGCCATGGAAAGTAGTTTGTGTGATATAAAAACCAGTAGATGTTCTGGAAATAAAAAATACAAAATGACTGAAAATGTAAAATGCAACAGATGAGTTAAGGTTAAACTCAGGAGAAGAAGAATTTGTGAACTTTAAGAAAGATCTGAAGATACTACCAGAATGCACTGCAGAAGGACAAAAGGGGAGAAAATATGAAGGAAGGTTAGGAGGCGTTGAACACGGAATGAGGAAGTGTGAGCCTGTGTCTAACAAAAGTCTCAGAAGACTGTGGTGGGCAGACTCGAAGATGGTCCAATTATCCCCCCTCCTGCTATTCACACCCTTGTGTGATCCCTTTCTCTTGAGCTGGGCAAGACCTGCAACTGGATTCTAACCATGGAATATGGATGTGGCAAAGGTGATGGGATATCATTTCTGTGAGTTTTGTCACAGTAGATCGTACTGTCTGTCTTGCTAGCAGACTCTCTCAATAAACTCTTTCCCTACAGGGTCTGATCAGGAACGGCAGCTGGTGCATCTTGGAAGCTTGTCATAGTCTATGCTTGAAAGTTCAAGGACAGAAGAAGGTGAAAATCACCTCAATTTCAAGGTGTGATGAGCAGCTGTTTCTCATTGGGGAGGGGAGAGGACAACACAAGACATGGGTAAGATGTCCAGTGCCATCTCTAATGTTTAGGAACCACGAAACAAACAAAAGATTGAAAAGGATGAAACAGTCATACTTTGAAAGGGGGTCTGAAGAGCAGCAGGATGGGGTGCTAAGCCTGAGATTTCCAACGCCAGGTGCACACACAAACTTTCACTCTCTGGTATAAAAAACGAATCATAGCAATGAGTTGACAGCTTATTAACAGGTGGGATTCCACTCCATCCACGGGCCATTGTTAATATCATTATGGCAGAGTGCCATTTTTGAGGTGTTAGCGAACCAAACTTGGGTCCCCTAGCTCCTGTGCAGTAAAACCAATCTACTGACACTGGGTTGTGGTGAAGGAAAGTGCAGTGTTTATCGTAAGATGCCAGACAAGGAGTCTGGGGCAGCTAGTGCTCAAAAAACCTGAACTCCATGATGGGTTTCAGGGAGGCATTTCTAAAGGCCAGGTGAGGGAGAGGGCGTTGAGGGGTATGTGATCAGCTCGTGCACAATTCTCTGATTGGCTGATTGTGAGGTAACAGGGTGGTGTCACAGGAGTTAACATTATCAATCCTCAGGCTCCAGTAAGTCTGGGGCCTACGTTTTCACGGTCATCAAGTAGTTAACTTTTTCCTTTTGGTGGTGGTTTTAGCATCGTAAAACCACTCAGGAAATGTGCAGCAAATACTGTTATCTAGGTACTTCAGAGGGGAACTAAAGCAAAGGACTTGCGGAGAGGGGTCTGTCCTGGGAAGGCCCCACAGGGTCCTGCTCAGTTACAGAGAGAATATAATTTACAAAACCAAAATCTTCTCCCAACCCAGAAAACTTCTCCACAAAGGTAGCAGAGGAAGAAAGCAGTTTTATTATTGAATATACTATATTAAACCAGAATGTGATCGCATAACAGACAATCCGCAAAGAGATTGCAAAGATGGAAAGTAATCGCACCCCCCTGCATAGCCAAGCAGACACAGCCCATTACACACACTTTCTCAAGGTGAACAATAGCTAGTCCCCTAGTAAGAGGAGCAGTACCTTTTGTCACACGTAGTTGGTTCCAAATTTACCTAAGTAATCGGGGACACCCCTTGTGTTGGCTTTAATCAGAAGAGAAACGAACTTCTCATTGCAAATTGGAACAGAGACTACCAAAGTTAGGTTCTTATCCTCCCACAGAAACTGGGAGATGGTTTGCATTTCAGAAAGATGGCTCCCAGGTCCTCAGGAAATGATCCTCAGTTATGAGGTCATTATAAAGATTTTTGTACATTTGAAAAGGACAAAGAAATTCTGAAACAAAAGGGAGGGGGAGAAAAGTCTCCTCCCTTATTTGCAACAAGGAGAGTTAACCCTCTATTTTTATTCTGTATTTGATCTTAACACCATCCAGTATATTTTCTGTGGCCATTTTCCCCCTCATAGTTGACAACATATATGTACTTTGATTCGTTAATTCCACATTTAAGAATCCCTAGGAGATGCTGAAACATGTTTTTAAAATGTATGTTCAAGTGTACTTTTACAACATTATTTACGATAGAAAAAAATTGAAATCAACCCAAATCCCAAATTCCAAAATAAGGAAGCAGTTGAAAAAAGTTAGAGACTTCTGTATGATGAGGTATTATGCATTAAAATGGCATTTATGAGGAAGTTTCCAATGACATGAAAAAACCCCTAGGACCTAGAAGTCTGTATACACTGTGTTGTCAACTATGAGGACCTGGGAGCCATCTTTCTGAAATGTTATATGAGCTTAAAGGAGGTGGGAAGGGTAAGAGAACTAAATCCTCAACTTCCTCAACAGCAAATCAACAGAAAAAAGAAGTTATGAATTGAGAAGTAGCAAGATAAGCCTACTATTTAGAAATTTTGATGGTAAATACCAGAGGGGGAAAAACAACTAAAAGTATCTTTGGTGATCTTTTTTGTAGTGGGGGGCTAGTGTGTGTGGGGGACAAGGGACAGCTATGTTTTGTTATGAACTTTGAATACTGTTTAAATTTTTTGCCTATATTATAGGGCTAAAAGTAAAAATTAAGTTCAATTTTAAAATCCCCTGCCTACCACTGTTCCCCCCGACCCTAGAAAAAACATATGAACTTTTCTGTATTTCATAGGTCAGAAAGCTATTTTTATTTCTGTTCTGCTGTTTATCTGGAAATGAAACTATTTTGATGTTCTCAGTGAACCCTCTGACTCATACCTGGAGAGATATTAGCATTTACGACCTCAGAGATTTCTACATCTCTCCTGCTCATGTGAAGGACTCTGTGGTCCTCCTCTCCCTTCTTTGAATTTCCCACCTCCTGGCAGTTATCAGGGGCTGAAGAGAAAGCCTATTCCTCACCAGATGGTGGGCAGTGTTTTGGTAAGAGTGCTGAGATATGACTTAGTTATAAAGGGGTTGGTTAGGGTAGGGTTGTGATCTGTAGCAGGTTCCCTGGTGTTCCCTGAAACCTAACATTTTCACAGAGCTTTGGTGCCTGGGTTTAAGCTGATCTTGCCATTTATTAGCTCTGTGACTTTGGACAAGTTACTTAGCTGATTTAAGCTTCCACTTCCTCATTAACAAAGTGGGAATAATAGTAGAAACCCATCCTTCTTAGAGTTTTGATGATAATTAAATGGAACACTATATGTGACCATGTATGTAGTGTACCAAGTTGGAGTGTTCAATACATTGGCTGTGATCAGTATTACCTATTAGAACAATGTTGATCCTCTGCAAATCATGCCGTTAGCCTGAATCGTACTGAAAATAACTCAATTCAGTGTGTGTGTGTGTGTGTGTGTGTGTGTGTGTGTGTGTGTGTGT
Organism: Orcinus orca; assembly: GCF_937001465.1. Lineage (NCBI taxonomy): Eukaryota > Metazoa > Chordata > Mammalia > Artiodactyla > Delphinidae > Orcinus > Orcinus orca. The sequence goes on from NC_064568.1 coordinate 43,164,391, forward strand.
GTGTGTGTGTGTAATTTCCCTTGAGACTTTCTCTTTGACCCATGGGTTATTCAGAAGTGTGTTGTTTACTTTCCAAGTGTTTGGAAATTTTTCTCTTATTGATTTCTAGTTAAGTTCCATTATGGTCAGAGAATACACTCTGTATGATTTAAATTCTTTTAAATTTGTTGAGGTTTATTTTATGGCCCAAGATATGGTCTCTATTAGTATTTGATCTTTGAACACTTAAAAAGAATGTGTATTCTGCTGTTGTTGGGTATCCTATAAATGTCAATTAGATCCTGTTAGTCAATGGTAGAGTTGAGTTCTTCTGGATCCTGATTTTCTGTCTAGTTGCTTTTTCTATTGTTTAGGAAGGGTTGTTAAAGTCCACAATATCATTGTTGCTGTGTCTTTTTCTCCTTTAGTTTATCAGGTTTTGCTTCATATATTTTTCAGCTCTGTTGACTGGTGCATACACATTTACAGATGCTATATCTTCTTAGTGGATTGACCCTTTTATCATAGCATCTGTAAATGTGTATGCACCAGTCAACAGAGCTGAAAAATATATGAAGCAAAACCTGATGGAACTAAAGGAGAAGAAGACACATCAACAATGGTAATTGTGGACTTAACAACCCTCCCTCAACAGTAGGTAAAGCAACTAGACAGAAAATCAGGATCTAGAAGAACTCAACTCTTTTGTAATAGCAGGAAGAAGATCCTAAAGAACAAGCAGCATGGTTAATAAGCAGTGGGTGCTTTTTCTGTACCCAACAGCCTAAGGCATAGCTATGAACTCATTTTACAGGTGAGCAACTTGTGTACTGGGTCACAAGGTCCCACAGGTGGAATGTGGCTGAGCTGGGATTCAAGCTCAGGTTGAGAGCACCTGAAGCCGTGATTCTTCATTCCCATCTCTTTTCTTATCCATTTGTCTCTTTCCAGTCACTCATTTCTGGTGAAACCTGTGTCCTTTCATGTCTGTCCCCTGGCAGCTGTTTCACAGCAAGGCCTTGTAAGGTGGAGGTTAGAGGGACCCACGCTGGAGCCACGCTGCCTGATTCACATTCCTGTCTGGATTAGCCAGGTGACCTCAGCAAGTTACTCAACCTCCACTCCCTCATGTTCTTCGCTTATAAAACAGGCATAATATGGATTTGCTTCATAGAGCTGTTAGAAAATTAAGTAAAATGATATTTGTAAAGCTCCTAGAACAATGCCTGGCACAGTCAGTATTAATTAAGTCCTTGCTGTTATTCCTTCCACAACACTACACAATCGGTCCCTTTTCCTGGAACCGTCTTTCTCCATTGTCAACCATATTCAAGATTTTTTTTTTTACATTTATTTTGTGGCTTAGGGTGCCTCTGGCCCACTGTCACTTGTCACCAGGTATATGTGTATCGAGTTTGAGAAACAGGAATGTGTACTGGGTTGAGCAGGAAGCCTGGACTCTCACAGATGCTTAGTAAATGATTACAATTTTGAGCTATTAGGGAAGAGGACTCCCTTTAATTCTCATAAGCGTTCTATGAGGGAAATCCATATTTGTTATTCCCATTACAAGTGAGGAATGTGAGGAAGAAAGAGGTTGAATAATTTTGCCCAAGGGCGCATGGCTAATCATAGATAGGGTTTTGAATTAGGCCATCTGGCTCCCGTGTGTGTCCCCTCACCCCTGCCTTACACTACCTCCCTGGGAAATAGCCTGTGCAGAACGGACCAGAAAGTAGACAGTGTCACCCGGGTGAGGATTGTCAAGGAATGAGTGACTGGGGAGAGTGAGGAAGCTATCACTGCAGTTCGAGTAAGAGATGCTGTGGATTCGGATATATTTTGAAGGTGGAAGCAACAAGACATGCTAATGGATCGGAAGTACGGGGTGAGGCAAAGAGAGGAGTTAGTGGATTATGTTTTTGGCTTGAGCAACTGGGGATGTAGATGTCATTCATCCAGAGGCAAATTCCACCAGGTTTGTGGAAGGTGAATCAAGAGTTTTATGTGGGATACATTTCACTTAGATGCATCAAATGGAACTGTTGAGTAGGCTACTACATGTACACATCAAGAAAGAAATACAGGCTAGACTAGAGAAATTAATGTGGGCATGACCAGCCTGTTGATGGTATGAAAGCCATGGGAGTGAGTGACTGCACCTAGTTGGGTGGACAGAGAGGAGGAGGGGTCCACGGGCTGAGCCTCCTGACACAGACTGAACTTGAGTAAGGGGTGGCCGTGTGTGAAACAGCTGTTTTGATTGATTCTAGTTTTTCAGTGAAATCAGAAGCAAGACCATTGATTGGCTGAGGATGGGGACAGAGTATCGGGGTGAAATGGTTGTTTGGGAGGCTGGGAGGCTGAGTTGATCAGGGACATTGAGTAGAATCGCCTGGCAATGAGGAAAGCCTGCTTGAGGCTTGTTGTCAGGAACTAAGTGCAACTAGGCAGGAGATAATATGTGTTTCCACCAGGAGCTGCTGAGTGGAGCAGACAGACGGTGGGCTTAGGAGAGCTGAGGTTCAGGTGGGTGAGTGTGAGAGAGAGAGATGGTGGGAGCTTCCCTGAATCAGCCTCCTTTCTGCTCCCCGAGACCTTGGTCCTATTTTCAATGCTGGTTGAGTTTTCGCTGGTGCCTTCCTGGTCTCTTTGCCCCCTGTGCATCTCCCTGCCCTGCTCACCCACTTCACCCCTCCAGGCCTCAGCCATCCTCCTCCACTTCCTCTCCTGCCCCCTCCTTCAGTTTCTCATCCTGAGGAAATCGAGCCCACAAGCCAGCTCAACCAGAGCAACTGGAACCAGCCCTTCAGAAGGGCTCAGTAATAGTGACTTTCTCTATTTAACAAAGATTCCTACCTGCATGCCAACACCAGGGCTGTTTTTCTTAGAATGCAGGCTCATTGAAGTCAGAGGAAGCAGCTTGTCCACCCATCAACAAATGTGGCCCAAGGCATACTCGTTGTTAGGTCCATTGTGAGATGTGAAGGTGGTCTCTGAGCCGTTCCCTCTGCCGTCCTCCTTAAGGAGCTTGGTGGCCGGCGGCAGAGATTGACCCAGGTGGAAAGGACTGCAGTGGACATTGGGATGTGCCCCTGGTCTCCCTTCAGACTGAAGGACTTATTCCCCCAGCTTCTGGGAGTGCTGCGGGCAGGTGGCCCCCTGCTGTCAGCCATCTCAGGAATTGTTTTGGTTGAAGAAGCCCCCTAGCCAAAGGTCTAGCATGCATCAAATGACTGATCTACACCAGGTTATAAAGACCCAACTTTCTCAACCCAAATTCGAGGCATCTCAGAAGGGTCATTCCAGTTTCAGAGCTCCCTGGGAGGGTGAGCTGAGGCCTTCAGAGCTTCACCTCTCTGTCTCCCCAGTTCTTGCCTCCCTCTACTCCCTCTCACAGATGTTGACCCCAAGGGCACCCCTTAATCAACTCCCTGCAGCCTCATCTCCCTCTCAGAGTCTGCTTCTGGAGAACTCAACTTGCAACATTTGGTGCCGGGAGTGACCCAAGAAAGCAGCCACTAAGATGGAATTGGTTTTCTTGGTGTAGCAGTAACACCACACCAGGGCTCTAAAATAATCCCTTCCCTGAATTCCTCATTTTCTACAAAATCAAAATCGCATGTGTCACCCTCTGGGCCCAAAGCCCACGTCCTTCCTCTAGTGTAAATTGTACCCACACTTTCTCCTCTGCTCCCCCAGTCTCCAGACCACAGCCCTGTTTCATGGGTAGGCATGATGACATGGGGGTTTGTGCCTACTTCTGTCATGCTGGCATCTTGTGTTCTGGGCTGAGAGGTCAGAACTCAGGGCTTCCAGAGCAACTGGAAGCTGTGGGAGCAGGAATGCCAGGAAGGAGGGAGCTAAAGGCAGAGCACTGAAATCTATGTGAAAATTCCCCTCCTGGTCTCAGCCCATCTCTCCTCTATGGGCTTCTTTCTTTCTTTGTTTTTTTTTTTTTAATCTTTGTATCATTTAATGTTATGAAAATTCATCAGGATCAATAAGAATAGAGGTACAATATCGTTTTGAATGCCCATGTATTCCATTGTATGGATATACTATAATTTAACTAATCCTCTACTGTTGGGCATTTGGAGTGTTTCCATTTGTTGTTAAGGTTAATTTTTGTGTATGTGGGCTTATTTCTTAAAACTGAAGGAAGACCACTTATGATGTAATTCTGTTCCCAGTGGGAAGCAGGGCTCCAGTGTTGCCAAGACTATCCCATCTGTTGGGTTTGTTTGTGCTGCTGGCAGCATGACAGGCTCGGGGCCACAGGGGAAGGAAGGGCTGCCGCCAGGGGGGAGCCAGTTTATGATCAGGGAGACTGATGCCTAAAGGCAGGATTGGCTAAAATACCCAATCCTGTGAACTTCACTCCCACCACCTCAATGGTAGATGAGGTGACAGTTGATAAGGAGACACGAGAAATGGTCTTGGGTTCCCAAGAAGCAGACCTGAGACAAGGATTAGGGTGTAGGTAGTTTATTGGGGGGTGGTTCTGATTTTGGTGGTGAAAAGCTGGGAGAAGGACCTCGGTTCTTGTCTTCTTTGAAGAAAGAATTCAGCAAAGAGACCAAGATTGTGAAAAAGATATAAGTGTTTATTAGAAGCATGTGAAGGAACACACAGGTGAACTCGGAGTGAGTTTTGTGTAATGGGGCAGCTTAGGTTGCTTAAGTATGGGCAGTCTTCAGGTTTTTTTCCTGGCCAATCATCTCCATATCTGGTTCTGGTGTGGGCACGCATCTCTCAGCCAAGATGGATTCCAGCTGGCGTCTTCTCCCTCCTTTTGTCCTTCCCCTAGACTGAGGACCTTCTCTGAGCATGTGTCAGGCCAGGAAATCCATGAGAACGCACCCAATCAGGGCCCAATGCTCCCGCTGGTATCCCAACTGAAGCATCAGCAGGAGACCAGCTGCAGCTGCTCAGCCTGAGGCCTATATATCCCCTGCCTCCGTTCCAGGCAGCAGGGCTGAAGAAGTCAGGACGTGAAACAAGGGAAAGAAGCTGACCCAATGTTACTGAGTAGCTTCTGCTGTGAGGACCTGAGGCCTAATGCCACTGGGGACTCTCTGAGACAGGGCCAGGACTCGGGTGATGCACTCAGCATGCCAAATTAAGGAGGGACCCACTCTCGCACGACCCTGGTAGGTGCCGTCTAAAATTTTGCACCCTGGTGCCTCTCTTGCCTTGTCCTAGTCCCTGCCCTGCTCTGAGAGACTGTGCAGAACTAACATCACAATCGTCCCACCAACAACTGGGAGCTGAGGCATCTCGGCACTGACCCCATTCTCCATTGATTAAGCGTTGCCCCTGGGTTGTTAAATCCTGGCGCTTCCAGCCCTGAGGCAGAGAGTCAGAGGGAGGAAGCTTCTGGTCCTCCAGGAACTGCCCACCGTAGGTGAGATGAACTCAGGTTGGCTGAGAGCACACAGGCCTGGGCACGCATAGCACCTGCAGTGGACGGAGAGGATGTGTTTAGAAACAGAGTTCAGGGAGCCTGGAGTATTTCCGTCCTCTCCCCGGGGCCCACCCCCTTCTGCTTCTTTGACGTTTGAATCCATTAAAGGAAAATTTCAAGAGAATCCCTTAGAGAACTAGACTATGTCTCCTGGAATCCGAAGATGCCAGAACTGGTAGCCTCCTTATGCCTGTGAAGTCCTCAAGGTGAGATGTCTCTGTGGCAGAGCAAGAGGTGGGCTACCTGGGAAGGTATCACCCAGGTCAGTGGTGGGAGTTTCTAAAAAAATCCACAGAAACACTCCATGGGAAAGAGGCAGCCTCAGGCACTGCCACACGGAGGGCATCAGTGCCAAGCTGTGACCAGAGCAGCCCTGATATACCCTCTCTGCTCTCCACCTTTCCTCCCCATCTGAACCCAGACCTGGAGGAAGAAGGGCAGCAGAGTGAGTGGGGAGGGGGGAAGGGAAGGATGAGGAGGAGAAGCCACCCACTCCCCTCCCCCAGGACAGTTTCCTCAGCCTGAGGAGGCCCAGGTTGGAGGACCAGGAAGCGTTAAGTGGATAAGAGGTCAATGCTTTGATATTTTATTGGGCTGAACTTTTTAAAATACGTTCAGAAAAAAGAGTATTAACAGCCAAGTGTGCCTCAGAAAGATGTGGGGTTTCCATGTAGGGAAGAATGAGTCAACAGTCAGCAGTACGGGTTTGCAGGGGCAGTGGTGGGAGAGAAAAACGTCATTTTCTGGTGTTGTCCTCCTGGGTTCATTCATTTGTTAAACCTATGTCCTCTATTCTAGCTTTGCCCAAATGTGCTAAAATGGTGCTATTTAAAAATTCTGTCTGTATTTCTAGAATTTGTTCAGAATTTGGAAGCGAGTTGTGGTTAATTGGCACACCCCCTGCCCCCACCAGCCAGTGAGGGCCCGGCCCCTGTGTGCTGATGCTGTTTCCAAAGCAAGGGGACTGTTGGGAGCCGAGAAGCCACCCCAGTCGTGCCTGTTGCAGCCTCTCCCCCCAGAGAGGCCCCAGAGGTTGAGATATTGATACAATCACAGTAGCCAAGACAGGAAGCTCTAAGAACTAGAATAGTAATAGTAAGACCAGAATTGACATTCATCCAGGGCTCAGTGTTACTGCTGTCCCAGCTGCCTATGGCCAGCATTGTTATTAAATAGCTTGAACATCATCTCTGAGAAAAGCTGGACACCGCCCCCCCCCCGCCCCCCGCCATGCTTGCTGATGGCTCGGTGTTGGATACCAAAGGGATTCTCCTTCTCACCCGAGGCGATAGAAGGAAGGGTCAGTCTTGATGTAACGTGCACACAGATCACCTGGGCTCTTGTCAAAATGCAGTCGGATCCGGAGTAGGGCCAGGATTATGCATTTCTAACTAGCTCCCAGGTGGTGTCAATGCTTTGGTGCATGACCACATTTCCAACAGCAAAGATCCAGAACAGTGGTTCTCCACCTTAGCTGCATATTAGGATCACATGGGGGAATTTGCAAAAAACTCAGATTCAGATTTCATTGGTCTGGAGTGGGATTCTGACCCTGATGTTTTTTAAATTCCCTTATAACTCTATAAACTGCTAAGGTTGAGAAATATTGATTTAGAATAAGAATCATAACTGTTATTTGTTTATTTCATAACTGTTATTTATTTATGGACGATAAATGTGGTTGAGGAGTTAATGCCTGCATGGACAAAGGATGATGATTCTTCTAATTCTCTCCAGGTGAGGGTGAAAATGCCTAGGAAGTGTCACCCCATCTGCACCCTGATACCTCAGTGTGCAGGAAATGGCTGCTGATAAAATCACCCTTCCACCCCAACCTCATCCACAAAGGCTAGGACAGCCCCATTGAGTGGATTGTAGTTGCTCTGAATTGTCTGTGCAGAAAGGAGGGGAGGGAGGGTACGTGTGAGTGCGCGTGCTCGAGAGACATCGATGCATCTGTGATGGAAGTTCAGCATGAGCACATAGACCCAAATGTCCCTTGCTGCATGAAGCCTTCCTCCCTCAAGTCCCACAGTTTAAAAGTAGTTTTTTTCATTTGATGCGAGGCGGTGATGGCAATGCCTTGAGACCAGTCACTCTGTAAAATTCTTTATATATGTGTATATATATATTAAAAAAATTTTTTTTGGCCACGCCACATGGCTTGCAGGATCTTAGTTCCCCGACCAGGGATTGAACCCGGGCCCCGGCATTGGAAGATTGGAGTGCTAACCACTGGACCACCAGGGAATTCCCTCTGTAAAGTTCCTAAGTGCTTTTCGTATTAACTTCCCAGGACTGCCATGACAAGTTACCAAAGACTGGGTGGCTTAAACAACAGAACTGTATTCTCTCACAGTTCTGGGGACCAAAGTCCAATATCAAGATGTAGGCAGGGCCATCCTCTCTCATCATTCCAATCTCTGCCTCCGTCATCCCATGGATTTCCCCCTGTATCTATTCTCTTATTCTAAGGACACCAGTCATATTGGATTAAAGGCCCACCCTACTCAAGTGTGACCTCATCTTAACTAATAACATCTGCAATGATCCTATTTCTAAATAAGGTCACATTCTGGGATTCTGGGAGGAACATGAATTTGGGGGAGGATACTATCCAACCCAGTACACTCTTCTTACCTAAAGATGGAAAGATTCCTAAGGCCATCACAGGTACATATTAGAAATACCTTACCCAAATACCTTGCAAGTGGGAGTTCTCTGTTTTACACCAGAGCCCAGCCTGTTCCATTTCCAGCAACTTCTCAGGCAGTGCAGCATAATGGAAAGAATGCAGAACATGGAGCCTGGTGGACCTGAGGTCGAATCTCCACTTAGCTGTGTGACTTTGGTTAAGTTGTTTATACCCTCTTGGGTTGCATGATTTGTAACACGGAGCAATAGGGCAGATAACCAAACATCTGTGGGCACTTTCTTCTGCGTGATACACCATATAAGAACTTTTATAGATGTTATTTGATTAACAGAAATATCCTCATGAAGCTGTGAGGATAAATTAGTTAACATAGAGCCTGTACCTCATACACCGCAGGTGATGAACAATTAGTTCTTTTTACGTTACTCCCCACTTCAGGTGCTGGCAATTTCTGAGATTCCCTAAGCAGAGCCACCCAGATATCCCGCCCTTGAATTTCTGATAGGCACCCTGGAGCGGGAGACTTGGGAGTCAGCTCTGCCAGGAGCTGCACCGTGACTTGGGCAAGCCACTTAAACTCTTTCCATCCAGTGGTTCACACTGCTGCCTACTCAAGAATGAGCAGCATCTGAGAGCAGCGTGCCAGTGTGGGAAGTGGAGCCCAGGGCCTGGCAGGTGAGAAGGTTCATGGGCTGTGGAGCATTCCTGTCCTGAGTTGGTCCTGAGCTCACCTGCTCCATCCCGCCATCTGTCCCTCCGTGCACCTGCCCTAATCTTTACTGGGCTGTGTTCTAAGCTCTCTGTGGATCTACCAAGGGTTAATTGGCTTCTGGCCTTTAAAGAAAATGTGAAACTAACAGAAGAGCCCCTCCCTGGGTTTGGATAATGTGTGTGTGTGTGTGTGTGTGTGTGTGTGTGTGTGTGTGTGTGTGTGTGTGTGTGTGTTTCCTTGCTCTCTTGCAGGACTTCCTGTTTCTGCAGATTCTTTCCCCACCCCATTAACTCTTGGCCCTCTGTATGTCATTAACTCTTAACACTCGTGCAAATCTGTCAGCTACTACATCACGTCCTTGATTTGCTGTCTTCTTCTCCAGGGACCTCTCTGTTGAGGGCTGGTGTGTCCTCCTGGCACAGTTGACACTTCCGATGGGCTCAGCTGCCAAATTGCTGGGTGTGATTATTTTTTTAGGTGTCAAGTGGTGACAGGGGATCCCACTCCCAGCTTATTGGACAAGCCTTGGAACATCTCAGCTCCACAGTAATAACAACCCATCATATTCTTTTTTTTTTAACAACCATAGAAGTATTATTTATAATAGTAAAATATTGGCAACTTCCAGCGTCCATCCAGAGGAGAAATAAATTGTCATATCTATAATGGAATTCACATAGCAGTGAAAAGGAATGAACTTGAGCTACATGAATCAATATGGATTAATTCCACAAATATAAGATTGATCAAAAGAAAGCAAGTTGCAAATGAATTTTTGCAGTATGATATCCACAAGAAAGTTCAATACACACAACAATTCTATTAATTGAACAGGGAGAAATATATATGGAAAGGAAAAAAGAAATGCAAATAAATGAAAAACCTCCAAAATCTGGACAGATTTCCTCCTGGGTAGAAAGAAGGAAGAGAAGGAACCTTGGAGGACACTGTAAGGGGGATTTAACTATGTTGGCAATGTTATATTTTTAAGCTGGGTGATGAGTTGTTATTCTTTGTTTTTTTGGGGGGGTATAGTTGTTTTACAATGTTGTGTTAGCTTCTACTGTACAGCAAAGTGAAGGAGAGTTCCCTGTGCTATATAGCAGGTAGTCATTAGTTATCTATTTTATACATATTAGTGTATATATGTCAATCTAAATCTCCCAATTCATCCCACCACCCCCTTCCCACCTTGGTGTCAATACATTTGTTCTCTACATCTGTGTCTCAATTTCTGCCTTGCAAACCGGTTCATCTGTACCATTTTTCTAGATTCTGCATATATATGTTAATATGTGATATTTCTTTTTCTATTTCTGACTTACTTCACTCTGTATGACAGTCTCTAGAGGTCCATCTACATCTCTACAAATGACCCAATTTGGTTTCTTTTTATGGCTGAGTAATATTCCATTGTATATATGTGCCATGTCTTCTTTATCCATTTGACTGTCGATGGACATTTAGGCTGCTTCCATGACCTGGCTATTGAAAACAGTGCTGCAATGAACATTGGGGTGCCTTTGTGTCTTTTTAAATTATGGTTTTCTCTGGGTGTATGCCCAGTAGTGGTATTGCTGGGTCATATGGTAATTCTATTTTTAGTTTTTTAAGGAACCTCCATACTGTTCTCCACACAGACTGTATCAATTTACACTCCCACCAACAGTGCAAGAGGGTCCCATTTTCTCCACACCCACTCCAGCATTTACTATTTGTAGATTTTCTGGTGATGCCCATTTTAACCAGTGTGAGTTGATACCTCACTGTAGTTTGATTTGCATTTGTCTGATAATTAGTGATGTTGAGCACCTTTTCATGTGCCTCTTGGCCCTCTGTATGTCATCTTTGGAGAAATGTCTTTTTAGGTCTTCTGCCCATTTTTCGATTGGGTTGTTTGGTTTTTTTGATATTGAGCTGCATGAAATGTTTGTATATTTTGGAGATTAATCCTTTGTCTGCTGATTTATTTGCACATATTTTCTCCCATTCTGAGGGCTGTCTTTTCATCTTTATGATTTCCTTTGCTGTGCAAAAGCGTTTAAGTTTCATTAGGTCCCATTTGTTTATTTTTGTTTTTATTTTCATTACTCTAGGAGGTGGGTCAAAAAAGATCTTGCTGTGATTTATGCCAAAGAGTGTTCTTCCTATGTTTTCCTCTAAGAGTTTAATAGTGTCCAGTCTTACATTTAGGTCTATAATCCATTTTGAGTTTATTTTTGTGCATGGTGTTAGGGAGTGTTCTAATTTCATTCTTTTACATGTAGCTGTCCAGTTTTCCCAGCACCACTTATTGAAGAGGCTGTCTTTTCTCCATTATATATTCTTGCCTCCTTTCTCATAGATTAGTTGACCATAGGTGTGTTGGTTTATCTCTCGGCTTTCTATCCTGTTCCATTGACCAATATTTCTGTTTCTATGCCAGTACCATATAGTCTTGATAACTGTAGCTTTGTAGTATAGTCTCAAGTCAGGGAGTCTGATTCCTCCAGCTCCGTTTTTTTCCCTCAAGATTGCTTTGGCTATTCAGGGTCTTTTGTGTTTCCATACAAATTTTAATATATTTTTGTTCTAGTTCTGTGAAAAATGCCATTGGTAATTTGATAGGGATTGCGTTGAATCTGTAGATTGCTTTGGGTAGTATAGTCATTTTCACAATATTGATTCTTCCGATCCAAGAACATGGTATATCTCTCCAACTCTTTCTGTCATCCTTGACTTCTTTCATTAGTGTCTTTTAGTTTTCTGCATACAGGTCTTTTGCCTCCTTAGGTAGGTTTACTCCTAGGTATTTTATTCTTTTGTTGCAGTGGTGAATGGGATTGTTTCCTTAATTTCTCTTTCTAATCTTTTGTTGTTAGTGTATAGGAATGCAAGAGATTTCTGTGCATTAATTTTGTATCCTACAACTTTACCAAATTCATTGATTAGCTCTAGTAGTTTTCTGGTGGCATCTTTAGGATTTCCTATGTATAGTATCATGTCATCTGCAAACAGTGACAGTTCTACTTCTTCTTTTCCAATTTGGATTCCTTTTATTTCTTTTTCTTCTCTGATTGCCATGGCTAGGACTTCCAAAACTATGTTGAATAGTAGTGGTGAGAGTGGACATCCTTGTCTTGTTCCTGATCTTAGAGGAAATGCTTTCAGTTTTTCACCATTGAGGAGGATGTTTGCTGTGGGTTTGTTATATATGGCCTTTATTATGTTGAGGTAGGTTCCACCTATGTCCATTTTCTGGAGAGTTTTATCATAAATCAGTGTTGTATTTTGTCAGCAGCTTTTGCTGCATCTATTGAGATGATCATATGGTTTTTCTCCTTCAATTTGTTAATATGGTGTATCACATTGATTGATTTGCATATATTGAAGAATCCTTGCATTCCTGGGATAAACCCCACTTGATCATCATGTGTGATCCTTTTAATGTGCTGTTGGATTCTGTTTGCTAGTATTTTGTTGAGGATTTTTGCATCTATGTTCTTCAGTGATATTGGTCTGTAGTTTTCTTTCTTTGTGACATCTTTGCCTGGTTTAGGTATCAGGGTGATGGTGGCCTCATAGAATGAGTTGGGGAGTGTTTCTCCCTTTTTTGGGAAGAGTTTGAGAAAGATAGGTGTTAGCTCTTCTCTAAATGATTGATAGAATTAACCTGTGAAGCCATCTGGTCCTGGACTTTTGTTTGTTGGAAGATATTTAATCACAATCTCAATTTCAGTGCTTGTGATTGGTCTGTTTCTATTTCTTCCTGGTTCAGTCTCAGAACGTTGTGCTTTTCTAAGAATTTGTCCATTTCTTCCAGGTTGTCCATTTTATTGGCATATAGTTGCTTGTAGTAATGTCTCATGCTCTTTTGTATTTCTGCAGTGTCAGTTGTTACTTCTCCGTTTTTATTTCTAAATCTATTGATTTGAGTCTTCTCCCTTTTTTTCTTGATGAGTCTGGGTAATGGTTTATCAGTTTTGTTTATCTTCTCAAAGAACCAGCTTTTAGTTTTATTGATCTTTGCTATTGTTTTCTTTGTTTCTATTTCATGTATTTCTGCTGTGGTCTTTATGATTTCTTTCCTTCTGCTAGCTTTGGGTTTTTTTTTGTTCTTCTTTCTCTAATTGCTTTAGGTGTAAGGTTAATTTGTTTATTTGAGATGTTTCTTATTTCTTCAGGTAGGATTGTATTGCTATAAACTTCCATCTTAGAACTGCTTTTGCTGCATCTCTTAGGTTTTGGGTCATTGTGTTTTCATTGTCATTTATTTCTAGGTATTTTTTGATTTCCTCTTCGATTTCTTCAGTGATCTCTTGGTTATTTAGTAGTGTATTGTTTAGCCTCCATGTGTTTATATTTTTTACAGATTTTTTCCTGTAATTGATATCTAGTCTCATAGCATTGTGGTCAGAAAAGATACTTGATACAATTTCAGTTTTCTTAAATTTACCAGGCTTGATTTGTGACCCAAGATATGATCTATCCTGGAGAATGTTCCATGAGCACTTGAGAAGAAAGTGTATTCTGTTGTTTTGGGATGGAATGTCCTGTAAATGTCAATTAAGTCCATCTTGTTTAATGTATCATTTAAAGCTTGTGTTTCCTTATTTATTTTCATTTTCGATGATCTGTCCATTGGTGAAAGTGGTTAAAGTCCCCTACTATAATTGTGTTACTGTTGATTTCCCCTTTTATGGCTGTTAGCATTTGCCTTATGTATTGAGGTGCTCGTATGTTGGGTGCATAAATATTTACAATTGTTATATCTTCTTCTTGGATTGATCCCTTGATCATTATGTAGTGTCCTTCTTTGTCTCTTATAATAGTCTTTATTTTAAAATCTATTCTGTCTGATATGAGAATTGCTACTCCAGCTTTCTTTTGATTTCCATTTGCATGGAATGTCTTTTTCCATCCCCTCACTTTCAGTCTGTATGAGTCTGTAGGAATGAAGTGGGTCTCTTGTAGACAGCATATATACAGGTCTTGTTTTTGTATCCATTCAGCCAGTCTGTGTCTTTTGGTGGGAGCATTTAATCCCTTTACATTTATGGTAATTATCGATATGTATGTTTATATTACCATTTTCTTAATTGTTTTGGATTTGTTATTGTAGGTCTTTTCCTTCTCTTGTGTTTCCTGCCTTGAGAAGTTCCTTTCGCATTTGTTGTAAAGCTGGTTTGGTGGTGCTGAATTCTCTTAGCTTTTGCTTGTGTGTAAAGGTTTTAATTTCTCCATTGAATCTGAATGAGAAAAAGAAAAAAATAGTAGTAATAATAATAATATTTTCTTGTGACCTCAGCTGTCAGTGTATTTGTCCCCACAGTGAGCCACAGCCAATCCCTGCCTGCCCAGGAAGTCCTCCAGTACTTCTAGGTAGGTCTCTGGACCTGCTGTGGGCACTGTGGGGCCAGCTCAGACTCTGATCTGGCCTTACTCCCGCGTGTACTTGCCTCCAAAGTCCACAGTTGCCTCCAGAGTCCACAGTTGCCTCCAAAGTCCACAGCCTCAATTGTGGGAGCACTCATCGTCTATTCAGATATTTCACAAATGCAGGGTCTAGCATGCTGATTGCAGGGATTTAATCTGATGCTCCTGCGGCTGCATGGAGAGATTTCCCTTTCTCTTCTTTGGTAGCACTGCCCCTGGAGCTCAGCTTTGGCTTTGGCCCTGCCTCTGCATGTGTGCCGCCCTCAGGCATCTGTTCTCCGCCCAGGCAAGAAGGAGTGAAAACAGTGGCTGATTAGGGCTCACTTGCTTACTCAGGCCAGGGAGAGGGAGGGATACGGCAGTCACAATTGGGATGTGCGGGAGTGCCTGCAGCAGCAGAGGCCAGCAGGAAGTTGCTACAGCCTGAGGCGCGCAGTGCATTCTCCTGGGGATGCTGGCCCAGGTCACGGGACCCTTGGCAGTGGCAGGTTGCACAGGCTCCCGGGAAGGTGTAAGCAGTGACCAGCGCTTGCTCACAGGACCCTTGGTGGCAGCGGCGGCAGCATCGTGCCTGCCTCTGGGGTCTGAGATAACAGCTGCGGCTTGCGCCTTCCTCGAGCTCGCACAGGCGATGCCCTGCCATCTGTGAGCGCACGGACCAAGAAGCTCCTATGGCGGGCCCACGCCTCGCCTTGTGTGCTCCGCAACAATGGTCTCTTGCCTCTCTGGCGGGCCCAGGCTTTTTCCCGGACTCCCTCAGCTGTGGCGCACTAGCCCCTTCACGCTGTCTTCATGCAGCCAACCCCAGTCCTCTCCCTGGGATCTGACCTCCGAAGCCCGAGCCTCAGCGCCCAGCCCCCACCTGCCCCGGCGGGCAAGCAGACCATCTCAGGCTGGGGAGTGCTGGTCGGCACTGATCCTCTGCGGCATTCTCTCCACTTCGCCCCCTGCACCCCTGTTGCTGCTCTCTCTTCTGAGGCTCTGAAGCTCCCCCCATCCCCACCAGTGAAGGGGCTTCCTAGTGTGTGGAAACTTTTCCTCCTTCACAGCTCCCTCCCAGAGGTACAGGTCCCATCCCGATTCCTTTGTCCCTTTTTTTTCATTTTTCTTTTGCCCTACCCAGGTACGTGGAGATTTTCTTGCCTTTTTGGAAGTCTGAGGTCTTCTGCCAGCATTCAGTAGGTGTTCTGTAGGAGTTGTTCCACATGTAGATGTATTTCTGATGTATTTGTGGGGAGGAAGATGATCTCCACGTTTTACTCCTCTGCCATCTTGAAGATCCTCCAACCCATCATATTCTTTTATTTAAAATTAATTAATTAATTGATTGATTTTTTTGGCTGTGTTGGGTCTTCGCTGCTGTGTGCAGGCTTTCTCTAGTTGTGGTGAGCAGGGACTACTCTTCGTTGTGGTGCATGGGCTTCTCAGTGCAGTGGCTTCTCTTGTTGTGGAGCATGGGCTCTAGGCACATGGGCTTCAGTAGTTGTGGCACGTGGCCTCAGTAGTTGTGGCTTGCGGGCCCTAGAGCGCAGACTCAGTAATTGTGGCTCATGGGCTTAGTTGCTCCGCGGCATGTGGGATCTTCCCGGACCAGGGATCAAACCTGTGTCTTCTGCATTGGCAGGCAGATTCTTAAGCACTGCGCCACCAGGGAAGTCCCCATCATATTCTTAAGGTCACCCAAATTTCCCAAGCACATTCATGCATATTATTGCATTAAGTCTCAACACCCTCATAGAGGCTTTGTGCTCATTTTACAGATGAAGATCCTAACCCCTTGTCAGAATGTGATCTGCAGACTAGCAGCATTGGCATTGCCCGGGAGTTGGTTAAACATGCAGAGTCTCAGGCTCTGACCTGCTGAATCATGACCTGCAGTTTAAGATGATTCCCAGGTGATTCATATGCACATTAAAGTGTGGAGGCACTGGACTAAAACTCAGAAAGGTTCAGTGACTTTCCCAGGGTTCCAGGACAAAGTGGTGGCTCAACTGGGATGAGAACTCAGGCTCTGAGCCTCCAAGAGAAATGCTTTTCTGACAATAATGCTTCACTCTGTGCTCGAAGGCACAACCATCCTTTAGGTCAGTTCCCGGGTCACGTCCACATCCTTACCCTAAAGACCCAAGCAGAGTCAGACACCCCTGCTTTTGCTCCTGAAGCCCTTGGTGGGCTCCTCTGTACAGTGGTGAAGGCACTGAGCCTTGTAACGAGGAGAAGAAAATCAAATCATCAAGCACCTTCTCAGGTCAGCCACTGGATTTATCTGGAAGAGCTCCATACATCACTTGGGTGGGCATACCTGAGCAATGGGGCAGCAAAGAGAACAAACTGCTGTGCAAAAGGAGGAATTTGTGTTGATCCTGAGAATGAAGACTAAGGTGGGAGAGAAATTAGGAGGAGAAAAGAGGAGGGGAGAGTGCTAGAGCCTTGTAGGAGGAGGTACAGTAATGTTTCTAAATTCTTGGTGGGAATGGATAGCTTTTTGTGTTTTTTTGGTTTTTGTTTGTTTGTTTTGTCCATGCCACGCAGCATGCAGGATCTTAGTTCCCCGACCAGGGATTGAACCCGTACCCCTGCAGTGGAAGCACAGAGTCTTAACCACTGGACCTCCAGGGAAACCCTTGTTTGTTTGTTTGTTTGTTTGTTTGTTGATAGTGGTGAATGGGCTGTGTTTTACCCAAAATAGAGGCTTGGATTGACACACTGAAGCTGAGAACTGAAGCTGACACACTGAAGCCAGAGGGATGTGAGGCCTCAGTGGGCCCTGGGACTGCATAGTGACTGGTATGGGCCAGCTTGTTTCTTGTGCTTCTTGGAACCCCCAAGACCTAGCCCAGTACTCCCAAAATGTTTCTCGTATGAATGAATGAAAGCCAAAGAAATCCATAAATATTATCCAGTCCAATTCCCTCTTTTTTGTTTCTGTTTATTTGTTGTTGACTTTTCATTTTTTATAAGATACATTAAAGAGTCCAACATGAAAATACAAATATACAGTTTAAAAAATAACAGTAAAATGAACACCAATATACTCACCATCTGAATCAAGAAACAGAAGAGCAAAGGTTTTATAGTTTTTCCTCTCATGTTTACATCTTTAATCCACCTGGAAATATTTTCTTTTGTAAGGTATGAGGTAGGAGGCTAAGTATTTTTTTCATATGGATAATCAATTGACTCAGCATTTCTTGAAAAAAATTTTCCTCTTCTTACTGAGCTTGCAAGACCAACTTGGATATAAAACAAATTCCAGCTATGAGTGGGTTTATTTCTGGGTTCTATCTTTGGTTCCTTTGATCTGCCTATCATTTTCAGTGTAAAACTGTGTGATCTTAATTACCAAAGCTTTATAATAATTACTAATATCTGACATGGTGAGACCCCATGCTGTTCTTTTTTAGCAGTTTCTTGGCTGTTTATAGGCATTTGTATTTCTAAATAATTTTTAGAACCAGTTTGTCAATCACAAAAAAATATTGTGAGGTTTTTTATAATTATATGGAATCCTTAAATCAATTTGGGAGAGAACTCACATCTCTTGATATTTAATCTTCTAAAACATGAACAGGAAATTTCTCTATAACTCTTTAGAAATTCTTTTATGTATTTTAATAAAGTTTTATAATTTTTTCTAAAAAGGTTATTGTTCACTTTGTGAGACTTATGTATCAACACTTCATATTTATTGATGCTATAGTAAAAGAAATCATTTTTTAAAAAACTACATTTTATATATGTTTGTTGCTGAAACATAGAAATTCAGTGGAACTGTGTGTTATCAACTTTTCATTCAGCGATATTATTACATTCTCTTGCTAACTTTAATATTTTGTCTGTAGATTCTTTTGGATTTCCTAAAGAAATTTGTAGAGTTGCTTGGGTTTTCCCCTTACGTCCTCTGTAAATGATATCTTTTTTCTTCTTTCCTAGTCCTTATGCCATTTATTTTTTGTCTTTGACTTATTATACAGGTGGGTATCTCTGGTACCAGGTAGAAATGATGATAGAGAAGGCATATTTTTCTTATTCCTAATTTCAAAGGGATCTGTTTTGACATGTCCTCATTGATGGTGATATTTGATTTGTTTTTGTTTTGTTCAGGTTAAAGAAGTCCCATCTTTAAGAATTATTTTTCATGAAGAGATGTTCATTTTTTTTGTCTTAAAAATAAAGTGTAGAAGGAGAGTCAAGATGGCAGAGTAGGACGACAGAGAGTTTGCATCTCCTCACAGCTAGGGCACCTAACAGAGACTGGTGGGGGACCTTGACACCCAAGGGGACAGGGGAAACCCCAGAGCGACCAGGTAGGATGTGAAGGGAGTGAGGAGAGAGGAGAAGTGGAGGCGGGATGGGACCTGTGCTCCTGAAGGGCAGCTGGGAGAGGGGAGGGGTTCCCACACCTGGAGAGGCCCACTCACCATGAGGGGATCAACAGGGATGGGCAGAGAACCTCAGAGGTTCAGAGGATCGGAGGGGAATGCAGCTAGTGTTTCCCCTGCCCACTTAGGCCCCAGGGAGCCTGCTGGGGTCCCAGGCCTTGTCCTCCACCCTCTGAGGCTCCCTATGGCTGCGTGGGTCCTGGAGGTGTGGGAGGGAGAGGTGAGGAAGAGTGGAGTCAAATGGGAAGAGACCCTCGGGGATCGAAGGATGGGGGGGAGCACAGCTAGCATTTTCCCTGACAACTTGGGCCCCGGCGAACCTGCTGAACTTCTGGGCATGATCCTCCCCAATCCGAGGCCTGAGGCACTCCGGGGCTGCCTCTGGCTGCACTGAGCATAGGGCCCACCCCCACCTAACCTCCACCCCACCTAAGCACTGTCCCCCAACACACACAGCCAAGGCCTTTTCCAGCTTTTTCTTTTTGTTCTTTTTTTTGCTACTGTGGTTCTGATTTACCTTCTGGTTGTTGTTTTACTATTCTAATTTTTTTGTTTGTTTTATGTTTTTGGGGTTTTTTTGCGGTACGTGGGCCTCTCACTGTTGTGGCCTCTCCCATTGCGGAGCACAGGCTCCGGACGCACAGGCTCAGCAGCCATGGCTCACAGGCCCAGCCGCTCCACGGCATGTGGGATCTTCCTGGACCGGGGCACGAACCCGTGTCCCCTGCATTGGCAGGCGGACTCTCAACGACTGCACCACCAGGGAAGCCCTATTCTAATTTTATTTTATTTTTTATTCTTTGTTATTCTCCTTTTTTTTTTTTTTTTTTTTTTTTTGCCGCATCACGAGTCATGTGGGATCTTGGTTTATGGGCCGAGGGTCAGGCCTGAGCTCCTGTGGTGGAAGCGCTGAGTCCAAGCTGCTGGACTAACAGAGAACTTCAGGTCCCAGGGAATATTAATCAGTGTGAGGTCTCCCAGAGGTCCTCATATCAGCACCAAGACCCGGCTACACCCAGCTGCCTACAAACTCCAGTGTTGGAAGCCTCAGGCCAAACAATCAGCAGGACAGGAACATAGCCCCATCCATAAAAAAAAAACTGTGATGACAAAAATATATGTTACAGACGAAGGAGCAAGGTAAAAACCTACAAGACAAAACAAATGAAGAGGAAATAGGCAAGCTACCTGAAAATGAATGCAGAGTAATGGTAGTAAAGATGATCCCAAATCTTGGAAACAGAACGGAGGCACGAATTGAGGAAATACAAGAAATGTTTAACAAAGACCTAGAAGAACTAAAGAACAAACAAACAGAGATGAACAACACAATAACTGAAATGAAAAATACTCTAGAAGGAATCAATAGCACAATAACTGAGGCAGAAGAATGAATAAGTGAGCTGGAAGCTGGAATGGTGGAAATAACTGCCGAGGAGCAGAATAAAGAAAAAAGAATGAAAAGAATTGAGGACAGTTTCAGAGACCTCTGGGACAAATTAAACGCACCAACATGCGAATTATAGGGGTCTCAGGAAAAGAAGAGAAAGAGAGAGGGTCTGGGAAAATATTTGAAGAGATTATAGTTGAAAACTTCCCTAACATGGGAAAGGAAGTAGTCAATCAAGTCCAGGAAGCACAGAGAGTCCCATACAGAATAAACCAAAGGAGAAACACGCTGAGACACATATTAATCAGACTATCAAAAAGTAAATTCAAAGAAAAAATATTAAAATCAGCAAGGAAAAAGCAACAAATAACATACAAGGGAATCCCCATAAGGTTCCATAAGGTTATCAGCTGATTTTTCAGCAGAAACTCTGCAGGCCAGAAGGGAGTGACAGGATATATTTAAAGTAATGAAATGGAAAACCTGCAACCAAGATTACTCTAACCAGCAAGGATCTCATTTGGATTCGATGGAGAAATCAAAAGCTTTACAGACAAGCAAAAGCCAAGAGAATTCAGCACCACCAAACCAACTTTACAACAAATGCTAAAGGCACTTCTCTAAGCAGGAAACACAAGAGAAGAAAAGAACCTACAAAAACAAACCCAAAACAATTAAGAAAATGGTCATAGGAACATACATTCACCTTAAACATGAATGGATTAAATGCTCCAACCAAAAGACATAGACTGGCTGAATGAATACAAAAACAAGACCCGTTTATATGCTGTCTACAAGAGACCCACTTCAGACCTAGCGACACATACAGACTGAAAGTGAAGGGATGGAAAAAGATATTCCATGCAAATTGAAATCAAAAGAAAGCTGGACTAGCAATACTCATATCAGATAAAATCGACTTTCAAATAAAGATTGTTACAAGAGACAAGGAAGGACACTACATAATGATCAAGGGATCAATCCAAGAAGGAGATATAACAATTATAAATATTTATGCACCCAACATAGGAGCACCTCAATATATAAGGTAAATGCGAATAGCTATAGAAGGGGAAATTGACAGTAACACAATAATAGTGGGAGACTTTAACACCCCACTTACCCCAATGGACTGATCATCCAGACAGAAAATAAATAAACACAGGCTTTAAATGACACAATAGACCAGATAGAGTTAATTGATATTTATAGGACATTCCACCCAAAAGTGGCAGAATACACTTTCTTCTCAAGTGCACATGGAACATTCTCCACAATAGATCACATTTTGGGTCACAAATCAAGCCTTGGTAAATTTAAGAAAACTGAAATCATATCAAGCAACTTTTCTGACCACAATGCTATGAGATTATAAATCAATTACAGAAAAAAAGTGTAAAAAGCACAAACACATGGAGGCTAAACAGTGTGCTGCTAAATGACCAAGAGATCACTGAAGAAACCAAAGAGGAAATTTAAAAATGCATAGAAAGAAATGACAATGAAAACATGATGACCCAAAACCTATGGGACACAGCAGAAGCAGTTCTAAGAGGGACGTTCATAGCAATTCAGTCCCACCTCAAGAAACAAGAAAAATCTCATAAACAATCTAACCTTACAGCTACTAGAGAAAGAAGAAGAAGAACAACAACAAAAACCCTGAAGTTAGTAGAAGGAAATAAATCATGGAGATCAGAGCAGAAATAAATGAAATAGAAATGAAGAAACAATAGCAAAGATCAATAAAACTAAAAGTTGGTTATTTGAGAAGATAAACAACACTGATAAACCTTTAGCCAGATTAATCTAGAAAAAAAAGAGAGGATGCAAGTCAATAAAATTAGAAGTGAAAAAGGAGAAATTACAACTGACACTGCAGAAACACCAAGGAGCATAAGAGACTACTACCAGCAACTCTATGCCAATAAAATGGACAACCTGGAAGAAATGGACAAGTTCTTAGAAATGTACAACCTTCCAAGACTGAACCAGGAAGAATTAGAAAATATAAACAGGCCAGTCACAAGTATTGAAATTGAAACTGTAATTAAAAATCTTTCAACAAAAGTCTAAGACCAGATGGTTTCACAGGTGGATTCTATCAAACATTTAGCGAAGAGCTAACACCCATCCTTCTCAAACTTCCAAAAAATTACATAGGAAGGAACACTCCCAAGCTCATTCTATGAGGTCACCATCACCCTGATACCAAAGCTAGACAAAGATAGCACAAAAAAAGAAAATTACAGACCAATATCACTGATGAACATAGATGCAAAAATCCTCAACAAAATACTAGCAAACAGAGTGCAACAACACATTAAAAGGATCATACACCATGATCATGTGTGAGTTATCCCAGGAATGCAGGGATTCTTCAATATATGCAAATCAATCAATGTGATAAATGATATTAACAAAGAATAAAAACCATATGATCATCTCAATAGATGCAGAAAAACCTTTTGACAAAATTCAACACCCATTTATGATAAAAACTATGCAGAAAATGGGCAGAGAGGGAACCTACCTCAACATAATAAAGACCATGTATGACAGACCCACAGCAAACATCATTCTCAATGGTGAAAAACTGAAAGCATTTCCACTAAGATCAGGAACAGGACAAGGGTGTTCACTCTCACCACTCTTATTCAACATAGTTATGGAAGTCCTAGCCATGGCAATCAGAGAAGAAAAAGAAATAAAATGAATCCAAATTGGAAGAGAAGAAGTAAAACTATCACTGTTTGCAGATGACATGATACTATACATAAATAATCCTAAAGAAGTCACCAAAAACTACCAGAGCTAATCAATGAATTTGGTAAAGTTGCAGGATACAAAATTAATGCACAGAAATCTCTTGCATTCCTATACACTAACAACAAAAGATCAGAAAGAAAAATTAAGGAAACAATCCCATTCACCATTTCAACAAAAAGAATAAAATACCTCAGAATTAACCTACATAAGGAGGCAAAAGACCTGTACTCAGAAAACTATAAGACACTGATGAAATAAATGAAAGATGACACAAACAGATGGAGAAATATACCATGTTCTTGGATTGGAAGAATCAATCTTGTGAAAATAACTACTACCCAAAGCAATCTACAGATACAATGCAATCCCTATCAAATTACTAATGGCATTTTTCACAGAGCTAAAACAAAAAATCTTAAAATTTGTATGGAAACACAGAAGACCCTGAATAGCCAAAGCAATCTTTAGAAAGAAAAACGAGCTAGAGGAATTAGGCTCCCTGACTTCAAACTGTACTGCAAAGCTACAGTAATCAAGGCAGTATGGTACTGGCCCCAAAACAGAAATATAGATCAATGGAACAGGGTAGAAAGCCCAGAGATGAACCCACGCACCTGTGGTCACTAACACCATACACAAAAATAAACTCAAATGGATTAAAGATCTAAATGTAAGACTGGACACT
Source organism: Orcinus orca (assembly GCF_937001465.1). Lineage (NCBI taxonomy): Eukaryota > Metazoa > Chordata > Mammalia > Artiodactyla > Delphinidae > Orcinus > Orcinus orca. The sequence continues at coordinate 43,187,846 of NC_064568.1, forward strand.
ATAAAACTCTTATAGGAAAACATAGCAAAAACTCTCTGACATAAATCACCGCAAGATCTTTTTTGACCCACCTCCTAGAGTAATGAAAATAAAAGCAAAAATAAACAAGTGGGACCTAATGAAACTTAAAAGCTTTTGCACAGTAAAGGGAACCATAAACAAGACGGAAAGACAATCCCCAGAATGGGAGAAAATATTTGCAAACAAATCAACAGACAAAAGATTAATCTCCAAAATATACAAACAGTTCATGCAGCTCAATATCGAAAAAACAAACAACCCAATCGAAAAATGGGCAGAAGACCTAAATAGACATTTCTCCAAAGAAGACATACAGATGATCAAGAGGCACATGAAAAGATGCTCAACATCACTAATTATTAGAGAAATGCAAATCAAAACTATAATGAGGTATCACCTCACACTGGTCAGAATGGCCATCATCAAAAAATCTAGAAACAATAAATGCTGGAGAGGGTGTGGAGAAAAGGGAACCCTCTTGTACTGTTGGTGGAAATGTAAATTGATACAGCCTCTGTGGAGAACAGTATGGAGGTTCCTTAAATAACTAAAAATAGAACTACCATATGACCTAGCAATCCCACTACTGGGCATAAACCCTGAGAAAACCATAATTTAAAAGGCCACACGTATCCCAGTGTTCATTGCAGCACTATTTACAATAGCCAGGATGTAGAAACAACTTAAACGTCCATCAACAAATAATGGATAAAGAAGATGTGGTACATATATACAATGGAATATTACTCAGCCATAAAAAGGAACGAAATTGGGTCATTTGTAGAGATGTGGATGGACCTAGAGTCTGTCATACAGAGTGAAGTAAGTCCAAAAGAGAAAAACAAACATTGTATATTAATGCATATATGTGGAATCTAGAAAAATGGTACAAATGAACCTATTTCCAGGGCAGGAATATAGACTCAGATGTAGAGAACAGATTTGTGAACACAGCGGGGGAAGCGGAGGCTGGGACAAATTGGGAGATTAGGATTGACGTATATACACTACCATGTGTAAAATAAATAGCTATTGGGAACCTGCTATAAAGCACAGGAAGCTCAGCTCGGTGCTCTGTGATGACCTAGAGGGATGGGATGGGGGGTGGGGTGGGAGGGAGGTCCAAGAGGGAGGGGATATATGTATATGTCTAGCTTATTCACTTCATTGTACAGCAGAAACCAACACAAAATTGTAAAGCAATTATATTCCAATTTAAAAAAATGAAGTGTAATATACATGTAGAAGATGCCTATGTCATAAATGTATGTATTTCTACAAACGGAACCCTCTGTGTGACCAGCACCCAGATCAAGAAATAGCGTATCACCAGCTCCCAAGTCACACCTTTTCCATCTTATCACTCAACCCACCAAGGTAATTTTTTTTTGCAGTACACGGGCCTCTCACTGCTGTGGCCTCTCCCGTTGCAGAGCACAGACTCCGGACGCGCAGGCTCAGAGGCCATGGCTCATGGGCCCAGCTGTTCTGCGGCATGTGGGACCTTCCCGGACCGGGGCACGAACGCGTGTCCCTTGCATCGGCAGGCGGACCCTCAACCACTGTACCACCAGGGAAGCCCGGTAACCAATCTTCTGATACCATAGATTAGTTTTACCTGTTTTTTAGTCCCTTATATAAGTGGAGTCATAGTATGCTGCCTTTGTGTCTGGCTTCTTTTGTGCAACGTTATGTTAGTGGATTCACCTATACTATTTTATACAATTGTAGATCATCAATTCTCATTGCTTTAGTGTATTTTATTGTGTGAATATACTGGAATCTATTTATCCTACGATTGATGGGCATTTGGGTAGTTTCCAGAAGTCTATTATGAACAGTGCTGCCATGAGTATTCTAATACATGTCTTTAGTGAAATATATACATTTATGTTGAATATATACTTCACGGTAGAATTGATAAACCATTGAATATGTGCATGTTTCACTTTAGTAGAAAAATGCCACACCATTTTCAAAAGTGGTTGCAATGGTTTTCACTCCCACCAGCAGAGTTGGAGAGTTTCACTTGCTCCATATACACGCTGAATTTTATCGATTTTCCTGCATCTATTGAGATGACCATTTGATCATCACATTTTTTCCATTGATCTATTAATGTGGTGAATTACACTTATAATTTTTTTCTAATGAAAAAGGAACCTTTCATTACTGGGATAAATCCAACTTGGTCAAGATGTACAAACTGTACATTGCTTGATTCTGTGTGGTATTATTTTGTGTAAGTTTTTTTTACCTCTGTCTTCATTGGTGAGGTTGGCCTATATTTTTTATTTGATAATGATCCTAGTTCCCTGAAAGTTTATGAAGGCTAAGGTAAACTCTTGACACCCTCCATATCTAACAATCTTTGACTCCCCGATTTGCAAAACTGCACATTTGATTTCCTCCTTGTTCTCATGACAAGGGCTTAGCTCATGCATTCCCCAGGCAGAGGAATGAAGCATGGCTCCTACAGTAATCCTCCCGGGAATCTTCGGTGATGTGTGCCTGTCTGCTAAAGCCCCCAGATTAGATGAGTCTCACACACTCACAAGGAATGGATGGAGAGCATGATTGTAGGGGCAGAGGAAGAAAGCCTCTGTGTTCATGAACCTGAGGCCCACTCTGCTGTGTAGGCATGGGATGTCTCTAGCACACCTCCACTTTGTTGCTGGAGGCTCCTCTCCTGGCCCCCTGGCCCCACCCTCTCTCTGGTGTTGGTGCAGGATGGAGAGCTCCTGGACCACAAGGCTCCAACTTGCCCACCCCTCCCTGAGTCACTAACCACAAGGCTTCCACACAGGAAATTGGTGAAAATGAGAATTCATGCCTCTTGAACCCAGGCAGTACAGACCTTTTTCAATGTTTCATCTCTGAGAGAACTTATTCTGCAAAAGCTTCCAGAACAGCACCCCTGGGAGTTTGATGGGAAATGGGATATCTACATGATCTCAAAGAATCTCTCACAAATGGCTTATTAAGTAAAGGGAAAAATAGCAACTTTACTACTGGTGGACATTTGAATGAAGTGAACAAGGTTGATATCACCAACGCTGGACCAATGGACATCATGTGTCCCCTGAGAAGGACTCATCATTTCTGTGGTGTTCCTGCCAAAAATGTTTAACCTGAACCTAATCACAAGAAAACATCAGGCAAATCCAAATTGAGGGACATTCTGAAAAATAACTGGTCTGTATTCTTTTAAAAATGTCAATGTCTTAAAAAACAGAGAGGCAGAGGCACAGTTTCCAACCAAAGGAGAGTAAAAGGACTTGACAGTACAATCCTTGCATGACCCTGGGTTGGATCCTGAATCAGGGGATGAAAAGGTACTATAAAGGTCATTACTGTGACAATTGGTGAGATTGTAAAATAGACTTCTTAGAGAGTAGTACTGTGTTAATGTTAAATTTCTTGATAACAGTACTACAGTGACGTAAGAGAATGTCCTTGTTTTTAAGAAATTCACACTGAAGGGTTTAGGGATGAAGAAACATGATGCCAAAATTTTCAGCTGATTTAGAAAAAAAATATGTATATATCACATATATAGAGAGAGAAAGAGCAAGTGTGTCAAAATGTTAACACTTGGTGAATCTTGGAGAAGAATATAGCAATTCTTTGTATATTCTTGCAACCTTTCTTTTCTGGATATTATTTCGAAACAATAAGCTAAAAAATATTTACTTCCATGCCTAGCAAATGGAAAACCACAAAGGTAAAATGATAAGGATCGCCTTGGTGGTTAATATAAAGTGTAGTTATTAACACATACTTGGTGCTAGATGTCTTCAGGGAAATTGCTTATCTTCTTAACCTTTTGAGAAAGGGATCATCACCCGACGTGTACAGATGAAAACGATGAGGGCTACAGAGGTGAAATAAAACACTCAAGCAAATCGCTGAGTGGGATTTCACTCAGGTCTGTGTGACTCCAAAGCCTTCAGGTGCCACCAATTCCCTGGGATGTGACCCTGACAAAAACTGACCAGAAGAGAAGGTGACACTTATGTCCTCTTTGTTGTAAGCTGTTGGGTCTAATTCATCCTGCCTTTTCTAAGAACTACCTCTTGCTGCCTGCCTTGGAAGTAGTGAGTGGAGACCAAAAAACAAAAAGGGCAAGATGTGAGTTGAGTCTGGTGAGGAAGACAGTCCAAAGAACACGAGGGTGGATGTGGACAAGATCTACAGTGAGAAGCAAGGGTTTCTGGCAGCCCAGAGGAGAAGGAAGTTGATTCTGACTGCCCTGATGGCTTTGGGTAGCTTACTCTATTTCTGATGAGGATTGATGGATGTGAGAGAAGGGGCACTGGTGTCCAAGTGGACAGTATAACCTGGATTGGTACCAGTTCTGCCTCTTAGGAGCCGTGCAGATCTTGGAAAAGTTGGCTAAAATACCTGCAGGGTTGTTCTGAGAATTGGATTTAGTGTAAGTGAAATGCTGGTGTGACTGGTTCAGCATCTCTTTTAGGAGCTGGTTTGGCCTTTTGGGGTCTGGGAGTAGCTAAAAAGAAAACAGAGGTTGGTGGAGATCATATTGATGTTACTGTGTCTTTGGTCATCAAGGAAACTAGAATAGAGGTGTCCCCAGCCTGGTTCCAAAATGGATATTCTGAACCAAGCTTTAATACAGGAAAAAAACAAAAGAGGAATAATGCATTATTTCATAAACTCCTCTTATATGCAGGGAACAGGAATGAATGGTATCAGGAGAGAAAAAGAGAAGCATCTTAACACTCTACCTTCACCCTTAACTTGGGAGTACTTTTCCTGGGGCAGGGGAGGAAATCCTCCTAGCTTCCCTTTAAGAGTTCTCCATATGCCCATGAGCTGCAAAACATCCTGTTTTTGCCAAACTTCCTGGTCCCTAGGTTCCTCCCACAGAATTTGGAATCAGTACAACAGACAATACCCATAGGTACAGAGATGCAAAGGTGCCCACCCTAAGACAACACAGCCTGAGCACAGGTTTCACCAGCGATGGAAATGTCCACTGCCTGAGGGCTAGTGCTTAGTCTTGGAGCAGTCTGAACCTCAGTCTCAACCTGAAGCTTAAAAGAGGAGCCCAGGGCACTCCCATAACCCCACCAAGGGCGAAATATATAAGCTATGGCTGACTCATGAGGGGTACTCACAAAATGGAGATATTATTAAGTGAAGTCAGAATATGCCACCCCAAAATATGCTACTTTGGTATAAGGATTATTTTCAGTTAAAGGCAACTGAGAATCAATCAATACAGGAAGAGTTCTCTGCCCTTCCCTCGTATACCAAAATCAGGGCATACATTTCCCTTTGAGAAAGGTGCCCACTCTGTACCAGAAAAACAAAAGTGCCTCTTATTATCAAAGATAAGAAGTTGACACCAAGTTTAGTTTGCATAAACAGACCTTATTAAAATAGCTCTTATCTTCTATTAGTTCTCTCACATATTTCCTTGTCACTTTACCACAATTTATCATCCTTTGAAGCCCAAACCTCCTTTCCTTTGTTAAAATGGTACATAAGCCCCCAAGTCTAACTGCTTCTTTGAGTTTCACTCCTTTCCTGTGAACACCCATGCACCTAAACATTAATAAAAATTATGCTTTTCTCCTCTTAATCTGTCTTTTGTTAGTTTAATTTATAGACCCTCAATTACTGAGCCTAAGAGAGTAGAGGAAACTGTTCTTCTCCCCAACATATGCTTAATAATGATAAACTCAGACTTGCCTTGTATACGACTTCTTGTCATGTAGATGCTTTTTGTCATTGGGAGAATTCCAAGTGGATTAGTAAATTAATCTACAACTTAATCAGTTACAAAATGGAAACTTATCTGCTTTAAATTTGTCACTGATAGCCACTATTTCCTAAAAACTTATTATTGAAAAGACAACATATTATTTTTTAAATATTTATTTATTTATTTATTGGCTGCATCGGGTCTTAGTTGCAGCACATGGGATCTTTCATTGCAGTGCGCAGGCTTCTCTCTAGTTGTGGCGTGCGGGCTCCAGAATGTGCGGCTTATTAGTTGCGGCCAGAGTGCACGGGCTCCAGAGTGCATGGGCTCTGTAGTAGTGGCACGCAGGCTCTTTAGTTGTGGCACGCAGGCTCTTTAGTTGTGGCGCACAGGCTTATTTGCCCCGTGGCATGTGGGATCTTGGTTCCCTGACCAGGGATCGAACCGGCATCCCCTGCGTTGCAAGACGGATTCTTAACCAATGGACCACCAGGGAAGTCCCGACAACATATCATTATTAAAGAAAACTTTCAAAATAAAGAACAGTCTAATATTTGACTTTAATTTCTGCCTGTTTCATTCTAGAATATGATCACATCCATCCATGTCTTGGCACAGACAAACGTAGCATATATGCCACCTTAATCTGCTTTTCTAATCATAAAGATTTTTCTGGATTTCTACATAGTTTTCACAATGACTTTTTCCTTTCATTATTCATCATTCTTCAGAGAGCCATTACCTCCTGGGACTCCTGTGATGAAAGTACCATTGTTTGCTAAACCCCTAAAGGGGGGAATCATATAATTTCACCTTTTTATCTCTTGTAATGACTAGAGCAGTGCTGGGAATATGCTAGGTCCTCAGTAAGTGTTTATAGTGTTGAAAAAAACCAAAAATGTTAGTAGAAGGTAAATTCTGGGAATAAAGAACCCTGTTACAGGCTAAGAAGTCTAATCAGTTCATGCATACAATATAGCATAAATTTCCTGAAAATGCAACTAAAACTACATATATTATACTATTAACCACACGTGTGTCTCCATGTTCAACACTTCAAAGCAATATTGCAGTTGTACCTTTGATTGTATGCAGGCGATGTTCCTGACCACTCTTATACAGGAAATAAATATTTAGCAGTAAGAAAAAAAAATCTATTTATTGTAGCTTTTTTTGGGGGGGTAATCTATGTGGAAAATTAAATTATATAGATGGCAAAAAAGTTTCTGATAAACTGGCTTTATTGTCAATAACACATATGCTTTTATTAAACTCAGGTTTCTGTCTACCACTTTTTGTTAAGCAAATGCTTTTGTACCCTGAAAATCATGGGTGGACTTATAGTTGGAAAAAGTAGAAAACCCAAAAAGATTCCCCCTAGTTTTATCCACAACTCTGTAATACTATCACATGAGAATTTTTAAATACAGTGTCATGTGAAAAGAACCCTAGGCTATGCTTCAGAAGACCTGAGTTCTGTCTGTGGCTCAACCACCAACTTACTGCGTGTTTTTGTGGGGAGTTACTTCCTTTCTGGGCTTAATATTCCCATTTATAAAGAAAGAGTTAGGTTTGATGACCTGAGGTCACTTTCTGCCCAATGCTCTATGGCAAGTATATGTGATAGTACTAATTTATGCATTTACACTGAGAGTTGACTTAAACACAGTCTTTTCTTTCTTTTCATTTTGGAGGAAAGGAGATAGAAGATGCTGTGATCTGTTATTTGTCAAGTGGAGAATTGATATCCTATTGCAAGGTAACTGCCTCTGAGGAGGTTATTATAAGATCTTAAAGTGAGAGAAGGCTAGCCTAGTCTGCCAGAGGAGGTGGAGCTGCTTCTGATAGCAAAGGAGGCTCAAGGGGAACCAGCTGTCCAAGGTTGTCAGATACCTAGGAAGATAACTCACATTTCGGAAGATGTCCTCCCATCTTTCCTGTCTTTAAAGGAGTTCTGACTCTGTGCTGATGCACATCTGGGGACTGCATGATTACATCTCTCACGTAAAGCTCAGGCTAGATCTCTTTGCCAGATCAATTTCCTTGGATGCACAAATCAAGCAAAATATCTGTAACTGCCTGTTAGTTTGTTCCCATGAATCCCATGATTAACCCACTTAGCCAGAGACATTGGCCCAACGTGTTGTCCCAATCTGTGATTAGCTTGCCCACCCCGCACTCTGTCCTAACAACGGCAGTAGTTAGCTGTCCTGCCTCAACACCCCAGGCTCTTACTGTCCCCACTGACTGTGGTGCTGTGAGCCCATTTCAACTATAGTCAGTCCCCAGCACAGCACTTTATAAGAATTTCGGGGTTTCCTTCATCAATCTTTTTCATTCTGAGGTGAAGGGAAGTCTTCTGGACTCTTGGAGGGACATGACAGAGTTGGACTTACATGGGACTTCTCTGGTAGATCCAATCTAGCATTTCTGTGTCCTAGAGAATTTAAATTCTTTCTCTTACCTCTGTCAAATGTTTTTTTTAAAAACATGTCCATCCCTGAGGGTATTCCTTCCAGAACCTGGTGAATGTTTCCGTGCAACAGAAGGTGGACTTGGAAAGACCATTGATTCTGGGGGCCTTACATGACCTTGTCTGTGTAGTTTGGTACCTTCTTCTAGGATGCTAGGATCCCTGCTGTGTGCCCAAAGGTGAGGAACGAAGGCTTCTCTTTAACTCTGTCACAGTCTGTGTCTTTAGAGCCAGGGTATAGTAATTTGAATAAAGGCCACCCAAAGATGTCAAGTCCTAATCTCTGGAATTTGTAAAAGTAACCTTATTTGGAAAAAGGGTCTTTGCAGATGTCTTTAGGCCAAGGATCTTAAGATAGGGAGATTATCCTGAATTATCCAAGTGGACCCTAAATGCAATCTCATAGTAAAGACTCCTTGGTGTATAAATGAGCCCCAGAATCACCTCTTCCCAAGTCAAGTTGCTCAGTCAAACTTGGCCTCTACCAAGTGGCCCAGTTTTGTGGAGTTGAGGAAACATGCAGGATGGAGGCCAGCCCACTCCCCCTGACTTCCCTCAGCCCCTACTCAGTTACCCTGCATAAAGCAAGGACATCTGCGCCAAGTCCCATGCTGTCATTCTAGCCCATCCTGGAATTCGGCTTTGGGAGAATTCCACCAAGTCCCTTAGGCCTGCTTGGCCGAGCTGGGGAAGGGTCCACGGCTCCTTCCACAACTTCAGGTGAAACAGGTATCATAGTTCCCGCCCTCGTGATGTGACTCAGCAATATCTGTGGGCCCTGAGTCTCACTTTCTGTGAACCATTGATCTTTGCTTATCACATACAAAACTCATAAAAGATCTGAGGTTTTCCCCAAACTGCATCAGCATGTAAATGATGTGGGTGAGGGGAGTTACCTAGATATGAACTCAGGCACCAGCAGATATTTCTATGAGATGAGATTGCAGACAAAAGAGATTGGATGTAGAGGTCATGAAACAAGGCATACAGGAGTACATAAGCATTCTAAATTGCATCTAAAGAAAGAAGTTGAAGTGTAACAGTGATGGGCGTCATCCGCATGTGAGAATTCTTACCTCGCGCCCTGTGTTTCCACGAGGAACTTCCACATCTCTCCAGGAGGGGGAGCAGTATTGGAAAGGACAGCTCTGGTTCCACCTCTCTCCTCACTTCCTGCTCCTCATTGGAGGGTGATGAGCACCTATGATTGGCAGGTGGGGAGAGTTTGTCACTTGTTATCTGTTGGACCACAAAAGCCAGAGGGATGGGCCCCCTTTCTCTGTTGCCTTCCTGGGACAGCCTGAACCCCACAGTAAAGGTGTTTGTGGCTGTAGACCTTTGTGTAAGTTAACCAAGCTGGTCTGGTTTTGTCAGGCCCAGTTAGGTTCTTGCCTCTCGATATTGAGGCAAGAGACTCTCTTCCATGCAGATGACCGAACTTATCCCACTGGCCTGGTCTCAACCAGCAGAAATAAACCATGTGTTCATCACTTCACAATTCTGTTCCTGAAACACCTCTTCTCGCCACCGTAAGGAAGAATCTGTTGCGTTTCTACACACGAAAAATGAAATATCAGAAAGAGAAAGTTTAAAAAATTACCATTTAAAATTGCATTAAAAAAACACCTAGGAAAGGAGCTTTCCTGGTGGCGCAGTGGTTGAGAGTCCGCCAGCCAATGCAGGGGACATGGGTTCGTGCCCCGGTCCGGGAAGATCCCACATGCCGCGGAGCGGCTGGGCCCGTGAGCCATGGCCACTGAGCCTGCACGTCTGGAGCCTGTGCTCCGCAACGGGAGAGGCCACAGCAGTGAGAGGCCCGCGTACCACAAAAAAAACCCCAAACACCTAGGAATAAACTTTAACCAAGAAGGTGAAAGACGTATACTCTGAAAACTATAAAACATTGATGAAGGAAATTGAAGATGATTCAAAGAAATGGAACGATATCTCGTGCTCTTGGATTGGAAGAATCATCCCCCTGCCCCTGAACCCCAGACAACCACTGATCATTTACTGTCTCAATCGTTTTGCCTTTTCCAAAATGTCCTATCGTTGGAGTCATATGGCATGTAGCCTTTTCATACAGGCTTCTTTCACTTAACAATATACACTTAAGACTTCTATTTGTGTCTTGATAGCTGGTTTTCTAAAATCACTGAATAACATGCCATTATATACATTACCACAGTTTGTTTATCCATTCATCTATTGAAGGGCATCTTGGTTAATTCCAATTTTTGACAATTATAAATAAAGATGCTATAAATATTCATGCTCAGGTTTTTGTGTGGATATGTTTTCAACTCATTTGGGTAAAAATCAGGAGCATGATTACTGGATTATATGGTAAGCCTATTCTAGCTTTATAAAAAATTACCAAACTGTCTTCCAAAGTGATTATACCAGTTCGCATTTCCATGAGCAATAAATGAGAGCTCCTCTTAATCTTCTCCCTCTCCAGCATTTGGTGTTTTGATTTTAGCCATTCTTCCACATCACAAGTGTGTGGCAGTAACTCACTGTTGCTTTAATTTACAATTCCCTAGTGCAATAATGTTTTATCACATGCTAATTTGCCATCTGTATGTGTTCTTTGGTGAGATCTATTTTTTAATTTTTAGTTTTTTGTGTGTGCTGTCACTATATATGATTTTTAAGCATTTTTTTTAAAAAAAGAAGTATAGTTGATGTACAATATTACATATCACAGGTGTACACTATAGTGATACACAATTTTTAAAAGTTAGACACCATTTATAGTTATTATAAAATATTGGCTGTATTCTCCATGTGTACATGATATCCTTGTAGTTTATTTTATACCTAATAGTTCATACCTCTTAATTCCCTACCCCTCCATTGCCCCTCCCCACTTGCCTCTCCCCATTGGTAACCGCTAGTTTGTTCTCTATATGAGATCATTTTTTTAAACTTTTTAAATCACTGCAGGGTGCGATAGTAGACCCACCCCTATTCTGCCACTCACCACAGATAAGATACCTGCAGAGGAGCTGTTCTCGTCTGAGCAGAACACATGACAGTGCAGACTCTGAGAAAAGGGAATTAGCAACACTGAAAACCTCTGGAAAGAAGGCTCTAATTAAGGTATGTATTACTAAGCATCCTTGGGGAAGAAGGATGTACGAAGCAGGAACAGTTTTATGTCCCTGGGGGCAGGCAAAGGGAACACCATGACTTCAGAAATCTGGCACAAGAGGTGACTTTTTTTTTCTTTGCATATCCCCAGAGTTTACAAACCCTGCATATGTCTTAATAGCTGTCCATGGCTCTGGTGGAGGAAAGAAAGCCATGCCATTTTTCTCTGCAGGATGCTAGGAGGGTGTCAAAGCCCATCCAAGAGTGGGAAGGTGGATAAGAAAAGATCCCTCCTGTCACCAGGCATCTGGGGAGGAATCTGTCCATTTGCTGCATACAGTGCATCTGTGAGATAACGGGAAGACATGTGGGTATTATTCTCAAGGAACAAAGCTGGCAAGCAAACGTTCATCCCTAACTAGATGCTAACTTCAATGACCTCAGGCACGTCCCACCAACCCCTGAAAAGCGTTCTTAGCCCCCTTCCACAGAGGGGAACCTGAAACTCAGTTTGAAAAACAAGTCCAAGTTTACTCTGCTACAAACTAATCTAGAACTTGGAAGTCAGGTGGTCTAGATTCTAAAAGGTAAGAGCTTTTTACTCTTTTTTTTTTTTCTTTAAACACACGAAATAGAGAAATATGGAAAAGAACAAGGATTGGAGTAGACAGATGTGGTTTTTGAGTCCTGGCTCTAATCTCTCACCCTCTGTGTAACCTCAGGCACTGGACAGAAGCTGAGATTCGGTATAATCGTAACTGCAGGAATAGAAAGGAGATATTAGTGCCTGCTTCATAGGGATTCAAGAGGAATAAATGAGGTGATGCATCTAAAATTCCTGGTCCACTGTGATAAATGGTAGAGCTTGCTAATACTTTCCACAGATTTTAATGATAAAAGAGCACGGGGGAAGTGTGGAGTGGGCGTCAGTAGGAAGGATCTGGGGAAGAAAATGAGTTGAAGACCTCCTCATAGTCCAGGATCTTAGGAGAGCAGAAGAGAAGGACCATGAAATGGAAATTGTTTTTAAAAATAACTGTAAAAGACAAGCAGGGAGGAAGATGTAGGAGGGGAGACTGTTGTTTTGAAAGTTGCTGGCCACATAAAAAAAAAGACCCACCTCCGTTCTTCAGAAACTGTTTTAAAATCTATTTTGCGCACATAGTGAAATTAATATTTTTTAAATAGCTAACTTGCTTGGCATTTCAAATTATAGAAATGTGGCATAGTGGATAGGGATGTCTGAATGTTCAATAATCAAATGCCTCGGAAAAATAGTAAGTCTAGGTTGAAATTGCCTTGAATATAAATATCAGTTTGAGGAGAATGATCATGTTTTTGTTTGTTTGTTTTCTGAAAACGAATTTATTAATGTCTCTCTGTAAGTGAATCAAGTGGATGTACAGCAGCAAGAAACAGAGCACTGAAAATCAGCTATACCCCATTATAAAGAAAATTTTAAAAAAAAATCAAACACAGTGAGAGACAGATAAATACTTACAAAATACATTCAGGGGGTGTGATGCAACCAGGATTGACCACACTAAAACCACAGCTGGATGAGACCTAAGGCTGGACACTGGTGGGGCTGAGAGAATTGGTGAGGATGGGTCAACAAATGTAGCCACTTAAGAGTAATACTGCCTGCCCCCCATTCCATGGGTCCCAAAACTCCAGGTGCAGGGGAACCATCCTACCGCTGAAGCAAGCATGGGAAACCCAGAGGATGGTACATCGTCTGAACAGGAGAAGTGTGGAAAAGTTGCCTCATCTCATTTCCTGCTGCTCGCATTCTCCCCACCGGCCTCTTTCCTAACAATCTCCTCACTTAGGGAATGCGCACCTTCAACATCCTGTTTTGAACAGCTTGGAATTTGTCCAGAGGATGAAGGGGAAGGGGGGGAACCAATGAGAAACAAGCCCTAGGTGTTTGGACAGGTACATGTCACTCTAATTTCCAATCAGGAAGACGAATTGACCAAAGGCTCAGCTTGCCCCTGGAATCAGATTAGGGCTTGCAGCAATCCTGCTGTTTTGGGGCCAGTTCCTACAAAAGCAAGTTAAAAAATGGAGGTCAGGGGTACTGCAATTCACAAAGCTGCAGTGTTGTAAATGATACCTATCATCGAAAAATGTCTTGAGGAAAGTCATCGAAAGGGGCTTGAAAACAAGGCAGAATTGCAGGAAAGGGATTTCAAGAGGTTGATTCGAGTCGCCATTGAAGCACATGAAAAGCGGCTGAACTTCGCCATTGCTGCAGCTGGCCAAAAAGGGCATATGCGTCTTTCCTGAATATAAGAGAATGATCATGTTTTAAATGTTGAGTCTTCCTTTCACTTTATCTCCATTGCAAAAGGAAGGAAGGGAGGAAAAGGAAAAGAATCAAAAGCAAATATGGCAGTATGCTAGCAGTTGCTAATTCTGAGGGGTAGAACTATAGGTATTTAAGTTTTCTTTGCAAATTTTGGCTTTTCTTATCCCACACAACCCCTCTGTATTAGTCAGCCCAGGCAGTTTTCAGCTTTTAAAAAGTGCTAATAGGCTGTACTTTTTAGAGAAGTTTACAGAAAATTTACAAATTTGGGTAGAAAAGGCAGAGAGGTCCCATGTAGCCCCTGTATTAGTCTGTTTAAGCTGCCATCACAAAATGTCACAGGCTGGGTGGCTTAAATGACAGGGATTTATTTTCTCACAGTTCTGGAGGCTAGAAGTCCAAGAGCAAGGTGCTAACAAATTGGATTTCTGGTGAGAGCTTCTTGGGCTGCCTTCACACTTTGTCCTCATCTTACAAGGACACCAGTCCGATTGGATTAGGGCCCCATCTGATGATCTCATTTAACCTAAATTACCTCCTTAATGGCCTGTCTCCAAATATAGTGACATTGGGAGTGTCTTGGTCAGTTTGGGCTCCTATAACAGAATACCATAGACTGGGTGGCTGACAAACAACAAATTTATTTCTCACAGTTCTAGAGTCTGGGAAGTCCAAGATCAAGGTACCAGAACAGTCAGGTTCTGGTGAGAGCCCTCTTCCAGATTGCAAACTGCCAAATTCCCATTGTATCCTCACAAACCCTAGAGCAGAGAGAGGAAGCAAGCTCTTCTGTGATTCTTATAAGGGCACTCATCCCATTCATGAGGGCTCCACCCTTATGACCTCACCTAATCCAATCACTTTGCAAAGGCTCCACCTCCTAATTCCGTCACAATGGGGGTAGGGTTTCAACATACAAATTTTGGAAGGACACAGTTAGACCATAACAGGGCTTTAGAGCTTCAACACATGAACTTGGGAGGGGCGAGAGGCACAATTCAATCCATACTTTTAAATAAAAATATTGTTAAATGAATCTCTCTTAGGTGCCTCTGTGGCCAAGTCTTCCTGCCTTGATGGATTATACACTTGAGCCCAATGTGACAATAACTGACTACTACTATCCTGATATCATCTCAAGCCCCTGCAATGGGGAACTTATCCAAAGAGATAGCAAGTTGCTTCTTGCCATCTTTTACTGCCTCCTGTTTGTATTTGGTCTTCTGGGAAACAGCCTGGTCATCCTGGTCCTTGTCACCTGCAAGAAGCTGAAGAGCATCACAGACATATACCTCTTGAACTTGGCCCTGTCTGACTTGCTTTTTGTCTTCTCCTTCCCCTTTCAGACCCACTATCAGCTGGACCAGTGGGTGTTTGGGACTGTAATGTGCAAGGTGGTCTCTGGCTTTTATTACATTGGCTTCTTTAGCAGCATGTTCTTTGTCACCCTCATGAGTGTGGACAGGTACCTGGCAGTTGTCCGTGCTGTATACGCCATGAAAGTGAGGACGACCAGAATGGGCACAGCCCTGAGTCTGGCAATGTGGCTGATTGCCTTTGTGGCCACCAGCCCATTACTAGTATTTTACCAAGAGGCCTCTGATGATGGTGTTCTACAGTGTTATTTGTATTACAATCAAGAGACGCTGAAGTGGAAGATCTTCATCCACTTTGAAATGAATATCTTAGGCCTGTTGATCCCATTCACCATCCTTATGTTCTGCTACATTAGCATCCTGCACCAGCTGAAGAGTTGCCAGAGCCACAACAAGACCAAGGCCACCAAGCTCGTGCTCGTTGTGGTGGTTGTCTCTTTACTCTTCTGGGTCCCATTCAATGTAGTACTTTTCCTTACTTCCCTGCACAACATGCACATCTTGGATGGATGTGTCATGAGCCAGCGGTTGATCTATGCCACTCATGTCACAGAAACCATTTCCTTCACCCACTGCTGTGTGAACCCTATTATCTATGCGTTCATGGGTGAGAAGTTCAAGAAACACCTCTCAAATATTTCAGAAAAGTTGCAGCCACATCTTCCTCTACATAGGGAGACAAATCTCTAGGGAGACCTGGGAAAGGTCATCCTCCTATCAGCACCCCTCCCATTCCTCCAGTATAGACTACATTTTGTGAGGCAGGTGCCTTAGAGCAGCCCTCTGCCTCCATCACCCGTCTTCTTTCAGGAGACAAAAATGATTCACACTGGAGTCTGAGACTATGTGAAGGGAGACTCTTAGAAATTTGGCTACAGACACAAGACTTATTTCATGATATTCAAGGAATTCCTACTATTGCAAATTAATCTTCTCAACTTTCAAAAACTTTGTTACTATTTTCTGAAAAGAGTCTATATATTTCACTATGAATTGTAATGTTAGCTCTAGGGATTTTTTTCCCTTGGTTTTTGGAGTATCTTTATCAAATACCAACTTAAATTTTATCAAATGCTTTTTCCTTATCTACTGAAGTGATCATGTAGTTTTCCTCCATTATTCTGTTAATTTGGTGAACTATATTGATTGATTTTCTTATTTTAAATCAACCTGTATTTTCCCTGGAAAAAATGACCTCATGGTTATGATCATTTTAATAAATAATTGGATTCTCTTGGGATTTTCGTATCTGTGTTCATGAGAGATCTTGTCTTGTAATTTTTCTTTCTTATAATGTCCTGGCCAGGTTTGGCCCCAAAACAAAGGGTGGATTGTATTATACGTCAATTAAAACGTAATAAAAAAATGCAAATCCCCCTCCCCCACACACAACAAAACCAACCAACCAACCCGACAACTCTTCAACAGGGCCTGTAATACCCCGCAAAGATTGTCTCCCTTTTCTCTTTACTTGTGCTGGTCCAGCCACTCTGGCCTCCCTTCAATCCTGGGAGATTGATCTCCACGATTTATTCAAATGGTTCTTCCTCTCAATTTGTGTGTGTGTCTTTTTCTCCCTGAGCTCTAGTTAACTGAGTGTTAATACTTTTCGTGTCCATATCTTGTAGCTTTATTTTATATTTTCTGTTTTTTAAAGAGTTCTTTAATTTGCTCTTCCGATTTTCTAATTCATGTTTTAGCTATATTCCATCTATTATGCTCTCATTTCAGCTATTATATATATGTGTGTGTAGATATATATATATGTATATATATATATGTATATAATGTGCTCCTTATTTCAACTATTATATTTTTCATGCTGGCACAGTGATGGCCTTGATACTTGCTGGGTTGAAATGATGAGGTCAGATAGAATCATGCTGTGTGTAGCCTTTTTTTAAAAAAAATTTTATTGGAGTATAGTTGATTTACAATGTTGTGTTAGTTTCAGTTGTATTCCCCTCTGTTTCTTTTTCTTTTTTAAAAAAAATTATTTATTTATTTATTTTTGGCTGTGTTGGGTCTTCGTTGCTGCACACAGGCTTTCTCTAGTTGCGGCGAGTGGGGGCTACTCTTTGTTGTGGTGCGCAGGCTTCTCATTGCAGTGGCTTCTCTTGTTGCAGAGCACAGGCTCTAGGCGAGCGGGCTCAGTAGTTGTGGCTCATGGGCTCTAGCGTGCAGGCTCAGTAGTTGTAGCGCACGGGCTTAGTTGCTCCACGGCATGTGGGATCTTCCCGGACCAGGGCTCAAACCCGTGTCTCCTGCATTGGCAGGTGGATTCTTAACCTCTGTGCCACCAGGAAAGTGCCCCATCTGTTTCTTAAAAGGAATTCCTGACACCAAAGTCAGCCCGGTGGCTTTGTGTGTTCCTTGCTAAGACAGACCTCTACTCTTTGCCATTAGCTGTATGCAAAAGGATTTATATATTTGAAACAAATAATCAGCTGACTACTGGGCTATGTTGAGTCAGATTTAGATGACTCTGCTCAAGCCACATGCATGATGGCAGCTATCCTGTCCACGTAATAGATACCAAGATCAAGCCACAGCAAGTTCATTTAAGAGCGTGAACCAATTTTTAAGTATTTTGACAGATATACTTGCAGGTGAGATGATATAGGAGAAAATAATTATAATACATGAAAAACATGTTTTGAATTTTATAAAAGGCATTATAATTGGCCCTCACGTAGCTCTACTAATGGAGGAAACATATATAAATAATCTTAAACGGCAAAAGCAAAATGCCGTTAAACCCTAGGTCTGAAGTGCATTGGAGTTTACTTTCTCAAAGCAATAGCAAATTACCTTTCTGATAATAGATGGTTTTATTAAATATTAAAAGTGTTTACTTGAGTTCATCCTGACTTGTCCTGATACATCCTGAGTGGCAGGGGAGTCAACCTGAAATGGAACATTTGCTGGAAATAATTCACCAAACAAAGAATAATCCATATGTGTTTCATCTAGAGATTACTATTAAAAAGATGAAATGATGAGGTCAGGAGGGATATGGGGAAGGGAACAGAGGGACATTCACATTTTTGGGCACCTACTCTGAGCTGAGCACTTAACTGGAATTTTCTCATTAATCTACAAAGAGCCCTTTAGGATGATTATTGTTAACCTAAGAGGCTGCCAAATCAGAATCCCAGAGCATGATGTCTCCAAAGCCACGGAGCTCCCCCCTACCTCTTGCAAGTGCACTGTCTTCTCACACGTGCCCTGTGCTCCTCAGCTGGGCTGCCCCGCTGCCTGGCCTGGAGTAGGCTGAGTTCTGCAGGCCACGACTCTGAGTTCAGCCAGCCCCTCGGAGGGGCCTCCACCTAGGGCACCACCAGACTGGACCAGCTCGATGATCGGGGTGTGAATTGGGGAGGGGTCTCCCCTACGTGCTCCTGGACTGTTGCCTGCCAGGATTTTTCTCTCTCCAACCCAGCAAAGACCATTTGGAGTGGCCAACACTTGTGAAGTGGGATGTATCTCTGGATCTTGAACCATGCTGGCCTTTCCTGATAGGACATTGCAGGGGATGCCTCAGAATTCCTGTTCTGGACCCTGCTCCTCACTTACAAACCAGCCTGAAGTAACCTCTCTGCGTGTCAAGACAGTCATGTATAAGATGAGGTTGAAGATGGTGATGATGGTGCTTTCTGTCTTGCCTTCTCCGTAGGAATGCCTGATGTCCCACCTGTAACCTGTAAACATCTTTGTACACATAAAAGGTTAATTATTATTACTATAATAAAAATACACAGCACATAGCCTTCTACTAGCTGTGCAACTTTGGACACCTTACTTTAACTGTTCTGTGCTTCAGTTTCCCTACATGTAAAATGCAGATAGTAATAATGCATACCTCTGATTTCTGTGAGACGGTTGGTTATACAGGGTTATGCGCTGTGTCTAACGCCACCTACCGTTCACTAGCTGGCAGTAACAAGAGTCTCCTACAGCAAGATTGAAAGAATGGGAGACCATTCCTGTGTGTATCTGGTATATGTGCTTGGTATGTTAAGAATGTGTCTGTCAAGGAAAGGCTGAAAAACTGTTCGAGATTAAAGAAATATATGATCTTAAATTGGATTCTGGATCGAGGGGAAAATGCTCTGAAGGATGGTTTAGGAACAATTGGTGAAATTTTAATTTGGACTATTTATGAGATAGCATAAGTATTAAAAGCGATAAAACAGGGCTTCCCTGGTGGCGCAGTGGTTAAGAATCCGCCTCCCAATGCAGGGGACATGGGTTCAAGCCCTGGTCTGGGAAGATCCCACCTGCTGCAGAGCAACTAAGCCCGTGCCACAACTACTGAGCCTGAGTGCCTAGAGCCCGTGCTCCACGACAAGAGAAGCCACCGCAATGAGAAGCCCGCACACCGCAATGAAGAGTAGCCCCCGCTCTCCGCAACTGGAGAAAGCCCATACACAGCAATAAAGATCCAACGCAGCCAAAAAATAAAATAAATAAATTTTTTTTTTAAAAAGGCGGTAAAACAGAGAAACAGAACAGTGCCTGGGTACAGAAAGCACAACAATTAATGTTACTTGTTATTACCAACTAGGATATAAGCCCCATGAGGTCATCGACTTTATCTGTTTTATTCACTGCTGCATCCCTAAAGTCTGGAACAGTCTCTGGCACACAATATGTGCTTAATTAATATTTGTTGGATGAAGAAATGAACTGGTTCCTGAAACAAGACACAGTTAAGAACTGGGGTGAGGTATCAGGGCCATCTGTCCTCACACGCAGAGACTGAGGTTATCCACTCTGGTTCCTGGTCATTGTTTGTGACCCTGGTGACCCTAGATTGCAAAACATTCTGAGATTGATTCAATTGTTCCAGGCACGTGGTTCACACAAACAAAAATTCATCTGGCAGCTCCTGAAATCAAATGCATTTGTAACTTACTAACCTGTGATTACCGATGTCCCTTCTAGTTCTGCTCCCCACTGCTTTGCCTGGCAGTGGGAGAGGGACTTGGGATGCCCTGGCTGCCATCCTCTCTCTGCCCCTCAGGGGACCAACACAGGCTCTGATTGGCTGAGTCTGAGCCTCAGGCCAGTGCTCATCTACCAGGAGGAAGGCTTGCCTTTGTAAGGAGGTTCAGTTGGCACATCTCAGCTGGACATCATGCTGCAGAGAGGTCTCAGGTGGCTGGTGAGGCACCGACAGGCAGTACCCCTTCTCCCAGCCCTGGCTGGCCAGCCCCGGATGCTCAAGTCAGACTGGATGCCAGCCCGCACACATCACCGTGTGTACCCACGTCGTGTACAGGTGAGCTGTGAGTGTGGTCAGAGAGTCCCAGATTGAGGGAGGTGGAAGGAACCCTAGACTCCATTGACAGATGAGAAATCTGAGGCCTGGAGATACAAGATGGCCTTCCCAAGGCCACAGCAGAGCCTTAGAGCCAGGACTCCTGATTCTTAGAAGATGCTCATTCCACTTGGCCATTTCGTCCTATATTGAGGGGTGGACCCTCAAACTGGAAACTTAGAGACAACATCTGGAGGCTCCTCCAGTCTTACTGACCCTGCTGAACATTTCCCATGTGGGAAAGTTGGGTTACTGATTCCCCAGAACAAGCAGAATCCGGGAAAGAGAATCTGATTAGTGGCAACTCAAGGGAGAGCAGTGATGACAGCTTAATGTAGCATTTTCTGGACCAAAAAAAAAGGGGCATAATTAAAAGTGAATTGTGGCAAGAGGGAGGAGATTTGGGGATATATGTATATGTACAGCTGATTCACTTTGTTATAAAGCAGAAACTAACACACCATTGTAAGGCATTTATACTCCAATAAAGATGTAAAAAAATATACAGTTTTAAAAAGCACAAGCTTTGGAACCAAATAATATTCACTTTTTAAGTCTTCAGTTCAAAAGGAGATCACAGGAAGTTACAAAATACTCAGGTCGTGGGTAGATCTTAACGGTGCTGAATGGAAAAAGTAATAAATACAATGAAGACCTTAAATTTTTAAAAAAGTGAATTGTGGAACAGAGTCAAGATGGTGGAATAGGAGGACATGGAGTTCGCGTCTCCTCACAACTAGGGCACCTACTAGGCACTGAGAGTGGTCCTCGGACACCTAAGGGGATGGGAGGAATCCCTGCATGACCAGGTAGGATGTGGGAGGGAAGGAAAGAGGAAAGAAAGGTGGAGGTGTGACAGTACCCTGTGGGGGGCTGGGGAAGGGGAGAGGGTCCCACACTCGGAGGGGCCACTCACGGCGAAGGGATCAGCGGGGATAGAGAGGGACCTTAGGGGGATCAGGGGATTGGAGGGGAATGTAGCCAGCCTCTCCCCCACCCACTCAGGCCCTGGTGAGCCTTCTGGGGTCCCAGGCCTGAATCCCCACCCCCTGGGGCCCCCTCCGGCTGGGCAGGTCCCAAGCCTGACCCTCCTGCCCCCCCAGCCACCCCCACCCCTACCAACACCTCTTCCAGCTGTGCCGGCCCCAGCGGGGCTGCCCCTGACAGGGCTTCCTCTGGCCATGCGTGTACAGGTAGGTCAAGTGCCGCCTCCTCCAAGGCCTTCTCTGGCTGTGCCAGCCCCTGCGGGTGAGCCTGTGGAGGCCTGTGCCCCAGCTGACCTGCATGGGCATGTGTGCTCTGGGCCAGCTCCAGGAACAGACGCTGGTGAGAGGAACACATGCAGAGCTGGGGCTGGCACAGTGGGTCCAGAGATCTACCTAGAGGTCTTGGAAGCCTACTGGGGAGGCGGGGGTATGCTGTAGCTCACTGTGGGGGCAAGGACACTGATAGAGAAGGCACCAGGGAATTTTTTATTTTTTAATTTAAAAAATTTTTCATTTTCTTTATTTTCTTTTTTCTTTCTGTTGTTCTGGTTCTGTTTTGTTTTGTTGTTGTTTCACTTTTATTTATTTCTAATATATTTTTCATTTTTCTAATTTTATTTAATTTTTTATTCTTTGTTACTGTTCTGCTCTTTTCTGTTTGTTTTATGTTTTTGTTTGTTTTTGCTGTGCCACATGGCTTGTGGGGTCTTGGATCCCAGGCCAGGGGTTGGGCGTGAGCTCCTGTGGTGGGAGTGCTGAGTCCAAGCTGCTGGACTAACAGAGAACTTCAGGTCCCAGGGAATATTAATCAGTGTGAGGTCTCCCAGAGATCCTTATCTTGGCACAAAGACTCAGCTCCACCCAGCTGCCTGCAAACTCCAGTGCTGGATGCCTCAGGCCAAACAATCAGCAAGACAGGAACACAGCCCCACCCATCAAAAAAAATGAGATGCCAAAAAAAATATGTTACAGATGAAGGAGCAAGGTAAAAGCCTACAAGACCAAATAAATGAAGAGGAAATAGGCAACCTACATGAAAAAGAATGCAGAGTAATGATAGTAAAGATGATCCAGAATATCAGAAATAGAATGGAGGCATGGATCGAGAAAATACAAGAAATGTTTAACAAAGACGTAGAAGAACTAAAGAACAAACAAACAGAGATGAACAACACAACTGAAATGAAAAATACTCTAGAAGGAATCAATAGCACAATAACTGAGGCAGAAAAACGAATAAGTGAGCTGGAAGATAGAATGGTGGAAATAGCTGCTGAGGAGCAGAATAAAGAAAAAAGAATGAAAAGAATTGAGGACAGTCTCAGAGACCTCTGGGAAAAAATAAATGCACCAACATTCGAATTATAGGGATCCCAAGAAAAGAAGAGAAAGAGAGAGGGTCTGAGAAAATATTTGAAGAGATTATAGTCGAAAACTTCCCTAACATGGGAAAGGAAATAGCCACCCATGTCCAGGAAGCACAGAGACTCCCATACAGGATAAAACCAAGGAGCAACACTCTGAGACACATATTAATCAAACTAACAAAAACTAAATTCAAAGAAAAAATATTAAAAGGAGCAAGGGAAAAGCAAAAAATAACATAAAAAGGAATCCTCATAAGTTTATCAGCTGATTTTTCAGCAGAAACTCTGCAGGCCAGAAGGGAGTGGCAGGACATATTTAAAGTGATGAAAGTGAAAAAACTATAACCAAGATTACTCTACCCAGCAAGGATCTCATTCAGATTCAACAGAGAAATCAAAAGCTTTATAGCAAGCAAAAGCTAAGAGGATTCAGCACCACCAAACTAGCTTTACAACAAATGTTAAAGGAACTTCTCTAGGCAGGAAACACAAGAGCAGAAGAAGAAAAAGACCTACAAAAACAAACCCAAAACAATAAAGAAAATGGGAATGGGAACATACATATCAAAATTACCTTAAATGTAAATGTATTAAATGCTTCAACCAAAAGACACAGACTGGCTGAATTGATACAAAAACAGACCCATATATATACTGTCTACAAGAGACCCACTTCAGACCTAGCGACACATACAGACTGAAAGTGAGGGGATGGAAAAAGATATCCCATACAGATGGAAATCAAAAGAAAGCTATAGTAGCAATACTCATGTCAGATAAAATAGACTTTAAAATAAAGACTATTACAAGAGACAAGGAAGGACACTATGTAATGATCAAGGGATCAATCCAAGAAGATATAACAATTATAAATATTTATGCACCCAACATAGGAGCACCTCAATACATAAGGCAAATGCTAACAGCTATAAAAGGGGAAATCGACAGTAACAGAAAAATGGTGGGGGCTTTACCACCCCACTTACACCAATGGACAGATCATCAGGACAGAAAATTAATAAGGAAACACAAGCTTTAAATGACACACAGAACGATAGATTTAATTGATATTTATAGGACATTCCATCTGTAAGCAGCAGAATGCACTTTCTTCTCAAGTGCACACAGAACATTCTCCAGGATAGATCACATCTTAGGTCACAAATCAAGCCATCTTAAATTTAAGAAAATTGAAATTCTATCAAGCATCTTTTCTGAAAACAGTGCTAAGAGTTTAGAAATCAATTACAGGGAAAAAAAACTGTAAAAAAACACAAACACATGGAGGCTAAACAATACACTACTAAATAACCAAGAGATCATTGAGAAAATAAAAGAGGAAATCAAAAAATACATAGAAACAAATGACACTGAAAACACAAAGACCCAAAACCTATGGGATGCAGCAAAAGCAGTCCTATGAGGGAAGTATATAGCAATTCAATCCTACCTCAAGAAACAAGAAAAATCTCAAATAAACAACCTAACCTTACACCTAAAGCAACCACAGAAAGAAGAACAAACAAAACCCAAAGTTAGTAGAAGGAAAGAAATCATAAAGATCAGAGCAGAAATAAATGAAATAGAAGAGAAGAAAACAACAGCAAAAAAATCAATGAAACTAAAAGCTGGTTCTTCAAGAAAATAAACAAAATTGATAATACTTTAGCCAGGCTCATCAAGAAAAAAAGGGAGAGGATTCAAATCAATAAAATTAGAAATGAAAAAGGAGAAATTACAACTGACACCACAGAAATACCAAGGATCCTAAGAGACTACTACAAGCAACTCTACGCCAATAAAATGGACAACATGGAAGAAATGGACAAATTCTTAGAAACATACAACCTTCCAAGACTGAACCGGGAAGAAATAGAAAATATAAACAGACCAAGCATAAATAATGAAATTGAAACTGCAATTAAAAATCTTTCAACAAACAAAAGTCCAGGGCCAGATGGCTTCAGAGGTGAATTCTATCAAATATTTAGAGAAGAGCTAACACCCATCCTTCTCAAACTTCAAAAAAATTGCATAGGAAGGAACACTCCCAAGCTCATTCTACGAGGCCACCATCACCCTGATACCTAAACCAGACAAAGATGTCACAAAGAAAGAAAACTACAGGCCAATATCACTGATGAACATAGATACAAAAATCCTCAACAAAATACAAGCAAACAGAATCCAACAACACATTAAAAGGATCATACATCATGATCAATTGGGATTTATCCCAGGGATGCAAGAATTCTTCAGTATACGCAAATCAATCAGTCTGATACACCATATTAACAAATTGAAGAATAAAAGCCATGTGATCATCTCAATAGATGCAGAAAAAGCTTTTGACAAAATTAGACACCCAATTATGATAAAAAAAAAACTCTCCAGAAATTGGGCATAGAGTGAACCTACCTTGACTTAATAAAGGCCATATATGACAAACCCACAGCAAACATCATTCTCAATGGTGAAAAACTGAAAGCATTTCCTCTAAAATCAGGAACAGGACAAGGATGTCCACTCTCTCCACTCTCATTCAACAGAGTTTTGGAAGTTCTAGCCACGGCAGTCAGAGAAGAAAAAGAAATAAAATGAATCCAAATTGGAAAAGAAGAAGTAAAATTGTCACTGTTTGCAGATGACATGATACTACATGTGGAAAATTCTAAAGTAGCCACCAGAAAACTACTAGAGCTAATCAATGAATTTGGTAAAGTTGCAGGATACAAAATTAATGCACAGAAATCTCTTGCATTCCTATACACTAACAATGAAAGATCAGAAAGGGAAATTAAGGAAACAATCCCATCTACCATTACAACATAAAGCATAAAATACCTAGGAATAAACCTACCTAAGGAGGCAAAAGACCTGTACTCAGAAAACTATAAGACACTGATGAAAGAAATCAAAGATGACAGAAAGAGATGGAGAGATATACCATGTTCTTGGATTGGAAGAATCAATATTGTGAAAATGACTATACTACCCAAAGCAATCTACAGATACAATGCAATCCCTATCAAATTTTCAGTGGCATTTTTCACAGAATTAGAACAAAAAATTTTACAATTTTTATGGAAACACAAAAGAACCTGAACAGCTACAGCACCCTTGAGAAAGAAAAACGGAGCTTGGGGAATCAGACTCTGAGAGTTGAGACTATACTACAAAGCTACAGTAATCAAGACAGTATGGTACTGGCACAAAAACAGAAATATAGATCAATGGAACAGAACAGAAAGCCCAGAGATGAACCCACACACCTAAGGTCACCTAATCTATGACAGAGGAGCCAAGAATATACAATGGAGAAAAGACAGTCTCTTCAGTAAGTGGTGCTGGGAAAACTGGAGAGCTACATGTAAAAGAATGAAATTAGAACACTCCTTAACACCATACACAAAAATAAACTCAAAATGGATTAAAGACCTAAATGTAAGACTGGACACTACAAAACTCTTAGAGGAAAAAATAGGAAAAACACTCTTTGACATAAATCACAGTAAGTTCTTTTTTGACCCACCTCCTAGCATAATGAAAATAAAAACAAAAATAAACAAATGGGACCCAATGAAACTTAAAAGCTTTTGCACAGCAAAGAAAACCATAAATGAGATGAAAAGACAACCCTCAGAATGGGAGAAAGTATTTGCAAACAAAGCAACTGACTAGGGATTAATCTCCAAAATATACAAACAGCTCATGCAGCTCAATATCAAAAAAACAAACAACCCAATCAAACAATGGGCAGAGGACCTAAGTAGACATTTCTCCAAAGAAGACCTACAGATGGGCAAGAGGCACATAAAAAGATGCTCAACATCACTAATTATTAGAGAAATGCAGATTAAAACTGCAATGAGGTTTCACCTCACACTGGTCATAATGGCCATCATCAAAAAGCTACAAACAGTAAATGCTGGAGTGGGTGTGGAGAAAAGGAAACCCTCTTGGACTGTTGGTGGGAATGTAAACTTTTTTTAATTTATTTTTTTTCAAGCCACTGAATAAACTTTTTATTTTATATTGGAGTATAGCCAATTAACAATGTTGTGATAGTTTCAGGTGCACAGCAAAGCAACTCAGCCGTACATATACATGTATCCATTCTCCCCCAAACTCCCCTCCCATCCAGGCTACCCATAACATTGTACAGAGTTCCCTGTGCTATACAGTAGATCCTTGTTGGTTATCCATTTTAAATATGGTAGTGTGTACGTGTCGATACCAAACTCCATAACTATCCCTTCCTCTCACTCTTCCCCCCTGGTAGCCATAAGTTTGTTCTCTAAGAATGTAAATTGATACAGCCACTATGGAGAACAGTATGGAGGTTCCTTAAAAAACTAAAAATAGAGGTACCATGTGATCCAGCAGTCCCATTCCTGGGCATATACCCTGAGTAAACCATAATTCAAAAAGACACATGCACCCCAGTGTTCATTGTAGCACTATTTACGATAGCCAGGACATGGAAGCAACCTAAATGTCCATTGATAGATGAATGGATAAAGAAGATGTGGTACTTATACACTATGGAATATTACTCAGCCCAAAAAAAGGAATGAAATTGGGTCATTTGTAGAGACGTAGATGGACCTAGAGTCTGTCATACAGAGTGAAGTAATTCAGACAGAGAAACAGAACTATCGTATATTAACGCATATATGTGGAATCTAGAAAAATGGTACAGATGAACCTATTTGCAGGGCAGGAATAGAGACGCAGACATAGAGAATGGACGTGTGGACATGGGGCAGGGAAGGGGGGATGAATTGGGAGATTGGGACTGATGTATGTGCACTGCCATGTGTAAAACAGATAGCTAGTGGGAACCTGCTGTATAGCACAGGGAGCTCAGCTCGGTCTCTGTGGTGACCTAGATGGGTGGGATGGGGTGGTGGGTAGGAGGGAGTTCCAAGAGGGAGGGAATATATGTATAAATATAGCTGATTCACTTCATTGTACAGCAGAAAGTAACACAACATTGTAAAGCAGCTATACCCCAATAAAAAAATGAATTGTGTGCAAATTAAATGCTCAAAAGTAGCGTCGATTGGATGTCACCCCTTTCATCATTTCATAAGATGAGTAAACTTATTCCAAAATATTTTGAGTTCAGGTTTGGCTTCATATGATCAGTACCAGGAAAGAATTCTTTGGAATCAAACTTGAGAAGGAGAGACTTTTCCTGTTGGATTCAGATGAAACTAACATCTTAGAATGCTTGCTCTGGGCCAGGTACTGAGCCAGGTACATTCCAATATCATGACTGCATGCAGTCCTCACAGCAACATACAGGGCAGGTGGTGTTATTCTCATTTTACAGATTTAACAACTGATGCTCAAAGCAGTTAAAGGACAAGTACCATTCAGTGCAGTGTATTAACGGGAAGAAGTTAGGGAGACAGAATTCAAATGCCACTCTACCCTCTACTAGCTGGCAAAAAGCTCCCTGCAAGAGGGCAGTAAGGATCGGGGACCATTCCTAGGTGTTGTTAGGCTTTTCCCCCCCTTAAAAGCCTGTCTATCTATAAATAATATAAGAATCTGTACTTTCTCCATCTGTGTAGGTAAGTAAGAGCGTATACAGGGAACTGTGAGTAAGCCAGTAACTAAGCCAGAAAAAATGTAGAAACTGTACAAGAGCGAGAAGGACTGCTTGGCACTGCTGATATGAACAGTAGCCAGGTGGAAGGTACAAGAAAACGTTGCCATATGATGGATTTTCCAAAACCCTGGGAGGAGGGTTGGCCACCTAGACCTGGTCCTCCTCTCCTCTGTCTGCCGGAAAAGGGAGTCTCTGGTGGAGCCCCCAGCTGTAATGGGACAGTAAAGAGGCCTAATAAACCAGAGAGTCAACCAAGGTGAACTGTGTTGGGAGAAGATCCTGGAGGACATGGGGGAGCAGGAGGGGGAAACAGCCGGGAAAAGACCGTGTCTTTGAATTGTTTATCAACCAGGCTCCCAATGTCATTGAGGCTTGACTAGACTACAGGTTTCCATGTGCAAGTAGGAATCCTTCTAACAAGGAAATCTGACCATTTCATTCTCCTGCTTATAGCTCTTCTGTATAAAGCCCAGATTCTTTAACATGGCAGCTTGGGCCCTAGTTTTTCTCTCTGACCTCCTCCCTTGCCCCCCTTCCCTACCACTAGACCTTTCCACTTGTACAGTTCTGGAAACATGCTCTCTCTCATCTCTGGGCATTTATTTGTACAGGCTCTGCCTGGTGAAAACTGCCCCATCTATTAAATACATGCATAAATGAATGAATCAAGTTGGAATTGGATCAGGCATAGTCAGCTACCTCTTTTGGATTTTCCAGGTCTCAAGTAGCCACCTCCATTCCAATACAAAGGATTATTCCCTACCCAACGCCAGCTGGAGCCCCATCATGGTGAGGCTGTACAATGAACACATGGAGAAGTTGGTGGATGGGACGGGGACGAGACTTCCAGGTTATTTGCACTCTTTGCAGTTCCTTAAAGAGGCAGACTTAGCTAGGATCACTAAAGCTATCCCTGGTAAGTTCACATCCCTATATCAGGAGCACTTAACCTCGGCTGGAGCAGGGCTCTGGTTAGTGCAGGACTGTTGGCAAATCTTTGCTTATGTGTGTGCATTTTCCTCGAGGAGCTCTGTGCCCCAGCCCAGTTCCAGCACCTCCTGTGTGGGCTGCATTAGCCTGAGAGTCAGGTGCAAGGCAGTCTGGGCATGGTGATCCTAGACTCACACAATATTAGGCCAGAAAAGGAACATGGAGGCCACCTTGTTCAACCTGCTCATTTTACAAGAGAGAAAACTGAGGCCTAGATAGGTGATGAAGTGAGTTTTTGGCAGAGCCTGGACTAGAATCAGGAATTCCTGACCCCTGGGGCAGTGCTCTCTCCACCCGTGTCTGCAGTCACCCCGGCATCTCCTTATACCTGCCAGCCCCATCCTCTCTTGTAGACCAGACAGGTGCAGTCTCAGTGAGGAATTGGGAAGAGGCGGTGCCTGGGATTAAGGACCAGTGCCTTTACCCTGGTACACACAGGGTCGGAAGCTCAGTGATGCAGCCAGGGGGCAGTATCTTACTGACCCCTGAGGCCAGAAGCCAGAACCTGTTATGGACTGGACTCATGCTCCCTCTAGTGGTCAGTTTGAGCTGAGCTCTTGAACCAGTGAAGGACATCAGATGGAAAACAAAGACCGGATCCCGCATTGCAGAGACAGGAGCCAGCCGAAGTCTTCTAATTTTATATACCTAAGCTGTCATTCGAAATTCTGCTTTGAGATTCTTGGTAAAAATGCAGGTGTTTGACAAGTCTTGGATTTTATATATTGGAGGCTTTACCTCTAATTACGTCCTCTAAATTATCCCCAATTCAAGTCATACTGTATAGACAAATTTCTCTGAAATCTCAGACCTGTGGCAGTGAGAGGGGACATATATACTTAATTTACAGAAAGGACTTTTGCCTGCCTATTCCTTGATCTGCCACAATCAATGCATTCAGATTAGTATTTATTATTCAGTTGATAGGAGCACTGGTGTCCCAAATTCACAGGCAGTTCACCTCTCACTGTCCCTCACACTGCTGATCTCATCCCTTCCTTGGAAGCTGCTCGTCTCCCTCAGAGGTTTATGGGGCCATCCCGGGGGGTGCGGATGGGAAGCTGAGGGCAGTGGGTTTCCTGAGGACCTCCTCCGGTTGGATGCTTTCTGCCCTGGAGACCGCACCGTCCCAAGGGTCAGACTCCAGCCCGACGTCTTTCTCACCGACTCAACTCTACTCTCCAGTCCAAATGGTAGAAGACACCCGCCACTTCTTCTGGATCACAGAGATGAAGAAACTTGGCTTTGAGTACATCATCTTCCATGGTGCCTCGGAGAAGAAGTGCATCTGCTTGCTCCAGCCTGAGCCCCTCCTGGAGGGGCTGCCTGAGTGAGGCACAGAGAGCCATCGCAGCCAGTAGCTCAAATGGGCTTTTTCTTGGTCAAAGAGCAGGGAGGGGTGGGGTTGAGAGGACAGTTGGTGGGCCCATGGCTGCCTTCAGCAGGTTCTTGTTTACTGCAGCTTTATTCTACTGACCCCCTGGGTAGGGAGGCTCCGCCAGCCCCTCGGTCACCCACCCGAGGTGTGGCCTCTCCCTGTTAGGGACTTCCTGAACCTCCTAAATGGCAGTGGAGTAAGCAGTGGACATTGGAAATAAGAAGGGGGAAAAACTATTCTTGTTCAGTGGCCAGTATATGCCAGACCCTGCACATGGAGATTTGGCTGTCTTAATTTAATGCCCACAAAAATTCTTAGGAGATATTCCTATCTTACGGATGAAGAAACAGATGCCCCAAGTGGTTCTCTGACTGAGGTCACATGGCTAGAAATGTGAGATTTAGAGTTAGTTCTCTCTGCCTGCAAAGCCCATGCTGTTTTCACTGCACCTTTCTAGTTCCCCCTGAGACCAACCCAAGAGGGAACACAAGATTCATCAGACTTTGTGGTTGGAGCTGGTGGTGGGGTGGGGAGTTTCTTCTGCTTTAATTTATTCTCTTCTAAGCAGGTGTAAGTTGCTTCAGACAGCCTTGTTTGCTTCCCCTGCATTTCCTTGCTCTTACGTCTCTGCTCTACCCTGAGAGATGCAAGAATCTTGTTCTGGATTGCAGGGAACCCTTCAGCATGTCACCTCACTGGAACCTCGCCGTGCGGAGTGGAGTCCTGGGTGACTCTTTCTTTCCCTTTCTCCCCTCGTCTGCCCCTTGCAAGGTTATCCATGGTGGTGCACTGGGGACCATGACAGACACGTTTTTCATGACGCTGTACAACAGTGCCAATGCAGTCTTTACAGGAACCATGACCATCACCTTCAAGAGGTCTGTTTCCTTGCCTGGGTTCAAGTTAGGAGTAAGCTGGCATGGGGTTATTCCATGTGTTGCGATGGAAGATGAGGGCTCATGTAGCAATCCTGAGTGCAAAGAGGAGTTTCTACTTTTGCTTTTCTCAGGACCAATCTAAACTTGTTAGATGTTCCTTTTTCATCCAAGGACAAGGTGATAAGCTTGAAGATGGGTTATGTGTTCCAACATAAAGATATTCTACATGGGATGATGATGAACTACTTTTGGCTGCCTTTGATTTAGAGAAAGGCAGCCCACGTGCCTGTAAATATTTACTTTAGTCCACAAATAATTATTGGGCCCCTACTGAAATGATAATTCCTGGTATTTGATTAGTCTCTTGCGAAACACGCACACATTATTTTGTTCAGTCTTCACTATAATCCTGGGAGGTCGGTACCTCCAACTTGACAGATGAAGAAGCTGAGGGGAATACACAGCTAGCAGGTGACAAATGCAAGGGCCCCTGATACCTTGGAGTAGAACCCCAGGACCTCCACTCCGGCAGCCTCATCCTCCCACAGGGTCATCCCTCCCTTTCTCAGGAGACCAGCCCACCAGCCGCTCTCCCCCATTGCTCTCTCCTAGACCACTCATTCTCGGCTCAGTGGTGAGGCTGGAGGCAAAGGTCACTGGCATGGAAGGAAGAAAGGTGTTTCTGTCTTGGGAAGCCCAAAGCAGTGACAGGACCGTCTTCTTTGCCAAAGCTTCTGGTAAGGCCATTAGAATTCTTTTTTCCTCCTGTTTGTGCCCATCCTTGTGACCGGGCACAGAGGGTGACTTTCCACACTGCTGAGGGCACTGCCTACCCTGGGAGACTCTTAAGGCTGCGTGTTTGGGGTTGGAGGGATGCTCTCATGGAGAGGAGCCTCTATAAGTTGTAGGATAGAGGCCATCATAACACACCCATTCACCTCTCTGGGAGGCCAGTGTTGTCCAGTAGAAAAGTAGTTCGAGGCACAGGTGCAATTTTTAAAAATTTTATTGAAGTATAGTTGATTTACAATGTTGTGTTGATTTCTGCTGTACAGCAAAGTGACTCAGTTTTACATACATATGTTCTTTTTCACATTCTTTTCCATTATGCTTTATCACAGGATAACAAGTGTAATCTTGTGTTCTAGTAGTCATATGAAAAAAGCAGAGATAAAATTAATTTTAATAATTATTTCACCTAATTCAATACACCCAAAATATCATTTCAACATGTAATAATGTAAAAATTATTCATGAGATTATTTTATCTTATTGTCACGTCTTAGAAATCCAGCGTGTGGATAACTTACAGCACATTTCTGGCACGAAATTTTCAGCGTTTAAAGGGAAATGTGGATCTGCCAAGACAATAAAGTTGTGTTTAATGGAAAAATATTCCACACTGCTTCGGGTTTTAATACAAATTAATTACAATTAAATCAAGTCTAGAATTCTGGTCTTCAGTCACACTAGCCACACTTAACGTGCTCGATAGCCACAGTTGGCTACTGGCTACCGCATTGGGCAGAGCGAGTCTGGACTGTAACTACCTTCAGACGTGGCGCCGAGAAGCATACCACCCTGCAGAAGCCCGATGCAGCTCCGGGCGCAGGGAAGCCCCGATCCTGCAGTTCCGGAGGTCTCCACGAGGTGGTACTAAGGAGCACACCCTCGCCAAGCGCGACCCGCGTCCAACCCCGGAAGCTAAATTCCGGCGTTATATCTAGTTCCTCCGGCTTTCTCCACTCCCGGATGAACCCTGTCTAATACTCTCAAGTCCTGAAGACGGCGACGGGACAGGATGGGCAGGGCAGCAGAGCCTCGCAGTCTGCTGAGCTAGTGAAGAGCGGCGCCTGGAGCCACTCACGTGCGGTGGGCGCGCAGGTGCCGACCCTCGACCAGCGCAGACCGCAGAGAAGCCCCACGGTAGAACGCGTCGCCCGGCTACCGCCATCGCGTCGTCTTCTCTAGGATCGTCAGGGCCGGGCCTGAGCTCCCACCGACGGCACCCCGGGCCCAGTGCAGTCGCAGGCCTCCCTTCCAATGATTCAGAAGTCACGCCCGGCGCTGCTGCAGCCTCAAGATGTCGGAGACAGGGTGGAAACGCTTATGGTAACCTGCGGGGAAGGGAAGGCAGGGGTTCCGGCATTGCCGGCTCGGGGAGGGAAATTCGGAAGGTTGCCGAGGGTCAGCGGCCCTCGGGGAACCTTTTCAGCCTCCGGGATGCGCGCATAACCGGTTGGGGACGTGGCGGCAGAGATGGAGTTTGACTAAGGGATTAAAAGAGGGGAGGAAGGAGAGAAGTTGCAGTCCAGTCCTTGGGACAGGCAAGCAAAGGTCTCGCTCCTGTATTGGTAATCTGGGTAGAGGTAGGCGGAATTGCTGGGGCCTTGGCCGGTGTCGGGGGGGAATGTGCCCGCGTGGTCCAGAGCGAGGTGCGAGCGCTACGGGACGTTGCTTTGAGTTGGATGTCTAGAATGACAGGTGGGAGGACACCTGGGTAGATATTTGGACCATTGCAAAGCCCGGCAATAACGCTAAGCCTGAGGAGCGATCGTTGCTCGAGCGAGGTGGGTCAGGGCTGCACAGCGCCCGCGGGCTGGACCAGGTGGACCCTCCCGGGAACCGGTGCGGTTTGCCCTCGCCACGAGGCCACGCCCCTCCCGCGCCTGGATTGGCTGCCATGTTCGCGCCGCGGGGCTGCCATTGGTGGAGGCGGAGGCTGGGCTGGGCCGGCGAGGAAGGTCTGGCTGAGTTGCCGCGCGGTGGGTGGAGGCGGGGATGCGGCTTCGCTTTAGGCCGGGAGGGACAGTTGGCCGCGGCTACTTTTCTCCCTGAGGTCAAGGACACGGCCCACCTGCGCCGGGGGCAGGGCAGGGGTGTGGGGTTTTTTGTTTTGTTTTGTTTTTTATCTTTAACAAAGGTGGAGGCGGGGACCGTTTACATCTTATAACATGTGCTTACATATTTCTTTTTGGGTCCTCCAGCTCTGGCCTGGAGATCTGAATTGGATTTAGGATATAGTTTTTTTAAAGGGGAGTAGGAGTTGCTTGTGGAACCTGTTTGCTAACTATTCAAGTGCTGCTTATTGCCTTTATGTATCTATGTATCATTGTTTGGTTGTTTTTGCCCTACCCCCCTCAAAAAACAAACAAATAAACAAAAAAGCCAGCTGTATTACTCGTTTTATTTACCTTGAATAAATTTGGGCTGTTTAGGAAAAAAAAGTCAAGCATGCCTTAAAGGGTATGCCATCCACCATTGACAATATCTTAAAAATGAAAAGTGTAAATTCTATTTTTTTAAAACAATTATGTTACCTGTTTTGTTTTGTTTTGTTTTTAACTATCAGAGGTTAACCTATACTGCTGTTTTATATTTTGCATCTGTTCTATGCTATTGGACCTGGAAAATTACAAAGTTAAAAAAGTTATGGGCTCTATGCATGTATCCACAAATATTTTTTAAGCCAATAAAATGTTCAAGCAATGTGCTGTAAAAATAAAAACATTAAGAAAATAGTTCCTGCAGTGGAGGACAGTGTGTTGGGCTTTGGGGAGCAGGATACAGTAGTTCCATACACAACCTGTGAGAGCCTTAGAGAGGCAGCTCCAAAGAGAACTGCTTAGAAGCTGTAACTGCCGGCCATTCCTACAGCCTTACTGGAGCAAAGGGCTGGGGGGAGCCAGGGGAGAGTCCCCTGTCCAGGGATGTGGCCTGCAGGGCCCTCTAAGCTTTATCCTGTGGAATTGTGCTCAAGGGAGAGCCATGTGCAGATTTCCTGTTAGATGAAGTGATTCGTTCATTTTTTTTTTTTTTTTAATTTACTTTTGGCTGCGTTGGGTCTTCGTTGCTGTGCTAGGGCTTTCTCTAATTGCGGCGAGCAGGGGCTACTCTTCGTTGTAATGAGCGGGCTTCTCACTGCGGTGGCTTCTCTTGTTGCAGAGCAGGGGTTCTACGCCTGCGGGCTTCAGTAGTTGTGG
This sequence comes from Orcinus orca, assembly GCF_937001465.1. Taxonomy (NCBI): domain Eukaryota; kingdom Metazoa; phylum Chordata; class Mammalia; order Artiodactyla; family Delphinidae; genus Orcinus; species Orcinus orca. The sequence goes on from NC_064568.1 coordinate 43,223,382, forward strand.
CGCACGGACTTAGCTGCTCCGCGGCATGTGGGATCTTCCCGGACCAGGGCTCGAACCCGTGTCACCTGCATTGGCAGGCGGATTCTTAACCACTGTGCCACCAGGGAAGTCCCTGATTCATTCATTCTTGATTGTTGAGCACCTGCTGTGGACCAGGCTCCGTGGTCAGTGCTGGAGGAACCACCATGAACAGGACAGTCCAGGCCTCCTCTGTCCTTGACCCTCAGTCATAAGGCAGGTGGGCTCCAGCGCCGTGGAAGCACTGAAGAGGAGCACTGAATGCGAGTGTGGGGTTAGGGTAGATCAATGGCAGGGTGTTCACTGGGATGGAGCGCCCTGGAGGAGAGGCACATGGGGGGTGAGAAAGAAAGATGAGTTCAGGTTTAGAAATGTCAACCCGCGGTGCCTGTGGGACATCGGATTAAGTGGATACGGGAGTCTGCAGAAGACAGCTTGCAAGTGTGGACAGAAGGGTAGAAAAGAAGAGGCTCTGCATGTGAAGGCGGAGAGGCCGGGGAAGTGGGAGGAAGATCAGGACGGTGTGAATCCCAGAAGCCGGAGGCAGAGCACATTTCCAGAAGGAGCTGGTGGTGGTCAACAGCCAACAGCAGAACACTGCTGAGCTGCCTGGGAAGTGCCCTGGACTGTCACTTAGACTGGGAGGAATGGTGAAAAAAGCATGAACTTTGAGTCTTAGCCAATGGCTTCAAACCCTGTGACTTAGGATACGTTGTCATCCCTGTGAGCTCCAGTTTCATCTGGAAAATGGGTTTGAACATCTAGCTGTTACGAGCATTGTGAGATTTCGAGGTGCTGTATATGGATGCCTCACCCCAGGCTGCTCTGGTAGCGGGGGTTGGCACTGCTGAGGCTGGAGACCCCCAAGGAGATCACTAGGATGGATCGGTGGGGGGCAGGCTCTGGGAGGAATGAGGGGTCATCAGTAGGAGTTGGTCATGAAACAGTAGGTAGACCAAGGAGTCTTATTTGTCTCCCAAATGTCCTGCTGGGACATGAAGGAGAGGCAAGCGTGTGGAGAACCGTGGACAGAGTTTCCATTAGGGGATGTTGAGTTTGAGATGCCTACAGGCCATTCGAGGGGACGTGGGGGAAGCATGGGGACAGTGGACTCGGGAGAGAGGCTGCAGTGGGCTGGAGGTGTGGGCGTTGCCGGCATGTGTGCGTGTCGAGCATGGTGTGGTGTGGAGATGAGGGTGCCCTGAGAGGCCGCAGCTACGGGGAGATAAGAGGAACAGCAACATCTGTGGCTGGGGAAAGGAGGCTTAGAAGGGCAGCCAGAAACCACAAAGAGAGGAGCGGTGATCAGCTGTTTCAAATGCACCAGAGAGGCCAAGTAAGAGAAGGCCACAGATGGGAAAGGGGTCCTGGGATATGGCAGGTCCTTGGTGAGGCAGCTTTAGTGGAGGGGCTTTACCTGGATGGCAGACTGGGGAACCTGAAGGGTGACTAGTGAAGAGGGAGTGGAGATGATGTGGCATCAGGCTGGAAATATGGGGGGCTTTCGAGCTTGTTCCAGACAAAGGAGAAGATGTCAGTGGAAGTAAGAGGCTGAGTATGCAGAGAAGAGAGGCTCACTGATGCCACAAAGGTTCAGATGAGGCTGAGAAACAAAATTCGTGGGAATATGGGTTAGCAAAAGGAGCAGGACACACATCTGATGAAGCTGTTCCCATCTGGCTTGGTTGTACTAGTGGTCTTACCTTTGATGCTTGGAAGGCTATTTGAACGTGCTTATAAGCTCCAGTATTTATTATCTGAACTTATTAAGTCCTTTTAAGGAATTCCAGTTATAAATTGAGACTTGCTCTTTTGGTGAAACGTGGAATAATCTCTCTTCTCTGTGAAACAAATACCACAGATTACAAACATTTTGGTTCCGGGTAGGTAGTTTTTTTGACGTATAACAGGCAACTTCATCTTAATAGCATTTTAGGACTATAGTATGCCATTTATTAAAAAGTAATAGTGCAAATGCCATTTAATGAGAAGAGAGACGATCTTTGGATGGAGTTTGCCAAGTGTCTCCTTTGGAAAAGAGGACATTTGTTTCCTGCTTGGATTTTTAAAAGTGTGTTTTCACAACCATTTGATTGCGTCGCGCTGTGGGGCCTCTGGAGTGCGCTTGGGGGAAACACAGTCAGTCTGCGAGGCAGTCCTGCCCTCCTGGATGCCACCTCTCAATTAGACAGTGTGTGTGACTCTCCTGGCTTAGAGGACAGCCAGCAAACCCAGGAGTGGTTGCTGGCCTTGTGGTGCCCCTGCGATCTGTTTAGGTCCCGGTGAGACAAATGGGTATATGACGGGGAAAGTTTTACATTACGGAAATGCATGGGTTTTACAGGAAGTGGCACAGACATTTCACATTGTACCTGCTCACTTATGGTTTCACTTCCTTTGTCTTACTCCTGTAAATAGCCTGCAGGCCCTACAACCTAAGGAACCTGAAACCAGCAGTTCAGAGTTAAAACACTGTTCAACTGAGTTTTGCTTTTGTGACGAGAAGGAGTTGGCCTATAACTTACTGTCAAGACAAGTAGGGAGGTGTGGTCAGTGGCATAATTCACAGATGGAAATCACCGTGTTGCTCAGTAGGAGCAAAGTTATCCATAAGTTTTTAATTATCAGTAATTACTAAAGTTGTTATCAGTAAGACCAGAGAGCTACCTCTTGGAGTATACTGTGTTCTCAATAACATTCCAACACTGTTCGTTCCTGGCTATGCTTTTCCCTTCTGTGAAGTCTGACGCTAATACAGGGTGCCACCAGGTGAGTTTCTAAGAGATCCTTACAGAGAACTGACTGGTCCAGGTGTGACGAAGGCTGGGACAAAGCTGCTGGCACACTGTTCTCTTGCCCTGCAGTTGCAGCCCGTGATCAAAGCTTTCCTGTGTGGCTCCATCAGTGGGACCTGCTCTACCCTCCTTTTCCAACCCCTGGATCTCCTCAAAACGCGCCTGCAGACCCTTCAGCCCTCAGCCCATGGGTAAGGCCTGCTGCCCCCTTCCCCCGCTCCCTCCCTGCCTTTTCACTGAAGACCTGGTTTCAGCAACTTCTCTCAGATACTGGCGCATCTTTACTGTGTTCAGTCAACTTCCATTCTGTTGGATGAGCAAAGAGAAACACAGGCCAGGCCGAGCTTTCATGTGTTTTATATATACTCTTAATTAAGTGGGGTCCTTCCCTGAGTAGCTTCCTGGGATCTGCCTTGGTGACGTTTGCATTTTACTGTGCCAGCCTGTAATGTCATAACTGTGCTGCCTGGCACAAGTAGTGGGTGGTTTTCTGGAAATAAGATAGGTATTGAGTGTATCTTATGTGCCCCCTATTGGGCTCAGCCCTGTGGGAAGTGCACAGAGTGTATGTAAAATGAGAAGTTATCCCATTGCTTGCAGTGTGAATGGACAAAGAATCATGCACCTGCCACATCATGAACACATAGGAACTGAGAGTAACTCCAGGGTGCCTTTTAGAGATTCTTAAGTGTTCTAGAAAAGAGTCCACACAGAGAAGTCTGTGAGTGGGGAGTTCTTTCACAGGGATGTGGTCTAAGCGATTTCTCCTTCCTTGCCTCCGTTTTGTCTGCCTTCAGATCCAGACGTGTTGGGATGTTGGCTCTGCTCTTGAATGTGGTTCGCACGGAGAGTCTTTTTGGCCTCTGGAAAGGGATGTCCCCCGTAAGCTGCCTTTTGGGTCTTGTCTTGCACCCCCTCCTTTAATAACTAGCCGTCTCTCATCCACCTCACACCTCCTCTCTTTTAAGGGTACGTGAGGTTGGAGGTGGTGGGAGGGCCTTTCTGGTCTTCCTGCCCGTCCCTCTCACTGTCACTGGCTTCCATTTGAGGGCCCTGGGAATAGCACACCTGTGCGTCCTGGGCCCGACTTCTTAGTGCAGCATGAAGACCTAGAGCAGAGGCAGCTGGCACCCCATCTGTCAACAGACCTTTCCCTCACCCCTCCAGTGCCTCCACACCTGCATTTCTTTGCCTAGACAGCTTTTTCTGGCCTTTGGAACTCACTTTGCTGGAAATGGCAGGGAATTCACACTCACCCCAACCCCGCAGCAGCCCTTAACCAATGAAAGACGAGAGCTGATGTTTAAAACTTCCCTTCCCTCCTCAGGTGGCAGGGTAACCTAGGACACTGATTCCCAGAGTTCCCCAGAGGGATTCCGTTGCCCATGGCAATAACTGATGAGACGACACACTCTTTGTTGGCTGCCTTCTCTCCCATCTCATTTCCCTACTCTCCCATTGGTGTTCCCTCCACACCTTAAATCGACTCCTTGCATGTGAATCCTGGGTCTTCTTTGGGGAAATCCAGCTCAGACAGGATCTTACATGTTGGTGTTTGATTCCGTTCCTCCCTCCGACTTGTTCTGCAGTCCATCGTGAGGTGCGTCCCTGGCATTGGAATCTACTTTGGCACTCTCTACTCTTTGAAGCAGTACTTCCTGCGAGGCCATCCCCCCACCGCCCTGGAGTCAGTCATACTGGGGGTGGGCTCCCGCTCTGTCGCGGGGGTCTGCATGTCACCCATCACTGTGATCAAGACACGGTACGAGGTGAGTGGGCAACCAGAGACACCGGGCTCTTGAGTCAAGTGGCCACTGATGCCACCTCCCGATTTATAACCTAACACAGGGTTGATGTGGTCGGAGAACTCATCTGTGTAGTCAGGCCAAGCACATGCAAACCAGAGCCGCCAGGGCTCCGGTAATGCACTCTGAGGATGGCTTCGTTCAGTGCGCAAACCCAGGGCCACTGTGCCAGCCATTGGTTCTGTGCTTCCTTTGCAGAGTGGGCGGTACGGCTATGAGAGCATCTACGCGGCCCTGAGGAGCATCTGTCACAGCGAGGGGTACCGGGGTCTCTTCAGTGGCCTGACAGCAACACTCCTTCGTGATGCCCCCTTTTCCGGAATCTACTTGATGTTTTACAACCAGACCAAAAACATTGTGCTTCATGGTACGGGTAAAGGAAGGTGTGGTGGGCAGAGATATCCCTTGAGAGATCACATCCTCACCACTTTCTCTGAGATAGGAGACTATTCGTTGTTCTTAGCAGCTCCAGATTCTTATCCTAGTTTTAGAAACCAAGCCATATCTGCATTGTGTCAGGCATGGGACCCGGTGCTGGGATGCAAGGGCGGCCATGAAGACATGGTCCCTGCCCTTTTGAGTTTATAGCTTCCTAAGGCAGACTACTGATAGTATGTAATTCTTGAGTCGGGGAGGGGGTAGGATAAAGCTCATTTTGCATAGGTTTTGCAGCAATGCTTCCCACATTTGCCTGATCTGGGTCCTACCCAAGGCATCCTAAATCAGAAGATTTGGGGTAAGACCTCAGAGACTGTATTTTTCAAGAAGCACTTGTTGTGATTCTTATCAGACAAGTTTGGGAAATCCAATGGGTTAGGAGCTAGAAGAAAAATATTTTCATGTCCCTTGCTGTGCTCTTGGCTAACATTGTTTTGAGCCCTCCTTTTGGATGGAGAGAAAGATGCCAAACCCCTAGCATTTTGGCAGGCCCACGCTTCCAGTAAGCTCGTGTTGTCAAGACATGGGCAAAATCGACAGGCAGTAAACATCCACCCAAGCAGAGCCAGGCATTGATAGAAACACATCCTATAAAGTGAACCTGCATTCAGTAAGGTGTCTATGGATAATGTGAGCAAGGAATTGCAACCAAAGTCGTTTAATTGGGAAAGCCAGAATGCCACCCCCATGACAGTGGTGTCAGTTGGAGTGCTTTGGGAGATTTGCTGCTTCTCCCCAGGCGCCAGGAGGTGTGACACTACAGGTCACAGCCTTACCTTACAGGAGAAAGTTAAGGCAATAAGGGGGCTTGGATATACATTTTTAACTTCTTCATCCATCCTAAAAATTTTTTTTAATTTGGTATTTAGAAATCATTTTATGCTCACCAAAAAAGCCACAAGAATAGTACCTATAACTCCATAGCTCATTATTCTCTTTCTATGTGTATAATTGTTTTCCTCAAACCATTTAAGAATAAGTTGCAGACATGATGCCTCTTTACCCTTAAATACATCAGTGTGTACTTCCTAAGAACAAATGCATTCTTGTATAACCATCGATAGTTCTTTCATCTATAGTCTTGATTTCTCCAATTTTCCCAATAATGTATTTTGTAGCAATTTTTATTTTCAAGAGTATAAGCCAGTTATATAACCTCAGTGTGGGTTTCCCTGATGTTTCCTTTCAACTAGATTCATTTATATCTTTCTAGCTAGAGGAGCACATAACTGAGGTTGTGTCTTCAGTGCCTTATATCAGGAAGCTCATGACATCCGTTTGATGCACTGTGGGTGATGTTAACTTTTTATCACTATAAAAATAGTGTCTCCACTGAAAACTCAATTGTTTGTTCTTTTGTAATTTCTAAGTATCTCTGTGGGGAGATACTTTGAATCTATATAAATCTATATAACACTTCCTGTCCTTTCATCCATATATTTTAGCATCAGTGAATGACTCTTGCCTTAGTCAATTATGCTGATGGTTGTAAAAAGGTGAACTTTTCCATTATCCTACTTACACTGATTAGTTTAGATTTTGAATTCTTAGCCTTGTTTGAATCCAGACCCTTCTGGCTTTCAGGAAGAATTAGTGGGCAACTTGGCATGGATATTTATCTGATGAATGTGGGATTTATTTATAACTGAATGTTGCCTTTGTCCTGTTTCAGACCAATTGGATACAGTCCTTGTTCCCGTTGTAAATTTCAGTTGTGGGATATTTGCTGGGATTCTGGCCTCACTGGTAACTCAACCTGCAGATGTTATCAAAACTCACATGCAGCTCTCCCCAATGAAATTTCGGTGGATTGGCCAGGCAGTGACACTCATTTTCAAAGTAAGGCTTTAGAATAAATATTGGTTCATATTGTGGTTAAGGCTTTCTCTCTCAGGCAGTAGCTCTTATCCTTTACATGGTAGAAACACCTGGGAAGCTTTTAAAACAATCCCGATTCCCAGCTTATAACCTGGGCTTATCATATTAGAATCTCTGGGGGAGATGAAACCCTGGCATCAGTATTTTAAGTTCCCTGGTGATTTCCAATGTGTTGCCAAGGTTGAGAATCACTGCTAAAAATCTATGGTTGTGGGATTTTTTGTTGTTGTTGTTGTTTTGGTTTTGTTTGTTTAGGGAGGGAGCCTGACATTAGGACAACATGTGATATTTGTTAAATATGCATATTGTTGGGCTCTACCCCAGACCTACCTAGTCAGGAGATCTGGGAGGACTCCTTAACCTAATCAAGGATCTAGGAGAAAATGTAGTCAGAAAAAAATCACAAGCACATTGTTTTGTTTCCAGGAGTTTGCACTAATGCAAATGGACAGATGGTATTGAAGATAAAAAGTACAGTAATTGTAAAGTACACTAAAATGCTATTTAAAAGCCACTGAGTAAGCCCTTTGGAAACGTACTGTTATCAGATATTCTTTTTGAAAGTAAATTTGTCGCCTAGATCTTTAGATGTTTCTGTACTACTCAATTTTTGTATGTAGCACAGGAAACATGTAAGCATCTGCAGCAAGTATCTGCCTTATCCTAGATACAAGCAAGTATTTGTGAATCGGATCATATTCATCACACTGCTTAGGTTGCCTGCTTTCTTATTCTTTATACCTAAAATCATGAAGTTTGAAAATAGAGTCTTCAGTATATGTGAAAATGGTAAGATTTTCAGCTAAGAAATAAATTCCCCTGGATGGAGCAAGCCTAAAAAAAGATAAAGCTTAGCAACTACTCCAAAAAATTTTTTTTTTAGTTTATTGCCTCCTTGGACCCAGTATTCATAGTTTTAACATTATTTACAAAAGCCTAAAAAGTAAGACTTAACAATGGGGTAATGCAGAGAGAGATCCTCACTCTTGTGCCAGGTATATAAGTGTATTGCTGCTTTAGTCCCAGAGTTTTGGCCTCCATTTTCCTCCTAGGATTATGGGCTGCGTGGCTTCTTCCAAGGCGGTGTCCCCCGGGCCCTCCGCAGAACTCTGATGGCAGCCATGGCGTGGACAGTCTACGAAGAGATGATGGCCAAGATGGGCTTGCAGTCCTGACCGAGCCAGGACCAGGCAGAGATGGGATCTGTCGCCCTGCCTGTTTTCTGCCAAGGACCTCTTCAACTCACTACCCTGGAGTCGGACAAAGTCCTATCTGGAGAGGCAGGCAAACACGTCACCTTCAGTTACCCAGCTCAAGAAGAGAATAGGTGGGTCCGACTCAAGCCTTCCAGACCTCCCAGAAGAGGAGTCACTGACATGGACATCATATTGGGGAGTTAGGAGAAGGATTTGCATACCCTGCAAGGCTACTTGAAAAGGCATTTCCAGAGAGTGCTCTGTCCGGTGTCTCTGCTCAGCCACCCGCTACACCACAGTGCCTCTTTGGATCTGCTCTTGGGCAGTGCAGCGCCAGGGATGCTGTGGGCCGCCTGCAGTGGCGGAGGAGTTCCAGCAGCCAGGCTGGATCTGCTGAGAGAGGAGTCACTGTCACCAGGCTGAAGACTGCCTCTGAGGTGATGAAGAACAGATGTCACGACTTCATTGGTTCCTCATTGACTTCTCAGAGGCTCCGGAGAAGGGGAGCAGTGGCTTCCTAGCCCCTAAGTGTCCAAATAATATTGTTTGATCTTGGCTCCTGCACTGTTTCAACTCCAGGTTACTCTGGCTTTTTTCTGCAGCTAAAGTTGGATAAATAAAGTGAAGCACTTTATCATTGAAAAACCTCAAGTGCCACGACTCCGCTCTAAAATAACAAAATAGTCTAAGGTGGCTGACTCTTGATCTGTATAGGTCCTCAAACCTAAAATTTTTAAAAATAGCTTTATTTTATATATCATACAATTCATCCATTCCAAGTAGACAATTCTGTGATTTTTTTAGTAACTTTACTGACTGGTGCAGCCATCACCATAAATCAGTTTCAGAACACAGTCACCCCCCCCCCCCCGCCCCCAATAAGATCTCTTATTTACAATTAACCCTCGTTCCCAGCCCCAGCACAGCCCAGGCAGCCACTGAACTGCTTTCTGTCTATAAATTTGCCTTTTCTGTGCACTTCCTACATAGTCATACACTATGTAGTCTGTTGTATCCGGCTTCTTTCAATTAGCATAACGTTTTGGAGGTTCATCCATGATGTGGCATGTTCAACACTTTATCCTTTTTTTATGGCCAAATAATATTCTATTGTGTGCCTATTTATCCATTCACCAGTTGATGAATGTGTGAATTGTTAGCACTTTTTGGCACTTACGAATATTGTCACTATGAACATTCACGTATGAATCATTTGTGTGGACATACATTTTCATTTCCCTTGTGTACATGCCTAGGAGTGGAATTACTGGATCATGTGGTAACTATGTTTAACCATTTGAGAAACTACCAGACTGTTTCCAAAGTGGCCGCACCATTTAACATCACCACCAGAAGTTTATGAGGGTTCTGATTTCTGCACACCCTCCTCAACACTTGTTATTGTCTGTTTTATTTATTGTAGCCATTCTAGTGGGTTCTATCAACTTTTCAGCTTAGGAAGGGGCTGTTGTTTTATCCAAACAGCAGAAGGGGGAAGTTTGATCTCCTGGTTAAGAACATGGGCTGTGATTCAGGCGGCCCAGGTTAAAAGGCTGGCTCTCCACCTACTTAGACACATTTGAAGTTGTCCCCAGGGGATGGGGATAGTAATATTTCCTACCTCCCAGGGTGGTGGCAAGGGTTAATTGAGCATATGTTTCTGGTGCATTACATTAGTTTCCTAGGGCTGCCACAGCAAACCACCACAAATCGGGTGGCTTCTAACAAATTTATTCTCTCAGTTCGGAGCCTACAAGTCTGAAATCAAGATGTCTGCAGGGCCATACTCTCTGAAGGCCCTAGGGGAAGATGGTTCCTTGTCTCTTCCAGTTAATCCCATGGTGGCTGGCAGTTCTTGGTGTTCATCAATCCAATCTCTGTCTCTGTCTTCACAATGCTTTCTCCCCCGTGTGTCTCTCTGTCCAAATTTGCATCTATTTTTAAGGGCACCAGTCATTGGATCAGGGCCCACCCTACTCCAGAATGACATCTTGATTACATTGCAAAGACCGTATTTCCAAATATGGTCATGTTCGTAGGAACTGGGGGTTAGGACTCCAACATATCTTTTTGGGGGACACAAGTCAATTCATACATATTAAGTTTAATGATTTATAAGTTTAAGTTTTAGGTTAGAATGCCATATTCCAAATTGTAATATGGAGAGGAGTATGGGAGAAGACAAACTAGGATCCTAATCTCCTAGTGGTACCCAAGCCACCAGTGCTTGGTGACCTATGTGTGTGAGGCTGTGTGCTGGGGAAAGCAGGGGAGCACCTAGGGCTGGAAATGGTGTGCTTGGGGCAGCAATGCAGGGCAGGCAGCTTAACACAGATGATGGATGGAGTGCCTGCCGCCTAAGGACTTAGCCTCTGAGGCAGGATGTTCAGGTTTCTTGGCCTCTTCAGTCTCCCTGACCCTCATCTTGGGCTCTGGGAGCCTAATGCCAGTGGGGCCCGGCCAGGGGCTGCTGGGAGTGGAGGGGCAGAGATAAGCCCCAGAGGTGCAGGCTTCATCCCAGTGCAGATTTGCTCGCCTTATACACAGCTGGTGAATTTCAGCCACCAGAGGCCCCTCCCTGCTCTTCATTTGTTCTGTTGGGGGCAAATCATCTTAAAATTTGGAGAAATCGTCTCATTTCCTCTCAATATGGAGTAAAACTGAAATTTGCCATTATGAACTCTGATTCCAGAGGCAAGTGGCCCTGGGGTCTACATATCCCAGGCCCCCAGAATTTTTTTCCTCTCCCGTAGTCTCCCACAAGTATTAAAAGTTCAGAAAGGAAGTGGCTAGTGAGCTTCAGAGGGCTTTGGAAACACTGCCCAGTGCCCTCCCCCCACTTTTTTTTTTTTTTTTAAATTGATTCGTTCTTGGCTGCCTTAGACTTAAAGCAAATTATATAGGGGCGGAGCTTTGTGGGAGTAAACAGTCATCTGGCGCTAGAGATAAGGCCTAGTAAGGCAGGAGGCAAAAAGGACAGAAGCAAAGCTTTCAAGCTGCTATACTCAATTTCCAAGAATATGTTATGAAATATCTCAATCACAAGAGTAGAATAGATGGTACATTGCCCCTTCATTCACATCACTCAAATGGAACAATTATCAGGATTTAGCCACTTTTGCTTGTCTTTCCCCTCTCCCCCACCTCCTTTTTTCTTTCCTTAACTGAAGCTTTTAAAAGCAGATCCCACACATCATACCATTTCACCCTTCCACATTTCTATATGCATATCTAAAAATTATGGACATTTTTCTTAGGTAACTACAACGTTATTATCCTACTTGAAAAAAAGTTAACATTTTTTTTTTGCTTATCAGCCAATACCCAGTCCATATTCATGTTTCCCTGATTGTCTCAAAAATTATTGTTTACAGTTGGTTTATTTGCATCAGGATTCAAACAAGTCCTAAGATTCTTTCACCAGCTGTTGGAAAGGGTAAGTAATTTTCAGGCAAACCACGGTTAAAGTGAGTCATCACTTCCTGAGGGCCCAATCAAGTCAGGGAGCCTAGCAATAGGACTCTGGGGGGTTGCAAAGCTGAGATCTGCTCTCCAAAGCAGTGCTCCTTCCACGCCTCCAGGCTGAGCAGTGTGCACTTCCACCTCCTTGCTGCCTTCAAATTCTCAAATATCAGCTTTTGTCACCATGTCCTCTCTAAAAAAAACTGGCTCAATGCCATAATCTGTAGGTGTTCTTTCACCTTCCAAGTTCTTCCCTGCTCCTTGGGAACTACTGGCTTAGGTAGCTGGTAAACACTCTAAGGTCAGTGGTTCTCAAACTTGGCTGCACACTGGAATCATCAGGGAGCTTTAAAAACCACTGATGCCTTGGTCGGCCACCCAGACGTTCTAATGTAATCAGTTCAGGTTGTGACCTGGGCATGAGTGGTTTCAAAAGTCCTCCTGGTGATCGTAACGCGTGCCAAGGCAGAGCACCTCTGAGTAGCCCTGCAGGGCGGGCACCACTCGGCTCTGCTAACCCAGGCTCCAAGGGTTAAAGAAGGAGCTCTTGTGGGCGGAGCGGGGCCTCCAGGGTGCGGGGCGTGGCTCCGGGGCGGGGGCGGACCTCGGGCCCGAGAGGACGGAAGGCGGGACCTTGCAAGCAGACGGCGTCCAGAGATCTCCGGGCTTCAGAGGACGAGCGGAAACGCCTCCAGTTTTCAAAACAAAGAGGAGAAGCGGGAGGCGTGTGAGGCGCGCAGGGCTCAGATTGGTCCCTCCCGCCCGGTCGCTTCAGCATCATTGGGTGACAATGGAGGGGAGCCCGGGAATCGGCGGGCGCTCGGGGTCTCCGAAGATCCCGCCGGCCATGGAGGAGCTGCAGAGCCGCTTGCAGGAGACCCTGGACCTTCTGTCCTCGCAGGAGCTGCGCAGCTTCCGCGACCACCTCAAGAAGGTGGAGCCGCGCGTGAGCCAGGTGAAGCTGGAGCTGGAGGGCCGCAGCCCGTCGGGGCTGGCCAGGCTCCTCGCCAAGCAGTACTACCCACCGGCCGCCGCCAAGCGCGTCCTCGTCCAGGTGCTGGAGCAGCTGCCCCGCGCTGACCTGCTGCCGCGCTGGCAGAGCGCCGCCGCTGACGGCCCGGGTGAGCGCGCGGAGATTCCCAGGGTTGGGGGGGCCGGAGGGGGTGCTTGGTGACCGCTGGGTTTGGCCCTACCGCCCGGGGATTCCCGGATTGGCGGAGGGAGGACTGACGGGGATTCCTGGGCAGGGGGAGGGGCTACTGACTGGAGGGAAGGGGGACTGGCGGGGAGGGGGGTGTCCTAGGTGAGCGCCGGGTTAGGCCTGGGGCACAGGTGAGCGGCGGTGGACCGAGCTTCAGTAGGGTGGGGTGGGGGAAGTGGAGCAAGGAGGATGCGGGGGTCCAGGGACCAGTGAACGCGCGGCGGGAAGTGGGAACCGGGGGATAAGAAGGCAGGAGAGAGACAGTTCCCAGGCACGGAATCGAAGTGACCAGTCCAAGAGTAGCCATCAGGGTCTACCAGTTCATTCTGGGGTGGGTGGAGAAATCAGATTGACTCAGCAGGCCTGAGATGCATTTTTAACAATTACCTCCAAGTGATTATGATGGAGGAGGTTTTTAGATGATGCAGTGAGAAACCCCGTGTTGGAATCCACCATTAGAACATTTGCCATAAATCTGGGAAGATGTGGCTTAAGATCAAGAAATGTAACAAGTTGGGGGCGGTTAGGGTTTCCCCTCGTAAGTTTAATAAATGTATGTGTGTATAATATGTGAGCGAGTTTGTGTACATAGAGAAAGAGAGAATGAGAAAGAAAGAGAAAGCACTTCTACTGGGCACACTGAGGTAGACACTAAAATACACTGTTGCTGGTCTCTGCCATCGCATGCTTATGATCTGGTTGAGTTTTGGGGGTTTTTTTCCTTTTTATTAAATCAAAAGTACGACCGCTACTTAACTCTACACACACATTTAACATTTTTTAAGGAATAACGTAATGAGTCATTACACCAAATTCCTGGCTAATAGCTCTCCAAAAATTTGAGAAAAATCACGCAGAGGGGAAGGGTAAGCTGGGACGAAGTGAGAGAGTAGCATTGATATACACTACCAAACGTAAAATAGATAGCTAGTGGGAAGCAGCTGCATCGCACAGGGAGATCAGCTTGGGGATTTGTGACCATCTAGAGGGGTGGGATAGGGAGGGTGGGAGGGAGACGCAAGAGGGAGGGGATATATGTATACATATAGCTGATTCACTTTGTTATACAGCAGAAATGAACACAACATTATAAAGCAATTATATGCCAATAAAGATCTGGTTGAGTTTTGAGGTATGTTGCTTTGCTGACTTTTAGATTCCTAATGGGTGACAACTGTAAACGACCTCAAAACATGGCCTGTAGGCAGAATACTGGCCCCACGAAGCCTTTGATTCTCCCTTGACTGCATCTGCACAGCACTTATCATAATGTCTCTCCAGGCTTAGTGGTTAATGTATCACACTTTTGTTATCACCCCTTTAAACTGTGAGTCTCTTGCAGTTGGTAAACTGGGCTTTTTTGTTTTTCAGAATCAACCAAACTACCCGGTATCATGACTACACACTGTAGGCACTCCAAAAATATTTGAATTGAATGCTAAGAGTTTGTTTAATTAAAAAATTAAATGGGGTCTAGTTCCTTTAACTTCATTTTTCTCTTTATTGATGTCTTGGTCTCCTTTTCTGGAGGTGCATATATACTAATGTTCATTGGTGCTTCTCCTTTTCATCTCTGGCCTGGCTCTCCCTGCCCCTGAATCTGACTGGGGCCTAAGGGAGTTCTGTTAAGTTTTCATCCTTATGAGTTTGGGAGAGGGTTTTCAGAATCCTAGAAACCTGTTTTAAAACATAAGAGGCAACTGATTTCCTTGGGAGGTGCTTCCTGTTAACAGGAATGACAGCAGATCATGATTAAGAAGAGGAAAAAGAAAAAATATGTTCTTTTCTGTTTTGTCTTTTCATGAAAATTCATTCAGTGATTCCACGAAAGATTCCAAAGAGAAGCTATGACTGTGTGGAAGGTGAATTGGTAAATATCTGGACTCTTTAAGATAGTATTTAGTCACCATTTGAACATTTTTTTGTGCTGCTTCTGTTGGATTGGAGGTGGGTATCTGTGTCATTGTCTCAAGCGGTCAGATCTTCCTGCTTTCCGTTATAAATAGGAAAAGCAAAACATTAGCCAGATAAAACCGCTTTGCACGCATTAACCAAATGAGGTAAGCACTGTTAGTATCTGCATTTTACAGACGAAGGCATTGCAGGCTGTGTGGCCTCTCGAAACTACATAAATTGCTGGCTTCCGGCCTTTTTTTGCTTGTTTTATTAAGGACATTTAAAACATAAGCTAAAGTAGAGAGAAGAGAAAAATGCATCTCCAGACTCCAGCCCAACCAACTCTTTGCCCTGATTCAACAATTAGCAACGTGGCCAATCTTGTTTCATCTGCTCCTCCCCCCGCCCCCCCTCCATTATTTTGAAGCAAATTCCCCAGCTACCATATCACTTTCATACATACAATACTTGAGTATATATTTCTGAGAAAGACTTTTTCCAAACATAGCCATGATACCATTATTCTACCTAGAAACAAATTCCTCATTGGCAGTCAGCCTTCAGATGTCCTTGGCTGGCTCTTATGCCTTTTACAGTTGGATTGAGTCAGGGTCCGACTCACGCAAGGTCTACACAGTTACACTTGATGGTTTGTCTCTTAAGAGGCTTAATTTATGATACCTCTCCCTTTGACCTCTTCTCTTGTTTGTTGACGAAACCAGGTTATTTGTCCTGTAGAATGTCCCACATTCTGGATTTTGATAACTGCAGCCCTGTGTTGTCATTTACCGTTTTCCTTAAACGGGCAGTTCTGGCTATGTATAGGAATTTAAAAATGAGATTGGCCTATTCGTCCTAGTTTGAGAAAGGTATTTGAAAAAATTATAAATGAAGTCATGATGAGAGAGGAAATCAGTGTTGTGCCCCTGCTCTGAGCTGGGAAACGTCATCATTAACTCCAGAAGAAACTCATTTCACATATAAGGTGTATTTGGATTTGGTTTGGTTTAAATATTGTTTCTTGGCTTTCCTTGAAAACAGGACCGTTATGACCTGAGTGGCAGGCGGAAGGCCTTCCTCATGTGTGTGACGAGAGACAGGCTGGGCGCTCACCAGGATGTCCTACTGATGGAGGACTGGCTTGGCCAGTGCCAGTTCGAAAATACGTTGTGCATCGATCCCGACAAAATGGTACCAAGTTAAAAACAAAAATGAAAATTTGTGGCTCGGGACTTCCCTGGCGGTCCAGTGATTAAGACTCCATGCCTCCACTGAAGGGGCGCAGGTTTGATCTCTGGTTGGGAAACAAAGATCCCACATGCCTTGCGGCACAGCCAAAAAAAAAATGAAAAGAAGAAGAAAAATTGTAGCTTGGATATTATAATTTTCCTTCCTTTTTAAAAAAATTGGGTTTTATTACCTGGTTAGAACCAGGGCCTGCTGAGCAATGGATGTGTATGTCCTGATGAAATTCTTACCCAGCTTACCTGTTGGATACAGATGCTTTTGTCATGTTAAGTGTGTGATGATACTCCAGCTTCACTTCTAGTCAAGCAGGGACCTCTTGGGTCCCTGCATTTGAAGAGGGAAGGGAATCCAAGAAGGTGTAAAAGTGAGTTGGGCAAGGAGGCCCAAGGACATGCTGTGAGTCCAGAGTAGGCAAGGTCCAGAGCATTTGGGAACAGGAAGACCAAGGGGACAGCTTTGAGAGGTCATCAAGCAGCCAGGCCAGAGGAATCCCAGCAGCATTGGAGCCCAGGGGCTTTGGAAGATCCTGGTGGGACTTGCTTAGAACCATGGGAGGGGTGGGGAGAGGAGTTGCTGAGAGCCCTGGGCAGAATTGCATTGTGATTTAACTCGAGGACACAAGAAAATGAGGTGGAAGAGTGGTGGTGGTGGTGGGTGGGAACTGCATTTTGACTTCTCTGACCCCAGCTGAGTCCTGGCCTAGCCCTGCTCATGTTTGGGGATAATAACAGAGGAAAGTCCTTCATAGACCCCAGGAGGCACTGCTAGTGAATATCAAGGAACAGCATAGCAGAAGGGCTAGGAAAGCAGCACACACTGACCGGTGGAATCTCGTCTCTTACTAGTTGTTACCTTAAATCTGGTTCTCAACTGAGGGTGATTTTTGTCCCCCCAGAGGACATTTGACAATGTCTGGAGACATTTTTGGTTGTCACAACTGGAGGGTGCTATTGGCATCTTGTGTAGTTGCCGAGGTAGAGCCAGGATGCTACTGAACACCCTACAGTGCACAGGACGGCCCCCAAGGCAAAGATTACCTGACACAAAATAATAGTGCAAGAGTTCTAGAAATTCTGTCTTAAATTAATTGACTACTTTCTTATCTCTAAAATGGTGGGGGGGGGGGTGATAGTAATTTATCTTGTAGGGCTATGGTGAGGATGAAATGAGCTGCGTTATGTAAAAGTTCTCAGAATAGTAGCTGGCTTATAGTAAGTGCTCAATAAATTTTGATTTTATTATTTCAAAGCTAAAAACAGACTCCTTCATGTTTCCCAAGGATTGTACCAGAATCTCTTCCAATATTATGTGATTTTTTTAATCCAGTCCTTTCCATTCAGATTACAGATAATTGCCAGTGTTCTTCTGGTTTATTCTCCCAAAGGTCCAGAAGTGGCCTCTTTCTCTACATCTTGTCAACATTTATTTGTAAATATTTAGCAACTTTACTGGTAAAATTATTTCACTGTTTCATTTTCCTGATTATTAGTTTGGTTGAACATCTTCTGGCCATTTTTTTCCTTCTGTGAATTATTTGAATTACCTGTTTGCCCTTTTTCTTACTGGATTTTCTTTTTCCTTTTTGTTTTGTCTGTGCCATGTGGCTTGCAGGATCTTAGTTCCCCGATCAGCAGTCGAACCCGGGCCCTGCATTGAGAGCATGGAGTCCTAACCACTGGACCACACTGGATTTTATTTTTCTTATTCTGTAGTTCTTTTTCCTGAATTTTAGACAAAATAGAGTGCAAATATTTTTCTCCTGCCTTGTTACTTGCCTTTTGACTTTTTGTTATCTTAAGTCAAATGGAAGTCTTTTTTATTTTTTTTTAAATTTATTTATTTTATTTTTTTATTTTTAGCTGTGTTAGGTCTTCGTTGCTGCGCATGGGCTTTCTCTAGTTGTGGCAAGCGGGGGCTACTCTTCGTTGCAGTGCACGTGCTTCTCATCGCGGTGGCTTCTCTTGTTGCAAAGCACAGGCCCTAGAGCACGTAGGCTTCAGTAGTTGTGGCGCGTGGGCTCAGTAGTTGCGGCACGTGGGCTTAGTTGCTCCGTGGCATTGCAAGTCTTTTTTATTTATTTATTAAATTATTTATTTTGGCCGCACCATGCGGCTTGTGGGATCTCAGTTCCCTGACCAGGGATGGAACCCAGGCCACAGCAATGAAAGCGCCAAATCCTAACCACTAGACCACGAGGGAACTCCCCTGGAAGTCTTAGTTTTTGTGAGTAAACTTGTCAGCCTTTCTGTTTGTTGCCTTCTTGGCTTTTATGTCTTGATTAAACCCCATGATTTCCCAACATAAAATTTTTGAAAATTATTTTTCTGTAACATTTTTATAGTTTAAGGTTAGCCTACTCACTGGAATTATATTTTTGGGAACAGTGAGGTGGGAGGTCTAACTTTATTTCCAAGCCAGTCATCTCATTTTGTTGATGATACATCCTTTCCCGACATATTTGAATTCCATTCTTATCATAAACTAAATCCCTATATATATATTTGGATCAATTTCTATATTCTAAAATAGTCTATTCATACATTTGTTTATTCTTAAGCTGGTATATCAGTGTTTTGTTCACCATGATTTTATAGTACCTTTGGATGTCTGATAGGACCTATCCTATGGGGATTCATTGTTTTTTATGGTTTTTTTGCTTTTTTTTTTTTTAAACTTCTGAATGTTCTTTGCTATTCTTGAGCACTTTGCTGTTCCTGAGCATCTGTTCTCTGTGACCTTGAGAACCATCTGGTTAAGTTTCACAGAAATCCTTTGAGATTTTAATTGACATGACATTGAATTGAGATTAATTTAGAGTTAACTGGCAAATTAATAGTATTGAGTCATCTCAGAAACATCGGTATGTCATAGTTTATGTTGCCTCTTCACTAAAGTTTTTTTTTAAATAATTTTCTTCACTTAGGCAATGTGCATTTCTTGTTAGGTTTATTCCTACGTATTGTTTTACTTTTTTTATGACCATGAATGGATCCCTTTTCCATTATGCGGTTTAAATTATTATTCCTGGGTCATTGGGGAGCTGTAGATCTTGGTAAATTAACTTTGTATCTGGTCAACTTGCTGATCTCTAGTTCTAGTAGTTTTTAGTTGATTATATTTCTAGATAGTCATATTATCTGTAAGTTGATTATATTTCTAGATAGTCATATTATCTGTAAGTAATGAGTTTGTTTCCAATGTTTAAACTTCATCTAATTTTTTACTTTACTTTATTGAAATGGCTAGGATCTTTGTTACAACATGTATGAGGCTAGTGAGAACAGCCATTCCTGTCTTCTCTTTTTAGTGGGATTGATTCTGATGATGTCTCCTGATAGATTCTGGCAAGTAGATATGATTGGGTAGACTCCTCCATTCCCTTCCATTTCTAGCTTATTGAGGGTATTAATTTTATAAGATAATTTTATATATTAAAGTAAGTTAATAATATGGCATTGAAATACATTAACCCTTTGGGGAGCTATAATTCTGTTATATTTTGTGGTAGAGAATCAGAAATACCCTAATTTTGTCAAACAAGAACCACCAGTGGTACAAGAAGAAATCATATGAATTCCGAAAGCAACCAAAAGGGAATTGACAAGTTATACTGACTCTGTTAGAGATGCAGGTATTTTCATATTTGTCGTCTCATTGGATCACCTTGTAAAGGAGCCATCTCTGGGATTTATGGGTTTTCCTACTTGCAGTTCTTTTTAATATGTTTTCCTATTTTACAGGAGTTACTTGGAAAAATAACATCATTTCGAGATGGACTAAATGAAATTAAAGATGACATTGGCTGTTGCCTTGTTGCTCTTATGTCCCACGGAGAAGAAGGCTTTATCAAAATGAAAGATGGTGAAAAAGTCAGCCTGGAAGGCATTTTTGAAATGTTTAACAATAAGAATTGTCCAGCACTTCAAGAGAAACCAAAAATCTTTATAATCCAGGCCTGCAGAGGAGGTAAGTGGAGACCTCTTTGTAATAGTTCTGTTTCTAGGAAATTCTCATATTGATGATTGAGGAAAGAAAACTGAGTTTTAAAAAATTATTTTACATTAGCGGACACTTAGCTGATGTAACTTTAGTTACGTAGTATAGTAGGGACTTTGAGCTGGGAGGAAAGAATGAAGGGAAAGCTTTCCTGGGATAGGATAGTTAATTTAGGCTGAGGAAGGGTCTAAGTCTTTAAATTCATGAGGTGGGTTGGGGAACCTCAAATTCTGGGAGAGAGGTGGGCAATTTCCAGAGGATGTCCCACCGTTCATGTGATTCCAGGTGGCTTGTGGGACTAATATCTGATTTATGTTAACTTTGGTGGATATTTCTCTCTCTTATGGAGATACAAGCTTGTTGTGACTTTTATTAAAGATTACTGGTGTCAAAAAAAAAAAAAAAGATTACTGGTGTCAGTGGTGTATTATCATTGTTTGCATTTTCATTCCTCAAAAAATAGAGAGAAGAGACAGCGGTGTTGAAACGGATGATGAACCCATGGACTCGGATGATGGATCAGAGAAGAAGAGGCTGCCTACATTCAGTGATTATTTCATCATCTATCCCACCCAGGCAGGTAAGACAGTGAGGCTTGATGACAGTGAGATACACATTCGTCCAGAGGGTTTAGCTTATTCCTAATGATTTTGAAAATCTTTTTATTTATTTATTTATTTTTAATTTATTTTTTTTATTTTTTATTTTTTTTTTTGCGGTACGCGGGCCTCTCACTGTTGTGGCCTCTCCCGTTGCGGAGCACAGGCTCCGGACGCGCAGGCTCAGCGGCCATGGCCCACGGGCCCAGCCACTCCGCGGCATGTGGGATCCTCCCGGACCGGGGCACGAACCCGCGTCTCCTGCATCGGCAGGCGGACTCTCAACCACTGCGCCACCAGGGAAGCCCCCTTTATTTTTTTTTAGCTGTGCCACGTGGCTCATGGGATCTTAGTTCCCCGACTAGGGATTGAACCTGGGTCCTCGGCAGTGAGAGTGCTGAGTCCTAACCACTATACTGCCAGGGAATTACTGAAAATCTTTTTTAAAAATATTATCTGTACTTTACAGATTGATGTACATAAGGAGAAATTTTCATTAACCTATCCATCTTCAACTGTTCCACTTTCAGAGATGGCAAGTTTGCATCTGACTGTTCATCTCTTCCAGGAAGATGCCATCCTTTTAGCAAAGTATCACATAGTAAATAAGATCATCGGCTCTCATGTGAAAAAGATCTTGGTCCAAAGCCAGCTCTGCCACTTGCTGTCTTTGAGACCTTCAATATTTCTTAGCCTCTAGATATGTCAGTTTCTTTATGCAAAAGAAGAATGATAAAATATACTTGTGTCATTGGGATGTTATATAAATTAAATTATGTAGTGCAGGTATTGTGCTTATCATAATAACTGGCATAATAAGGTAAAAAAGAAATTAATATTATTACTAATATATTATGCTGATTACGTTATTATCCTTATTATTACTATACTATTAATATTAATAGGTTAAAATCCAAAAGAATCTTGTGTGCTGAAGGGGTGAACTTGATTCAGTTGTGAAAGGGAAATAGGAAAATGTAGAGAAGATAGGAATAAATGGTCAAGGGCATTTATTTAGCTGTTTTTATCTTGACTTTCTCCAAAAAGGATTAAAATAGCTTATGTGTGTGTATATACACATATACACACGTATGTGTGTGTGTGTGTGTGTGTGTGTGTGTGTATATATATATATATATATATATATATGCAATTCAAGATAAAATGTTAGGGAAGAAATGGAAGCAGAGGAAACTAAGGACAATAATATAAAATGAAAATATCCCCATTAAAGTTAGATGTAACTTTATTCATCCAAGAGAGATGAAAGCATATGTCCTGGGACTTCCCTGGTGGTCCAACAGTTAAGACTCCGTGCTCCCAATGCAGGGGGCCCGGGTTCGATCCCTAGTCGGGGAACGAGATCCTGCGTGCATGCTGCAACTAAGAAGCCTGCATGCTGCAACAAAGATCCTGAGTGCCAAAACTGAGACCTGGCACAGCCAAAAATAAATAAATATATAATAAATAAATAAGTATTAAAAAAAAAGAAAGCAAGCATATGTCCTGATAGACACTTGTAACAGCAAGTGCAAGCAGGTTTATTTGAAATAGTCAAAGACTGGAGACAACCCAAATGATCAACAGGTGAAAGAATAAACAAATCGTGGTATATCATACATGGAATACTACTCAGCAATAAAAGAAATGAGCTCCTGATGC
Source organism: Orcinus orca (assembly GCF_937001465.1). Classification (NCBI taxonomy): domain Eukaryota; kingdom Metazoa; phylum Chordata; class Mammalia; order Artiodactyla; family Delphinidae; genus Orcinus; species Orcinus orca. The sequence goes on from NC_064568.1 coordinate 43,245,576, forward strand.
ATGCTACAGCATAGATGAAGCTCAGAATAATCCTGCTGACTGACAGAAGTGAGACAGAATAAAGCAGATACTGTGTGGTTCCATGCATATAAAATTCTAGAAAATGCAAACCAGTCTATAAGAGAGCAAATCAGTTGTGTTTGGAGATGGGAGTGGAGAGGGAAGGAAGGATTACAGAGGGGCATGAGGACATTGGAGGGGGCTGACTGGATTCATTATCTTGGTTGTAATGGTTTCACGGAAGTATACATATGTCAAAACGTATTAAATTGTTTGCTTAAAATATGTGCAGGACTTCCTTGGTGGTCCAGTGGTTAAGAATCCATGCTTCCAATGCAGGGGTCATGGGTTCAATCCCTGGTCAGGGAACTGAGATCCCACATGCCGCGTGGTGCTGCCAAAAAAATATATATATGCAGATGCTTGTCAATGATCAATCATACTTTAATAAAGCTGTAAATTTTTTAAAAAGTTAGATGTAAGACAAGCATGCCCACTCTCACTCCTACTGTTTGACATGGCATGGGTAGTCCTAGCTAATTCATTAAGATAAGAAAAGATGTAAGGATCAATATTGTAGAAATCAATAGTTTTGAATATCTAGCAGTAATCACTTAAACATATAATAGAAAAGAAAAAAGATACCATGTTATTTTTTCTTGCTTTAGTGAATGATGTCTAGGAATGACTAACAAAAGATGAGCAAGAACTTTATTAGAGAAAATGAGAGAACATTCCGGAAAGGCATAAAGAAAGACCTGAATCAATGGTGGGAAATACCATGCTCATGGTTGAGATTTTCAATACCATGGAGATGACCTTTTTTTCCCCAAATGAGTTTATAAATTGAATTCTACGTGTTTTTTCATGGAATTTGACAAACTAATCACAAAATTATTATGGAACAGTTAAGGGTCAAGACGAGGAATCTTGAGCTCCAACTTTGCTGAATGAATGAATTTCATGACTATATGCTGGCTATTTCTGTTGAGCACTAGAGATTCAGTATTGAGCACAAGAACTAAAAATCTCTGCCTCCATGGAGCTTATGTTCTAGGGGAGGAGACGACAGTAAGCACATACAGAAAACAGATCCTGGGTTGCTTTATGATTCCATGTCTATGAAGTTCAAAAACAGGCAAAACTAATCTATGGTGGATGGTAGAAGTCCGGGTGCTGCTTGTCCTCAGGGTGCACAGTGTTTGGAGTGGTTATGACCAGAGCAGCAAGAGGGGACTTCTGGAGTACTGGTATCATCGTGTTTCTTGATGAGGGTGCCAGGTATGGGGGTGTGTTCATTTTATGAAAATTTATTGAGCTATTATATACCCATATGCTTTGCATACTTTTCTGTATGATGGTTACCCTTCAGTGAAAAGCTTACCAAATAAAATGTTAGATGGTGATAAGTGCTATGGAGAAAAGTAATACAGGAACCGGGGAGAGAGAGTATTGAGGGGTAGAAGTGGAGATTATAATTTTTTTGTTTGTTTTTTTTTTTTGGCTGCATTGGATCTTCGTTGCTAAGCACAGGCTTTCTCTAGTTGTGGCAAGCAGGGGCTACTCTGTTGCGGTGCGTGGGCTTCTTATTGCTGTGGCTTCACTTGTGGAGCACTGGCTCTAGGGTGTGCAGGCTCCAGTAGTTGTGGCTCACGGGCTCTGGAGCTCAGGCTCAGTAGTTGTGGTGCACGCGCACGGGCTTAGTTGCTCTGAGGCAGGTGGGATCTTCCTGGACCAGGGATCTAACCCATGTCTCCTGCATTGGCAGGTGGATTCTTAACCACTGCGCCACCAGGGAAGTCCCGGGACTGTGGTTTTAAAAAGAGATGTGTAGAGATGTTTCCACTGAGAAGGTGATTATTGTGTAGAATTGAAGGCCATGAGAGTGTGAGCTATGCAGATATTTGAGAAAATGTGTCATCTAAGATATGAATACTTAGTAGAAAGCAATAACAAAAACTCTATCAGCTGGTACACAGACAAACAGATCATTGGAATAGCATAAAGAATGTAGAGGTAGACCCAAATATATAGGGAAATGAGACACATGACAAAGAAGCCATTGCTAATCAATGGTGAAAGGATGGACCGTTTAATAAGTAATGGGAAAACTGGCTTCTCAACGGGAGAAAAGCAAGTTTATTTTCTTTTTTTTTTAATTTTATTTATTTACTTTTGACTGTGTTGGGCCTTCGTTGCTGTTGAGGGCTTTCTCTAGTTGCGGAGAGCAGGGGCCACTCTTCATCTCATCGTGGTGCGCGGGCCTCTCACTGTCGCGACCTCTCTTGTTGCGGAGCACAAGCTCCAGACGCGCAGGCTCAGTAGTGTGGCTCATAGGCCTAGCTGTTCCACGGCATGTGGGACCTTCCCAGACCAGGGCTCGAACCCGTGTCCTCTGCATTGGCAGGCAGATTCTCAACCACTGCGCCACCAGGGAAGCCCAAGTTTATTTTCTTATTTCTTGTTGTAGGGTTTCTTGTATCTTTAATCACGTGGGCTCTCTATCTGTAGTTATGTTCCCTTCTTTACCTCTAATATTTCTGGCTTTCTTGTTTTTCTTGATCAGTCTTGCCAGTGGTTTATTTATTTAGTTAAGAACCCATTTTTAGTTTTGTTAATCCTCTATTATTATGTTTGTTTTTGATTTCATTCATTTGCCTCATATTTCCATTTTTCTCCATTTTTTAAGGGTTTATTCTCTTAATTTCCCAGCTTTTTCAGTTAGGTACTTGGGTCATTATTTTCTACCTTTTAAAAAAAAATAAGCATTTTTAAACCTATAATTCCCCTCTAATTACTGCTTTCACTGTATCTTTTATATTTTAATATGTAACATTTTTATCCTTCAGTTCCAAGATACCCATTAGTTATTTAGAAATATGCCTCTAAATTTTTCTGGTATTGAAATTTTAAAATTTATCCTTTTATTATTATTATTATTTATCCTTTTATTATTGATGTCTAGTTTATTCTTGAGAAAGAATATCAACTATACCAATCTGAAATCGGTTGAGACTTGATTTATGTCTTGATCTGTAGTAAATTTTTTTTTGCGATACGTGGGCCTCTCACTGTTGTGGCCTCTCCCGTTTAGGAGCACAGGCTCTGGACGCGCAGGCCCAGCGGCCATGGCTCACGGGCCCAGCCGCTCCGCGGCATGTGGGATCCTCCCGGACTGGGGCACGAACCCATGTCCCTTGCATTGGCAAGCGGACTCTCAACCACTGCGCCACCAGGGAAGCCCTGTAGTACATTTTTTAATGGCTATTGATCTATCATGAATATTCTATATGTGCTTAAGAATATGTGTTCACTTCTTGAATACAAGGTTCTATATATTTCCATTAATTGAGCTCAGTTGTGTTGTTCCAAGTCTCTACTAAAGGTCAAGCAGACATATTTAGTAATTTGTCTGCTTGACCTGCCAATAACTGAGATAATGTGTTACTATGTCATGTTATCCTGGTGGATATGTCAGTTTCTTCTGTAGTTCTATTATCTATTTTTCTTTTCTTTATGTATTTTGAGGCAACTTTAGTAGAGGCATATGATTTTAGAATTGTTACACTTTGTGGTGAAATAAATATTTCAATCATTGTTTAGTGAACCTACTATCCCAAATAGTGCTTTTTTTGGTATTAGTTTTTCTCTGATATTAATATAGATACCCCAGTATTCTTTTGGCCCATATTTGCCTGGTATATCTCCTTCAGACCTTTTTCTATTAACCTTCCTGGGCCTTATGTTTTAGGTGGTCCTTTAAACAGAATATAACTGGATTTTGTTTTTTAATCCAGTCTAATATCAATCTTCTTACTGGTGAGTTAGGACAATGTATCTTTATTGTGACTATTGATATATTTACATTTTTACCATTTTACTTTGTGCTATTTACTTTATTTGCTTTTCTCCCCTCCTTTATTGCTCTTTTGTTTAAAAAATTGAAGTATAGTTGGTGTGTACAATATTATGGTAGTTTTATTGTTCTTGTTTTTGATTGATTGTGAGTTTAGTTTGTTATTCTTACATTTTATCCCTCTACTGACTTGGAAGATATGTGTTTCGCATCTCTTCTTCTCCTGGTTCCCTGTGAAATGTTATAAGTAAGTAAGCTTATTTTTACTCCCTGATGATACACAGAACCTTAGAACACTAATTCTCATCACCTTCCACACTTAAGTGCTATTGTTCAACATTTACTTCTAACTTTTATTTTTTGTATCTTTATTTATATGAAATTATTTATGTATTCTTACACTCCTTCTCCTTCCACCCTAATTTTCTTCTAAATTAGGACATTAATCCAACACATTTTCATCAGATAGGTTGGCATGTTCTAGGGTGACAAGCACTATGTTAGGTAATGCCTATTCCTTTTTTAAAACCCCACAAGTTAGAACACTTTTGTAATATTTTATACAGTGTATGTTTGTTTATATTTATGCATGTGTTTACCATTTTCTTCTCTCTCTGTCCTGAATCTCAGACCATTTTCTTTCTTCATGAAGTATATCCTTTAGAAATTCATTTAAGGAAGATTTATAGGTGGTAAGTTCACTTTACACCCAAATCTGGCCAATGATGTAACAGTGTCTTTGCTTGTTCTTCCTTGTGATTCCATCATTTATTTCTTTAAACATTTCATGCACAGTTATTTTATATTTTTTACCTTATACTTTCAATATCTAAAGTCTTTGGGGATCACTCTTGTGGTCGTTCTGTTGCCTGTCACTCATGGGGGTTTGTTTCTTTGTGTGTCTGAACTCTTAGCTCATTTATTGAATCTTAATCTGTGATACTCCTGGGGGCATAATTCAGTTATGCTTTCCTTTAGAGAGGATTACCACCCGCACGTGGACCTCTGTGGCTCTGCTCAGGGTCACATGGTTAATGCAGGATCTTAAATTCATCTCCCTATCTCCCAGGTACACCTTCCAGACTTGACATTTACCCTTAGACACAAGCGCAACTCTGGTTTTCCCTTTTGCTTTCTGCTTCTAGCTCAAGTTTCAGCTTCCTTGTTTGGAGGAATGGCATGCCTTGGGGATTTCCATTCATTCCTATCAGCCGAAAATAGTATTAAACTTTTGCTTTAATCAAGAATTAAGATTTATACCTGGAGGGATATTTAAAGTACCCAAAGTGCCCAAAGTGGAAAACTTGGAATATGTGATAAAATGAATCTTTTGGATCACCCATTTTTTTTTTGCATGATCCCAGTTCTTTTAATTTTTTTTTTTTTTTTGACAGGAAAGTAGGACTTAATGGTGGGCATGAGTAAAGGGGGGACAGCACCAAGGCTCTCGTGAGTGCAGGGCCCGCCATTTGTCCAGAGGGCCGCAGTTAGGGATGTATATGACCCCACAGCCATCTGGGACGAGCCGCTTTTCTGCCACCATGTTTTCAAATTCGTCTGCATTAAACTTAGTAAATCCCCACTTCTTGGAGATGTGGATCTTCTGGCAGCCAGGGAGCTTGACCTTGGCCCTTCGGAGGGTCTCGATCACATGCTCCTTGTTCTGCAGCTTGGTGCGGATGGACATTGTGACTTGGCCAATGTGGACCCTGGCCACTGCACCCTGGGGCTTTCCAAAGGTACTGCGCGTACCCGTCAGGAGCCTGGATTGGGGGCAGCATGCCAGTCATTAATGTCCACTGGAAAGGGCTGTCTCCAAGGTGCCTTAGGGCAACCCATACAGGCAACAGGCCGCATACACTACCGAGGAGGCTGCTGTTTGCAGCCATTGCGCACCGGGCCCCCATGGGGAAAAGAGCACAGTCGGCTTAATTGGCTGCAAATATTTTTTTTAATTTTCAATTGATTTATTTTTTATTTTGGCTGTGCCACACGGCATGTGGGATCTTAGTTCCCCGACCAGGGATCAAACTTGTGGCCCCTGAAGTGGAAGCTCGGAGTCCTAACCACTGAACCACCAGGGAATTCCCTTGGGTCACCCATATTTACCTGATTGGATGAGGCAGTACCAAATATGTGTGGGGATGGGGGGCAACGGGTACTTCCATATACCATTGATGAGAGCAAGTTATAATGCCTCTTTGGAGAGCAATGTGTGATACCTAGAAAGTTTGTTTATTCCATGACCCAGCAATTTCACTTCTGGGTATACACCCTAGTGCTGCGGTCTCCAGATCAGGGGGCCACAGTGAAGTCACACAGCTATACTTAATTCTGTGAACCACCAGCTCAGGTGAGGTACGGTTCCAAAAATTAGATAGTGCTGTGTTCTTTTTGATATCATATTTTGGTGGTATCTAGGTTTTGGAGGTTCGCTGAGCTAAAAAGCAAGTACCATGGTGGTATCCTAGGTTGAGAAGTCATGCAGTGTCCAAAAGGGGCACACATCTGATTAGTAATTGTGGTTATTTAAGAATGAGGGAATTCCCTGGCGGTCCAGTGGTTAAGACTCTGTGCTCTCACTGCCGAGGGCCTGGGTTCAATCCCTGGTCGGGGAACTAAGATCCCATGAGCTGCTCGCACAGCGCAGCCAAAAACAAAAAGAATGAAAAAAATATTTTTTTATCAATTTGTATGACCATCACCTTTCAATTTTTTTGACCATCTATTCACGTGCCTATTGGCCATCATGTATCTTCTTTTGCCCAATGTTGTATTGGGTTGTTTGTTTTCTTATTAAGCTGTATATATCCTGAATACAAGTCCTTTCTCTGGTACGAGTTACAAGTACTTTCTCCCAATCTGTGACTGGCTTTTCATTTTCTTAATGATGTCTTTCAAAAAGCAAAACTTTTATAAGCATTGATGGTTCAGTGGTAGAATTCTCGCCTGCCAAAAAACAAAAGTTTTAGATTTTAAGTCCAATTCATCATCTTTTTTTCTTCTATGGCTTATGATTTTTGTGTTGTAAGAAACTTTTGTCTACCCTGAGGTTGAAAGACGTTCCATGTTTTTTCTGTCCCAACCCAGGTTTACTATGAGAGCGTGCAATCTTAATATTCCCATTGAATTTCCATACTATATAGACATATTTCATGTTTTTCAGCCTAATAATAAAGATAATTTCGGTAAACTCTTGAATACCACCAAATAAATTCCATATGGTTGTATTTAGGGCGATTTAGCTTAAAATGCTAGAGCAAAAGTCAGCAATAAAAAAAATAGAAAAGGAATAAATAAAGCAAATACGACAAAATGATAACTCTTGGATCTGAGGGATGATTATATGGGGGGTTGTTAAACTTTGCTTTCTACTTTTTTGTATATTTGAAAAGTTGTATTTTAAAAATGCATATAAAAAGAATGTCTTCTTGAGAGGTTATGTGCTATTGGTCACATGAGTTCTCTGTGATTGTATCTTAATGCAAGTGTTTCTATATTCTCGATTCAAAGCCATTTTCCAGGTTTTAACTATGGGTCAGAGAACAAGTTTGCTGTAAGTTAGAGGAGGAAAATGGATGAAATGACTTTTTTCCTTTGTAGATCATGTGGCTTTACGGGACCCCCGCACCGGCTCTGTGATGATCAAAGCAATGACCGAAGTCTTTAAACAGTATGGAAATAAGTGGCACATTGCTGACTTCTTCACCAAAGTAAGTAAATTCCAAGTGAACATGTGCTCCATTCTGTCTAAAGCTAATGCACTTGATGAGAACATTTTCATGAGAAGATTGACTTAAGCCTGAGAAAGCGTGAGAGATGGTGAGAAGTTGTTTGGAAACAGCAGGCTGATGGTGCATTAAGAGGACTGTCGCAGAAGTCATGGCTGAGCCAGGTGCGAAGGGAAACTGATAGTGACACTTTATTCATTGGTACGTGAGTGAGTTGGATTTTAGGTGAGCTTTGAAGTTCTGCTTGCTCTCCAGTTGCTGTTCCCTGCGCTTCACAGATATTAATACATTGAGTCTTCCAACAGCTCTCAGGCAGGTACTGGGATTCCCATCTCCTATTACAGATGGAAAGCAGCCTTGGCTTTCCAACCCAGGCAGAGCACTTCTAGAGCTCATGCCTTAACCACAGTTATATAGGATTACTTACTCCTTATCTCCCCAAGTTATGGTAGCTATTTTTATTTCTTTTAAAAAATTGTTTAATGCTTTACATATAATGCTTAACAGCTTTCAAAACTCCTTTTCACCTCATTTTTATTTTTTAACATCTTTATTTGTGTATAATTGCTTTACAATGTTGTGTTAGTTTCTGCTGTATAACAAAGTGAATCAGCTATATGTATACATATATCCCCATATCCCCTCCCTCTTGCATCTCCCCCCCACCCTCCCCATCCCACCCCTCGAGGTGGTCACAAAGCATGGAGCTGATCTCCCTGTGCTATGCAGCTGCTTCCCACTAGCTATCTAGTTTACATTTAGTAGTGTATATATGTCCATGCCACTCTCTCACTTCGTCCCAGCTTACCCTTACCCCTCCCCGTGTCCTCAAGTCCATTCTCTTCGTCTGCGTCTTTATTCCTGTCCTGCCCCTAGGTTCATGAGAACTTTTTTTTTTTCGATTCCATATACATGTGTTAGCATACAGTATTTGTTTTTCTCTTTCTGACTTACTTCACTCTGTATGACAGACTCTAGGTCCATCCACCTACTACAGATAACTCAATTTTGTTTCTTTTTATGGCTGAGTAATACTCCATTGTATATATGTGCCACATCTTCTTTATCCATTCATCTGTCGATGGACACTTACGTTGCTTCCGTGTCCTGGCTAATGTAAATAGTGCTTCAGTGAACATTGTGGTACATGTCCCTTTTTGAATTATGGTTTTCTCAGGGTATATGCCCTGTAGTGAGATTGCTGGGTCATATGGTAGTTCTATTTTTAGTTTTTTAAGGAACCTCCATGCTGTTCTCCGTAGTGGCTGTATCAATTTACATTCCCACCAACAGTGCAAGAAGGTTCCCTTTTCTCCACACCCTCTCCAGTATGTATTGTTTGTAGACTTTTTGATGATGGCCATTCTGACCGCTGTGAGGTGATACCTCACTGTAGTTTCGATTTGCATTTCTCTAATGATCAGTGATGTTGAGCATCCTTTCATGTGTTTGTTGGCAATCTGTATGTCTTCTTTAGAGAAATGTCTATTTAGGTGTTCTGCCCATTTTTGGATTGGGTTTATTTTTTTGATATTGAGCTGCATGAGCTGCTTGTATATTTTGGAGATTAATTCTTTGTCAGTTGCTTCGTTTACAAATATTTTCTCCCATCTGAGGGTTGTCTTTTCATCTTGTTTACGGTTTCCTTTGCTGTGCCAAAGATTTTAAGTTTCATTAGGTCTCATTTGTTTATTTATTTTTTATTTTGTTGTTGTTGTTGTTGTTGTTGCGGTACGCAGGCCTATCACTGTTGTGGCCTCTCCCGCTGTGGAGCACAGGCTCCAGACGCGCAGGCTCAGCGGCCATGGCTCACGGGCCTAGCCTCTCCACGGCACGTGGGATCTTCCCGGACCCAGGCACGAACCCGTGTCCCCTGCATTGGCAGGTGGACTCTCAACCACTGTGCCACCAGGGAAGCCCTATTTTTGTTTTTATTTCCATTTCTCTAGGAGGTGGGTCAGAAATGACCTTGCTGTGACTTATGTCATAGAGTGTTCTGCCTATGTTTTCATCTAAGAGTTTTATAGTGTCTGGTCTTACCTTTAGGTCTTTAATCCATTTTGAGTTTATTTTTGTATATGGTGTTAGAAAGTGTTCTAATTTCATTCTTTTAAATGTAGCTGTCCAGTTTTCCCAGCACCACTTATTGAAGAGGCTGTCTTTTCTCCATTGTATATTCTTGCCTCCTTTATCAAAGATAAGGTGACCATATGTGCGTGAATTTACCTCTGGGCTTTCTATCCTGTTCCATTGATCTATATTTCTATTTTTGTGCCAGTACCATACTGTCTTGATTACTGTAGCTTTGTAGTATAGTCTGAAGTCAGGGCGCCTGATTCCTCCAACTCCATTTTCCTTTCTCAAGATTGCTTTGGCTATTTGGAGTCTTTTGTGTTTCCATACAAATTGTGAAATTTTTTGTTCTAGTTCTGTGAAAAATGCCATTGGTAGTTTGGTAGAGATTGCATTGAATCTGTAGATGCTTTGGGTAGTATAGTCATTTTCACAATGTTGATTCTTCCAATCCAAGAACACTGTATAGCTCTCCATCTGTTTGTATTGTCTTTAATTTCTTTCATCAGTGTCTTATAGTTTTCTGCATACAGGTGTTTTGTCTCCTTAGGTAGGTTTATTCCTAGGTATTTTATTCTTTTTGTTGCAGTGGTAAATGGGAATGTTTCCTTAATTTCTCTTTCAGATTTTTCATCCTTAGTATATAGGAATGCCAGAGATTTCTGTGCATTAATTTTGTATCCTGCTCCTTTACCAGATTCACTGATTAGCCCTAGTAGTTTTCTGGTAGCATGTTTAGGATTCTCTATGTATAGTATGATGTCATCTGCAAGCAGTGACAGTTTTACTTCTTTTCCAGTTTGGATTCCTTTTATTTCTTTTTCTTCTCTGATTGCTGTGGCTCAAACTTTCAAAACTATGTTGAATAATAGCGGTGAGAGTGGGCAACCTTGTCTTTTTCCTGATCTTAGAAGAAATGGTTTCAGTTTTTCACCATTGAGAATGATGTTGGCTGTGGGTTTGTCATATACGGCCTTTATTATGTTGAGGTGTTCATCTCATTTTAAGGTAAGCTCTTGGGGGAAAAAATGTTAAATGGAAGGAGTATAGACAATTTTGACAGTCATTCTAACCATATTTCCAAATCTCTTGTATTGCTCAATTTCTCTCTTTAAGAAAATAGTTTCTCGTCAGCGTCTCAATAAAATGTAATAATAGAGACAGATTTAACCTACCGTAAGTAGAAATCCATTTTAGTTAATGCTAAGTGAAAGTTGTTTTGCCGACTGGTGTTCATTAAGTCTTTATTGAAGAGCATTCATTGTTTTAAAATTGAAAGCCGATATTTTTTAACTGAATGAAAGATTCTTTAAATTCTATAGTGCTTTACAATTTTCAAAAGTTTCACACATGTTTTCATATAATCCCATAATAACCCTTCTCCCCCCACGCCTACATTACCCCTGCACCCTTCCCTCTCCCCATGGTAACCACTAGTTTGTTCTCTATATCTGTGAGTCTGCTTCCTTATTTTTTAATTCACTTGTTTGTTGTGTTTTTTTAGATTCCAAATATAAGTGATATCATATAGTATTTGTCTTTCTCTGACTTATTTCACTTAGCATAATACCCTCCAAGTCTATCCATGTTGCTGCAAATGGCAGAACTTCATTCTTTTTTATGGCTGAGTAGTATTCCATTGTGTGTATATATGTGTGTGTGTGTGTGTGTGTGTGTGTATCACATCTTCTTTACCATTCATCTGTTGATGGACACTTAGGTTGTTTCCATACCTTGGCAATTGTAAATAATGCTGCTACGAACATTGGGGTGCATGTATCTTTTCAAATTAGTGTTTTTGTGTTTTTCGGGTATGTACTCAGGAGTCGAATTGCTGGGTCATATGGTATGATCAGCATTCTTTTTTTTTTTTTTTTTTTGAAATGTGGGATCTTAATTCCCTGACCAGGGATGGAACCCGCACACCTGCAGTGGAAGCGTGGAGTCTTAACCACTGGACCGCCAGGGAAGTCCCAACACTGTTCATTTTTAAAGCACTTGCTAAGTAGATACTGGCAAGAAAGTCCAAAAGTGAGCATGATGCGACCTTTGCATTAAAGGCACTTAGAGCTTAGTGAGGCAGCAGATAGTAAGGTTACAAGCAGCACTGGAATTAATAGAGCTATTGGATACTTTGGACAAAACATAATCCAATGCTTTCATATGCCATGAGTTACCAAGGCTCAGAGGAGGTTACTATCTTGCCTGATGTTCCCCAGGGGCAAGTTGACTTGAACCCGGGTCTGTGCACGCAGCCACCTTCAAGCACTTGGTGGGTGGTGTCTGCATTGTTTTCCTGGTGCAGTCAGAGAATTCTGCCGTCTCCTTCTGTGGGCTTTACTAAGAGGCTTTTGCTGAGGGCTTTACATTCTTTTGGACAGTTTGTGCTTTTATCTTACAGGTGAATAACAGAGTGGTGCACCGTGAATTTAATCTTCGTAATGAACCAATAAAAGTATCACTTGTAATGGAGTCAACTTTAACTAAATTTGTATACTTTTGACATCAGGAAGATTAAAAAAACAAGGACTGCTTTACAGTAGAGTTTGAAAAGAGCTGTGAGCATTTATAGCATTGTACTAATGGTTACCATTTTGCATTATTTTTGTCATTGGTTGTATTTGTCCAATTTGTTTTGTATATATATATATACATATATATTATTTTTCTACGATTTAACTATGCTTACTTGATACTTGTAAATAATTTGACTTTTTTTTTTTTAAAGATCACTGTTTTCTGAAAAAAACGTTTTCCTGAACCGTTACCAAAACATGGACGTCCAGCTCCATTTGTGTACTGTTTTTATCCTGTGTTTCTCTTGGTGATTACACCCTACCTTCTCCACTGTCAGCTTGATGCTGGTGTTAAGCCTCAATTTCTTGACTTAGTCAAGAATTGCCTGTGTGTGGTCTTGTCCTCTGTTTCACCTTATTTACCCAGATTGTTGTCTGCAGTCAGTCTGATCTCCTCTTTGACTCCGTAAGCCATTCTCAAGTCTTACCTGGATGTCTCTGTGCCCTTGATGCCTTCATGTGTTCCACCTTCCATCCATTTCCCTGCTTCCTCCTTGCTGCCTCATACCTTTGAACTGCTGTTTTCTCCACCTGGCACCCTCTGTTCCACCCCACATAGGTAAGTCCTCTCCATCCTTTGGAGTTTGGTTCAAGCATCACTTGCACAGGGAAGCTTTCCACAGCCCCTCATGCTAGGTCAGCTTCTTCTAAGTGCTCAGATACCCTCTGCTTCTCTTCTGTAGCATTGAAATGACTGTCTAGTGGCTGTTTAATCTCTCTCTCCAGTTCAGTCGTAAGATCCGAGAGGCAGAGGCTGTGTCTCATTCATGGCTGCATCCTAGCTTCCATCCGTGCCTTAGGACACAGAGAAGCCATGCAATGAGCGTTGAGTGAGTGACTGATCCCTGTCTTTTAATTATTTTATCCATCCCTCAGACCTCTGTGCATCTAGTCACTTGCTACTTAACCTCACACACGTGGATGTCTCACGGCTACTTTAACTCAACAAGTTGGACGTTAACCTGAGTTTCCCCTAAATCTCTTTATAAAACCCATCCCATTGTTAATAATCCTTTGACTCCCCACTGCCTGCTGGATATACCCCAAAATCCTGTAGGAGAGTATTGCAAGTCTTTCTCCGTCAGGCTTAATCTACACTACTCTTTTATTGCCTGTTTGTCCTCGTAATTCGCCCTCCCCTTAATAATCCTGTCTCACAGAATCGGGCTTGTGGATCAATGACTGTGGATAAACACTCTTGGATATGTTATCATATCAGAGTTCAATCTCTCCTTTCTGTCTGAAATGCCCTTCATTCTCACTGTGTGCTTCCTCTATACTGAGTATTCTTTAGGGTGCAACTTGGGTCCCCTCCCACTACAAAGCAAAGCTGTATGTAGACTAGTATTTTTAGAGTAACAAACTGTGGATTGAGCATGACCGATGGGCCTGTACAAGGATGCAGGTGTTTGGTGAGAATGCTCTGAAGACTGAGAGCCAAACTGACTGAAGCAATCCAGAATCTCCAGGCCTGTCTCCATTTCAGGGATAATTGTGACCATTTTAGTTAACGTGATTTCTTAAGTCTAAATACATGTGATTTAATTTTTAAGCCTTTGAGTTCTGATATTTGATATATAGCTTTGTTTTTGTATAGAGCATTAAAATGTCTCTGGTTCATAAAATATGAACATCAGGTGAGCCTTCTCTTTCGCTTGGATTCTGGAGGATTTCTAGGCACAGAGGCTCGTTTCGGTGGGACAGCAGCAGCTGAAATATCAACAACTCTTTATTTCCTGGGAGAGGTTGAGTGACTTGGTCAGAGTCACAGCATGTGGTGAAGCTGGGATTCCAAACCATGAACTAATTCAAGACATGAAGTGCCAAGTGATAGAGAAAAGTTTTAAGACAGAATGCTTTTGATGGACAGAAGGGACCATTCCATTACCACTTCACTGATGGAATGAGGGCTTTGGGACAAAGGAGGGAAAAGTGATTTTGGAACCCTGTTCAGACCACTACAGGTAAGGGTCATGGAGAAAACTGTAGGACAACTGCATACCAGACAAACAGATGAAGAGGAGCAAGGAAGAATTCTGGTTAGAAAGGTAGGTGGCCCAAGATGAACTTGATGCCTGGGGCTAGCTAACTGCCCCATATTCTCTCAGCTTCAAATCAGTAGAGACTGTCCTAGCCATCCAACGCCATGTGAAATATAGGCCAAAAAAGTAGTCTCTGGCACAATTTTATATTTGAAAAAAAATTTTAAGCCCAGTTTATTTATTTTTTAAATACAGACCCCAGGAACCAAAGTTTGCAAAAGGAAGGCTCTGAGATTTTTTTTAAAAATGTGTATGAATAAAAAATAGTGGGGAAACTTGTGCAGAAGACTAGGAGGCTGAGGTGGGGAGGAGAACACGTGGCTGGGGAGCTACAGCCGTTTGACAAGTGCCTCTTAGGCCAAGGGCGCCTCACCATGGCTTATTATCACTACAGTACGTTTTCACCTTTGGAGTTAACTCACTTCCTTGCCGAATATTTTCATCATGCAGATCACGTCTCAAGGACAAAGTTATTTTGCAGAAAACAAATATTTTGTGGAGAAACCCTAAATTTAATTACAGTACCATTTCCTAGTTGTCATAATGGAAGTATTCTGGAGATTCTATGGTGCACAGGGGAGGGAGCTGCTGAGATAGTTTGGGAGCGCCCCCCAGAATGCCCTCCAGAGAAGTCCTGCAGTGATAGAGCACTGTCCCTAAAAGCCAGCCATTCCTTTTAAGTCTTCCTTTTTTTTTTTTTTTTTTTGCAAGCCAAAATGTCTACAGATATTTTCAGCAGTTTCTAAGGATGCTTAAAGCCATGACTAAATTTACTCCTTTCCTTGTATGTCAGCTCTTTATTTAAATGCAGTGGGGTTTGTTTTCAGTTTAAAAACCTGTGTTCCTCATAGAAAATTTCAAGAAACACTAAAAAAATGAGGCCAAAAACCTACCCAGTTTCTCTACTTGTATATCCGTAGTTCTCACCCTGGCTGCACATTAAAATTATCTAGATTCTTGTGGTTTGGAGTTGGGCATATGTTTAAAAGCTCTCCAAGTGATTCTAAGCGCAGCCAGGCTTGAAACCTACTGTATAACTAATAATCTGGCTATTGGTTATTTGTTTACAATCATTTAATGCCTAGGGCTTCAATTTTTAAAAATAATCGCCCTCATCCTGCAACTCCTTTTTGTATTTTAATTATTTTTTAACGGCTGCATAGTATTGGGCGGAATAAATATTAACTAGTAATGGATATTGCAATTTTTCTCCTATGAGAAAGAAATTCTCATGCAAACCCTGTGCAGTCTTCATTTTATTTTTTTTTTCCGGGAAACTTCCTGTAAGATAATTTTTGTTTTTGGCTGTGTTGGGTTTTTCGTTGCTGCGCATGAGCTTTCTCTAGTTGCGGCGAGCGGGGGCTACTCTTCGTTGCAGTGCCCGGGCTTCTCATTGCAGTGTCTTCTCTCGTTGCAGAGCACGGGCTCTAGGCACGTGGGCTTCAGTAGTTGTGGCACGCGGGCTCAGTAGTTGTGACTCACGGGCTCAGTAGTTGTGACTCACGGGCTCAGTAGTTGTGACTCACGGGCTCTAGAGCACAGGCTCAGTAGTTGTGGTGCATGGGCTTAGTTGCTCCGCGGCATGTGGGATCTTCCCAGACCAGGGCTCGAACCCGTGCCCCCTGCATTGGCAGGCGGATTCTCAACCACTGCGCCACCAGGGAAGCCCTAAGATAACTTTTTGAAAATCTTAATTACACACTTCTAACTTGTCCTCCAAAAAGGCAAAATAATTTCTCCAGCTTTTATTTATCCAATACAGGCTTGTGTTCAACACCCCTTCCGATGTAAGGAAACTGCACCTTAGGTGAAGGACCCGCTCAAGTTCATAGGTACAAAAGGCTGGGCGAGAAGTCGAATCCATACGGGGGAGGGCTGGCTGACTGCCTGGCTGACTTCCGGCCCGCGTCCCTGGTCGCAAACTGCGTGTTCCAACCGGCCCGCCCCTTTCCGCCGTTCGAAAGCGTCCGCGCCAGCGCCGCAGCCCGCCTTCCGGAGGAAGACCCGCCCCCACAACTCCCGCCTTGTTAGCGTTTCCGCTCGCCTTTCGTTGTCATTGGCTGGAGGCGGACTATATAAGGACGTCATTTCCGCCCGCGCGTTCTTTCCGCGCCAGATAAGGGTCCATGCGGCTTTGTCCTCGGTGAGTAGCATGTGGCGTCCGGGCGTACCCCAGGGCTACCAAGACGAGCTTCCTGCCGCGACGAGTGGTGCGAGCACCAGGGTGGAACCCCGCAGGCGGAGCGCGTCTGTTTTCGGCTCGGCGCGCTCTCCCTCGGATTTGGCGTCCTGCACGTGGCCGGGCTCGGGGCCGCGCGTTCCCACAAGGCCCTGGGAGCCGGCGGAGGTCGCGCTCCAGCCGCTGAGGGCCCGAGTTGGGGTGCCGGTGACTAGGGGTGCAGAGAGACCGGTCTACGCAGCGCGCTACGGTCGCTTCGGGTACCGACACTCGGCGGTAAACCCAGAGACCTAGGCTCCAGTTTTTTTCAGCTGGTTGGGTTGGTCTGTTTTCCCCGTTCGTGGTATTCCGTTCAAGAGTTAAGGTTCTTCGCGAGGTTTTTTGGTGCCGGACAGGCTAAATTAAAGGTCCAGGTTCTTATTCTGCTTGTCCGAAAGATTTCGGACAGGGGACGCAACGAAAGGCACATACAGGGACTTCCCCGGCGGTCCAGTGGTTAAGACTCAGCTGTTACACTGCAGGGGCCCCGGGTTCGATACCAGGTCGGGGAACTTAAGATCCCGCATGCCTCGCGGTGTTAAAGGAAAAAAATTTTTTTTAATTGTTAAAAAAAAAGAGACTGAGGTGTAGAGAGAAACAAAGAAGCAATTTATTAATGGGCAGAAGCGAAAGTACGCACTCGGAGAAGAATGCGGGCGTCCTCACGAGTGAGGAGCGCACCGAGGGGTTTTTCTGACCCCCACCCCCCACGCCTTTTATTTCACTTTAATTCCTTGAATGGGCGTATATTTCTTTGTTTAGGGGCGGAATACTCATTGTTGGGAGAATCGGAGTGGGATTTTGATTCCACCTCGTTACATCAGTTTTTGCTCTTCCCCGTCCGCCTCCAGAAGCCACCGCACCTGCGCTGTAAGAGCCATTTTCCCTTGCTATACGAGCGCCAGGCGTGTGAGGTGGTACAGCAGTCACCTGCAGCCTGTGTGCTCGGCCAAGCTCTCTGGGTTTTATGGTCAGAGTTTCCTTTTAAGGTGTCACAGAGTTTAATCAAAAGTCTAATTTACGTTCTTGTTGACGCCATTCCTCCATGCTTCATGGTCTCATTAAGTGTAAAACAAGGAGGTGGCTTTGCTTTTTGCCTAATGTCTGTTTGAGGAGGCTGTTCTTGGGTTCAGCCCTGTCTTTCCTGCCTGATTTTGAGGAAAACTAGTTGTACTCGCAGGGAGAAGTAATGCCAAAGCTCCCAGCTTCAGTCGGCTTGAAAATAAACTTCACCTTTGCTCAGCTTTAGAATAGTCTAGAACATGGCTGCTGTTCCACGTCTAAGTCCTGCGTACCTTGAGAAGTATTAAGTCTCAGTTCACTATTTTCGTTTAGTTTCATTATCTGGGTGTTTTGTCCATCTCCATAATACTCTTTAGCAGGATTTCCAGCAGTTTTACAAGGTGTGGCATATTTTACAAGGTGTTGATGTGTCTCATCCCACTAGACTAAGCCCAATGCCTGACACTAGGAGGTGTGGTCTGTGGTTAGATTATTTCAAGTTTATCGATATTTTTTATTGAAGTATAGTTGATTTACAATGTGTTAATTTCTGCTATACAGCAAAGTAATTAGGTTATACATATGTATACATTCGTCTTTAACATTCTTTTCCATTATGGTTTACCATAGGGTGTTGAATATAGGTGTCTGTGCTATAGAAGAGGACCATGTTTATTCATTCTGTATATAAAAGTTTATATCTGCTAATCCCAGTCTCCCACTCCACCCCTCCCCCGTGACAACCACCAAGTCTGTTCTGTCCTGTTTCTGTTTCATAGATTGGTTCATTTGTGTCATTTTAGATTCCACATGTAAGTGACATATGGTATTTGTCTTTCTGATTTACTTACTATGATAATCTCTAGTTGGATCCATGTTGCTACACATGGCATTCATTCTTTTTTATGGCTGAGTAGTATTCCATTGTATATATGTACCACATCTTTATCCGTTCATCTGTCAAGATGGTTAGATTTAAACATTGAGTCATTTGACTCTCAAGAGGAGTTAGAATGCACCCGTTACCTCATCCCACTTGTCACTGGAGTGTAAAGGACTTTTGTTAACTATTGTTTTTCAGATTCCCGTCGTAACTTAAAGGGAAACATTAACAATGTCCGGAGCCCTTGATGTCCTGCAAATGAAGGAGGAGGATGTCCTCAAATTCCTTGCAGCAGGAACCCACTTAGGTGGCACCAACCTTGACTTCCAAATGGAACAGTACATCTACAAAAGGAAAAGTGATGGTCAGTCATTGCTTTAGGGTTCTTTTTCTTGGTCATCCCAGCTGTAAGGACAAGTTTTGATGCTTTTGTTCTGATAGGTAGTGCTGAGTGAAGTGATTTCTAAAATATCAGCCTTGGCGGGCTCTCACCAAGTAACAGATGAAACTAGATCTTTAGATGGGTAAGAAGCTTTAAAACTGAGTAAAAGTGCTCTGGTGGTTTTTGGAAGGAAGGGTTTCTGGACTCCAGTGGAAGAGTGGCTATTGCTAGGTTATGTGACCTGGGTTGGGCCATGAAGAAGCATGATGTAAACATAAAGAGGAAGTTTGTCAGCTTAGTTCCTAATAACTTATCTCCCATGGTGCCTTATATTTTGTGGCTACTGATAGAGGTTTGTAAAGCTGAATTCTGAGAAAAAGCCACAGATGGGAATTTGGCTTGCTTGAATGTATCAGAAAAGGGAATGTAGGTTGTGATGAGAATATGGAAGGCATTAAGTTCTTCAGCTTAGAACCACTGAAGGAATTGTGTGTGAGTGGCAGGGTTTAAAGGAGTTGGGGATGAATCTGACATCAAGGCAGAAGATTAAGAGGAAAAGAGTGGTAAGAGGCCAGAAGTAGGTAAGAGCTTGTTGGGTTTCTGCATGGGGGGCCTGAGGGCGGGTTAGTACAGGGGAAGAGTAGGGAGAAGGTGCACTTTGCCTACTGAATCAAGGCTGCACACTATTAAAGCTCAGAGTGGAGGCCAGTCTTGGCCAATGAACTTCTGAGTGTCGGAAGTGTGCTATATTAATGGCAGGATTTTCGCTAACACCAGTAGAGCTTGCCTCTATGACTGGAGTTTGATAGTACTCGCTGCCACATGCATTCAGCTTTTTAGAAGAATGTTAACTTTTAAAGCTTGGCTAGGTGTTAACAAAACCTTGTGTCTAGGCATCTACATCATAAATCTGAAGAGAACCTGGGAGAAGCTTCTGTTGGCAGCTCGTGCCATTGTTGCCATTGAAAACCCAGCTGATGTCAGTGTCATATCCTCCAGGAATACTGGCCAGGTTTGTGGAACAATATGCTTGGTTTTTGTTATAAAACCTAAAGATGTTTGGGGATATATAGAAAAGCATAAGAAAAAAATAACCCGTAATTTCACTGTTCAGAAATCATTTGAAATTGCCCTGAGTCAGAGGAATTGCCAAAATTCAACCATTTCAGTATATTTATCACTTTGCATCTGACAGTATGTCACGGTTCATGTTTTCATGTCATTGTGTGTTTTCTTGTGCCACTAAATATCGAGGAATGACCCTATTAAAGTGGCTCACCACATTTTTCTGCAGTGAGCTTTTTATATTTAAAATGATGAAATACTGGGTTAAAAAAAATTGAATGTCAACTTCAGAATATTTCAGGAAGGTCTTCTGAGGGTAGGGTACCCCCAGTCTTTGTCTCATAAGCAAGAGTAATCTTTGCCAGCTTAAATGAATAAAAAATAGCTTAGTATTTTTTAATGGCAAGTAAGGTAAAACTTTAGTCTTTTTTGTCCCGTTTCTATCTTGATAGTTATTTCCTTTTTCTGCTGAGAAAACGGGTTTTTTAAAAACATGCTTTATAAAAGCATTAAAGCTCTTAAAAGGATTTCATTCACCCTGTTTCTAATTTTAAAAAATTTGACTTGGATTTTGACAGTTTTTAAATTAATGTATTGATAGTAAGATGCTCTTTTTTTAATTTCATTTTAAAAAAATTTTATTGTATAGTATTTGATTTACAGTGTTGTGTTAATTTATGCTGTACAGCAAAGTGACTCAGTTACATATACATATATTCTTTTTCATATTCTTTTCCATTATGGTTTATCACAGGATATTGAATATAGTTCCCTGTGCTATACAGTAAGGCCTTGTTTATCCATCCTATATAGCATAGTTTGCATCTGCTAATCCCAGACTCCCAGTCCTTCCCTCCCCTATCCCTTATCCCCCTTGGCAACTACAAGTCTGTTCTATTTTTCTCTTTCATGGATATGTTCATTTGTGTTGTATTTTAAATTCCACGTGTAAGTGAAGTCATACGATATTTGTCTTTCTATTTTACTTAGTGTGATAATCTCTTGGTCCATCCATGTTGCTACAAATGGCATTATTTCATTCTTTTTAATGGCTGAGTAGTATTCCGCTGTTGATACACGCCATATCTTTATCCATTCATCTGTCTATGGACGTTTCAGTTGTTTACATGTTTTGGCTATTGTAAATAGTGCTCCTGTGAACATTAGGGTGCCTGAATGTTCAAATTACTGTTTTGTCTGGGTATATGCACAGGAGTGGAACTGCTGGGTCATACGGCAACTCTAGTTTTTTGAGGAACCTCCATACTGTTTTCCATACTGGCTGCACCAGATTACGTTCCCACTAACAGGATTAGAGGGTATTCTTTTCTCCTTATCCACTCCAGCATTTTTTATTTGTAGACTTTTCATGATGGCCATTCTGACCAGTGTGAGGTGTTACCTCATTGTAGTAGTGATTTGAATTTCTCTAATAATTAGCAATGTTGAGCATCTTTTCATGTGCCTATTGGCCATCTGTAGTTCTTTGGAGAAATGTCTGTTTAGGTCTTCTGCCCAGTTCAGTTGTTCGTTTTTTTGTTATTGAAATGTATGAGCTCTTGGTATATTTTGGAAATTAAGCCCTTGTTGGTCACCTCATTTGCAAATATTTTCTCCCAGTTCTTTGTATATTTGGTAGAATTCGCCTATGAAGCCATCTGGTCCTGGACTTTTGTTTGAAGGGAGCTTTTTAATTACAGATTCTGTTTCATCTCTAGTAATCAGGCTGTTCAAGTTGTCTGTTTCTTGATTTAGTTTCAGTGGGCTTTATGTTTCTAGAAAGATGTCCGTTTCTTCTAGTTTGTCGAGTTTGTTGGCATATAATTGTTCATAATGTTTTTTTGTTGGCATATAATTGTTTGTAATGGTATCAGTTGTGGTTTCTCCTCTTTCATTTCTTATTTTATTTGGGTCTTCTCTCTTCTTCGTGATCCTGGCCAGAGGTTTGTCGATTTTGTTTACCCTTTTAAAGAACCAGATCTTGGTTTTATTTTAATCTCTATTTTATTTCCTCTCTGATCTTTTTTTTTTTTAATATTTATTTATTTGGTCATGCTGGGTCTTAGTTGTGGCTCACCAGCTCCTTACTTGTGGCACATGAGCTTAATTGCAACTCACGGGCTCCTTAGTTGTGGCATGCATGTAGGATCTAGTTCCCTGACCAGGGATCAAACTGGCCCCCTGCACTGGGAGTGCGTGTCTTAACCACTGCACCAGCAGAGAAAGTCCCTCCTCTCTGATCTATCTACTTACTTCTGCTGACTTGAGATTTTTCTGGTTTCTTAAAGGCCTGTATCGCTGTGAATTTAATCTCTAAGAAGTGCTTTTGCTGTATCCCATAGATTTTGTGTTTTCATTGTCATTTGCCTCAAGGTTTTTTGTTTTTTTTTTTTTTGTGGGCCTCACTGTTGTGGCCTCTCTCGTTGCGGAGCACAGGCTCCAGATGCGCAGGCTCAGTGGCCATGGCTCACGGGCCCAGCCGCTCTGCGGCATGTGGGATCTTCCCGTGGGATCTTCCCGGACCGGGGGCACGAACCCGTGTCCCCTGCATCAGCAGGCGGACTCTCAACCACTGCGCCACCAGGGAAGCCCCTGTCTCAAGGTATTTTTTAATTTCTTGGATTCCATTGTTGACCCACTGGTTTCTTAGTAGCATGTTGTTTAGTCTCCCATGCAGTTGTTGTTTTCTTGTTTCTTTTTCGATGGTTGATTCTAGTTTCATGCAGTTGTGGTCAGAAAAGATGCTTGGAATAATGTCTATGCTCTTAAATTTGTTGAGGCTTATTTTGTGCTCTAGTATGTGGTCAATCTCAGGATGTCCCGTGTGCACTTGAAAAGAATGTATATTCTGCTTTTTCGGCTCTAATGTCTTAAGTCTGTTGTATCATTTAGGATCTCTGTTGCCTTATTGATTTTCTCTCTCCCAGATATGTCCATTGATATGAGTGTGGTGTTAAAGTCTCCTATTATTAGTGTATTCCTGTCAGTTTCTCCCTTTATGTCTGTATTTGTTTTATGTATTTGGGTACCTGTTGATGAGTATAGTGTCCTCTCCTTTTATTGATCCTTTTACCATATGTCATTTGCTTTATCTTTCTATGTAGCCTTTTTTTTTTAGTCTGTTTTGTCTGATGAGTATTGCGACCCGCACTTTGTTGTCATTTCCGTTTGCATGCAATATCTTTTTCCATCTCCTCACTTGCAGTCTACATGTATCATTTGCCCTAAAGTGTGTCTCTTGTAGACAGCATATTGTAGGCCCTTTTTTTTTTTAATCCGCTGTTCTGTCTTTAGATGGAACATTTAGTCCATTGACATTTAAGGTAATTTTATTGGTATTTTAAACATTGTTTTCCTTTTGACTTTATATTTCTTATTTGTCTCTTTTTGTTTTCCTTTTGTGGTTTGATGATTTCCTTTTGTATTGTGCTTTTGTTTTCTTGGTTTTTGTGAATCTGTTGTGTTTTTGATTTGTGGTTACCCTGTTTTTCAAATATGTTAACCCCTTCCCATATCAACTTGCCTTAGACTGGTAGTCATACAGGCTCACTTTCTAGAAGAAAAAATTACATTTTCTTTCATCCCCCACATTTTGTGATTTTGATGTCCTCTTTTACATCTTCATGTTTATCCTTTTACTTTAAGTGGTTATCATCGCTTTAAGAGAAGTTTTTTTATTTCTTTTTAAAATCTGTTTACTGGCTTATTTAAGTGATTTACTTTCCAACTGTGATTTTTTTTTTCCCCCTTTCCTATAGATTCTTCTTTTCTATTTAGAGAAGATCGCTCAGTATTTACTTTAGGGTAGGTTTAGTATTGCTGTATTCTTTTAAGTTTTTGCTTGTCTGAGGAAATTCTCCTATTCCAAATGATAATCTTGCTGGGTAGAGTTGCAGATTTTTCCCTTTCAGGACTTCGAATATATGTTGCCACTCCCTTATGGCCTACAATGAGCTGAAAGCCCTATGGGGGTTCCCTTGTAATTAACTCTTTATTTTTCTCTTGCAGTCTTTAGAATCCTTTGGGGGGGCATTTTAATTATGTCTGGGTATAGGTCTGTTTTGGTTTATCTTGTTTGGGATCCTCTGTGCTTCTTGTACCTGGATATCAGTTTCCTTCTTTAGGTTTGGGAAGTGTTCAGCCATAATTTCTTCAAATAGATTTTCAATCCCCTTTCTCTTCTCCTTCTAGGATCCCTGTTATGTGTAGGTTGGAATGCTTTATATTATCCCATAGGTCCCTTATATTGCTTTCATTTTTCATTTGGCTTTCTGTCTGCTGTTCTGATTGGGTGATTTCCATTCTATCTTCCAAATCACTTTCTTCTGAAGATAGATCACTGTCTTACACATAATGTTCTTCTGCATTATTCATTCTGCTATTCATTGCCTTTAGTTCAGCTTTTGTCCCTGCAAATGAATTTTCTGATTTTTCTTGGTTCTTCCTTAATAATTTCTAGTTCCTTTTCACAGTAATCTGCATTTCTGTTGATAGTCTTTCTCAATTTGTTCAGTTTCATTATTTCCTTTTTTAACTCGATGTCTGTTAGACTCAGGTCTTTTTCGTAGTTTGTTCTTTCAGGGGAATTCTCTTGATCTTCTAATTGGGAGTGGTTCCTCTGTCTCTGCATTTTACTTATATTTCTCTTGCTCTATGAGTTGAGAAAGTTATCTACTGTGGTGTTGGAGGGCCTTTTTTTTTTTTAACTTATTTTATTTTGGTTGGTCTTGGTCTTGGTTGTGGCATGCAAACTCTTAGTTATGGCATGCATGTGGGATCGATCTAGTTTCCTCAGCAGGGATTGAACCCATGTCCCCTGCATTGGAAGGTGGATTCTTAACCACCGTGCTACCAGGGAGGTCCCTTAGAGGGCTATTTTTTGTGGGAATGTCACTGTATAGCCTCTTTGGGTTTAACATTTTTGGTGTGGGCTGTTTTTACTGTGAGTGCCTGCTGCCTCTTAGTGTATGGTGGCCATCATCCCCTTGACAGGAGGTGTGACTGGTGTGGTGAGTAGAGCCTGCACTGGATGTTGTTTACTCTGTGGTTGTCACTACCCTGTCAGAGGCAGGGTGTGCTCCCTAGTTGTTATTATAGAGTAGAAGCCCCCAGAGCTGAGCTGCGGCGTAAGGTAGACTGGATTGGAGTGTTTCCACTGGGAGAGGAGCCACTGCGTCTTTCTCTGCTGGAGCTGTTCACTGGCGAGTGTGCTCTGTGGTGCCACCTGTCACCCATTGTGCTGTTGGCACTGCCCTCGGCCCCATCATAACCCGGGGAATGCTGGTAGTCAGCCCTGGTGTCCCTCAGGTGTTGTTTTCACAAGGCCACCCACGCAGATCCACTGAAGTCAGGTGCCAGGACAGCAGTAGTCGCACACCCGGATCCCCTGTAGGAGGCAGCTCAGACCCTGGCCCAGCCCCCGTGTGCCTGTGCCCACAAAGCCCAGAGCTGCTTAGGCAAGACCCGTCCCAGTTGCAAGAGGCTGCACTGGTGACCCCACTTCTTTTCGCATGCCACTTAACAGTGGCGCTTCCCTTCTGTGGTGGGCCCGGCCTTTTTCCACAAACACTCCTGGTTGTGGCTGTGCCACTCTCCAGCCCCTTCAGGCTATCTCTGTACAGCCAACACCAGTCATCTCTCTGGGTCTGTCCTCTAAACCAGCACCCAGCCCCCACCTGTACTAACGGACACGCATCTCAGGCTGGGGCGTGCAGGTCTCTCTCTTATGCCTACCACAAGCCAGTTGTGCTCTCCTCTGAGCCTTAGGAGCTCCCTTTCTGTCCCAGCTGATCTCCCCACCGTTGAGGGGGCTTCCCAGGGTGTTGGGAGCCTTTCCTCTTCTTCACCTCCCTCCCGGGGCACAGGTCCCATCCTGCTTCCTCTTTTTTTTCCTTTTGTCCAGCCCAGTTATGTGGAGATCTTTCTTACCCTTTCAGGTGTTTGAAGTCTTCTGCTAGTGTTCAGTAGGTGTTCTGTGACAGTTGTTCCATTTGTAGATGTATTTTTGACGTAGTTGTGGGAGGAGGTGAGTTCCATGTCATTCTACTCCACTGTCCTGATTGGAACCCCCTGTAGATGTATGTTAACGGCGTTATTCCCCAGAGGCTGGCTTATGATGACCTCTGTGGTTTGATGTATGGCTGACAGTTTTAATTACTGCTGTAGAATGAACTTAGTGACCACTCGGTGCTTCCCTCAGCGAAAATTTACTGAGTATCTAGATTGGTCCAGGCAGTGCTTGCTGAGTGCTTGGAATATAGCAGAAAAGCAGTCTGTTTTTGAAGGGGTGAAGGAAATAAGCTTTCTGTAGAGTTAGAGGATAAGAAAGGTGGGTGAACTCCTGCTCTGTATAGGTTGGCTGTGACAAAATCTGACCGGTACAGAAGTGCTTACTGGATGCCGGGCACTGTTCTGCGTGGTGTAATTTTTACAATTCTATGAGGAACTTGGAGACACGTGAGTAACTTGCCCCAGTTATTCGTAAGTGACCTGCTTGGTACTTGAACCAGGCTGGTTGGCTCTGGAACCTGCAGAAGTGAGGAAGTAGTGAGCCTCAGATACCTGAGGGAAGAGCATCCCCAGCAGAGGGCCTAGGGGTGGGCCATGCTTGGCATGTTTTTTTGGCTCTAATTTTGTAAGTATTTTTCATGTAATAAGTGAAGGATATAGAAGAATTACTGGATGTTTTGAACGTTTAATTTGATGGTTTCATTTCTGAGTAAGGGATTTCGGGAGGTTCTGGCTAGATAGGCTGCTTCATGTGATTACAGAACTTGGTGTTGACCCATTTATAATTGCAGAACTCCTGCAATTCTGCAAGATGGCACCATCTCTGGAGCACTGTTAACTCTTAATATTGATTCTTCTAGCGAGCTGTGCTGAAGTTTGCTGCTGCCACTGGAGCCACTCCTATTGCTGGCCGCTTCACTCCTGGAACCTTCACTAACCAGATCCAGGCAGCCTTCCGGGAGCCAAGACTTCTGGTGGTTACTGATCCCAGGGCTGACCACCAGCCTCTCACAGAGGCCTCTTACGTTAACCTGCCTACCATTGCTCTGTGTAACACAGACTCTCCTCTGCGGTATGTGGACATTGCCATCCCATGCAACAACAAGGTAACAATTTTATGATCTAAACTAGAGCTGGAGAATAAGTGCTCTAGAGACAGACATTCCTCTGCACATTGTTAGAGCTTGGAGTTGAGGCCACTGGCCGATGAACTCACAAGTGTAGGTAGTGTGCTACATGAGGGGCAAGTTTTTCGCTAACGTCACAAGGGTCTCTGGCCCAATGAGTGGAGTTTGATAGTAATACTTGCTACAAATGTATGATTTTAATACATGAAAGCTTTAAGGAGAGATGAAAAAACATTTTAAAAATGGCCTGTGTTTTCTTCTGCTTTTCTCCATTATTTCTTACTCCTGGACCTCTCAGGCATTACTTGGCCTTTCTGTTTTCAGACTAACTTGATGTATCCTGATGTAAGATCCTAAAAAGGTGGGTTGCGTATGGTTCAAATTAGTCTGGTTTGTCACTGGTTACACAAAAGAATCAGGCAAAGGTTTTTTTTTTTTCCTACTACCAGTGTTCAGGCACTGACCCCAGGTTAATTCATTTTGTTGTCTAGAGTGGACTCTTGATTAATCCCCATGATTCATTCCAGAATGTGGCAGTCAAGGTTGAGAACCAGAGTTATGGAATAATCTTGTTAAATAAGTAAAGTCTTATTTTTATTGGAGTGTAGTTGCCTTACAATGTTGTGTTAGTTTCTGCTATACTATAGACACTTCTAAACTAATACATGTCTGTTCACATGGTACCAAGGGACCCAGCTGTTAGGTGGAATGGGAGGTGCTTGCTGTTTGGGGTTCGCCGATTATCACTTTATAATAACCTGGCACTCTTGCAGGGAGCGCACTCAGTGGGTCTGATGTGGTGGATGCTTGCCCGGGAAGTTCTGCGCATGCGTGGCACCATCTCCCGTGAACACCCGTGGGAGGTCATGCCTGATCTCTACTTCTACAGAGATCCTGAAGAGGTGAGCTTCCTCCACAAAGGCTTGTGGTAACATGAACAAATTGGACACTTTAGTCTGTGCTGCTTGGCAGTAAAGTCTGTCAGTCCCTATAAACGAAAAAATTTTTTTCTAAACCAGATTGAAAAGGAAGAGCAGGCGGCAGCTGAGAAGGCTGTGACCAAGGAGGAATTTCAGGGTGAATGGACTGCTCCAGCTCCTGAGTTCACTGCTGCTCAGCCTGAGGTGGCAGACTGGTCCGAAGGTGTGCAGGTGCCCTCTGTGCCTATTCAGCAGTTCCCCACTGGTACGTATCAAGATCCAAGGGCATCAGGCTGGTGGTTTAGAACTTCTGTGTTTCCAGTGTAACATACGTGTGTGTGTGTGTGTACACACTATATATATATATACACACACAAACACATACATGCATATATATACATATATACGCACACTTTATATATACGTATACAGTAAATCCTGTACATACAAACGAGTTCCATTCTGAGAGCACATTCGTAAGTCCAACACAGCCTAGGTACCCAACTAACAATGGGCTATATAGTACTATACTGTAATAGGTTTATAACACTTCACACAACATAACACATAAAAAACAAAAAATAAAAACATTTTTAATCTTATAGTACAGTACAACAGCTGGCATACAGGGATTGGTATCGAGTGAATAGGCAAGAAGTGTTACTGACTGGAGGAGGGCGAGGAGGTGGGAGGGAGATGGTAGAGCTGAAAGGTCATCAACTATTGGAGGTGGAGGGTAATTTCACTCACGCCTGACCTTGATGGCACAGGTCTGGTTCCCTGCTGGATTCAGTTCTGTCTCCTTGAAAAAACGAGTCACTGATGTCTCGGTAGTACTGTATGTACCAGCTACATCACCACTGCTTTTACACTTGCTTCCGGACATCCTGGGCTTGAAGTAAAAATACTGTAACTAACTGTGTGTGCTGTATACAGTACAGTACACAAAAGTAAAACCACTTGTAGAGGATGCAGGCACATGACAGTGTACACAGACATGTGAATTAACTTATGTGATTGGACATGCGAATGCACTTTCTCTTCGAGAGTTCATAACTTGAAGGTTCGTATGTAGGGCACTTAGTGTATGTATGTGTACATTATACGTATATACACATATACATACACTATATATATACACACACACATACTAGCATTAAAGGGTTTTGTCTCGGTGTGCCATAGCTGTGCTAATAACCTGACAGGTTGAATTCAGGTGCTTTTGAAATGTTGTCTTTTGTCTTTGTCCTTTGAAATGTGTTATCTGTTGGAATGCAAGGCAGATTGTTGCTGGTGGTGGGGGTGACAAAAATACTATGGGAATGGGGCTGATGGCTTTCTCTTTTTTTTTTTTGGTATTTTCTCAACAGAAGATTGGAGTGCTCAGCCTGCCACTGAAGACTGGTCTGCAGCTCCCACTGCTCAGGCCACCGAGTGGGTAGGAACAACCACTGAGTGGTCTTAAACTGTTCTTCCACAAACTCTTAAAATGGAAATAGGTTGATGGAAAATAAACAGTTTCTAAAAATTGTGTCCATTTATTTC
Source organism: Orcinus orca (assembly GCF_937001465.1). Classification (NCBI taxonomy): domain Eukaryota; kingdom Metazoa; phylum Chordata; class Mammalia; order Artiodactyla; family Delphinidae; genus Orcinus; species Orcinus orca. The sequence continues at coordinate 43,275,005 of NC_064568.1, forward strand.
AGTTCATGGGACAGGCCTGGGATGAAAGCCTTGCTCAGCCCGTTCCTAGTGTGTGGCTCTGGGCAAGAGATGATGTTTCTGGGCCCAAGTGTCCTTAGCAGGGGATAATCTTGGAGCTGTGATGCAGAGCAATGTATCACATTGTCCTTTGTTAGTATATAATTTAAAAATAATTTTAAAGAGTAAAATATACATGCAGATGATCATGAAAGACATACCTGTGTATTCTTGGAGAATAAGCCATTACACAGATTACCAAGTAGGAAGGTGCCGAGACCTGAGAAAATCTTCATGCTCCTTCCTGAAGTCACAAGCTTCTCTCCTTCGATCCTTTGGAAAGGGTAAGATGATCAAATCAAGAATTCTTTAGTTTGTTTTTGAGCTTCCTATAAATGGAATCATATCTTGTGTGACTTGCTTCTTTTCCCTTTGTTATTTTGTGCTTTTCACCCCTCTTGCCATGTTCCCAAAGAATCATCCATGACCTCTAACTGCAGTGGCCATTTGAGTTGTCCCCATATTTTGGCCATTAGCAGCAGAGCTATTTTGAACATTTTTGATAGATCCTGGTGTCCGGAAATTTCCTCACTCTGGGTTTCAAACTCTAGCTTCACCAGATAATGTCAGATTTCACAGTCATCTATAAAATCCTCTGAAAACACAGCCACAACCCTTAGTACTAAAGCACTGTCCTTCATTCACTGCTCAGAACTGCTGCCTTAAAAATACAGGGTGTGATCCTGGCTCATCTCTTTGCCCACTGTTCTTCTGACTGTCCCCAGGCCAATGCCACACTGTCTTTCCTGTTGACTGGAGTTTTATAATCCACTATAGCAACGGGTAGCATGGTCCTCCTGCCTTTTTTCCAAATGTTATGGTTATTATTGAACCTTTTGCATTGTCACATAAATTTTTTAACCTAGTGCAGCTCCAGTATAAAGCCAGTTGGGATTGCATTGACGGTAATTTAGTGACTATAATTGACTGATTCACTGTATGGAGTTTTTCAGTCCATGAACAATCTACATCCTGCCAGATCCTTTTTTTTTTTTTTGCTGCACGCGGGCCTCTCCTGTTGCGGAGCACAGGCTCCGGACACGCAGGCTCAGCGGCCATGGCTCATGTGCCCAGCCGCTCCGCGGCATGTGGGATCTTCCCATACTGGGGTACGAACCCGCGTCCCCTGCATTGGCAGCCAGACTCTCAAGCACTGCACCACCTGGGAAGCCCCAGATTCTCATTTTTATGTCCCTCAATAAAATTTTAGAATTTCTTCTAAAGAGGTTTTGCACATCTTTTGTTTGGTAAATATATTCCTAGATTCTCAAGGTGTTTTAAATCGTACTCTTCAACAATTAGGGATCCTGTTGGAATCCATATTTAAATAAAACAGGTATGCAATGTTAAATGTCACTACTGCCACGGTGCTTCTGACCCTGCCTGAGCAATCCACACTTTTTGTGCAAGGCAAGAATGAGATTACTGAACTCCAACTGTGAAAAACCTGCTCCAAACCTACATGCCAAACATTGAACTCATTTAGTAGAGAAGAACCTACTGCACTCCTATCCATGCTAAAAGTTCAGTGGGTTTCACTTACACATAACCTGAGAATTTTCCAATTCTACCTCTGCAAAGAATCTCAAATAAAATAATTCAATAATCAACATATAAGTGCTTACTCTAGACCACACATAATTCTAAGCACTTGGGGGTAGAGCAGTGAATGAAGCTTGTGACCCTATGGCAGTTACATTTTGATGGGCGAGGCAGTAATAAAGCTAAGTATGCCATTGTCTATAGGATCAGAAGTGAGGATGTAAATGTGAAGGTTTGCCTAAATCACAGGCATCAGGCTATAGGAGAGAAAAATGGGAGAGGATCACTGGGGGAGAACCAAAAGAGCCCAAAGAAACTCCTTTGGAAGGAGGGGTCTCATCAAGCTGGGAGTGGTTCTGCCCTCCCTCTGGGACTTGGGGCCCTTTACCAGAGGCCATGGAGTCTCTTGGAGCCCATGCTGTGTGAAAGGTATGGAAATGAGTTGGAGACCGGGGCCGGGGGGGGGGGGGGGGGGGGGGGGGGCAAGAAAAATCTAACCATACAGACATCTGTTCCAGTTCTGCTCCCTGCTGTACACGCACTGGGAGACAATGGCCCAAGGAGCACTCCGCAGCCCCAATCCCCGCCACGTGTGATGCACGCAGTCTACACTGGTGCAAAGAGCTCTCAGCGTTGCCAGAAGTGTCCACCATCATGTCCCCACTGGAAGGCCCTCTGCCACATCCTCAGCCACTGATCTCTGCATTTCCTTCCATCCAATACCCTGTGCCAACCCAAGGGGTGTCTTCCACTTAAAATTTTCAAGAGAAAGTTACAGCTTTCAGCATGGGAAGGTAGCTCTCCAGACCATCACGGCCATACAAGATTGCATAGGGGCCTTACAAGATTTCAAGACAAGGAATGACTGGGCTGGCATAACATGACGTTTGTTTCAAAATCCTTTTTGGAGGTTTTTTTTTTTTGTATTTATCATTTCATATAGAAATAATTCTGTTGTAAATTGCTTCTTAAAACAATGTCTAATAACACTGCTTTTGCAATTTAGAAATGAAAAAAATTACAATTTATAACAATGGGCATATGAAACAATAAGACACTCGGAGAGGAGTTTGGTGAACTAGAAAAATATATGAAGAAATGACAGAGGGATATAACATAGAAAAGAGAAGATTAACATAGAGGACAAAATGAGAGTCAAACATCTAGTTGGAGTTCCAGAGGGAGAAGAGAGAGAATGAGGGAAGTCAGAATTTTCTGAACTTCTCATGAATCCACCAATTCAGGAATTCCAGTGTTTACCAAGTAGGATCAATTTATTTTTAAAAACCTATCCTTACCCTGTTGAGGAATCAAGGAAACGCCAAACACAAAAGTGTTCTTGAAAATAACCAAAGAAAAAGGACACCCGACTGTTCCCTATCAACACAGCCGACTGTTCCCTATCAACAGAGACAGAAGACAATAAAATGAGAAAAAGAAGTGGTCAAACCAGCTCTGTTAGCCAAGAGTTAGGACACTATACTTTTCCAGAAAACAAAGTTACTAAGAAAAAGTGATGCCAGAAGGAAGCTGTGGCCAAGAGTGCTGGTGGTCGACCAGTGTCCATCCTCCCTTCTTCCATAGTAACAGATGTGCTGATTGTTAACGGTATAGGCTGAGAAGCTGGTGCCTCACATTACACGGTGATAAGATGTTCAATCAGGTTTGGAGGCCTGCATTACTTTGGAGGGTAGACTATAATTTGACCAAATCTGTGTCATTAGGGACATGGTCAGGAAGATTTAGAATGATGGATTATGTTGCCAATTTTTTGACTGCTTTGAGTAAAGTCCTGTGAAGGAACAACTCCAGCTAAATCTAGGCAGCCTGTAAGCAGAAATGGAAGGACACAGTTCTGCTAATACAGGCACATTCTATCTCTGACCTGCAATATACTCAGCCAAACGCTTCTGTGCACCAAGTCAAGCAGTTATGAGCTTTGCATCTGAAGGGACAGACTCTGAAGAAGGGAACACTCTTGCTCCTTGGAAAGCTAGCACACAGAAAAATTAGGATTAAAGGCGCTTTCCATTAGAAACCTGCGATAAAGAAGAAAAAAATCTGGAAAAATCAGATTATGGTAACCAGCCTTTGGAACAGGAACTCTCATACTGGCTGGTGGGAGTATAAATTGGTACAGTTTGGCATTATTTAGGAACACAAGCATCTGTAACATCCCTCTTGGGGGTATACACCAAAGACACCTATGCACATTTGCACTAGGATATGTGGACAGGAATGCTAATCAATAAACCTGGAAATAGCCCAGGGTCCATCCAGAACACAGTTCCTAAATTGCGGTCTATTTATATCAAGGAGTGCCAGGCAACAGTGAAAATGAACGAAGCACAGCTACATGCAATGACGTGCATAAATTCAAGTGTCTCAGTGTCTCTGTAATCTGAGAGAGGTTAGAATATAAGAATGTCTCTCATCCACACGCTCATTGTACGACGTGACCTTCCCACAATCCCATGGGTGGAACCTATGTCCTCTCCCTTTTAACCTGAGTGGAACTTCGTGACTCCCTCAACTAATAAGGTACAGTGAGTGATGCTACATCATTTCCAAGGATAGAGCATAAAAGTGCCACTCCCTTCTGTCTACATCTCTTGGGACATTTGTTCAGGGAACTCAGCCGTCATCCAGTGAAGAAGCCCTAGCAGATTAGAAGCCCACTTGGAGAAGCAGCAGCAAGGCCCCTCACTCCCAGGCCCCAGACCGGCAGAACTGCCAGCTGACAGCCAGCATTAACTCGCCCGCCACGGGAGTGATCTGTACTGAAAGTGGACTGTCCAGTATCAACTAGAACCATCTCAGTTGATGCAATGTAGAGCAGATGAAAGTCACTCCTGTCAAGCTCTGTCAACAACTGCATATTCATGAGCAAAATAAATGATTATTGTTGTTTTAAGCCACTTAGCTTTAAGAAAACTTGTTAGTAACAGATAGCTGATATAATGGGAAAATTCTAGAGACATTTTCACTAAAGTCAGAAACAAGACATAGATGCCCACTATTACCACTACTTTATATCATAGCAATGAATTTATCAGGGAATGCGATGAAGCAAGAGTAACTAATTATATACACAATCTATAGTCACCTGATTTCTTCATAGAATTTACCATAAGCATTTCTCCACAATAGTATAGCTTTTGTATATATATTGTATGTGTGTGTGTATATATATATATATAGCTATTGTATATATTAACTATAAAATAAAGTATTAAGTGGCTACCAAATGCTTTGTATATGCTTTTTCCTATTTTTAATATTTTCCAAATTTCTACTTTCATAAACATAGCTATCATGAACATCCTGTGGTTAACTGGATCAAATAACAGGAATATTTTAAGGATTTAAAATAAAATCATTAAGTATTCTGGAATTACATTTTTAGTAGCAACAAAAGGGACTGCAGGCTCAATTTTATTGTCACCCACAATAATAAATAATAATTATTATTATTATCCTGGTCATGCTGCATGGCTTGTGGGAGCTTATTACCCCTACCAGGGATCAAACCCGGGACGCTGGCAGTGAAAGCACAAAGTCCTAACCACTGGACCGCCAGGGAACTCCCCACAATAATTATTAATCTCTGTTAATCTGATTAATGAAAATTTTCATTTCAGTGTTGTTTCTTTGCATTTCAATTACGTAAAGAGCAGTTCTTGACCTGCTTTGATTTGAACATCCAGAAAGAAGCTACAAGGCTTGATGTTCCAAAAGCATTTCTCCACATTCTGGGAAGCTAGTCTAGATGGCATTAAGGTACCCTCTGCCAGCAATAATCTATGCATAAGATGACCAAATAAAAAAGCCACTGCCTTCCATTTTTGTTGCAAAAATAGAGGAAGAAAACAAACTGATATCTTGTAATTTTACTATTCAATGATATTTGCTAAAAACTATGTGCTCTGCACAGAACTAGGGACATGGGAACCGACAGAGAACTAGGACCATTCCCTACCCTCCAGGAATTTACTCTGTAATTTGGAGAGAAGACAAATAGAAAGGTGTCTATTGGGACTTCCCTTGTGGTCCAGTGGTTAAGACTCTGCGCTTCCAGAGCAGGGGGCGTGGGTTCAATCCCTGGTCGGGGAACTAGGATCCCACATGCCACACGGTCCAAAAAAAAAAAAAAAGGCATCTATCATGTGAAGGCGACAAAGGGCAGAGATACCTATGCTACTTTGGGTTTTCTATCAAAACAGTAGGTTTATGAGTTAAAAAGATACAGACTTGAGAAAAGCGTTCCATTTTGTATTTCAAATAATTTAAGTATTTTACCTTAGCTATGCCCATAACAGAGACTACCATCTAAATGAAAATGGGAAAATAGAGGAATTTATGGCTTTACTACATCTAAATCTAGAACCCTAAGCAGAGACCTTGCCATGTCACTGTCGATCACTCTGTTAACCACAGGAGGGCAGACTTCACAGGAAAAGCTTCCTCGCCAGCACTTTTCCAAACCCTGGTGAAGATCTGTACCTTCTCCACCATCTGAGATCTGGTGCTCAGGGACCAGAACATGCTCCAGGGTGCTGAAAACATGGTTTCTCACCTATTAACCCTGCACAAGGTTTCCACCGGAAGATAGGTCAAAGGCCAGGGAAGAATGTGTCCCCTTTTGTGACATGAGGTTCACAAAGAACTCCTTTGAGCCCCCTGCATCGTGCCTGTGATGGGCAGCCCGAGGGGCTCAATATTGCAGAGGGCTTTCTCCAGATCAGGTGGGCGCACGGGATGAGAAAAGCCATGGGGAACAAATGTCTTTCTTAGAGCGCTTTTCTGAGGCTGGAAGGGATGTATTGTCATCACCAGCATAATTCCTGTTGTTTGAACAGGTCCTGAATGACCCTACACTTCAGTGTGGAAAAGCTTTTTGTTGTTCTTTCTCATCTTTTGCCTTAGACTCTCTCATTTTATTCTAACTTTTGAAGATGCCAGCTAGTACACTATTTACCATAGCACGGACTCTAAACACTTGCTACTGTATAAACGCCATCTACTGTTATTCAGAAAACCAGAACCTTAAATGTAAGACTTAAAACTTTCAACAAGTAAAGAACACCCAATTTTATTCTGAGCAAGAAACCTGGTGTATTTATACACCTTCCAGATTAAAGTCTGCTTTTGTGAAACAACCCAGACAAATTAATTGAGTTCTTGTTCTTGCCTTTGAAAGAATCTCTTTGGGCGGTGGCTTGGCCACTTCATACCTGGGAGATCGTGGCTTATTACCACTCTTGGGTGCCCCCCTGCCCACCCAAAGTCCATAGCTCAAGGGGCTTTGAAATATTTTTTAAGGTGGGACATCACTATGAGAGTGAACTGAATTTTTGATACATACTGAAAGAAGTTTGGAAACAATGATGTGAATAAAAGGGCAGTCAAACTGCATCCTATTCGAGATGGAAAATGGAAACTGACTCTATAGGCAGTGAGACCAAGTTGTTATGGGACTTCTAAGCTGGCTTCAAAGGAGATTTCCAGTGATGGGTCCTAAACATATTTTGACCACTTAAAGGGCCCCATTCCTGTGCAAGTTTAGTCTGGAGTTTAAGGGTTAGTCATGAAACTTTACCCATATTTCCTGAAACTTTGTCAAAGGACTGCACCTGCTTTTGTAATGGCCAAACAGCTCCTATCAAATATAATCTCCCCTGGATAACCACTAAAAACTCTAGGGAAAATATTTTTTTAAACTATTGCCAGAAGCTCTTTGCTTGAGCTGGCACATCCATCTTCTTCTGCTCTTGGACACAGGTGATCCTGACTTTCAGGCCTTCGGACTCAGACTGAGATTCATATCACTGCCCCCCACCCATGGCCCTATTCTCAGGCCTTTGGACCCGAACTGAATTACACCACTGTGTCTCCTGGTTCTCCAGCTTGCAGACCGTGGGACTTCATAGCCTCCATAATCATTTACTATAATGAGCATCTCAAACTGGAGAATCACAGCTTTCAGCAGCACTTCACTACCTGAAAGTTCTGCATATAAGCTATTTTCTTTTTCTGACATGATTCCTGATTCCTGGGAGAGATGTAAGAAAAAGAGAAACTAGTATTTTAGAAGATGGTGGAGCAGGAGGGCCTTCAGCTACCTCTTCTTACGAGCACACCAAAATCACAATTAACTGCTGAAAAACCATTGATAAAAAAGATTGGAATCAGGACCAGATGGCTTCACAGGCAAATTCTATCAAACACTTAGAGAAGAGCTAACACCTATCCTTCTGAAACTGTCCCAAAAATTGCAGAGGAAGGAACACTTCAAAAGTCATTTGGCAGATCTAAATAGACATTTCTCCAAAGAAGACGTACAGATGGCCAAGAGGCACACAAAAAGATGCTCAACATCACTAATTATTAGATAAATGCAAATCAAAACTACAACGAACCTCACACTGGTCAGAATGGCCATCATCAAAAAGTCTACCAATAATAAATGCTGGAGAGGCTGTGGATAAAAAGGAACCCTCCTACACTGTTGGTGGGAATGTAAATTGGTACAACCACTATGGAGAACAGTATGGAGGTTCTTTAAAAACGTAAAAATAGAACTACCATATGATCTGGCAATCCTACTCCTGGGCATATATCTGGAGAAAACCATAATTCAAAAAGATACATGCATCCCGATGTTCATTGCAGTGCTATCTACAATAGCCAGGACGTGGAAGCAATCTAAATGTCCATCAACAGATGAATGGATAAAGATGTGGTGCCCATACATATGTACATATATACATAATGGAATATTAGTCATAAAAAAGAATGAAATAATGCCATTTGCAGCAACATGGATGGACCTAGAGATTGTCATATTGATTGAAGTAAGTCAGACAAAGAAAGACAAATATCACATGATATCACTTATATGCAGAATCTGAAAAAAAAATGATACAAATGAACTTATTTACAAAACAGAAACAGGCTCACAGACTTAGAGAACTTATGGTTACCAGGGGGAAGGGTGGGGTAGGGATAGTTAGGGAGTTTGGAATTGACATGTACACACTACTATGTTTAAAATGAATAACCAACAAGGACCTACTGTATAGCACAGGGAACTCTGCTCAATGTTATGTAATGACCTAGATGGGAAAAGAATTTGAGAAAGAATAGATACATGTATAAGTGAATCATTTTGTTGTGCACCTGAAGCTAACACAACATTGTTAATCAACTACACTCCAATGTAAAATAAATATTTTTTAAAAAGACTGGAATCTACCAAACAAAAAAGATATTCTACATCCAAAGACATAAAGAAGAAACCACGAGACAGCAGGAGGAGCGCACTCAGTATATTATCAAAACCCATACCACTTGGGTGGGCGTCCCACAAGCTGCAGAATAAGTACATTGCAGGAGTTTGAGATCTCTGAGCCCCATGCCAGTCTCCCCAGCCTAGGTGTCCAGCATCGGGAGGAAGAGACTCAAGAGCATTTGGCTTTGAAGACCAGCAGGGCTTGACTGCAGGAGCTCCACGCAACTGGGAGAAACAGAGACTCCACTTTTGGAGAGTACACACAAGGTCTTGTGCACAATGGGTTCCAGAGCAAAAGCAGTGACTCCGTAGGAGTCTGGGCCAGACCTACCTGATGGTCTTGGAGGGTCTCCTGGGGAGGCAGGGGTGGCTGTAGCTCTCTCTGGGGCCATAAAAGCTGGTGGCGGACATAGCGGGGACCTACAAGACCTCTGGCTGGAGGCAGACACTTTGGATCCTAGGTACTGAGACCTGGCCCCACCCAACAGTGTGTAAGCTCCAGCCTCAGGCCAAACAACCGACAGGGCAGGAACACAGCCCCACCCACCAGCAGACAGGCTGCCCACAGCCACCTCTAGACATGTCCCTTGACATGGCCCTGCTCACCAGAGGGCCAGGACCCTGTTCTACCCACCAGTGGACAAGCACCAGCACACCCCCACCGAGAAGCCTGCACAAACCTCTAGACCAGCCTCACCCACCAGGGGGCAGACGCCAGAAGCAAGGAAACTATGATCTTGCAGAACTGAGTCTGCAAACACCGGTCAGAAACTACCCTGGGACCAGCTGGTCCCTGGTCCTTGGGTGATGAGAGGGAAGTGTACTGCTGGAAAGGACATCTCCTACAGAGGGCCACTTCTCCAAAGTCAAGAAATGTAACTAAGTTACTACATAAATAAAAATACAAATAGAAATTTAAACAAAATGAGATGGCAAAGGAGTGTGTGCCAGACAAAGGAGAAAGATAAAACCCTAGAAGACAACTAAGTGAAGTGGAGATAGCCAATCTACTGGAAAAAGAGTTCAGAGTAATGATCGTAAAGATGATCCAAGAACTTGGGGAAAGAATGGATGCACAGTGTGAGAAGTTACAGGAAGGTTTTAGCAAAGAGTTAGAAAAATATAAAGAACAACCAGACTTGAAAAATACAACAAGTGAAATGAAAAATACACTAGATGAAATCAATAGCTGAATAAATGAGGCAGAAGAACAAATCAGTGAGCTGGAAGACAGAGTGGTAGAAATCACTGCCACAGGACAGAATAAAGAAAAAAGAATGAAAAGAAATGAGGACAGTTTAAGAGACCTCTTGGACAACAGCAAATGCAACGACATTCTCATCATAGGGGTCCCAGAAGGAAAAGAGGGAGAGAAAGGGCCTGAGAAAATATTTGAAGAGATAATAGCTGAAAACTTCCCTAACATGGGAAAGGAAACAGTTACCCAAGTACAGGAAGCGCAGAGAGTCCCATACAGGATAAACCTAAGGAGGAACATGCCAAGACACATAGTAATCAACTGACAAAAATTAAAGACAAAGAGAAAATATTAAAAGCAACAAGAGAAAAGCAACAAATTATGTACAAGGGAATGCCCATTAGAGATAGCTGATTTTCCAGCAGAAATCTGCAGGCCAGAAGGGAGTGGCATGATATATGTAAGGGGATGAAAGGGGAAAACCTACAACCAAGAATATTCTACCCAGCAAGGCTCTTGTTCAGATGTGATGGAGGAATCAAAAGCTTTACAGAGGAATCAAAAGCTTTACAGACAAGCAAAAGCTAAAAGATTTCAGCACCACTAAACCAGCTTTATGACAAATGCTAAAGGAATTTCTCTAAGCAAAAAAAAAAAAAAAGACCACAACTAAAAACTATAAAATTTATGAATAGGAAAGCTCACTGGTGAAGGCAAACATACAGTAAAGGTAGGAAATCTCTACACACAAATATGATATCAAAACCATTAATCGTGAGAGGAGGAGAGTACAAACGCAGGATATCTGAAATGCATTTGACATTTAGAGATCAGCAACTTAAAACAATCATGTATAGACTGCTATATCAAAACCTCATGGTGCGGGCTTCCCTGGTGGCGCAGTGGTTGGGAGTCCGCCTGCCGATGCAGGGGACACAGGGTTCGTGCCCCAATCTGGGAGGATCCCACATGCCGCAGAGTGGCTGGGCCCGTGAGCCATGGCCGCTGGGCCTGCACGTCCATGGCCTGTGCTCTGCAACGGGAGGGGCCACAACAGTGAGAGGCCCGCGTATGGCAAAAAAATTTAAAAAATTAAAAACCTCATGGTAACTGCAAATGAAAAATCTGTAATACACACAAAAAAGAAAAAGGAATCCAAACAACACTAAAGATAGTCATCAAATCACAAGAGAACAAAAGTGGAAAGGAAGAAAAAAGACCTACAAAAACAAATTCAAAACAATTAACAAAATGGCAATATGAACACACATATCAAGAATTACCTTAAATGTAAACAGATTAAACACTCCAACCAGAAGACATAGACTGGCTGAATGGATACAGAAGCAAGACCTGTATATATATTGTCTACAAAACACCCACTTCAGATATAGAGACACATACAAACTGAAAGTGAGGGTATGGAGGAAGGTATTCCATGCACATGGAAATCAAAAGAAAGCTGGAGTAGCAATACTCATATCAGACAAAACAGACTTTAAAATAAAGGCTGTCACAAGAGACAAAGAAGGACACTACATAATGATCAAGGGATCAATCCAAGAAGAAGATATAACAATTGTAAATATATATGCACCCAACACAAGAGCACCTCAATATATAAGGCAAATGTTAACAGACATAATAAAAGGGAGAACTGATGGTAACACAATAATAACAGGGGACTTTAACACCCCACTTATATCAATGGACAGATCATCCAGACAGAAAATCAATAAGGAAACAAAGGCCTTAAACAGCACATTAGATCAGATGGACTTAGTTGATATTAAAGAGCATTCCATCCGAAAACAGCAGAATACACATTCCTTTCAAGTGCACAGGGAACATTCTCCAGGATAGGTCACATGCTGGGCACAGAGCAAGCCTCAGTAAATTTAAGAAAATTAAAATCATATCAAGTGTCTTTTCCAACCACAATGCTATGAGGTTAGAAATCAACTACAGGGAAAAAACTGCAAAAAACCATAAACATGTGGAGGCTAAACAATATGCCACTAAGCAACCAACGGATCACTAAAGAAATCAAAGAGGAAATCAAAAAATACCTAGAAACAAATGAAAATGAAAGCATGATGATCCAAAACCTACGGAATGCAGCAAAAGTAGTTCTAAGAGGGAAGTTTATGGTAATACAAGCTTACCTCAGGAAACAAGAAAAATCTCAAACGACCTATCCTTACACTAAAGAACCTACCCTTACACCTAAAGCAACTAGAGAAAGAAGAACTAACAAAACCCAAAGTTAGTAGAAGGACAGAAATCAAAGTTCAGAGCAGAAATAAATGCAATAGAGACTAAGAAAACAATAGCAAAGATAAATGAAACTAAAAGCTGGTTCTTTGAAAAGATAAACAAAACTGATAAACCTTTAGCCAGCCTCATCAAGAAAAAAAGGGAGCGCTTGCCTTCCAAGATGGCCCACGCTCTGTCTATGGAGTGTGTATCTCCCTGAATAAACCTTCTTTCACTGTACTATATGTCTTGCTCTTGAATTCTTGCCTGCACAAAGCCAAGAACCCACACTTGGCGGCCATCCCAGGGACTCAGACATGACTTGGGATGTGACTATCCTCTTGCACTCCACTCTCTTTCCTGCAACATCTTTTCTGGCACCTAATGCGGGTCCTCAAAGGCCATAAGCTCGATCCGCCTATTGGGCTATGGCTCCCCTCTGAAGGGTGGCTGGGACTTATCCTGAGCCATGTAGATTCAAGTAGCCCGTTAAGTGGCAGCTGACGTCGCCTGCAGAATCTGGCAGAGACCAGTTCTCTGGCCGTGAAGAAGCGCACTGAGGCCAAGCTTTTCCCCTTCAGTCTTTCTCATTCTCCTATTGCTCTATCTCTTTGGACTTGAAAAGATCCACCCAGACGACCACCAAACATCCAAATTAAGACTGCGTGGCAAGTAATTGACAACTTGGTTGGGTCTAAAGAACTCCTGCCAGGGGGCTTATCTGGTGGTGCAGTGGTTGAGAATCTGCCTGCCAATGCAGGGGAAACGGGTTCAATCCCTGGTCTGGGAGGATCCCACATACCACGGAGCAACTAGGCCCATGAGCCACAACTACTGAGCCTGCACATCTGGAGCCTGTGCTCCACAACAGGAGAGGCCGCGATAGTGAGAGGCCTGTGCACTGCGATGAAGAGTGGCCCCCGCTTGCCGCAACTAGAGAAACGAAGACCCAGCACAGCCAAAAATAAAAAAAAAATTAAAGAAAGAACTCCTAAAAAAAAAAAGAAGAAAAAAAGGGAGAGCACCCAAATCAATAAAATTAGAAATGAAAAAGGAGAACATACAACTGACACCACAGAAACACAAAGGACCATAAGGGACTACTACAAGCAACTATATGCCAATAAAATGGACAACCTAGAAGAAATGGACAAATTCTTAGAAAGGTATAATCTCCCAAGACTGAATGAGGAAGAAATAGAAAATATGATCAGACAAATCATAAATACTGAAATTGAATCTGTGATTTAAAAACTCCCCAAAAACAAAAGCCCAGGACAAGATGGCTTCACAGGCAAATTCTATCAAACATATGAGAAGAGTTAACACCTATCCTTCTGAAGCTATTCCAAAAATTGCAGAGAAAGGAACACTTCTGAACTCATTCAATGAGGCCACCATCACCCTGATACCAAAACCAGACAAAGATACCACAAAAAAGAGAAAATTACAGGCCAATATCACTAATGAACATAGAAACAAAAATCCTCAACAAAATACTAGCAAACCAAATCCAACAATACATTAAAATTATCATACACCCTGATCAAGTGGGATTTATCCCAGGGATGCAAGAATTTTTCAATATACGTAAATCAATCAGTGTGATACACTGCACTGAAAAATTGAAGAATAAAAACCATATGACTATCTCAATAAATGCAGAAAAAGCTTTTGATAAAATTCAACATCCATTTATGATCAAAACTCTCCAGAAAGTGGGCACAGAGGGAATTTACCTCAACATAATAAAAGCCATATATGACAAACCCATAGCTAACATCATACTCAATGGTGAAAAGCTGAAAGCATTTCTTCTAAGATCAGGAACAAGACAAGGATGTCCACTGTCACCACTTTTATTCAACACAGTTTTGGAAGTCCTAGCCATAGCAATAAGAAAAAGAAATGAAAGGGATCCAAATTGGAAAAGAAGTAAAACTGTCACTGTTTGCAGATGACATGATATTATACATAGAAAATCCTAAAGACACTACCAGAAAACTACTATAACTCATCAGTGAATTCAGTAAAGCTGCAGGATACAAAATTAATACACAGAACTCTGCTGTGTTTCCATACACTAACAACAAAAAATTAGTAAGGGAAATTAATGAAACAACCCGATTTACCATTGCATCAAAAATATAAAATATCTACGAATAAACCCACCTAAGGAGGCATAAGACCTGTACTCCAAAAACTGTAAGAAGCTGATGAAAGAAACAGAAGATGACACAAAGAAATGGAAAGACACACTGTGTTCTTGGATTGGAAGAATAAACATTGCCAAAATGACCATACTACCCCAGGAAACCTACAGGTTCAATGCGACCCCTATCAAATTATCAGTGGCATTTTCCACAGAAGTAGAACAAAAAATTTAAAAATATGTATGGAAACACAAAAGACCCTGAACAGCCACAGCAATCTTGAGAAAGAAAAACGGAGCTGGAGGAATCAGGCTTCCTGACTTCAGACTATACTACAAAGCTACAGTCATCAAAACAGTATGGTACTGGCCCAAAAACAGAAATATAGCTCAATGGGACAGTATAGAAAATCCAGAGATAAACCCACACACATACGGTCAACTAATCTATGACAAAGGAGACAAGAATATACAATGGAGAAAAGACACTCTCTTCAATAAGTGGTGCTGGGAAAACTGGACAGCTACATGTAAAAGAATGAAATTACAACATTCTCTAACAGCATACACAAAAGTAAACTCAAAATGGATTAAAGACCTAAATGTAAGACCAGATACTATAAAAATCTTAAAGAAAAACATAGGCAGACACTCTCTGACACAAACTGCAGCAAGCTGGTTTTTTTTTTGTTTGTTTGTTTTTTTGCGGTATGTGGGCCTCTCACTGTTCTGGCCTCTCCCGTTGCAGAGCACAGGCTCTGGACACACAGGTTCAGCGGCCATGGCTCACGGGCCCAGCCGCTCTGCGGCATGTGGGATCTTCCCGGACTAGGGCACGAACCCGTGTCCCCTGCATCGGCAGGAGGACTCTCAACCACTGCGCCACCAGGGAGGCCTGCAAGATCTTTTTTGATCCACCTCCTAGAGTAATGAAAATAAAAACAAAAATAAACAAGTCGGACCTAATTAAACTTTTTAAAAAATAATTTTTGGCTGCATTGGGTCTTCATTGCTGTGTGGGGGCTTTCTCTAGTTGCGGAGAGTGGGGGCTACTCTTAGTTGTGGTGTGCGGGCTTCTCATTGCGGTAGCTTCTCTTGTTGCAGAGCATGGACTCTAGAGCACAGGCTCAGTAGTTGTGACACATGGGCTCAGTGTGGCTCACCAGCTCTAGAATGCAGGCTCAGTAGTTGTGGCACACAGGCTTAGTTGCTCAGCGACATGTGGGATCTTTCTGGACCAGGGCTCGAACCCATGTCCTCTGCATTGGCAGGCGGATTCTTAACCACTGTGCCACCCAGGAAGCCTGGACCTAATGAAACTTAAAAGCTTTTGCACAGCAAAGGAAACCATAAACAAAATGAAAAGACAATCCACAGAATGGGAGAAAATATTTTCATATGAAGCAACCGACAAGGGATTAATCTCAAAACTATACAAACAGCTCATGCAGCTCAATATCAAAAAAAACCAAACAACCCAATCAAAAAAATGGAAGATCTAAATAGACATTTCTTCAAAGAAGACATACAGATGGCCAAGAGGCACATGAAAAGATGCTCAACATCACTAATTATTAGAGAAATGCAGATCAAAACTGCAATGAGTTATCACCTCACACTGTCAGAACGGCCATCATCAAAAAGCTACAAACAGTAAATGCTGGAGAGGGTGTGGAGAAAAGGAAACCCTCCTACACTGTTGTTGGGAATGTAAATTGGTACAGTCACTCTGGAGAACAGTATATAGGTTCTTTAAAAAACTAAATATAGAACTACCATAGGATCTAGCAATCCCACTCCTGGGCATATATCCAGAGAAAACCACAATTCGAAAAGATACATGTACCCCAATGTTCACTTCAGTACTATTTACAATAGCCATGACATGGAAGCAACCTAAATGTCCATCAATGGAGGAATGGATAAAGAAGATGTGGTATATATGTACAATGGAATATTACTCAGTCATAAAAAAGAACAAAATAATGCCATTTGCAGTGACATGGATGGACCTAGACATTATCATACTGAGTGAAGTAAGTCAGAGAGAGAATGACAAATATCATATGATATTGCTTATATGTGGAATATAAAAAAATGGCACAAATGAACCTATTTACAAAACAGAAATAGAGTCACAGATGTAAAAAGCAAACTTACCGTTACCAAGGGTAAAAGGGGGGGAGGGATAAATTGGGAGATTGGGATTGACATATACACACTATTATATACAAAATAGCTAACTAATAAGAACCAACTGTATAGCACAGGGAACTCTATTCAATACTCTGTAATGACCTATATGGGAAGAGAATCTTAAAAAGAGTGGAGATATACATATATGTATAACTGAATCACTTTGCTGTACACCTGAAACTAACACAACATTGTAAAATAAACTATATTTCAAAAAAATTTTTTAAATGGATTAAAGACCTAAATGTAAGACCCTATACTATAAAACTCCTAATGAAAAACATAAGCAGGACACTCTTTGACATAAATCTCAGCAATATCTTTCTGGATCCATCTCCTAGAGTAATGGAAATAAGAACAAAAATAAACAAAATGAGACCTAATTAAACTTAAAAGCTTTTGTGCAGCAAAGGAAACCATAAACAAAATGAAAAGAAAACCTACAGAATGGGAGAAAATATTTGCAAATGACACAATCGAGAAGGGATTAATCTCCAAAACATACAAACAGCTCAGATAGCTCAGTATCAAAGAAACAAACAACTCAATCAAAAAATGGGCAGAAGGGGCTTCCCTGGTGGCGCAGTGGTTGAGAGTCCGCCTGCCGATGCAGGGGACATGGGTTCGTGCCCCAGTCTGGGAAGATTCCACATGCCGCGGAGCGGCTGGGCCCGTGAGCCATGGCCGCTGAGCCTGCGCGTCCGGAGCCTGTGCTCCGCAACGGGAGAGGCCACAACAGTGAGAGGCCCGTGTACCGCAAAAAAAAACAACAGCAAACAAACAAACAAACAAAACTACAAAAGAGCTACCATATGACCCAACAATCCCACTCCTGAGCATATATCCAGAGAAAACCGTAATTCAAAAAGATACATGCACCCCAATGTTCACTGCAGCACTATTTACAGTAGTCAAGACACGGAAGCAACCTAAATGTCCATCAACAGATGAATGGATAAAGAAGATGTGGTGTACACACACATGCACACAATACACAATGGAATATTACTCAGTCATAAAAAAGAATGAAATAATGCCATTTGCAGCAATATGAATGGACCTAGAGACTATCATACTAAGTAAATAAGACAAATATCATATGATATCGCTTACATGTGGAGTCTAAAAACATGATACACATGAACTTATTGACAAAACAGAAAGAGACAGACAGAAAACAAACTTATGGTTAACAAAGGGGAAAGGGGGGTGGGGGAGAGTGATAAATTAGGAGGTTGGGATTAACATATACACACTACTATATATAAAATAGATAACCAACAAGGGCCTACTGCATAGCACAGGGAACTATACCCAATATTTTATAATAACCTATAAGGGAAAAGAATCTGAAAAGGAAAAGGAATCTGTATGTATAACTGAATCACTGTGCTGTATACCTGAAACTAAAACAATGTTGTAAATCAACTATACTTCAATAAAAAAGTTTTTTAAAAAAACTATTGCTGGGAGATACCGAAGAAAAAACAAAAGCAGAAGTTCTGGAGGGGAATAGACCCCTATAGGAAGAAAGTCACTAGGTGAGTTTCCTTTTTTTGTGTGTGTGTGTGTGTGGCTTTGGTCCTTTGGTCAATCTCTGTCCTTCCCAAGCAGGACAGCTAAAACCTGGGTAGAATCCAGTGGATCTTCTAATTTGAAGAACAAGAACTAGTTTGAGGCAGTTTAACTAAAATCACTTGTAACCCCACTAGTACACACTGGCAATCATCTCACACAGAGAAAGAGTTGTATTTCATATACCTGTCCTCACAGGTACAAGGATGGGAACGTGTACCTGAGATCGTTCAAGGACAAAGGACTGACCTCAGGCAGCATGTGGAGGCTGTACAATGACTGTTCCCTTCCTTTCTCCTCTTCCTTCTCAAGGAACACAAACAATGGTCTCAAGAGT
This sequence comes from Orcinus orca, assembly GCF_937001465.1. Classification (NCBI taxonomy): domain Eukaryota; kingdom Metazoa; phylum Chordata; class Mammalia; order Artiodactyla; family Delphinidae; genus Orcinus; species Orcinus orca. The sequence goes on from NC_064568.1 coordinate 43,293,609, forward strand.
CCACATTTCACATCCCCAGTTCTCTTTTGGCCCCTTCTCTGAGCTCAGATAGTCTAATAAAACTTAAAAGAAGGGCATCTGTCTGTGATGATGGTCCCATAAATATTACTGAGCGGAGAACCTTCAAATACCAAAGCAATCTTAAATTCAAGGCGTTGCTAGAAAAAAACAGAGTAGGACAAAGTCACTTTGGAGGGATACTTAATATTCAAAGGAAAGAGAAACTTGTAACCACTAAAGGAATTAGGCAGCAAATTCTTCTTTCATCCAGAAACAGGGCTGGGACTGATAGGATTAAGGCAACTAGCTTTGGGCCATCCTTGGGAGATTTAAAGTGGTCCCTGGTCCTGGCCACCATCACAACCAGGCCTTCATGATTCTATCTTCCTTGCTTATTTTTATGCATTTGTCTATTTTAACAGCGTGGGTTTAAGAAGCTGCCTTGTCCCACCTCCATGGTGGCTCATTCTTAGCAGTAAAAGGCACAGCTCTCGTCTGGCAAGGCCTTTGTCAGGAAAGCTTTTGGGAAAAGTGGACAAGTCTAGCTGATCTCAGCCTGACATGGGGAAACCGTGCCCAGGAGTTTGGTTTGGGGGGTTAGGACATCTCAGGGCCTTCATAGGCTCACATCATCCCTTTGTTCCAAATCACTGAGGTCAGGCTTGGTCTTCAGTGTTCCAGCCATAAGCACACAGCCTGTGGGTGAGAACTGGCTGGGCAGTTGGCAAGGCCTTTTGAGCACTCACCCTTAGCCAGCGCTGGCAAGAGCCCGTGTTAGATGAAAGCAGTGGGCTTATAAGCAGCTCTTTACAGGAAACTACCCTCGGTAGGAAGCCCCTTTTCCTGGCACTTCAGCAAAGCTGTATTGGAACTAACTTTTAAACCAGGCACCCCCACGATCTACTCATCTCCAGCCCAAGCATACCTTTCAGATCTTTCAATCACACACAATACCTGGCCTAACTTGTAATTAATAGATGACCAGATCTCTTCCCTAGCTTCCCTTTCAGTAATCTCCCAAACTGTGTGAATAAGACAACATCTAGGGACTTCCCTGGTGTTGCAGTGGTTAAGAATCCGCCTGCCAATGCAGGGGACACGGGTTCGAGCCCTGGTTTGGGAAGATCCCACATGCCACGGAGCAACTAAGCCCATGCGCCACAACTACTGAGCCCACGTGCCACAACCACTGAAGCCTGCACGCCTAGAGCCCGTGCTCTGCAACAAGAGAAGCCACCGCAATGAGAAGGCAGCGCATTGCAATGAAAAGTAGCCCCCCACTTGCTGCAACTAGAGAAAGCCTGTGTGCAGCAACGAAGACCCAATGCAGCCAAAAATAAGTTAATTAATTTTAAAAAACACAAAAGAGCTTTAAAAAAAAATTAAAACATCTAGAGGGGGAATTCCCTGGCGGTCCAGTGATCAGCACATTCACTGCCAAGGGCCCGGGTTCCATCCCTGGTCAGGGAATTAAGATCCCATAAGCCTCGAAGTGTGGCCAAAAGAGAAAAAAAGAGATAACATCTAAAGGAAGATCACGAGGAGTCGACAAGCCTACACACAGTGGGGGGATGGCGACGACTCTGACCCCCTACCTCAATGATTAACTGAGATTACTTCCCTGTTTTCCTTTAAAAAGTTTCATGAAAAGGGAACCCTCCTGCACGGTTGGTGGGAATGTAAATTGATACAGCCACTATGGAGAACAGTATGGAGAGTCCTTAAAAAACTAAAAATAGAACTACCATATGACCCACCAATCCCACTACTGGGTATATACCCTGAGAAAACCATAATTCAAAAAGAGTCATGTACCACAGTGTTCACTGCAGCTCTATTTACAATAGCCAGGACACAGAAGCAACCTAAATGTCCATCAACAGATGAATGGATAAAGAAGATGTGGCACATATATACACTGGAATATCACTCAGCCATAAAAAGGAACGAAATTGAGTTATTTGTAGTGAGGTGGATTGACCTAGAGTCTGTCATACAGAGTGAAGTAAGTCAGACAGAGAAAAACAAATACCTTATGCTAATGCATATATATGGAATCTAGAAAAATGGTACTGATGAACCTAGTGGTAGGGCAGGAATAAAGATGCAGACGTTGAGAACGGACTTGAGGACACAGGGTGGGAAGGGGAGGCTGGGACGTAGTTGAGCAAGTAGCACTGGCATATATACACTACCAAATGTAAAATAGCTAGCTAGTGGGAAGCAGCTGCATAGCACAGGGAGAGCAGCTCGGTGCTTTGTGACCACCTAGAGGGGTGGGATAAGGAGGGTGGGAGGGAGGCTCAAGAAGGAGGGGATATGGAGATATATGTATGCATATAGCTCATTCACTTTGTTGTACAGCAGAAATTAACACAACACTGTAAAGCGATTATACTCCAATAAAGACGTATTAAAAAAAAAGCTTCACGGCTGAGCAGAATCTTGGGAGGTGGTTTTTGGGGGACACTGAGTCCACCATCTCCCCAGATTGCTGGCATTCTGATTAAAGGCACCTTTCTTCTCTACCATTTATGAGTATGTAATTGATTTTGTAAGCGGAGAGCAGCGGGACCCGATTTATTTGGTAGCAGGCTCAGTTTTCTCTAAGGAACTCACTTTTTAGAGGAGGGGGGATAGCAAAGTATGCAGTGGTGAAATGGTACACTTTATTCTCTTTAGGGCACAAATCCTGGGCTCTTTTTCTTAGAAAAGCAAGCTCAGGAGCACTGCAGCGAGGGAATTAGTGTAAAATTAATTTCCCCTTAGTTGACTTCTCAATGCAAAGTCAAAGGTGAAGACCATTTTCCAAGACCTCACCTTGATTCCTCCTCCAGCTTCATTTTCAGTCTTCAGAAGTCCCTGGGCTGAGTGCATCAGCCTGAGAGAAGGCTGGCCCTGAGTCAGCCCTGGGGTGGCTTGAAGGAGAGCACTGACCCATGGAGAGGAGGAGATGGGGAAACTGGACTTCCGCAGCTCTATCCAGCACATGCTGTATGATGACCTCTTCCAAATTCCCTAAGGTTATCTTCTTGGGTCAACGTCACGTGTTACCGAGCCCAAGTTTGTACTGCTCTTACTGACACGTTCTTGATATTGAAGCCCACGCTGTCCCCAGGAAGGGCTTTACTCAAAGCTTCATGGTGCATTTCAACAGACTTTACTTCAGCTGTAACACTGACTGGAGCAAAGGTGATCACCATGCCAGGTTTGAGAACACCAGTCTCCACTCGACCCACAGGGACAGTACAAATACCACCAATGGTGTAGACGTCCTGGAGGAGCAGACACAAGGAATACACTGGCTGGTATTTTGACAAGTCAATCTATGGGAGAAGGGATCCTCTTGCCTCAGAGGAGGCTGTTTTAGATGAGGTGTCCCAGCATCCCTTTTTAATGGGATTCATACTGGCCATGTCTTTTGGCCTTACCTGGGATGCTGTTAGCACACACTTCTGGTCTTACCTCTTTGTAGACCTCGGGGGGTTGGGGGAAAGAGCTCTGTCTCCTTTCCTGGGGTTTTCATGAGTGCCATCTGTAGGCTTCAAGCCTGTTCTGGTGGGACTCTGATGTCAAGCTGTTCTGGTGAAAAAGTTCGGGTGAAGTCTATCAGAAAGTTAATCAGCTCATTCCTCCACTGTCAATTTACCCAAGGCTCCTGTGGGAAATTAGGTGCCTCAAGTCCAAGGGCGCCCCTGGGCCTCTTCTTTAGAGTGTTCCTCCCCACCATATGAGAGGCTCTTGTCTTATTGTTTTTCTTATGTTTTAGCCTAGGGCAATCTGTTTTCCTTCCCCAAAGGTGACTTACAGGCAAAAATTTGGCATTCCATTTTCCATCTTCTTTCTTCTGTTGTTCCCTGTTGAACACTTGAAAAGCAACATCTACCAAGAAGGGTTCATTCCAAATGCACTATCTAATCTTTGCAACTTTCTTCTGATGTTTCAGGCACTTTGCTCCCCTCCCAAAAAGGTCAAATTTACCATTCTAATATATTCAGGGGCCTCGGAATATGCATTAGTATGACATCTGTAGGCCTGATAAATCCCTTCCAAAAATTCAGAGAGGTATTCATTTGTTTTGCTGAATCTCTTGAATTTTGTTCAAATTCTTGATTTGGTTCCCTTTTCAAAGCCCGTCCAAGATGCACTGACATGTTAATGCTCTAATAAGGGCACCTCCCTCATTGGGGCCACAATTTGGTTCAGCTGTGGGTGCTGCCAACTGGGCTTCAGGTGTAGAGGATCCTCCCTACAAGGAGGGTTGTGATATTTCCAGTTAAAAAGTCTGAGAAACTCAGCTGGCTGGTCGTTTGCATTTAGCCCCCTATATGAGGCAATAGCAATGAAAACTGCCCTGCCCTGGGAGTGGCTCCTGGACCAAGCTGGGTGCCCTTTCAGGTCTTAGATGGTGATACCAGACCAAGTCCCCGTACTCCAGAAAATAATTGATCCTTATAAGGAGGGACAGTCCTGAGCCCCAATGTCGGGAATTGGGGCTGGATAGGAACGGAAGGTGGTGGAAGCGGTGGATATATTGGCATAGCGGCCAGAGTGGCTGGGACAGCGAGCTCACCTGGAGGAGTGAAGGTTTGAAGCAACATATCCTCACTTTCATTCCCTTCCTTTTCTTATTTTCCTTGATGTAATAGCACAAGTGCTTGCACATAAAGGATTTCATCATTCTCCCCCACTTCCTCACAAAATAGCTAGAGAGTCACTCAAAAGCCACAGTAAAACCATAAATAGCAATTGATCACCTCTAACCATTAAAAGGATGCCTTTTTGCTTTGGTGTAAACCAACCTGGTGACAAGGCAATTGAAAAGAAACTTTGTCACTGCACTGATGTACAACAATTTAAGATAATTACTAAAATTATGACTGATATCATTTACCAGGATATACTAGCATCTTAGGAATTCCATATAATTTCTAGAATGTGTATATTAATAACATTTACCCACATGGTATGATCTAAAAAGTGTTATCACCACCTATTTGACACTGCTTATCACATAATTTAACATATTAAACGCCTAATTAGTATTTCTCTCTTGAGGATGGAGAGAAAATAAATAATTTGAGGTGTTCCAGGGACCCTTTGGAAAAACCTCAAAGTTAGCTAGAGGTCAAATGAACTTCATTTGGAATTCGATTTTTGGGAAGTTTGTCAAAATATAAAAAAGTTTAAACCAGTGGTAATAAAAGATCTTAATGGCAAATACAAATCACTTAAATTCACAATTACCAAAAGTGGTTCAACATTTTAAGAGAACTTTGTCCTCTTTGAGAACCAGATTCAGGTTCTGTACCATTTGACCTTTGACATTCATTTTCTTAATTAAATTCAATCTAATCTTAGCCAGTCCTGACCATGCATAAAACCCTTTCAGTGTTCTTCCTCCGCAAACCTTCCACAATTTTCTGTATCCATACTAATCTGTCCCTCACTTTCTTTTCCATTCAGAAACAACTAGCTCGGGCTTCCCTGGTGGCGCAGTGGTTGAGAGTCCGCCTGCCGATGCAGTGGACGTGGGTTCGTGCCCCGGTCCGGGAGGATCCCTCATGCCGCGGAGCGGCTGGGCCCGTGAGCCATGGCCGCTGAGCCTGCGCGTCTGGAGCCTGTGCTCCGCAACGGGAGAGGCCACAACAGTGAGAGGCCCGCGTACCACAAAAAAAAAAAAAAAAAAGAAACAACCAGCTCGAGGACAAAACCACCTTTTTCCCTTTAACAAAATACATTTTCATTCCTCATACCTTCTTTGCTGAAAACACACATCCTACCTCTTTGCATAGTGAAATGTTTCCCTCATCATTTTACTCTCAGTGAAAACCAAGAGGCAAGTAATTGTAAACTGTTTATCATACCAGTATCTCCTGATTGACAAACTCATGCTTTCCTCTTCCTCCCTGCCCAGCAACTAATGTTTGAATATTTTATCCTATTTGAAATGACCCAGATAGTCAATGAATTCTCTTCATTGAACTTAGTTTAAAAATTTCAAGTTGTGAAAATCTGGAGAGACTATTTTAGATAGACATTTCCAAAGCATAAGTATTCCTAGAGAGTTTACCTAAAACTCTTACCTCATTTACCTCTATTTTGTTTATTTAAAAGCTTTGTCATATTGTTATTTTTCTTGCTGACAAACTTTGTAACAGGAATAAGGTCTTATTTAACTTCCAGTAAACCTAGGCACAATAAAAGTATTATACTTAATGCTGATTACTCAAAAGACATGTCTGTATTAATCACACCAACAAGCTTAAGCTAACTTTAATATCAGATATTAATGCAATACTGAATATTTCCTAGATCACGTGAACCTAAAAGTCTTTCTGGTCGGTCTCCTCCATATTTGAACATGAATATAAGCACTTAATTTCCTTCAAGCCAATCAAACAGAGCCCCCACCCCCACCCCAAATCAATTGTGGCAATGTCGCACATTTACAACTCACGTACAAACTCAAACACAGGGACCTCTCAGTTCCCATTCCAAAATTTCAGCCATGAATCAGGTACAACAATATAAAATCCATCAGTTACAAAAGAGGTTACATCAGTTACAAAATTGGGTTTCTGGCAGATGGGACAAATCAAGGTCACGTGTCTAGATGGCTCAACCCTTTTTACTAATATTTATGGAAAAGGCACTTCTATTTCTATCTGTAGCATTTGGTGATTTGGGGAACCAAGTGGAACCTTTCTCTTCTTCCTGGGAATGTCCCACTTTTAGCCAAGAACAGACAGGGTGTTTTGTTCCTTTCCTCCATTTGACATCAGTAAAAATTTTAAATATCAAAAAACTGATTTGATATCAATTTTAAATATCAAAAAACTCTAAATGGAGAAACAGTACCAAGCAAAATGAAATGAAAAAACCCAAAGGACAAACAGAAAATCCTAAATGAACCCTCAGGTTTGGTCTTCGGGTTTTACATATACCAAGGACACAGGAGGCCACAAATGACAGAATTAACACAGCAAGTGTAGCAGCGCATGGTGCACAGGGTCCCAAGGTAACCCTGCCTAAACCCCTTGTGCAGATCCTAACAGGTACTCTGGCCACACACGGTTACAATAAAATATCATCTTCCTCTCACCCATGGGTTCATGGCTGTAATCAGATCACTTACCCAAAATGTGCCTCACAGCACTTCAGGGATAGTTGAAACATTCCCCATTTTTAAAGACAGAAGTTCAAGACAAACAAAACACAAACTGCACACACAAATGCTAGCATACAAACAAACAAACCAACCAGTTCACAAATCAGGGAAAAGTCCAACAACTCTTTCCTCTCTCCAACAGGGCACCCCAAACAAACTGACTTATTCTGGGGAAAAAGCCTCAAACAGAGAGGAAATGCAACTATCTCCAACAGGGTACCTCAAACAAGTTGGCTTATTCCGGAGAAAGAGCCCCAAACGGAAGGGAAATAAAATTCCCAGCTGTACACAGGGGAGAGACTTACCCTACTGTATCGAGCCCATCAGTTCCCAAATGTCGATTCCTTCCTCCAACTGCCAAGCGCTGGGGTACCTGGTGCTGCTGGTGCTGCTTTGGGGAATTTTGAAGGGTAGATCCTCAGGACAAGTGGTCCCGGCAGCTGTTAGGGCCTTATCTGAATATTTCCAAACCAGGGCCAGCTAGCCACGAGTAGCAAGGCTCCTGGCTGGCTGGCTGGCCAACATTTGTTTCCAAGTCCAAGCTCCTACTGCTTGCTGCAGGGCAAGCCAATAAATCGAGAGACGAGTTGCTGGGGCAAAGAATGGCGACTTTGGTAGGGAAGCCAACAGACCGAGAAGACGGTGGACTTGTGTCCCCAAAAAACATCTTGCCTGAGTTGGAACTCAGGTTTCTTTCAACTAAAAGGAGAGGGAGTCGAGTCAAATGTTTCCTGGCTCCCGTCAGCCTCCGGTGGGGATGTGTTACTTTCTTCCTCCCTGCAGTCATTCACAGGTGGGCCTGGTCAGGATGATTCCTGTGAGCTAAACAAGGGTATTTTAGCTTAATGCTTGTTACCTACCTGGGAGACAGGGTTCCCAGAGATGGGCCAGAATGTTTAATTTAAGCTTATAGGCAACATCCCTTTACTGATTAACTTGTATAGAATACAAAGGTTTTTCCCTATTACACAGGGACTAGGGCAAGGAAGGACACTGCAACAACTGTGGATGAGGAAGGAGAACTGTTAAAGTGTGTCCAGTGGGACAGAGGGACTTATTAAGTTGTAGATTCTCATCCTGCACTCCCAAAGATTCCCAGCAATTACCAGGACTCACCATTTCCAAAAGATTCTCCAGGTGATTCAGATGCAGGGGGGCCTATGTAAAAGTTTTTGGGGGAAACATTTCTTTAGAAACGCTAATGGGGTTTCCTCCAGGCTTGTTGTCTAGAGTGACAGAATCAGGATAAGAGGTGGGAGTGGGGGGGGTGGAGAGAACAAAGGGATTTGAGTAGCATATAAGTCATCTGTTGCTATATAACAATCTATCTCAAATCAACAGCACTTACTTAGCTCGAGTCCACTGGGCGATTCTTTTCACCTGTGCTAGCTCAGCCAAGCTGCCATGGATTTACTCACATGTCCGGGGCCAGGTGGCCAGTGGGCTGGATGATTCAAGATGGCCTCTCTCTCAGCTTGGTCTTTGGGGGTCCTGGACCGTGTCATCTAGCAGAATAGTCAGGGTTTGCGCACATGGAGGCAGATTCCAGGAGTAACAAGAGATTTTCAAGTTTCCTCTTGCCTCACCTTTGATATCCTTCTTGGCCAAAACAATTCACCTGTCCAAGCCCAGCCTCAGGAGGTGAGGGTTCCCCAAGATCGTGGATATAGGAAGGCATGAGCAAACACAAGGGCCGAAGTCTACCCCATGGAGGAATGAGAAGACCCAAAAGACAACTAATTATAAAATAAAAATAAATAGGAGGTTCCTGAGATTGAGTGGGGCAGGTGATCTCGACCCTGACTTCAGAAGGAAAGAGTACTGGCCAAGGCACCTGGAGCCCAGCTCCGCTGGAGTGAGGGTTTGGAGGAAGAGCTAGGGGAGCCTAAAGTCAGGGAAGCTCCCTCTCCCAGTCCTCCACAGCCTCTAAAACTGGAGCCTGGACTCAAACAGGTCTGAAAGAGCCACAGTAAGACGGGGAACTGGGTCCAGTCCAGGATCCCTCGCTGCTCCCGCGGGCGCAGGGCTGAGGCCGCTGGGGCTTCTGGGCTCTCAGCAGGTGCGGCCCCGAACCCGGGAGCCAGCTGAACTCCCTGCGGGCCTGACTCTCCCAGGAACAGTCCAGGGGCCTCGGCCTCCTCCGTCCACCAAACCTGCCCCTCGCTGGCTGCCGCTGCCCGCAGCCGGCCTGGAGGATGCTCAGGAGCGCCCTGGCTCTTGCTTATCTCCTGGTCTCGGTCTTTCTGCGGCTGGCGGGCAGGCGGACTCCCTGTCATACTCCCTCACTCCAGGTCCTGGTCTAACACGGCGCCTACTCCTTGGCTTCCTGGTTCCGTTTGCCTCAGCTCTCTACCCTGGGCATAGGCGGGACCTCTCTCTGCAACTATCTGCAACTCCAAGGGCCTCAGCCAATCCCCAACTGCCCCAGCCAATCAACAAGGGCCCCAGCCAATCAACAAGGGCTGCACCAATTCCCCCCACCCCCCATGGCTCTAGCCAATCAACAACGGCCACAGCCAATCAACAACAGCTCTAGCCAATCAACAACAGCCCCAGCCAATCCTCAACGGCCCCAACCAAACCCCAAGGCCTGCTTCCGGCCCCCAGTGACTCTCAATGACCCTGGATCTTAACCTCTTTTTCTGGCGGGGTGGGTGCTGATGCTGGGCGGGCTCCTCAGAGGAGGCAGTGTTGAGGGGGCTGGAAGCTGACAAGTGAAGACGGTCTTCAGGGTGTCGTATCGTAAGCTAAGGATAAGGACGGCGTGATATCCTGGAGGGGTGCCTGGAGAAGGTCGTGACTTTGGAAACCCTTCTGGTCACTAGTGTGCGGCTGGACCTTAGAAGCAGAGGAGCGGGTGAAGAGAGACACGAATGGGTAGGAAAGTAGAGGCTAGATCCTGAGGCCTCCATGTCCGGAAAGAAGAGGGCTGAGGGGTGCCATCAGATGTGTGATGTAGAAGGAAGTTCTGGGAACACTGAGGGCAATGGACAAAGTTCTCGGGCAAGTATGTGACAGGAAGCTGGCCAAGAGATTGTGTGGGTGACCTAGGTAGAGGGGAGCACGACCTGGGCTAGGGATGGTCCTTACGGTGGAGAATGGCCGACTTTTTTTTTTTTAAAGCTATAAACAAGAAGTATGACTATATGTCACAGACCAATCATTCTGATGGGGGTGGGGCTGGGAGGACATCCAGCCAAGGGTGAAGATAGCTGAGTTTAGTAGCTGGCTTATCCCCTGCCCTTAACTGAGATGGGGAGGCAGGGGTAAAGGAAGTCGGAGGTATGCTGGAGAGAAAGGGGTGTGTACAGTTCAATTTGAGAGATGCTTCATTTGTAAACAGAGATACTCTGGGCTCACCCAAGATTCACAGGGAGAGGGCCAGCGTGTGGACAGGGCATCAGAAATGGGCTGGACTCACCAACATAAATGTGGAGCCACAGAACTAGATGAGATCTGAGAGAGGTGAGCTCAGAAATTAGTGGGCAGCCCCATCCCAGGGCCAGGTAGAGGGAGAGAAACTTCGTCGGAGTCTGAGGAGGTCAGGGGAGAGAAAATGAAGAAAATCCTAAGTAAAGTTGTCTTAAAGGCTGATGAAAAAACCATCAAGTTTGGAACAAACATTTGGCAACACTCATGGAAACTGAAATGTGATCCCACTTTTCCGTATCTACCAGGAAGTAGGAGGCATGTAACAGCAGAGGTGGAGGGGAGGGCAGCAGTCTACTCCCACTGGCAACAGGAGTGCGTGGTGTAGACTATAAAAAGTCACCTCACTTAAAGCCTTTCCGCTAATTATCATCATGAGAAAGAAATTCTAGAAGTCCTTGATAAACTGCTTCTCTCCACTGTAGCCAACTGCTGCCATATACCCCTCCAGCTTGGCCTGGCACTGGGTACCAGCATTATTGCAGCAGCATTTATAATAGAGGAACTTGGGGGAAAACCTTCATGTCCATCCATAGGGGAAAGGCAGAATCACAGATGATATCTACATGTGATGACACAGGACATCCAGCAGTTAAAAGGAATTCACATACCTGTACATCTGAATAGATCCTAAAAACACTGCTGAAAAAGCCAAAAGTGCACAAATATATTCATGTTGGCCCCTACTAAGAGGCAGTACCTCACATGTATTAAGGAATAAACATACAAATCTGAATGTGTAATGAAAGGACTGGAGATCCTCCACGTAGCAGTTACTACTGAGAAGGACTTGAGGGCTCTGGGGTTGGGAGTGGTATTAAAGAGGACTTGACCTTGGAGTTAAAAAAAAGAAAAAAGACAAATGTAAGTTACTGGTATAATTAAGTGATACAACTGAAAGTAAACAATTTTTTTCTAAGTACTTATGAAGAATAATGGCCTAAGCCTCTTACTCCACTGTTCAGAAGTTTAGATCACTGTTTGATCCTCCCTTGTGTTTTCCTTTGCCTTTATCTTGTGGATAACTGCAAATTCATACCAATCAGGTATTGTGAACAGCAAGCAGAAATGATAAGTTCTGAAATATTTGAAAGCTGGGACTCATTGCACCAAAAAAAATCCATAACAGTATTTTTTATGCTTATTAAATGAGGGTGGATATATTTTAGATAGTCTGCTAATTTCTGGACTGTTTGATTTTGTAATTATTTTTGTTAACATAATAAAGACCTTTTGGTCTGGCATGACTAAATGCGCTAGTTAGGATTTTGCTCTGAGTTTTGCAGGCTGGAATCTGGATTGTATAATCAAAGGCAGGTTTTTCATCTGAAAGCATGTTGAAATGCTTTGGCTAATAAAGATATCCCTCTATAGGATGGGTTGCATTTTCTTTATCCCGTAACTCAGTATTCTTTACAAGGTTCTCCAGCAAAGCAGCCCCTCCCCTTTAGCCGGGGAGGAAAAGAGGAGCTTGCACTCAAATCTAACAGGGTCTGGGAAAGTAGCCCAAATAAAGAAGAATAGTATTTCTTTAAAAGCTCTTGTTTCTTTATAAAAATAAGAAAATTTACTCCATAATACATCTGAGTAAAATTGACACTGCATGCAAATGCATCATTTTATTCCTGAAATCCCAAATACCCCTGGGGTCCTCTTATGCTCCACCGCAATAAACACAGCACGAACGTATTCTGGAAACTGTGTGTAGAATCCTAACATTGTTTGAGAATTTACAAAACACAGGTTAAACATCTTATTTAAAATCAGGGATAGGAGAAACTTTCTTTTATGTAACTTCATCTTAAACAATACTAAATAGAGGAGAAATTCAATGGTTTTTTCCCCCCAAATTCACTGAATTTGCAGAAAAGATTAGCGGGTGAATTTGAAACAGAAGCAAAATCCTGTGACAATTTGTATTTTTGAAAAAACAAATAAACTACCAGCTGAGTTCTTTCCTACAATGCCAATTTGGATTACTGAATATCAACAATAATCACTAATGAATTATCATGTTAGCTATGGAATTACTATTAAATTGTTAGGTGTGATAATAGCATTTAAAAAGTCATAATTTGTTAGAGATACATACAGTACATAGTGCAGATTTGTGGGTGAAATAATATGATGGCTGAGATTTGATTTTAAAACTTCTGATCCACCCCCAGCAAAAAAAAAAGTGTATGTGGGAGGGGAGAGGGTGAGTGAGGATTAGGTATAAATGAAACAAGAAAGGCAAATGTTGCTAGTTACTGAAACTAGGTAAAAAAATACAAAAATTCCCCTCCTAATCTTGTGTACATTTAAAATTCTTCATAATAAAGACAAACTACCAAGTTATGTTGAACACTGTCATTCACTAAAATTTCCTAAGAAAAAAAATAGAATTAACCAATATCAAATATTTAAATAAAAATACTGACCATAAAATACAGCCTGCACAGTGGGTTTCCTGAAATATTCTGTTTTCAACCAAAGTATTTGTGGGATCTTGGTTTTCGGCCCTTTGGGTGCTTTTTAAAATCAACCACTGCAATTAAATAATATTCAAAATGGTAATAATTTGTGAAGAGATTAGAATCCCATGTCATAAAATGATTATGATTGCGACTTGCTGGGCTCAAATCTGTACAAAGGCTGATGGCACTTGTAATTAGAATGCAAAATCACACTTTGTATGATTAACAAAGACACTGCAGATGCAGAGAGATGCAACAAGTTCCTTATTTGCAAGCCTGGATGCCCGGCCTTTCAGTGTTCAGTTCTTCCAATCACTGGTTCCAGGAGACCAAGTCTATAGCCTCACATGTGAGGACTTAACTGCTTTACTTGTATCACTGGAATTGGATATGCACTTATTTGTAATCTCCAAATGGTCAAGCATAAAGTTATTTTCCTTTAATAATCAAAACGAACATTACATATTTACATACACATGCTATATATTTACATGTATACTATACAATTTAGTATATACTGTATGTATAATCTGTTCATATTATTTTAAAAAAGAGTATTTTTTGACGCTAATAAACTAAAACTGAGTGGCTGGGTAATACTTTCATAGGGAGATGTCCTGAGTTTCAGCACCTGTTAACGGACTTGCTAAAGCAGAAGCTGCTAATAGGAACAAGGCATCTGATTTGGCAGCAAACACTTGCCTAAATCATGCCAGACTTCAGGATGACCTGGGGCTAGGTTAGGGCTCCGGATGGGGAAATCTGACTTCCCATACAAGGTAGATACAGACCCCAAGTTCGATGAGGCCCCCAATTATATGAACAAATAAAGGGCAAGGCTCACAGGAAGACTGTCCTGTGGTCTAGCCTTAGGTTGGGTCCCACCAGGAGCAGACCCAGGGACAAGGAGTCTAGTACAAGTAAGTTATTGGGGAGGTGATGGCAGGGGGCCCCCACAAGTAGGGGAGCGGGGAAGGGAGACGGAGCTGGGCACCTCACTGAGCAGGCAACTGGGGCTGCAGCCACTGGGAACTGAGAGGCAGTGCAGAAAACGAGTATCTCAGCGGAAGGGTGATGGCGCAGGGGAATAACAAGTTTCTCGGGTTTAACGATAACTGTGATTTGCTGAAACTTCAAAGACAAGTTTTCAGTGCTCCATTCTTTGAATATTTTACTTAAGGAGTTCTAATTCATTTTGAACAGAACGCAACCAAAATTTAAAGTAATTCATTTACGAAAGTGAGTAGGGACACAGTTTGATTTATAAAGTAGTTTTTCAAAGGCTCAAACTTTTCTAAAATCTGATGATTAGCAGCAAATTTCAAATGAAAAATGAGCAAACTGAAAAAGGCAGTCATTTGATCTTCACAGAATGCTCTGTAAATGCACGTCCTGTAGCTGCACCTGTTTAACTGCCATTCTAGGACACAGTCTTCTTAAAATACTTAACTTTTGAAGTGGACACTGATGCTTTGTCAGTGGATTTCTCTCATTTTTGGGGGGTGTAGGAAGATCAACGACATCACCACAGAGTCTACAGTGGTATGTAAATTCTTATATACATTTTGTGCAAGTTCCAGATTCATCACCACCTTTCTGGAGAAACTGAGATTCAATGCTTAGTTTTCTATTAAACCTTGGCTTTCATTTATTTGAGCTCTTTGTCATCAAAAACTTTACTGCAAAATGCAAAACCCATTGCCAAATAGTTAAATAGTTGCATATTTATATCATACAGAGAAATCTAAAAACCACAGTAGCAAAAGCCATCAGACTGCTCTTTGTCACTGTGCATCTGGCTGGTACTCAAGTCTCCCTCAGAGGCAGCAGCTTGGAGTACTTCTCTCACCATCTGAGATAAGTAGGTATTGACTGTCCCCAGGTCCTCGAGTCCCAGCTCACTATACTTTCAGCAAGTGTCCTGATGCTGTTCTTGAAAGGGAGGTGTTAGTTAAGCTGCTGTTTCTGGAAAGAGTAGAGAAAAGAGAGATAGTTACTGGGATCATCTTTCAGACTTAAGCACGTCTAAGCGAGAGTTCCTTTCGCTGCACGCGTGTCTCACACGCCAGCAGGAGAGATCATGGCAGAATCGGATGTACACGGTGGAGGCCTACCAAACTCGTCCTGGCTTATTCCAATGTAGGGATTAAAAATAATATTTTGTTAGAAAATAAAAATTTCACACACATGATAAACCAGAAGGGACACAGGGAAAGGAGACACAAACTACTCCTGCCCAGGCCCATGGGGATGTTTGCTCACCTGTCAGGCATGTCATCCGGCTACAGCTGCTTGTGAGCCTTGGTGGAGTGAGGAAGGTGTTTGGCTAACACCTCACCATTTCTGCCAGGCTGCAATCTGGAAAAATCCCATTCCCAAGCCAGTAATAATAAGTGCTCCTTATTCCATACATTTTATCACCATCCTCCTGGCAGTGATGACTTTCTGCTGTTTCTTCCGGCTCGGCCTGGCCACATCCCGTGTATATAGCCAGGCAGATACAACCTATTATAGCCATGTTCCCAAGATAAATGATAACTGGTCCTCAAGTAAGAGGGCTTGCCAGCACCTCTTAAGACAGACATTTGATAAAAAGGACATTTGATTCTTTTCAGGGGTGAAATATTTCAGAAGAAAGAAAATGACACTGTCCCAGAACTTTCAAAGATATCACAGGCGCATTTGGTTTGTGGACTTTGTCACACACAGTTCATCCTATATTCAGCTGGTAATTGGAGTGACCATCCGTATCAGCTAATTGGCTTTATCCAAAGGAAAAATAAAACTTCCTGTATCTTTATGAGAGGAGGTTGGGGCGCCATCTTCCTTGGTGATGATATTTCAAGAGTCGGCTCCCAGGTCCCCGAGGAAGACACTCCTGAGCTGGAAAGCTGGCAAGAGGCTTAGTGAGCTTTTAAAAGGATTTATATACATTTTGAAGAGACAGAGAAAGAACGTATATTTACACATTTTCTAAAGTAAATTCTCTAAGAAGAAGGGGTGGGGAGAGTCCTTTATTTTCAACAAGTAGAATTAAGTCTCTTAAAAAATCTGGGACTTCCCTGGCAGTCCAGTGGTTAACACTCCACGCTTCCACTACGGGGGCCTCTCACTGTTGTGGCCTCTCCTGTTGCGGAGCACAGGCTCCGCACGTGCAGGCTCAGCGGCCATGGCTCACGGGCCCAGCCGCTCCGCGGCATGTGGGATCTTTCCGGACCGGGGCACGAACCCGTGTCCCCTGCATTGGCAGGCGGACTCTCAACCACTGCACCACCAGGGAAGCCCCTTGTTTTTAATTTGTATTTATCCTTACACAAGTAATGTAGGCAGGCTCCTCAAGGAACGCAAGCTGGGAAAGGTAAGGGAACATTTTCTTCCCTAGGGTCTCCAAAGGAATGGAGAACTCTGGAATGCCTTCCAGAACTGTAAGATAATAGATTTGTGTTGCTTTAAACCACTAAGTTTGAGGCACTTTGTTACATTAGGATTAGGAAACTAATAAACTCCTAATCACATGATAAGAAAAGAAATACTATGTATACAGAATAGATCACTATTTTATTTTATATATTTAGAATCTATACTAATATATATATATATATATATATATATATATATATATATAACATGCTAACATAGTATATATGAAAATCACTTCAGAAATATATTTGACATTTTTGTGATTGCTAGTGTTTTCATCATCGACTCTGTCTGCTGAAGTAGATCACAGAGTTTTAGGTGAGATACATTTAATTTAAAAATTGATGTATTAAAGTTATATAACACGAAAAAATTTGGGTTTTTTTTTTAACATCTTTATTGGAGTATAATTGCTTTACAATGTTGTGTTAGTTTCTGCTGTATAACAAAGTGAATCAGCTATATGTATACATGTATCCCCATATCCCCTCCCTCTTGCGTCTCCCTCCCACCCTCCCTATCCCAACCCGTAGATGGACACAAAGCACCAAGCTGATGTCCCTGTGCTATGCGGCTGCTTCCCACTAGCTAGCTATTTTACATTTGGTAGTGTATATATGTCCATGCCCCCTCACTGTTTAAGTTTTATGACATGAATATTTATTACACATAGGAGTCAGTTCCAACCATGTTGCCTCTCTTCCATTCCCCGTGGAAACCAGCTTCTATCACCTAGAAATTGTTTAGCTGCTAGTTACAGAGGCCTCAAATAACTGTGCCTTAATTAAGATATTTAAGGGACATATTTCTCACTCTTTTAAAGTGACTTCCAGAGCTAGGCAACCTGGAGATTGTTTGGAGGCTCTGTCTGGCTGCTTTCAGTGTTCCAGGGTCCTCCTTTGTTGTTTTTTGGGGGTGTTTTTTTCTGTTGTTGTTTTGTTGCTGTGTTGTTGAACTGAGCGGCTTGTGGGATCTTAGTTCCCTGACTGGGGACTGAACAGGGCCCTCAGCAGTGAGAGGGCGGAGTCCTAACCACTGGACCGCCAGGGAAGTCCCCAAGGTCCTCCTCTTTGCGCTCTGCTGCCTTGGTTTTTATTCCCATGGTTGTAAGATGGCCACTGTGGCTCCATTTGAAATACCTCAAGTTACAGGCAGGAGGAGGGGGAAAAGGGAAGGGGCAAGGGCGCCTGCCAGCTGAGCAAGTCCCCGTTAAAGAGCCCCCCGAAGCCCACCAAGGTGTCTGCTTCCACATCAGGGGACCACCACGGGTGGCAAGGCTGGGATGTGTAGCTTCTTTTAACAGCTGAGCACATGGCTGCTCCGATATTAGAGGGGTTCTGTGACAAAGAAGAAAAGGTGGAGGAGGTCTTGGGGGGCAATTAGTGGTTTGTGGTACAGGGTTCCTCCCAGGTAGCCCAGGAAATTTCAGATGCTCTGCCCTGCCCTCCAGCTGTCACACCCAGGTGGGACTGATGTGTCTGGATCAAGGGTTTAGAACAATTCCTGTCTGTTAGTTTCTTGTGCTGTTCTCTGTGTTTTTCATACTGCTGCTCTAGGAGGAAACCTAGGGCTCTTCAGAGTCGTTTCAGGGGTTCCACAGATAATACACATTTTTTCTAGTAAAAGTAAAGACAACGTTGTGTGGCACACCTCTCTCATTTTTGTGTTTTATATCAGAAATTCTTGAGCATCTCGGTTCAAGGAGCTTTTAGGGTTTCTGTAATTTTTTCACAGCACCCATAGGCCAAAAGAAATCCCTAACAGTTCTTTTTATGAAACAGGCCCAAATAACTTCATAAGAATTTATGTTCTAACAACTAAGCAGCAATTTGAAAAATACACATAAATTGAAAAGAACAGTAATATTTTTATTTTATTCTTAGATAACCACAGTTACCTACTAACAGGCTATGTGCAGGAATCATATTGTGACAATGCCATTCTCATTTCCTGTTCCACATGATTGTCCTGCAGTACTTGCTTTTTATCAAGCAAATATCTAAAAACCCACCTTTATAAAGAATATGACATCATCTAAAAAAACACAGAACAGGGAATTCCCTGGCAGTCCAGTGGTTAGGACTCCACACTTCCACTGCAGGGGTCGCAGGTTTGATCCCAGGTTGGGGAACTAAGATCCTGAAAGCCGCGCAGCGTGGCCAGAAACAAAAAACACCACAGTGTACTGTTAAAATGGTGAACTATCTCAAGCTGCTGGTCCATGGGGTGTCGGACAGAGGTCTGTTGAGTTTTTCTTGACATTTTAAATGTTCCATGGCACACTGTGAGCCTGCTGTGCACACCAGGGATTCCTGCAGTGTTTGAGAACCATGGGTTTTATACATAGAAGTGCTCTGTGACGTGTTACCTGGGATCCTGCAGTGGCCCATCACAGCTTGTCGGCTTGGGAGGAGCAAACCCTGAATAGAGGGCACACTGCGGAGGGGTGAACAGGACATGGCCATGAATGCACTCGTGTGCAAATAAATCTTTACTTTACTTTCCAAACAAACTTATTGTACTTTCTAATACAACTCTAAACCTGGACACTCACTCCATTTGCCCTTGTCACTGTGAAGATATGGACAGCACTGTGTGAGAGAAGAAAATGCCACCCAATGACAGGACTCAGACAAAACCAGAGGAGTTAAGTCCCCACCATTATTTTACTTGGAGTGAATGAGGCTCTTCTTTACAAACAACAGCTGCTTGTGACAAATGTTCAAAATATGGGTTTGACCAAGGACAGAATTTCATTCTGCGATTTCTTTTTATGAAGTGGAGAGATGTTGCTCTTCTCTTTACTTCAAGTACTGTGTGAAATTCTCTCAGGTGCTGAATGAGTTCAAGGTGTGGTATGTCAGGCTCCCAGCTCTTACCTCCCTCAGAGTTATGGTGAAATAACTACTGCACACGATCTGTGAGGAATGACTGAACGTTTTCCCCTCACATAGCACTTTAAAAGTAACTGTCCATTTAATTTTTATTTTTCTTTTGGTGGTGCCGCGGGCTTGCGGGATCCTAGTTCCCCCACCAGGGATCGAACCCGTGCCCCATGCAGTGGAAGCTTGGAGTCCCAACCACTGGACCGCCAGGGAATTCCCAATAATGGTCCATTTAATTCCCTCTCTGGGATTCAGGGCACACTCAGCCAAATTTACCGGAAATGTAAACCCACTGGTAACTGGCCTCACCAGGCACTGAACTTTGAGAACAATTTCAATCAGCGGGGACCCTTTTAATTAAAAAGAAATCTTGCAGAAGTCTTGTCATACTCTTAGCCCTCTTTGAGAATTCTGCCCAGTGGAATTGATGAGGCAGGCACTGCTGAGAGGAGGGGGAACCTGAGAGGGAGCAGACGAGGACGGTGGGACGGAGGATTACCACAGTGAGATGGTCTTCTCCCTGGAGAGCGAGACTGGCACTGGTCCCGTCTCACCCTAGGACAGGATGCAGATCTTTCTCACACCAGACCACACCTGCCGAGAAGCTGAACTTGACATAAAAGGAAGAGAGTCAATGGGAACTTTGGGTAAAAACTTCAATGAAGGTTATATTAAATACAGGCTGTTTTCAGTTTAGTCACATGTGTGCTGTCTACACTTTATTATGGATTTCAGATTAACAGGATCAGGAATCAGATTTTTAGTTTGTGAAGGGGCAACACATTAGAGAAGGTAGCTTCTATTATAGAGATCTTACTGTGTGTCAGGCAGTGTGATGGGCATTATTATTACTTTTTTTTTAAACTGAGCCTGATAATGAATTCCAATCTATTAACTCAAATGGTGACAGATCACCCAGGATCTGTGCTTTTCTCAAGGCACTTTCATGATGAAGGGGAGCAGAATATAACACTCTAAAATGTGTCACCTTGGGGCTTCCCTGGTGGCGCAGTGGTTGAGAGTCCGCCTGCCGATTCGGGGGACACGGGTTCATGCCCTGGTCCGGGAAGATCCCACATGCCGCGGAGCGGCTGGGCCCGTGAGCCATGGCCACTGAGCCTGCGCATCTGGAGCCTGTGCTCCGCGACGGGAGAGGCCACAACAGTGAGAGGCCCGCGTACCGCCAAAAAAAAAAAAAAAAAAAAAAAAAAAAAAAAAAGTGCCACTTTGGCTTGTGAGTTGTTTTGATAACATAATGATAGGTGCTTGGTAAGCATAGAACTAAAACAAAGATAGTCCTCTTTCTTCAAAGATTATTTCCATTAATAATAATTAATATTATTAATAATTAATATAATAGTTGAGTCCTTCACTTCACCCTTGTCTCTGGATAAGTGACATCAGGATTTAGAATCAAAAGGTTCCGCCACTGCAACATGCTGACATCTGACAAAGACCCTCCTGGACCAACTTTAGTCAGGCCAACTCTGAACCCTCTTCCCAACTAGGCCTTGACCTTGGGACCTCAATGTCTGTCTTTGTATCACTTAGTTTTAACAAGAATCTTGCTAAGTCATCTTAGCAAGAATCCCCCACCCTCAATATCAGATCATTCTCAATATCTGGTCCAATTCCTCATCCCTCACCATCCACCAGATGATGTCTGGTCACCCTGGCCTGATTTCAGCAAGAATCCTATCAAGTCAGTTTAGCTAGAAATCCCCTCCTTACCACTGATATTTCCTCTTAGTAATTTTCCATCCACCAGCTCCTCCTCCTCCAACGTGCTCCTTGGCTCTTAATCCCCACGTGTCCATACTGTATTTGGAATTGAGCCCAGTTTTATAGTGAGATCTCTTTTTTTCCTATTATAATAGCTCCTGAATAAAATCTGTTTTTAACACTTTAATTACTATTCAGCTTTGGTTTTCTTTAACACATCACAACAATATATTCTTATTCTGAATCTCTCCTTTTGCTAGAATCCTTGCATATTGCTACCCTGTGTCCACCCTTTCCTTTTCTAATGGTAATATTACAAGGGATAAAATCGCTGGGTTAGGTCCAGAAAGTTGAACAGCAGAAGCATGTCTTGTATAGAGTTGAGTTTTAACACAGCAAGTTGGATAAAACCCAGTCCCTTAAGTATGGAACATAATGTACATTTACACAGGTCACCACTGGCCAGAACACAATTGTAACTGAGCCCAAGCACAGTAGAAAGAGAGAGAGAGAAAGGGAGGGAGGGAGAGGGAGGGGGAGGGGGGAGAGAGAGAGAGAGAGATTCGGTGGGGTTGTGGAGCTTGGGAACACACAGAGGCTTTGTCTGAATGGCTGGCAGCTCAGAGGGTGTCTATTCCTCTGATTACCATTGAAAGCTGGGGACTGTATAGCTCAGAATCTGTGAGATCCAGGTCAAAGTCTTAGAGGAGACAGATTTGCTCTCAAAGTGAGGATTGAAGGGCAAAAAATGAAGAAACGTTTTGGTTTCTCTCAGATTTGATCAATTCATTATTATTTACCTTGCAATAATTAAATGGTCTTATAGCTATTTATAAAGGTCATTTTTTTTCATATTTCTACAGGAAAAATAGGATTGTTGTCATTAATCTGAACATCTCTTGGCCTTTTAAATTTTAATAAAAAACAACATTTACAACATATTTTGGTACATAATTTTGTTAGGTAAACAACAATTGTCTGATTGTGGATATGAGTTTATGCACATTTAACTTTCTAGGAAGAATATGGAGATGTCCTTCTCTCACCAGTGTCTTTCCTAAGGTAACGTTTTTCTGTGGATGATTCGCTCACTTTGTACTAACTTTCAGTGATTCCCCTTAACACGATGCTCACCACACCCTCTAACCCCTTTTATGCTTGACTCTCTATGTGCTGATATAAACTAGTATTATGTTTCACTGCTACAGTATGGATTTACTTTTAGAGTGATGAAAATGTTACGGAATTAGATAGTGGCGATGCCTCCATAACCCTGTGAATTTATTAAAAGTCCCTAAATTTTACACTGTAAAATTGTGAATATTATGGTATGCAAATTATATTTCAATAAAAAGCAATTACTTCTTTTTTTTTTTTTGGTTCAAAGTGGCAGGTTAACTACACGTGCTTATTTTATCTACTTTTATCTCCCCCCAAATTACTAAAATTATAGTAGTAAAATATTTTTTTTTTTTTAGTAGTAAAATATTTTTAAAGGTAAAGAATTAAAAACAATTTTTACTCCCACAGGGGCAGTAGAGAATTTTCAAAAAGGTTTTAACCCATCAAAGAAAAGGAGACACCAAAACATGAGTGATTATAACACAAGTTGGGGGGTAGAAATGAGTGGAGGGCAGTAAATGGCTTGGCCGACTGGAGGAAGTTCCATTTTAAGAGCTGGCAGGGGCCATGCCCGAGAAAAGCATGTCAAAAGGATGTGTCAAAAGACCAAGCGTCTACAGGCTTGGGGGACCAGGTATAGTGGAAAGCAGGATTAGGTGTGGGGAAGGTGCACATTCTGAACAAATTTCCAGCTTCACTGCACAGCTTGCCCTAGTTCCTGGAAGTTTATTATGGAGAAATTTCTAGACTCAGAAACTGTGGAGAGCAGTGTGATGGGCAGGGCTTAGAAAAGGAAACATCCACATACTCACGTGGGTCCCTTGCCCACCCTGATCACAGAATATCAGTAGTAAGATATTCAAACTCCTCCACCTTCCCTACCCTGCCAGGCTGGAAAATGGATTGCTCTTTCTTGAAGAAACTGAATGACCCCAGGGGAAAATCCTCCAGCTACTTGGATTTTGAGGTCTGCCCATGTGAAGGCCAGCATGGCTGCCCATTCCACCACTCATCAACAAGCCTCGGGCTTGTACTTGGAGTCATAGTCCTGTGACCATCCAGTGTTCAGGACCACCAGAGCCCATGCTCTGAACCACCTCACTCCACGTAGCCCTCAAGCACATCCACGGCAGCACAAGCAAAGCCCTGGCTTCATCGTAGGAGTGAATCAGCCAGCACACATTTATAACTCGTTAACTTGCTACTCAGAGAAAGATGTTAGCGTACAATGAGATTTCTATGGGCTGTTTGTAGTCTCATTGGATGCCTTTTCAGGGTTCCCTAGGTGATTCTTTTTTGCATACAATGAGACGAGAGTCTAAAAGGAAACTTGATGGCAATGTTGGCATTTTTACCTCACCCTCAAGCAAGGCGTTCTGGGAATTCAAGAGGCAAGGCTGCTGTTGGTTGGATTAGTTTCAGAAGTGTCCTTCCATCTTTCAAATCATTAGCGTGTAGTTCTGCATATACAAAATGAAGTTTTGCAGAAGCACAGGGTTATAGGACCCATGAAATTTAACAGAGTCACAGAGCTATAGGACTCAATAGTGTGATCCCCAAATTTTAGGACAATGATAAGAAAATGCAAATGTCTAAGACTGAAGCCAATATTATCATGTTAATTGAATGAGATTCATCATTTACAGAAATCATGTACCAAAAGTGGTGATTTTTTAAAAGTTTTCATATATTTGAATGCAAAGGGTAATTGTCACAGAATCTTCCAAATCCAATCTCAATTGTGACTAGACTGGGGTAGTCTTGCTATGAGGGTATGTGTATATGAGGGTAGGCGTGTGTGAATGTTAGTCTTGGGGGCATGTGTATGTAGGTGTGTTAGCGAGGAGAGTGTAGATGGGTATTTAATCTGCGTAGAGTATGGAAATAGAAGCCTAAAAATAAAGATCTGTCAGTGTGACTCCAACTCTGTTCATGGCTTGTGGGTTTGGCATGTGGTGTGTGGCGTGGCATATAGTATGGTGGGGTGAGATGGTTGCTGTGGTGGGGTGGTTCATTGGTGGAAGGGTGTGTGGTTTGCTGGGGTGAGTTGGTGTGGACTGAGCTTTAGTGAGGGGCTTGACATGGGGTGTTAATTATGTGGGCTGTGGGAGGTGGAAGACCGAATATGCGAGTGTGTGTGGGGATAGTGTGTAGATATGGTGTGTGTGCGCGTGTAGATATGGTGTATGTGTGTGTGATACAGTTGTAGCTTAGCTTAGCTTTTGTTTAGATTTTCTTTTGCTCTTTGTTTTGGTCTTTGTTTTTGTCTTTGTTTGGCCTTTGTTTTGTCTTTGTTTCATTCTTTGTTTAAACTTTCTTTGGCTTTTGTTTGGTCTTTCTTTAGCCTTTTGTTTAAACCTTGTGTGGCCTTTTTGTAGTCTTTGTGCAGCTTTTGTTTTCAAGTGGATCTTGGCTGAGAACTCATCAAAAACACCTTGTGTAATGAAAACCCCGGATATATAATCTGTCCCTATATATTCTGCATGCATTGAGGTAGCCTCAACCCCCCCAGGGACCTGGTGCAGACGTGGAACCTGTTTCACACAACTGCTACTTGAAGGTAAGGTGATGCCACTGGTTTTCATCTCCCTTCATGTTCTGCTTCATCTTCAGGTGGCAAGTGCACATTTTTGTATGGGCTGTTTCTTTATATCCCAGGGGAAACGAGGTAACAACAGTCAAGAGTGGGAGGAGATAGAAGAATGGAGGAGATAAGCACAGAGGACACCAAGGTTATTCCACTGCGGGCAGAGGGCCTTCCTGGAAGGTTCTGGCTAGTGTTCGGGATTGTCTGAGACTCAGGAGAGTCTCCGAACCTTAATCCAAGTTCTCCTGGGTTTAAAGTCTCATGTTACTGGAGCTAGATCAATAGCATTTACTGGCTTTTTCTTCTTTCCCCCTATTTCTTCTTTTATTGCTTGTCATAATTTGAAAAAGAGTTTTTCTTCTTATGTAGGAAGAGTTTCTTTCCTCATACAGCCGGGTTTATGTGTGGGGAGTACTAGCGGAACAACAAAGCCTAAATCTTGCTAGAATTTCGATCCCTGTAGACTCGCAGCCTTCAATGGAAGGATGCTAATGCTTTGTCTTGTACAGAATTTCCTGAAAATCACAGAGTTTTTCAATGTTGTGGTTGACAGAAAAAGGAATGAAAAGATTATGTGTCAGGGGAATAAAGTAATGAACCTGGCTAGAATACTAGGAGGAAAATGGGGGAAAGTATTTTGAATGCTTTGTGAATAAAACATGAGAGAGAACAGACCGCCGTCAGATGTGCAGCTATGCCATTTTACGTTCATCTAGAAAAACAGGAGAATGCCTTGGTGGGTGGATTTAAAAATTTTGTCGGATTTACAAAAAAATTACCAACAGTACAAAAATTTCAGATGTACCCCCATCAGCCAAATGTTGACATTTTACCATATTTGCTTTATCACTCTCTCTCTGTATGCACATTTATATATTTTTTTCTGAGACTTTTGAGACTATATTACAGACATGATCCAAATCAGAAAATTAACATTGAGAAAATGGTGTCGTCTAATCTACAGACATCTAGATTTCATCAATTGTCCCAGGAGTTGATCCGGGATCACCCATCACCTTTAGTTGTCACGTCTTTTTAATGTCCCTTAATCTGGAAGAGTCCTGAGACAGTCTTTCTCCTTCATGATCTTGACCGTTTTGAAGAGTATAGGCCCGTCATTTTGTTAAATGCCCTCCATTTGGGTTTGGTCTGATGTCTTCTCATGATTAGGTCAGGAGTGTGCAGTTTTGGAAGGAATAGGCTTGCATTTTAGATCAGACATAGCCAGATTCATTCTTGAATTGTACAAGCTTAAATTGTACAAATTTGAATTGTACAAGCTTGAATCGTACAAGCTTGAATTGTACAGATTTTTAATTCGAGGTCTTATTCATCTAATGGTAACTAGGATTTTAAATGAGTACCTAAAATCTTACAAGAAAATACAAAAAAATGAAAGACCCAGAGCTTTTACATGTAATTCTCAAGTATTCACCAAAAGTGTATGTGTTGTCTTTGAATTATAAATGGTACTTACAAGGATATGTACATGAACTTGATAGGCATGTAGTGAAGTATTTATCAAGATTCTTCATGTGTGTTGGATTCACGTCTACTGCTCTATGAGTATTCATTTCGTCAATGTGATCATTCTTTTCTAAGTAAAAGCATCTGCTAAAAACAGAGTTCAATCAAGAGCTGTCCTGATTAGCAACTTTGGGTTCACTGACGTTTAGCATGTTGACAGGATATCTGGTAGAGAAAGAACTTTCATTTTGTTTGTTTGTAAGTGGGAAAACTTCTGTTTGGAGGTATCTGGCAGCTATCATTCCAGAAGTGAAGACTTTGATTTCCTAGCAGACTTCCTTTGTTTGGGGAGTATTACTAAACTGCATTCCTTAGATAAGCAAATATAAAGCATCCATTTTTTTTTTCTCAGAGAAAACTTTGAAGTCATCATAAATCTGAACGTGGGGCAATTGATTAAACTTGATATACGACCTCTGTGGTCAAGTGAATGTATTATGGTTTTAACAGAACTGTTCCCTGGATGAGGTAGATAACTATTTTCTTTCCTAAACATGGAGTTCAATTAGAAGTTTGGGGTTCTGCACGTGGTGCAACTTAATGTTGAGGAACTCAGCTTTCGGGAAATGTAGCATTACTTATTATGATTGTTTTATCTGGGCCATCGAAGTCACTCTGGAGGTTGAGGAAGTATTTTGACTTAAAGGGTTATGTGTTCCCATGATGAACATTTTCCTTTATCTTCCTATCTTGTAATTTTATTGCATGCTGAACACGGTAGGTAGTAGATTGTAGAGGTTCTGGATTATGCTAAATTACTGGAGGATCACCTTGATCCTGTCCAGGCTTGGTTTTAGGCCTTTTAGGGCAGACTTACTTCATCTTTGCTCTTTCTCCTAGGCATATAAGACCGCTTTGTTTAAACAACACTTCCAAGATCTGAGATGTATTAAGAAAGAAGGGACAGATGGTATGAATAGTCACATAAATCTCCGTAGTGCATGAGAAACCAATATTGAAATTTTCTAGAAGTTCTCAATTTGATGCCTTGTCAAAGCGGATCCTTCGTTGAGTTTATAGTGCAAAAACTACATCATGATCCTTCCTAGGGCTGTGATTGTGAAGCTTGGTGATTAAGACACTTGATTTAACTACAACCTCAGTAATCAAAGCACTAAATTAACCAGAACGCATTCTACTGCTTCAATTTTAGGGAAAAAAGAAGCCAATGATACCAAGAAAAGCTCAAAACAGAGATCTATTCACCAGATGTGTATGGATGAAAATACAGGTACAAATGAATCTATTTTACTCTTTTGGATCGGCATCTAAATTCCGGTATAATGATTACTAGTATTCAGAATGTCAAAGTAGAATGTAGAATCAGCAAAAGACGGAGCAATCAAACTTTCAATAAGAGTTACACGCTTTAAAAGACTATTCCAGGTGTCTTTCAGTATTCTAGGTTTGGGGTATAGAAATATGAGAAAAACACTTCCTTGCATCAATCGGAGGGACTATGACCTAAGCCACCATTTGTCCACCTTTGACGAACCCATGTACCACAGTGTGTAGTCAAATGGAAAAGGAGACTTCATCCCCTGTAGCCTCAAACTCTACTCAGGAGATTCCTTCCATCTCATTATCTTAACTGAATCCAGCCAGTCTTCTGAGAACAAGCCTTCATCTGTCAGCCTCTCAAGTGAAGGCCATTTTACACTCCAAGTAGCTCCAGATCTGAGAGTGGGGCAATGTTCTCCCATTGCCACATTCAGGCCACTGCTCCTTCACTCTCTAGTTATTCCTCCATAATTTGAAGCTTGTGCTCCATTCCCTGTGTCAGTCTGCATCTGACTTCCCAGTCACTCCTCCTCTTTCACTGATAATTTCATAACCAGACTCCGTACTCCCCCACTCCCTCTCCACTTCAGCTCCATCCATCGACGTAGAGGACTTTAGGGTCCATGTGACTAAACTATCGCTACTCCAGTGAATTATCCACTCTGTCTCATCCATCCACCGTCGTGCTGTGGAACTTAGCAATACTCGAAACTACTCAATCTCTGAATCAAACAGTGCAAACATCTAGCATCTCATTCACAACCTTCCTTTTTTCAACTTTATTTGTTAAGTGCCCCACTACGACTATTCTTTCACTAGGTGCTTCTGATTGACTTGCCCCTTCACCTCCCCATCCATTTATGAATCCACTCACCCATCCATTCAACAATTCATTCACCCATCCATTCATCAATCACTCATTTCTACCTTTTATTTTCTTCCTATTATGAATAGATGCTAGGGTTTATCACTTCAATTTTTCTCCTGCAAATTCTCTGGCAAACTCCAATCCTAGATGAACCTATATGTCTTCTCCATGTCTCCACCCAGGCTGCTAAGAACAGCTGGAGAAAAACACAATGAAGCAGATTGGTACCACTGCAAATTAACGATCAGTGACCTCAACTAGGCCATCAAAAATACCCAGTAGCTTGGTCTAAAAATTTATGCAAAATCTATTTTAAGCCCATTCTATTCTTCTTAAATCTCCAACTCTCTCTCAGCTGATAACCTTGCCTCTGTTTCACTGGAAAAATGGAAGCTATTAGCTGGGAACTTCATACAGCCAGTGTTTTCCCTCTTCCAACAAAAGCCAACCCTTCTACATGTGCTCCGAACTCTATCTCCTTGGGTTTCACTCAAGAACATTAATTACTTTACCTCTTTCTTATTTTATTTCAATCTCTCCCTCTCTATTAGATCCTTTTCCATCAGCATTTATGCACGCTCTCATCTGTCTCATTACAACAAAAAATAAATCAACAAATGAACAAATCACCATTCCCCACCTCCACCCCCCCCCCAAAAAAAAAGCCCCCTGGAAACCACAGGCTTCTCTATCTTCCACCAATCTCCTCCCCTTTACTCTCAAATTTCTGGCCTAAGTTGCCTATAGTTTTCTCTTTCCAATTCCTCAGCCCCGTTTCCCTCCACAAACCCTCTAATCTAATTTGTTTCAACCACTCCATGGAGGCAATTCTTGTTAAATTCACCAAATATTTCCACATCACTTAAGCTAATGTACTTTTTATAGTCTTCATATCACACCACCTCTCAGAATCATTCTACAACTTTGACCACTCCCTATGTTGAAATAATCCTTCCTCTGGCTTCTATGATACCACATGCTCCAGTTTCCCTCCTTCCTCTCTGATTCTTCTCTTTTTCCTTTGCCAATCACTGTTCCTCCACCTAAACTGCAAATGTGGGAGTGCCCCAGGACATAGTCATATCCTCTTCTCATTCCACGTTCTGCCACCTGGGCAATCCCTTCCATCCCCACGGCTTCAATTGCCACCTATACTCCAACAACTTTCGAATTCTATCTCCTGCCCACACTTCTCTGAACTCTCCACTTGATGTCTCTATCTAGATGGCCCTCAAACACCTCAACTCGAATGCATCTAAAACTGAACTCATGATTTAGCCTCTTCCTTCAAAGCTTCTCCTCCAATGGATGCTTCCACCACCGACATAGTTGCTCAAACTATATACCTTGGAGTCACCTTTGACGACTCTTGCTTCTTTGAGGAGGTGAATGATTTCAGTACAATATGGTAAATACAAATTGCAAAATGGAACAAAGATAAGTGGCATTTCATCAAACTGAGGAAGTCTACCGGTATCACTGCTATTGGCTGACTCGGTGGCCTTGAACACAAAATTTGGGAAAAGGTGTGGTTGACAATCAGTGCTTATTTCAGCTCATCTCTAGCCTGGTCTCTTTGTCTCCCTGAGACTGACGCCCTTGGAGAACACAAAGGCAGAACCCGAGGCAGATTAGAAGCTCTCACAATAGCTGTCAGTGGAGCAATGCATCAGTCCATCGGGTAATTTAGGTTCTCTTCTTTAGTACCCGCCCCTATGACTGTAGGCCAAATTAACATTTAGGTTTTTCTATAAGACAATGCAAATCTGGAAGATTGATTTCCTTCTCCATCATTCAGGAAGAAATTATAAGAGAGAGGATTTGTGTAACCTACATATGTGGGCATTCCAGAATCCCATCATTTTCACAGAGAAAGAGAAACATATTTTCCTTATTTCTTACATCACAAACACTGGATTAAGAAAGACAAATAACTTAATTTTTCGCACCTTGAAAAAATAACAAAATAATAAGATGGTCTCTGTGGAGAGATCATTTTATGTTAAAACCTTAATTCTTAGAATAGCCCTGCTGGGAATCTGACAAAAGCAGCTGGAGTCCTACATGATATCCCAGGGGACAGAAGCCCCAGGGAATTTTAAAGACACTTTCAAATCAATCACGCTTAATACTCATTCATCGAGTAGAAGGAGCAGCAGAACCCTGAGGATTCAGACAGAAATCCTTCCCTCAGAGAGTTCAAACTCAGGTCACAGACCTACAGCCAATTATTATAATATAGTGGGATGTGTTCACCAACAGAAGTATGTACAAATTATAGCCCAGAGGAGGGGTGGATCCTTTGACGAGGTGAGACCTTAGCTGGGTTGTTCAGAATGAATAGGAGTTTACTACACAACCATGATGGGGAAAAGGCATTCCAGGAAAAGGAAACAGTATGTTCAGGGGCATATCTTTTGATCATGGGATGATGCTTCTGTCCTACAGCAGTTGCGGGGGGCGGGGGGAGGTGGGAGACAAAGGGGAAAGGTGGACAGGGACCAAATCATGGGGAGTCTTATGTGCCATATTATTAAAGAAGCAAGGACTTTGCTCTGTAACTGGGAAGAGTCTCCGTGGTTTTGCGTAGGGAATATGGATAGATGAGGAGACAGACTCATGTTTTTGGTTCCTTCTCCTGGACTCTCTTGTCCCCTGTCTGTAGAAAAGTATGGGATTATTCATTCACCTACAATCCTAGTGTAAGTTCTCTTGATAAGCTAAAACCATGTATTTTGAAATTTTAGATGTAAGAAAATGAAGAACATTGTGTTATTAAAATTACATTCAGAAAATTACTGTACTCCTTACATGTTTATCGAGCTCTGCTATAATAAGCAAGGTTTTCACTCCTAAAACATTTTCTAAATATATTATCTTTGTGCTAAGGATACCAACCTTGGGTCACACTTGTTTCCTTCCCTACAATAGCCGAGGGTTAGGCAGAGTTTGTTCAATCAGAAAGGGCTTTTGCATGGGTCTGTGAGATAGTTATCTGTGCGCAGTGTGGTCCTTGGACCACTTTAATTTGTCTTTATCACCTGGAAACAAAGCAAAGCAATGAGGGCTTTGTTTTGTCTTGCCAAATGAGTTGCCAACTTCAAGACAACAGTATCCTCTTATGCTATTATGTTTTCATAGCTTCAGCAGCTCCCCAAATCAGTGCTGGAGCTTGGCAAGATGATGCTCTCTGTGGAAAAGCACTCTGATTCAAAATAAATATCTGTATGAAGTTTTCCATTACCGGGGGGAACTGGTTTCTCAACAAGAATCTACTGTGCAACATTCAATTAGTCGTAAACAATTTGGTTGCCAAGGAGACAAATGAATAAATGAGTACAAATGGATAAAGCCACCCTTAGAGACATCCTGTGGACCAATCAACACGGAAGCCCTTGTCTTTTACTGTGTAAATCTACTCTCAGGGGAAAGCATTAGCCCCGACCTGAGAGAGAATTAGCAAGGTTTAAGAAGCTATTCAAGATCTCTAAGGGAGGTGGTGAATGTGGAATGAATTTGCTCCTCAGTGATAGTGGTTTTCACAGCAGAGGATTTGGGGCTGTGCAGCCTTTGGTAGGATGTGGTAGGGCTACGTGAAAGAAGCCTGGGCCTGCAGTGGAACTTTTGAAGCCTCAGTTTTTTATTCCAGAAACAGCTCCTCAACAAAGCACCCAAGTGCATTCCTCACCTGCAGCAAGCGTGCCCCGTGGCAGCCTGGGACAGTGCCTTGAGCACTAAATGCACCAGCCCCTGTGCCCCTCCCTGCGCTCTGATCGGCTGCCTTTCCCCCTCCTTCAGCAACGTTATCCCCTCACCCCCTTTTCAGGCCAGTCAGAAGGGGCGTGAATTGACATTCCCTTGCTGCTATTGTCTCTTTCCTTGAGCCCTACAGAATTAAACGTATTTGTATACGATTACTAGCTTTTAAAGATTCGTCTCTTTCTATTATTTGCCCATTTAAAAATATTTGTAGCTTGTTTTTTCTTAAACATTCTGATTATTAAAACTTTATACTTTTATGTATTCATACATTTTCTTCTATACTGGCACAGGTCTTTTAACTTGTAACCACAGTGGTATCTTTTATTCTATAAAATCATAATCTTTGCTTCCCTCCTCTTCACGTGTGCTGAGTTAGAAGCTGCATACTGTCAGGATTAGGAATACAGACTAGCCTACCTTGGTTGGAATCCTGGGGCTCCCATGTTCTAGCTCTGTGTCCTTGGGTGGGTTATCTGACTTCTCTGTATCTCAGCTTACTCATTTGCAAAGCGGGGCTATTGTGAGGTCGTGAGAATTCAGTGAGTTAAATACATAAAGCCCTTGAATAGTGTTTGGCTTCCATCTCATGACATGTTTGCTATCATTTTTCTTGTTGGGGTCTTTTGTCTACTTCATTTTGTCTCCCTTTTGAGTAGTTAAACCATTTTCCATTTACAAAAAAAATGCCCCCTCTGTTATGAACCATGCTTCCATACATATGTGGGTCTGTTTCTGGGCTCTCTATTCTGTTCCATTGATTTATTGGTCTATTCTCAAGCCAATACTCTACTGTCTTAATTAGTATAGTTTATGATGAGCGTTGATACTTGGTAGGGCAAAACCCTATTCTTATTCAAAACTGTCTTGGCTCGTCTTGGTCCTTTATACTTCCATAAGAACCACGAAATCACCTTGTTAATTACATGAAAATCTGATATATTTATTGGAATTGCATTAAATTTATAGATTAAGAGATAGCATACTTAGGATATTGGCTATTTCTTTTGCAGCCTTCAAAAGGATTTGCAAATTTCTTCATGAAAGTCTTGCGATTCCTTTATCAGATATACTTCTACCTGTAGGTGTCCTATGGTTTTGTAGTTAGTGTGAATGGCTTCTTTTACTTTTACATTTTTAAATTGGATCCTCTTGACCTACAGAAATGATTTTGATTTTGGCGCATTGATCTTGGGTCCAGAAATCTAACTGGACTTTCTTTTAGTTCTAACAGCTTGTGGAGTCTCACAATTTTTTGTTTTGTTTTATTTTGTATTTTGTACCGGTTAGGATTTCGGGTGCCGTGTTGAATAGTAATGACAGCATCCTTCTTGGGGTGTCTGATTTGGATGAAAATGTTTCTAAGATTTCACCAGCAGTAAGCTGTGATTGTGGATATTTTGGTAGCTAGCTCCTTATAATGTTAAGGACATCCCTTTCCCTTACCACTATGCTAAGGGTATTTATCAAGAATGGGAACCGAATATTTTCCCCACAAGAATTTACACATATTAATTGCTGCTTTATTTCTAGGTATCTAAAGATTTTTCTTGCTACTGAGAATAAATTTTTTTCTAGTTATTCTTTTCCATTTCTTATACACTCTTTCTCCCTGGCTGTTCTCCTGTGTTCCCTTGGCTGTAAATCTCATCTGTATGTCAAATACACTTAAATTTATTTCTCATCCTCTCTCTCTCTCGAAATCTCCTGACCCATGTGGCCAATTACTTCCTTTCACAGCTGCTTGGAGGCTTCATAAGTTTCTCAAACTGAACACGCCTCAGACTAAATATTTGACTCTTCCCTTTCCCCATCCCTAAACCTGTTCCCATCTTACCAAAATGATTCATCATCTACCTTAATTTCTCTTGGAGAAATCCTGTTTGTCCTTCCTTCCTGCCTACGTTCAATCTATCTGCATGTCCTGTTCATTGCTGGGCTTCCTTTCCTGCTCACTCTCTACTCTGACCTTTAGCAATTTTGAGGAGCTGAGAGGACACCTGGACCAGAATAGGAGGCTGCTGGGTAGGGGCCCTGATGACTGGTGGCTTTGGTGGGTCAAGTGGTCAGCAGTAACATGTGTCATTCATGCCAAGGGGCCGGTGAGACCAGACAAGGTACCTATGGCAGAGTCCGGCAGAGAAGGACACCACAAAGACCAGCCACTCCTTCCCTCATTGCCACGAGGACTCTTGGCTTCCCCATACTCTTTTCCACCTTGAGAAGGCATAGAGGGAGGTAAGGAATAGTCCTGATAAGGAGCTGAACTTTGACTACTTATTAGCAAGAAACAGTTTATGCCAGAAACAATCGAGGCAGTATGAATTCAGAGGTTCTCCTGCCCTGTCCCTTCTCCTTTCTTGTAGTATTGTATCAATTATACAATTATAGAGCAATAAAAAAGTTATGTGATTTTTTTTTTTGGTACAACTGAGCTGAATTTTAATAAATCTGAAATTTCTTGCTTTATTAACTTAAAAAATTTTTCCCAAGTATATATTAAACCACCCCTTCCTTAATCCATGTAACGTATTAAGAGATCTTGGGACTGATCACTGTACTCCTTTGGAGTTTTGATCTCTGAAGCCAGAATATTGTTCTCACAGAGGGTTCAGGCCCTAGGTAGTCAGTTGCCTCCTGTCCTTCCCATGTTGAGTTCTCTAATCACAAGACAAGGGCAGCCTTTGCTCATGGTTCTGAGGGATCTGATTGACAAGAATTGGAGAAATGTACTGTCTTCCAAATACTGACCTGCATCCACCCTTCACTTGGTAGAGCCTGTACCCATTTCCATGTCTGACTTCCCGTGACCCCATGGAGATGTAGCATGGCAACTTACAACTTGCACTGTCTTTCTTTCCAGAGGACCACCTGGGACTAAGGGCCACATGCTGCTTCTATTAAATAATTACCCCACACCCCAACTGCCTTTTAAAAAAGATGGTAGAAAGGAAGGAAGTCTGCATGGAAGGAAGAAAATCCGTTTTATGTTCACGGTTCTCATTTCCACCTGCAGTCTCCTTAGGGAATAGTGAGAGTGTGTTTAAAGATACCTATGACATTGGTAGGTACGTAGAGATGCTAGTGCCATCTCTAGAATATGTAATTGATTTAAGCTTGCTAATTAATTTGCATGAATTAAAAAGTTATAGTGGGCTCACAACCAATCAGAATGGCCATTATTAAGAAGTCTACAAATAATAAATGCTGGAGAGGGTGTGGAGAACATGGAACCCTCTTGCACTGTTGGTGGGAATGTAAATTGGTACAGCCACTGTGGAAAACAGTATGGAGGTTCCTCAAAAAACTAAAAATAGAATTACCAAATGATCCAGCAATCCCACTCCTGGGCACATACCCAGACAAAACTATAATTCAAAAAGATACATGCACTCCTATGTTCATAAGCAGCACTATTTACAATAACCAAGACATGGAAACAACCTAAATGCCCATTGACAGATGAATGGATAAAGAAGATGTGGTACCTATATACAATGGAATATTACTCAGCCATAAAAAGAATGAAATAATGCCATTTGCAGCAACATGGGTGGACCTAGAGATTATTATACTAAGTGAAGTAAGTGAGAAAGAGAAAGACAAATACCATATGATATCACTTACATGTGGAATCTAAAATATGACACAAATGAACTTATCTACGAAATGGAAACAGACTCACAGACATAGAGAACAGATTTGTGGTTGCCAAGGGGGCGGCAGTGAGGGAGGGAAGGATTGGGAGTTTGGGATTAGCAGATGCAAACTATGGTATACAGGATAGATAAACAACAAGGTCCTATTGTATAGCACAGGGAACTATATTCAATATCCTGTGATAAACCATAATGGAAAAGAATATGAAAAAGAATATATACGTATAACAATCACTTTGCTGTACAGCAGAAATTAACACTATAGTATAGTATAGTAAATATAGTATAGTAAATCAACTATACTTCAATAAAATTAATTTAAAAAAAAGAAACGAAAAAGTGTAGTGGGTTCACAAAGCCTCTTATTTTTTCCTTAAGAGCCCAGTTTTATAACTTTCAAGATCAGTTAGAAAAGTCCCTTCCTGTGTTGCCTTTTTCATTCATCAGACTCTGCTGCCTGAGTTAGTGGGACTGCTAAAGAGCATCTGGGGACAGGCAGTGACAGGCTGAGGGCTCCTGCAGCCATTGTGAGAGGCATCCTTTGTTCATGCTCTCGTTACTCAAGCATCTACTGAACACCTGTTCTGAATTAGGCGTCAAACAAAGCTCTGAGGGCAGAACACTTAAGGGCAACCCTACAGGTTCCAGATGCTCTCTTAGAATTGTATACAGCACACAAGGCCAGGGCACAAAAGAGGGAGGAGTGATCATTTCTCCTTGGGGGAAGGGAAGGCTCTGGAAAGTCTCCCCAGGAAGTGACTTGGCTTTGGGCTGAGCCCCAAGGTGTTAGAAGCATTTGCTGTGTAACTGTTGGTGGGAAGGAAGTAGGCGGAAGGAGCCCTAAGGCTCAAGGTCCAAAGGCTGAAATAATCCTGCCTCTTGGGGGCCAGGAAAAGCTGGGTTGGGCTGGATGTACTCACCAGGGGAGAGTCCCTCCTTGAATAAAAGCCTTATTATTGAAAAAAAGTAATCTTCCCCATGGACTTTTGCCTGCATCTCCTTGGCCAGAATGTGGTCACATAGGGAGTTGTATATATTTAACTGGGCATATCATGCTGCCAAACAAAATCAGGGTTTGTTATTGAAGGGCAGGGCAGATATTGGGTAGTTAGTAATCATACTGGCGATTATGAGTTTTCTATTATTATTATTATCATTACTATATGATTTTGGTGAGTTTACATAACTTCTTCAGGTTTCAATTTCCTCATCTCTAACATGTGGACAGTAGGGACTACCTGGAGGGTTATATTGAGAATTAAAAATGACAGATATAAAGCATCTGGAGCATAGTAGGTGCACAATAAATAGTGAGGGGAGGTTCTTGTTCTCCCTTTGGTTCCTCTCCTTCACTTCCTTTTTCTCCTTCTTCAAATACCTGCCTCACTTTCCCCTCCTCTGTAGTTCTGGAGTATATGGAGACATCTGGAAAGCCTAGAAGAAATTATACTTTACAGTTTCAAGTTCAGTCACTTTTCTTCTCCTCATTCTGATAGACAGTTTATAATGATATTTGCTTTGCAATTAGGTAGTATAGTTTGTGAAAACATCATGTAGTGTTTATAATGATTTGTTTTTAGCCACGAAAGTAAATAATGATGTCTTTACTTCATTAAGCATTTAATTAATGCTTAAATTAAATGTCATGTGAGATACATAAAAAGTGTGTCTGAAGAAGTCAGTAGAATTAGGTCAAATGAATTTGAATGAATTCTTAGTGAAAGGAAAATGGAGTTTATGAAGCAAGTTATTTGTATTTGGTAGTGCTAGGTTCTTCACCTACTTTATTTTATTTAATACTATCAAAACCCCTATGAGTTAAATGTTATTATTATTTTTTATTCCCCTCTGTTATGGACTGAATGCTTGTGTCTCCCAAAATTCATATGTTGAAATCTAATCCCCAGTGTGATGGTAGTTGGAGGTGGGACCTTTGGGAGGTGATTAGGTTATGAGGGTGGAGACCTCATGAATGGGATTAGTGCCCTTATTACAGAGACCCCAGAGAGCTCCCTCACTCATTCCATCATCTATGAACCAGGAAGTGGGCTCTCACCAGACACAGAATCTGCCAACACCTTCATCTGGGACTCCACAGCCTCCAGACTATAAGAAATAAATTTCTGTTATTCACAAACTGCCCAATTTATGGTATTTTTTATAGCACCCAAACTGAGGCAGACACCCTCTTTTAGGTGAGAAAACTGAGTATATTAATTCAGAATTGTATTTGACTGTTTGTAGCTGAAATAACAGTGGTTTAAACAGGGTGTAAGTTTGTTTCTCCTGTAAAACGTGGTCAGTGTTCAAGGATCCAGGCCTAGAACCTCTGTCATCAAGGATTCAGGCTCCTCCAGCTTTGTGCTCCACCAAGTGGCTTTATCTGCAAGGTTGAGCTATGATCCAAAAATAAATCGCTAGACTGTAGTTTGTGCCCAAGAATAAACTGCTAGATTGTAGCTTGTTCACATTCTTATCTTCCGTAGATAATTCCAAATTGTTTCTGGAAATACACAGTCTTTCAAAGCACACATGGAACATTTAAAAACGTTAACTGTGAAACATGAAGCTCAACCAATATCAGAGTCATTATCATACAGACCACTCTCTGACCAGAATGCCTTAAAATCAGAAGTCAATGTAATAAAAATAACTTCATACACTTGGAAATTTTACAACAGATTTTTAAAAGGAATTGATGAATCAAAGAAGAACTCATTCATATTTAAAATGAAGAGAAAATGAAAATTTTATGTTAATATTGTGGTATTCAGCTGAAGTCGTATGAAAAAGTTATAGTCATAAATGCATATGTGAGAAGAGTTTGTCTCAAGAATACGTAAAAAGCACAAGAACATAAGCCTAAAGAAAACTGAAAAGAAGAAATAATACATGCACTCAGAAATTAATGGACTAGGAAAAAAAAGAACAAAGACAAGCAGGAAACCCAAAAGCTTGTTTTTGAAAAGAATTGTAAAGTGGATAAGTTCTGGCAAGATTAATCAAGAACATGAGAGAAGATGCAAATACATGATATAAACCATAAAGGGGGCTGCAACTATAAATTTATCACAGATTTTAAAAGCTATAGGAAAATGCTATGAGTGACATTATGTCTACATCTATAAAACTTTATTTAAAAAATGAATGATTTTTCCAAGTATATAATTTGAAAAGTATGTAAGGTATGGTCTGACTTTTTATTAACTATATATTTACATGTAAATATTCTCAAGGCAAAAAATACGTTCAAATATTTTTACGTGGTTAACTATGAGATAAGAATTTAGGAATTTTTATCATTTTCCTTCATCCAAGTTTTTAAATTCTCAACAGTGAATAAGGTCTTAAAACCTACTAAGGACTGGTGAGGGAGGGACAGAGGAAGCACCCATGGGTCACACTCCCCTCGGGACCCTGCCTGAGTTTACAGTGCAGCCCCCCCACTGTGAGCCTCTGTGCTCTGGCAGGAGGTGCTGGCCACCGCACTGTCCTGATGTCTCCACACGCCATCCTCTACCATTCCTTTCTTCAGGGAGCTGTTTCCCCAACTTTCAGTCTTTTTCACCCTGGGACATGGACCCATGCACTTCTGCAGCCTTATTCCCTCCTTGGACCCAACTCCAGTTCCCCAAAGTCCAGGCTGGTCCCATCGCCTGGACACCTGCTCCCTAGAGAGGAGGGCTGAGCACAGGGAACTCAGACCATGTTGAGCCTGGTCAGACGGCACCAGATGCTGGAGTCACAGGGACCTGGGTTCAAATCCCTGTTCGCCTCTTACTGGCTCTTTGAACTTGGTCATATTCCTTACTTATCTCATCTTAAGTTTGTTGATGATAATGCCATATTAGAAAAATGAGGTAAAGTATATAAAAGAACCACCATATAATAGGGCATCAGGAAATGTGAATTATTTCTTCTGCCGTTAGTTATTTGCCTGTAGTTACAACTAATTTACTAGGAAGCCTGGTATGGTGGGAAAGGATGGCTCGTGTGTATGTTGCTATGGCTCAGCATGTGGACCTTAGCATTTCTAAACTGGGGCATGGTGTGGGGCAGAGTTGGAGGGGAGTATATATAACCAATTACAATGTACCCCAGACTAAACGCGGTACTTCTGCTACCACAGGCAATAGTAGCCAGAGCCTTTCCACTGACTGTTAACATTTTACTAAAGGAAGGGGGGAAATGCTATGTTAAAGCTGGGTGAATTTTCAGTTGGTTAATCTAGAAGAATGTCAGGGGTCCAGGGCAGAGAACCGCTTTTCCATTAGGAACACATGTGATGAGTAACAAGCGGTTAGGCTGCTCCCTGCTGGACACGGTGGGCGAAGGCGGAGAGTAAGGAGAGTTGCCAGGGAATACTTTGAGAACTTTCCCCTGACGTGCTGGGGAAGAGATGGCTGGGAGGGGGTCTAGATAGGCATAGAGTGGGCCCAGGCATCTTGTCAGGTGGGTGGGAATTGAGAATTCAGTCAGAGCAGAAATTTAGAGTCACAGGAGACTTAAAATCTCCCTCTTACCCCATGCCGGTCATTCATAAAAATTTGGGGCAAGTGCTAGATTTTCTGTTATTTGTGATGAGTGCCTGAACAATCTGGGGAAAGATGACCCCAGAAGGCTGGAGGAATTAGGGATGTCTGAGTTGCCTGTGAAACTGAGTAACATCATCTCCATGTGCCGGGAGCCTAAAGAAATGACTCCTGCTGTTTAGTCCTGGAGTGTTTCATTTCATTATTTCCCACGGGAGCAGAAACTTGAGCTGGACTTTGCCACATGTGCAGGGTTTGGTAGGGCTTCAGCAGATCTTTAGGGTCGTAATTGCAATGAATCAGATCCTAAAAATCAATTTTAGTTTCTCATTGGTCTAAAAATGCTTGTTTGTGCAAAGCGTTTTTTTATTTGTTTGGTTTTTTTTTTATATATATATACTGCTGACCATCTCCTCCTCCTGCAAATTTGCAGATTTCTCTTCTAAGAGTCTGCTACTCCTCCCACCTCCCTGGCTGCCCCTGCTGCTCCTTCTTCCCTAGCTCTTCTTCCTGGAGCTTGAAGGTAGGCCCACTACTCCTCCTGGGAGCCTTCCCTGGCCTGGCTCCTCGCTCAGCTCACACCCAGTACATCCACTCCCAAGGTTGTGCCTCTTCCATGAGGTGAAGGACCCTCGAGCCGACAGCTCTAGCTCCTGAGTTTCGGATGCCCATTTCCACATGGATGTCATGAGCGCCTTAAATTCATGATATCCCAGACCAATGAGATGATCTCCCTCCCTCTCATCTATTCAGACTCCTGATCAGCTGATGGCATGACCACACTCCCAGTCACAAGGGCTAGATCCTTCGCAGTGATGGGTAGCTCCTGTGTTACCTCATCACCTGTGTCCTGGCACTGTCACCTCTCCCACACTGCCCTGAAGACCGGGTGGGCTCTCAGCTGGACTGCAATTCACCCTTCTGTATCTTTGCTTAGGAATCAACTGTTCCCAGTCCTCCACAAACCCTTATCTCTGCTGTCCAAATCTCAGGGCCAGATGTTTCTACCCACGTTTTACCTGCTTCCCCAGCCCAACGTATGGCCCCGCTCTTGTGGACTCTCTGTGCCATTGTCTCAGCACATTCTCATGTTCCACAGCATCCCTTCCTTGTATTGCACTTACTAACATTTATGCAACATTCCTCCATCTACAAGATGTCAGCAGGGTGTTTGGCTGATCCATCCCCTCAGTCTCCTCAGAGACTTGTACGTGTTTGGGGTCAATAGGTAGGTTTTGTGGCCATGAGTACACCATGGGCATCCTTGCCCATCTTCCCAGCTGGTGGATACTTTTCTTGAGGATGGGACTAAACATGATTCAGCTTTGCATCCCCTACAGAGCCTGAGCACTGTGTCTGGCACAACCTAACATATCATAAATGCTGAAGTGGATGCTTGAAGGTAACCCTATTAATAATTTAGTATTTATTGTACCTTGAAGAACTCTAACATTAAAAGTTTTGGATAAAGCAGATGAGCCTATACGAGAAACTGAGACAGAAGGGCTAGAGATGGAGGAGGGAATCTAGGAGAACATGGAGTGACAGGACAGGGAAGCATTTACATGGAGAGATCGAGCAAGAAGACGCTGGTCTGGCAGCATGGAGGTCTTTATGAGAAACACGTGTCTTTGGGAGGTAGGAACAGAAGCCAGATTGGAGTGCACTGAGGGGGAGGAGACGTAGAAATGGAGAAAGAGAGTGTTGATAACTTCTCAAGAACATTGCCTATAAAAGTGAGGAGTTATAGAGAGGAAAAGAGACATGAAAGTGAGATTCAGAGAGGATTCTCTTTCAAAATGGGATATTTATGAGTATGATTAAGAGCTTCTGAAGTAGGGAGGACTTTCTGAACTCAAATATAAAACCCTGAGTAAGAACTAGGAAACTTAATTACATAAAAATTAATTTTTTGCATGATAAAAGCAGGTGAAACATTGGGAAACAGCATTTGCAACATAACAGGTGTAACACATAATATGGACTCTACAGACTGAGGTGCAAAAGGTTGTATTTTCTTCTCATAACTACACTCAACTTGCTCCTCAGCCCTCACTTCTATCTGTAGCAGAAGACAACCCTATCAAAAAACAAAAAAGTTATACAACATTATAAATCAACTATACTTCAATAAAAAACAATAGAAACCAACCAACCAACAAAAAATCAAAATATCCCCTCAGAGTAACTTAGTTGTTTTTAATGTATTCATCCTTCAAACCCAGATCATCTTCTCTGTCTTCAAAGAATCCATCCCCTTTTCATGGTTTCCTTTATCTTTGTACATACTTCTGTTGGTCGATGTCACTGTGTCTTGTAATTATATACTGCACGTCTGTGTGTACAACTTGACCTTGAGTTTGTTGAGGGGGGGACATTCTCAGTGGCCGGTATATGCACATTACCTGTGTATATTTATAGACTCTTGTTGGTTAATAGTCATTTAAGTACCCTGTGTGCTTCAGTGTTTTGGAGTGTTAGGTAGGACTATCTCGGCATGTGTCACGTTTCCACAAAGGATGTTGTAGTAATTAAGTTTTTATCCCCCTTTCAGAATATTTCAAGAATCAAAACTCTCTAGTCTCTCCTCTTCCTCCTCTTACTTTTCCTTTTTAACTGAGGTAAACAGTAAAATGCACAAAAATTAAGTGTAGAGCTCACTGAATTTTTACATATGTATACACCTGTGTAGTCATCTCCCAGATCAAGATCCAGAACATTTTCCGCCCCCAGCAGGCTCCCTCCTGCCTCTTCTTAGTCAGACCCCACCTCTTCCAAATACAACTATGTTCTGATTTCTAGCACCATGTACTAGACTAGTTTTGCCTGTTTTTGAACCTCATATAAATTGAATCATATAGCGTGTATTCCTTTGTGTTTGGCTTCTTTTGTTCGACATTGTGTTTGTGAGATTCAAACATGTTGACCTGTGTCTTACAGTCTGTTCTTTCTCATTCTGGTGTAGTATTTCATTGTATGAATAGAGATTATGCTTTCAATAACAAAGCTTTCTTGGTTTTTTAGAGAAACGGCCATTCCTAAATCTAGAATATTATTTTGCCATAGATGTGCTTGGCTTTGTAATATTTTTTCCTGTCCTAAGTGGGTGGCTAATAAATAAGGGAAAAAAGAGTCCATTTTCAGAAAATATGATTTAAAAATAAAAATTAACAAACTCTTCCCTTATATTGCCTAGGTACAAACTCTTAGGTGTAAGATAGGCTATAGGGATGTATTTGTACAACACGGGGAACATAGCCAATATTTTGTAATAACTGTAAATGGAGTGTAACCTTTAAAAATTGTATGTAAATTTTAAAAAAAGAACAAACTCCTAATTGAGTTCATTTCCATAGAGCTGGGCAGGAAATTGACCTTCCAGATTCAGGATGGAGGATAGCCCTGAATGTTAACTTGGACCATGGGAGTAGCAGGGAGTGGGTTCCTTGAGTAGAAAGCTCCCTCACATGAATGTGCTGTTTTATGTCTCCCCACCTCCCCCCGCATCACTGATTTCCAGTGAGATGAGTCAGAAAGTGGTTAAGGAGGGCCCCAGACTCTCCAAGAACCAGAAGTTCTCGGAGCACTTCAGCATACATTGCTGCCCGCCGTTCACCTTCCTCAACTCCAAACGCGAGATTGTGGACCGCAAGTATAGCATCTGTAAAAGTGGCTGCTTCTACCAGAAGAAAGAGGAGGACTGGATCTGCTGTGCCTGCCAGAAGACCAGGTGAGTGGTCTGCGCTGCCACCTGGCGCCTGGGCTGGGCGTTGGCCTCTGTCTCTCAGCTCTGAGTTCCCCCTTCCTGCTCTACTCTGCGATGCTGGGGCTGAGGCTCTGCAAACTGCGCTTCCCCCAATCCCCTGACAGTCGGCTCCCCCGTTAGGCTCAGGCATTGGAAGGTACTGGAGGGAGACTGGAAGGTGGGGCGGGGGGAGGAGCAGGGCTGCCTTCCTATTTCCAGCTCCTGTCAGCATCCCTTAAAGCAACAGAGGAGAGCCATTGCTCCAGCCTCCAGCTTCTTTTGGCCCTCTCAGCACCAGCCGCCGCGCAACGTCCCCTCAGAGGCCCAAGCGCCAGCCAGCTGCACCCCCCGCGGTGGTCAGAGCACCAGCCAAGCCACGGTCCCCTCCGAGGTCCGAACGTCAGCCACGCCCCCGCCCAGAAGTCCGACCTCCACCAGCCAAGCAGCGTTCCCCTCAGAAGGCCAAGCAGCAGCCGCGCAGCAGCCCCCAGAAAGGGCCAGGCACCAGCCGTGGGGGGTCCCCCAACAAAGCCTCTAGGTTCTGGTAACACCATCTCTTCCCTTTTGCTCCCCAGCCCTAAGGTTAGTAGCTGCTTCCTGTGTTTACTAACAATAGGTTATCTCAGTGGCCCTCCTTCAGCCTTACCAAA
This sequence comes from Orcinus orca, assembly GCF_937001465.1. Classification (NCBI taxonomy): domain Eukaryota; kingdom Metazoa; phylum Chordata; class Mammalia; order Artiodactyla; family Delphinidae; genus Orcinus; species Orcinus orca. The sequence continues at coordinate 43,338,425 of NC_064568.1, forward strand.
CCTGTGTAATCAGTTCCCTGCATTAAATCCCCTTGTTTGAAACACCTAGTGTGGCTTCTGTTTTCCACATAGCCACTGTTGGTACAATACTTCAGATGGCAGCACCAGTTGCTTCCTTTGTCTAGTAGGACTGGAAGTGATTAATTTATAAATTCAGACTATGGACCACAGTAACAGATTGAATAATTGAGGTCCTCGATTCCTGTCCCTCAGAGAGAGAAGGAATGGTGGCTCTAAGGGGTATCTGTGAATGTGCAAAAGGAGAGGTTCAGCCAGTTCATCCATCCCTCCTCCCAACACACTTCATCTGATGTTAACTTCAGTGGCAAGATCATTCATTCATTCATTCAACAATCTTGATTGCACATGTATAGAGTTCCACATACTATGCTGGGGGATGGGAACGCGGCCAGAACAAGCCAGAACCAAACAAGAGAATAGTTAGTCACAGTGTAGGGTTAAATGCTCTAATACTCTCATAATCAGTACGTGCATTGGGCTATGGAAGCCTGGAGAATGGCTCTGCCTGTCTGGGGCTTCGAAGAAGTTAGGTTAGAATAAGTAGAGGATAAAAGGGGATGATGCCTGTAGAGAGAATAAGTGAGCCAAAGAGCATATGTTCATCAGCTCCCTCTTGGGAAGGTCAGCCCGTTTTTTTTTGTTTTTTTTAATAGACTTTACTTTTCAGAGCAGTTTTAGGTTCATATCATAGTTGAGCAGAAGGTACAGAGACTTCCCTTATACTCTCTGTCCACACGCACGGCAGGCCAACTCTTTAGTCCTTTTAGTATTTGAAAATGAACCTGTTTTATAAGTTAACAATGGATATAAACTGTATTTGGGATTCTCATAAATACTCTGATGCTCAGAACCTGCATAGCACATAATAGTGCATGCATGTCTCATGATGTTTACAGATTTAGTATGTAGAAGAATCAACTGGGGAGCATGTTAAAATGCTCCCAGAGAAGCTAATTCCTTGGGTCACTTGTGAGGTTCTAGGGATCTGCACTGTCAACAGGCAACCAACCCACCCCCAGTGTAGATCAGGTGAGGTTAATTTGGGAAGGAAGTAACCGACTGGTGAGTGACTGGTAAGTCACTAAAACCGTAATAGGAAGTTGTGCGTCAAGTTACCTGGTTGTTAATTTATGCCTTCCTGAGGGGCCTGAGTAATAAGGTCCTAGGACAGGTAAGCTTTGAAATATGGAAGTGGTTAGGAAATGTACAGAGCAGAGGAAATTAATTGTATATGAGGCATGACATCTATGGTGGTGGCTTCAAGCCCACAATCTCCAGTGAGCTATGTGATGGCTGTTTGGGTGGCCGGGAGTTGAATGAACCAGGACATGGAAAGGAGATGGAAGACAATGAAAGCCAATTTCATCTGAGCCACAGATTTGTCTGGATTCAGCCTTGCTGAATTCACTTAAACTCAAGAGATATTTTAGTGTTGGGGTATTTTGACTCCCTCAGTTAACCATCCTCGGTGGGTATCCGGGAAGACACCTCTATAGTCTGTCACTGCCTCCTCAGCTGTCGTCCCTTCCCTGGGACCAAGGGACCTGACAGGCTCCATTCATAATGTCCCACGACATCACAGATGCACCATCTGAGCCCTTCCTACGATACTCATTCTCCCTTCTCAGGTTCCCCAAGGTCCTAAGGTAATGCATTAGAGACATTGCTTCGCCATGCTGTATGCGCTATGCATACATACTCTATTGACACTAAGTGACTGTCCTAAATCAAAGGGGTGGGAGGAAGATTAATGGGAAAAAATTCACTCTCAAGCAGAGCTACTAAATTACATGTGAAGAAAGGGTCAAAAAAGTTTTCCTGAAGCAGGCTTGCTTTCTGAAATGGTGCCATTCTTGAGGTCTGACCCTTTGAGGTCAAACAATTTTGACAAAGGACTTTTGTGTCCTTAGTAATTCCCTTGGATACATCTTTTCAAAAACCAGTGAATATTTAAATCTTAGGATCCAATAGGTATGATTCCTTGCATCCTGATTGAACATGCCAGCATTCTCATATTTGATGGAAAGAAACCATGGCATCTCCCTTTTAGTTTGTTTTACTCTCAGTTCTTCAAGGTTTTAGTATTTCACAGGTCATCCTGGCCTTTAGGGTTAAGACGTGTTTCCGGAGCTGAGACTCTTCTGGCTCCTTGGTGCTCTGCTTTCAGGAGCTAAGATCTGTGGTTTTCTGAAAACTTCTGTGGCTGCGGCTTTGAGTGACTAATTTGGGGCCAGTCACACATATGTGAGCAGTACTGTGTGTGCCTCTGATGTGTTCTTTCACAGCATCGTCTTGTACAAACTGAGCCTGCACACAAGAAGCCTGGAGGACCAATCTATTTCCACATGTATTTTCAAGCCTGGTCATCGAGACCACGTGTACAGCACTGCACCAAACTCTGGGCAATCAGGGGGGATGATGTATGCCCCTGGTCCCGCTGCTCAGATGGTATTTATGAGAGGCCCATCTCTCAGCGATGCTGCTGTTCCCCTGAGTAACAACCCTGAGCTCGGGAGTTAGCCCACAGTCAGTGGTCGCACCTGTATATAGTTTTCGGTTTGTTCGCAATGACCAGGACTGCCAAAGGAAAATGCAATTATAAACATTTACATACTTGACAAGCTAGGATTTACTTCAGAAGAGCGCCAACCCATGAGCAATTACTGTGAGGGGTCCGAGAGTATGCACTAACAGACCCAGGCTCCGGGGCCAGCTGCTAAGTTTCAGGCTCTTAGATAGAGGTAGTCTGCCTGCTTTTCAGGTCTGCACACCCAAACTTATTCCAGACACTTTCTATGAGGTGACTTGTCCTCCTTTTGTCTTCCTGATGCCAAGAGGTACATTCTGCATTTTCACCTCCCAGAAAACCAGAGAGAACTCTCTTCCTTTGTGCAGGATTGGGTAAACTAGCCCTTCCACTTCCCTTGATTTTTCCACCTTGGTCTTCTTTATGAGTCCTTCCTTTTCTGGCAACACTTCACCTTGGGATCCTCTAGGGTTTTATTCTGAGCCCTCTCCTTGATTTTGCCTTCTGTTTTTTTTTTTTTTTAATTATTTATTTTTAAAATTTTTATTAGAGTATACTTGATTTACAATGTTGCGTTTGTTTCTGCTGTACAGCAAAGTGAATCAGTTATACATATACATATATCCCCTCTTTTTTAGATTCTTTTCCCATATAGGCCATTACAGAGTCTCTTATGGTTTTATGGGTTTTTTTCAGTTGTAAATATATATACACATTTTTAATATTCTTTTCCATTATGGTTTATAACAGGATATTCAGTATAGTTCCCTGTGCTATACAGTAGGATCTTGTTGTTTATCCATTCTAAATGTAATAGTTTGCATCTAAATGTAATAGGATCTTGTTGTTTATCCATTCTAAATGTAATAGTTTGCATCTAAATGTAATAGGATCTTGTTGTTTATCCATTCTAAATGTAATAGTTTGCAACTCCCAGTCCCTCCCTCTCCCTTCCCCCCTCCGCCTTGGCAATCACAAGTCTATTCTCTATGTCTATAAGTCTGTTTATGTTTCGTAGATAGGTTCATTTGTGCCGTATTTTAGATGCCACATTAAGTGATATCATATGATATTTGTATCTCCCTTTCTGACTTACTTCACTTAGTATGATACTCTCTAGTTGCATCCATGTTGCTGCAAATGGCATTATTTCATTCTTTTTTTATGGCTGAGTAGTATTCCATTGTATATATGCACCACATCTTCTTTATCCATTCATCTGTCGATGGGCATTAGGTTGTTTCCATGCTTTGGCTATTGTGAACAGTGCTGCTATGAACATAGGGGTGCAGGTATCTTGATGAAGTATAATTTTGTCCAGGTATATTCCCAGGGGTGGGATTGCTGGATCATATGGTAATTCTATTTTTAGTTTTCTGAGGAACCTCCATACTGTTTTCCATAGTGGCTGTACCAACTTAACATTCTCACCAACAGTGTAGGAGTGTTCCCTTTTCTCCACATCCTCTCCAGCATTTGTTATTTGTAGACTTTTCTTATGGGTTTAAACGTGACCGGCATGGTGATGACTTTTAAACCTTATTCCAGCCCTGGCATTAAACTCATATATGGGCTTGATTGCCCAGCAGATCAACGTGGATGTTATCAAACTCAACTCATCTCCACTTGACTTCTTTCCCATGAACACTCGCTCTTCCTCTTATCAACAACCTCAGCAAATAACACCACAGCCCCTCTAATCAGCCCTACTGGAAACCTAAGCCCCACCCTGACTTCCAACCTCTTGAGATACACACATGCCTGCCAATTCTACTTTCTAGAATTTTTTTTGTTTTTTTACCGTAACTTAAAGTACATTAAGAGCTGATGGGAAAGGGTGCAGAAGTGAGGGTGAGATTGGAAACAAAGGAGAGGGGATGGAGATCGTGGATAGAGTGAGAGAAGTAAGGTTCCTTCATAGTACGTGTGGAGGGACAGGCCACTGATGGGAACAGGAAAAGCCGTTTGGTTTTGCAAAATAGAGACCCATTAAATGGTCGTTAAGGGGACTTCCCTGGCAGTCCAGTGGTTAAGACTCTGTGCTTCCAGTGCAGGGGGTGTGGGTTCAATCCCTGGTTGGGGAACTAAGATCCCACATGCCTCGCAGCCAAAAAAATCCATAAATAATAAAAAATTTGAAAACATTTAAAAAAGGATGAAGGCAAGTCATACCCCGAGGATGAAAGAGCTGGAGGTCTGAGAAGGTTAGGGTAGGTTTAGAACAGGCCGTGAGGCTGCGCTGAAGCCTTGCTGAGCTCTGCCTGATGGAGCTGCATATGAACCATCTGTTCTTTCTAAGTTTATTCTCCAATGAGGGAAACAAATTGCCGTCTCTGAAATCACCAGTGGAATCATCCAACTCCACATCAACCGTCTGCTTTTCTTCCAGCTTGCTTTGTTAAGTGTGCCCACAGCAACTGTTCTTAAACTTTACCAGGTGCTTCTGGTACTCTGAGCCCTGGCTTTTCCTTCTCCATCCATCAGATTCCTTTTTTCTTCCCTGGTAGTTTGATTTAAAAAATGTTTCAAGTTATCATCATTTATTTATTAATTTAAATTATTTCCTTATGAATTATTCAATTTATTTAAAGTAAAAAAGCAAATCGAAACAGTTTACCAATTTCTCTCCCCCTGCACCCCTGCCTCTGTTCTTTGTATCTATGAGCTTGTTTTTCATTTGTTTGTTTATTTAGATTCCAGATATAGAAGAGATCCTATGGTGTTTATCTTTCCCTGGCTTATGTTACTTAGCACAATGCCCTCGAGGTCCATCCATGTTGTTGCAGATGGCAAGGTTCCATTCTTTTTTATGGATGAATAATGGTTCGTTGTATGTGTGTGTGTGTGTGTGTGTGTATATATATATATATATATATATATATATATATATATATATATATATATATCTCTCACAGTTTCTTTATTCACTTGTCCACTGATGGACACTTGTTTCCATATCTTGGCTATTATAAATAATGCTGAAATGAACATGAGGGTGCATATATCTTTTAAAGTTAATGTTTTCATTTTCTTTGCATAAATACACAGGAGTGGAATTGCTGGACCGTATGGTAGTTCTATTTTTAATTTTTTGAGGAACCTCCATACTGTTTTTCACAGTGGCTGCACCAATTTACATTCCCCTCAACAGAGCACAAGGGTTTTCTTTTCTCTACATCCTCACCAACACTTACTATTTCTTGTCTTTCTGATAATAGACATTTTAACAGGTGTGAGGTGATATCTCATTGTGGTTTTGATTTGCATTTCCCTGATGATTAGTGATGTTGAGCATCTTTTCATGTACCAGTTGACCATATGTGTCTTCTTTGGAAAAATGTCTATTCAGACTCGTTCTTTCTTCACTTTCCTCCCTCTCCAAATTAGAAACCATGGCCCAACATTTTAATCTCTCTCAAAAATACCTTACATTCCCCTACCCTTTGAATATCTATCTCATATTCTTGGGAAAACCTCCAGCCTTGTATGAAGCCAACCATCTGCCTTCACCCTGTCTGTTTCCAGGCAGTTTTGAGCATTACTGGGAAAAAACACACAGCAGGGCAGTAGTAGTTGGGTGGAAAGCAGGATTACGGTGATTATATCACTAAGCACTGTTTTCTTTTGGGAAGCCATAGTTCAGTTACCTGCATTCGGATAAAGGAGAAAGCCACAGACCATGACACAAAAAGTGTCATGTATGTTTGTGTAATATACAAGGCACATACACACACACACACGCACGCATACATATATCAGGTTTACATGCATGCAGTAGAATTCAACGTTTTCAGCAAACAGTTCTATGCACAGAGTCATGTAACCACCACCGCAATCAAAATATAGAATACTTTCATCAACTTCCAAATTTCCCTCATACTTCCCCTTTGAAGTCAGTCCCCAAGCTCCTGACAACCACTGATCTGTTTTCTGTCCCTATAGTTTTGTCTTGTCTAGAATGTCACAGAAATGGAATCATACAGTATGTACCCTTTTGAGTCTGGCTTCTTTCACTTAGCATAATGCATTTGAGATCGAACCATGTTGTTGTTGCATGAATCAGTAGTTCTTTCACTTTTATTGCTGAGTAGTATTCCACTGTATGCACGAACCTATCAGAATTTTCCATTCACGAGTTGAAGGATATTTAGGTTGTTTCCAGTTTTTGGTAATTATGAATAAAGCTTCTGTAAACATTCATGTGAGTGTAAGTTTGCTTTTCTTTGAGTAAATAACTAGAACTGGTATTGCTGGGACATATGGAAGGTGTATGTTTAAATAAATATAAAACTGCTAAGTTGTTTTCCAAAGTGGTTGCACTACTAGCAAAGTGGTTGTATTCCTACTAGCAAAGTGGGATGCTCTGAATTCTTGTCAGCATTTGGTACTGTCAGCTTTAAAAATTTTACCCATTCTAATATTGTGTGTTGTGGTACTTCACTGTATTTTTAATTTTGTTTTTTTCTATTGACTAATGATGTTCTTTTAATGAGCTTATATATCATCCACCAAAGACATTTATTGGTGAAGTGTGTGCTCAATCTTTTGCCCACTTAAAAAAGTGGGTTATTTAATTATTATTGTGTTTTGAGAGTTTAAAAATATATATCTGGATATAAGTCCTTTATCAAATACATGTTTTGCAAGTATTTTCTCCCAGCCTGTGGTTTGCTTTCTCATTTTCTTAATAGTGTCTTGTGAAGAACCAAAGTGTTAAACTTTGGCAAAGTTCAATTTATCAATTTTTTCTTTTATATATCATGTTTTTTGTATTGTATGTGTGCTTTTTGGATTGTATGGAAGAGTTCTTTGCCTAACCCAAGATCACAAAGATTTTCTCCTGGAAATTTAAAATTTTAAGTTTCACATTTATGTTATTATCTATTTTGAGTTAATTTTTTGGTAAATGGTGTGAGATATGGATTGAGGTTCCATTTTTTTTTTTGCATATGGATATCTAATAGTTCCAGCACAACTTGTTGAAAAGATTCTCCACTGAATTACTTTTGCAATTTTGTCAAAAATCAGTTGACCATAATGTGTGAGTTTATTTCTGGACTTTCTATTCTGTTTCACTAATTTATATATCTTTTCTTTCATCAACTTGATTACTATAGCCTTACAGTAAGTGTTAAAATCAGTTTAGTGTAAATTCTCCAACACAGTTTTTTATTTTTGAAATTGTCTTTGGCTATTCTAGTTCCTCCACTTTTCCATAGAAATTTTAGTGTCAGTGTGTGAATTTCGACAATATATCCTGGTGGGATTGAATGGGATTATGTCAAGTTTATAAGTCAGCATGGGGAGAACTGTACATGCTATATCTCCCCATTCATTTAGGTCCTTTTTGTTTTGAAGTTTTCAGCATACAGATCACATACATATTTTGTTTGCTTTATACTTAAGTATTTCATGCTTTTAGGTACTATTAAAAATAGTACTTTTTCAATTTCAGTTGTTCACTGCCAATATATAAAAACATTGATCATGTACCCTGTGATCTTGCTAAAGTCACTTATTCTAGCTTTTTTTGGGGGTAGACTCTGGGATTTTCTACACTGACAATCATGTTGTCTGTAAATAGAGACAGTTTTATTTTTTCATTTCTGATCTGTATGTCTAGTTTTTGTATATGGTTTAAACTGCTATTTCACTTAGAACATTTTCTTTTTAGAAAAATATTTTAACAACATTAAGTCCTCGCCAAATTGGCTTTTTGAATCATTAAAAGGAGTTACAGCGGCTTCCCTGGTGGTCCAGTGGTTAAGATTCGAGCTTCCACAGCAGGGGGCACGGACTCGATCCCTGGTCAGGGAACTAAGATCCCATATGCTGTGCGGTGCAGCCAAAATATATTTAAAAAAAAAAAAAAAAGAAAGAAAGAAAGACAAAAAGGAAACAAAAGCAGTATTTACTGTACATAAAAACAGAAGATATTTTAAAGAATATCTTTCCTAGGCTCAGGCCGGAAAAAAAAAAAATTATCATATTATTTTGGCCAGATAGTTCCAGGACTGAGAAGTTTCCAGAATTGAGATTTTAAGGCTGAGTTTAGCAGAAGAGTAATAACCGCAAAGGTAGTCTATAAATTTATAATTCTATTAACTGAGCATGGAGAAAGAGCACATCACTTAGCAACGCTGGGGATTTTTATGTTTCTCTTTGTAAACCAGATTGAAAAAGAGGACCAAGCCGACCCCTCGGAAGAAGTGATGGAGGAGTTTCAAGTGAATGGACGGCCTCAGCTCCCGGACTCACTGCTTCTCAACCCACGTGCCCCGGGACAGGTTATCTGGCTTTGAATATGATGCAGGGGCACACACCTGCTGATGCAGCCACAGCCGATGCCCATAGTCCCCATGGCGCGGGGGCCACCGGGCAGCCTGCCTGGAGGTGAGAGGGGACACGTCTGTGTGTTATACTTCAGGCGGTGGGTCCCAGCAGCAGCCCTCAGGCTCCAGAGCTCTTTTGGTCTCAGCTATAGACCTTTCTCCCCCAGGATGTGCACAGGCCTCCAGGATCTTTGGCTCAGGATGGCCCCAGTGCCAGCCCACGTGTTGTCTTCCAACCTCTAGTCCCCTCCATCCCGCATCCTGTTGCCTAGTCTGACTTTTAACCTTTGACCTCTTTCTTTGTAATTAATCCTCTACCTGGGTTCCTCTCTCCCCCTGTGTCCTTTGGTTTCCATTTGACCTCCTTAATCAGTCCTCTGTACTAGCTCACAGTCTGAGGCACAGCTGGCTTTGGGGAAGATCCAAGTTCTTTTGTAATACGATATTAGGCTACCAAATGGTCCAGAGATGCAAGGAGATTCCCAGGGAGGGTACGAGCTGTCTAACTCCACATGTCAGAGGCAGTCGATGTGCTGTGTCAGGAGCTGAGAGGAAAGTCATGAGGAAGGAGCTCTCTCCCACTCCCAGGCCCCTGTCTCCAGCCTCACACAGGGATTTGTGAGTGTCTCCAACTGATCCTTACCCTGGTGAGAGCAAACCCTCTTACCAACCCATCTGGACAGTCTCAACTCCAGAACTAATTGCTTTGCAAAATGTGTAACCCTGGGTGAGTAATCTGGGCTCACGCACAATGCCCTGCCCACTTCCACTCTCCTGAGGGCTCCTGGAGACAAGCCTGCAAAGATGGCCCCTGTGTCCCACCCTCCCCAGCTCAAGACACAGGCAATGGCCCCAGAGCACTTACAGAGAACCAGAGGGCTGCTCTGAGAGTTGCTGTTTACAGGCCATAGAGCCCCAAATTCCTGAGAAGGGCTGAGGCCTGGTTCCCCTCCCCCTCCCCACTCTCCCTGGCTCAGCCCCTTTACATACTGTAGAGGAATCAGGAAAACTAGGAGAGGAACTTGGCCTTGGGGAGAGGATAACTAGGTCAAGGAAGGAGCGAGTTAGGCCAGTTAAGCCGTCCAAGACTTCCCTCCCTGCGTCTGAGTACATTCTGTGGTGGTGGGGTCTGAAGCCAATTATAATGGACCAGGGTTGGGGGTTGACTTCTCATCTCTTCTTTTTTTTTTTTTTTTTTTTTTTGCGGTACGCGGGCCTCTCACTGCTGTGGCCTCTCCCGTTGCGGAGCACAGGCTCTGGATGCGCAGGCTCAGCGGCCATGGCTCACGGGCCCAGCCGCTCCGCAGCATGTGGGATCTTCCCGGACCGGGGCACGAACCCGTATCCCCTGCATCGGCAGGCGGACTCTTAACCACTGCGCCACCAGGGAAGCCCTCATCTCTTCTTTTTGATTTGCTCCCACTATCTACAGTCCCAGGCTCTGGAAAAGGACTTTGATCTTGAGTATGGGCTCTCGATCAGGGTCACAGGAACTAAACCTCCACTCCACTCTGGTTCTACCACACCCCCTATACACACATACATGCTGGGGGTCATTGCCCCCAGGTTAGACAGAGGACCCATAGATCACCTGTGTTCCTGTGGATTGGGGTGCGTGTGTGTGTGTGTGTGTGTGTGTGTGTGTGTGTGTTTGGGAACTTGGCTTTGGGAGAATATCTTTGGGCTCATTTTGTCTCCCAGGCACAAATACTGGAGAGCCCCTCCAAGTCCAGGACCCTGACCACTGAAGCTGATCATGAGAAGACTGAACTCTAACACACTCCCTTCAGGGGCTGACCTTGACTTTGGGTTCCACTGTGTAGCCAGCAGTGGCCTCGTAGGAGCCCCTCTTGGGCTACTTTCCCTATCCAGCTCAGAGTTGAGGGATCAAAGGAGAGGGGTGAGGGGATCCGTCTCTCTTCAGGCTCCAGCGGGGTCCATTCCAGAAGCTCTTCCAGCTTGTTTTAAGCTGGCTGATTTGCTTATTGGCTTCTAAAGTTGGATTTGAAGGGTGGAGGAGGCGGGCAACAGACCCTCCTCCACTCCTCCAACACTTCTACTCAGGAGGCCCGTGGAGGGGAGGTGGAGCCAGGCCCCAACCCAAAAGGGTACAAAGCTCATTGTTCTTCCAGACTTGGTCCACTTCACTTGTGGCTCAGAAGCCCTTTCCCTACCCGGCAAGAGCACACTCTCTTGCCTCTTTCTGGTCTCTCCTTTTGTACATGTAAACGATATGTTGTCATATCTATTCAGTGCTTGTGCCAACCTCAGGGCTCCGTTCTTGCTGTTTATTCTACCTGTGACATTCTGGCCCAAGATCTTTGTACTCGTGCCTTCAGCTCAAATATCATTTCAGAGAGGCTTCCTTTGGAACTCAGTGTGGTTTCCATAGTTACTCTCTATCCCATCACTCTAGCACTTATCACCTTATGGAATTATCTTGTTCATATGTTTCATTGTTTATGGCTTGGGTCCCCATCTCCTCCTAATGTAAACTCCACAGTTGCCAACACCTGTTTACTGCCACATTCTAAGTTCCCAGCACTAGTCAGAACTCAATAAATGCTTGTTGACTGAATGGATGTTTGTTTGTTATTTTTTAAATAGGAATAATTTTCCAAAAGTTTAGATACTTTTGAGAAGTCAAAGGTGTCTATTGTGTTTAGCAACAAGGAATCTCGTAGGGCGACGACCTTGAAGGGCGACCTTGTAGGGCATCCTCCCTGGGAGTCAATGGGAGGTGAGGAGAGGAATTCGTGTAGATGCAACTCCCTCAACTAAGCTCGACCATGAAGGGAGGCAGAGGATGGGGCAATAGCTGGAATGCTCCGTGAACCCAGTTGACACTTGGGCCTGTTGAATGCTACTGGGAAAGAGGCAGTGGAGTGGGTGTAAGAGGCGGAGGAGGAGATAACTGATGGAGTCAGGGACTGAGGAGGTTGGCGGGAGGGATCTGGGACACAGGTAAGGAGATCAGGCATGGAACAGGGGTTCCTTCTCATTGGAAAAAAGGGAAGGAGGAAAGGAGAGCACAGATTCTTGTGGGTTTGCAGGAGCCTGAGGCAGTTCCTGCCTGTGGCTTTGATTTTCTTTTGAAGTAGGAGGTGAAGTGGCCTGTTCATAAATGGGAGTGGCAGTGGCGGCGGTGCGGCAGGGGTCAGAGATATGAGGGCAGTGGAGAGGGTTATAAAGAAACCAATTTATCAAAGGTCTTTGAAATCTTCTTAAAAAAACCTGTCTCCAGATGACTTTCATTAATTAATTAATTAATTAATTTACGGCTCAAGGCAATATTGTGCCACTAAGTCGTTGCCTACAACTTCACATTTAAATGTAAATCTAAGATCTAAATCTGAGACCCACATAGTCTCAGATGGAAGATGTAAGAGTTGGAGGAAAAAAAGGCAGAGTCTAATCTTCCCAAGGAATACAGAATCATGAGGAAGCTTTCTCTGTGGGAAGCTGCAAAAATGCTGACAGATCACAGCGAGATGGGGCTGTGCTGTGAGACAGTAATTTGCTGAGCGTCCATCTGGGCTGCTGTTCGTTCTACCACCAGAGAAATGTGGAAAGTCATTCTCCCAGGAGAGCGTCCTGCCTGACTCCATAGCACATGTCTCGGCCCCATTAATAACATCACTAACAGGTACTTACTATCTCTGCTGAAATAAAATGAAGTGTTTTTAACAGACAAAGATGATGCTGTTGACCCAATAGTAGGGTGTATATTTGCAATTTGGAGGGATTTTGCATACTCACTCTTCTTATTTGTAACACAGGTACACACTTGCAAGAATGCTGGTTAAGAATACTGATAAAAATTTCTTTCTAATGAGTATCAACTGTTATCTATCTCATACCACATAGTGTTTTATGTTTGTAAATGGAAGAAGTTGGTTATGGCCTCCGTGGCCATTGAAACCATGACCTTGACGTTATTGCTATTGTGTTGTGACCTAGAAGTTGCCAAACTGAGCTTGGTGGAGCCCTGGGGCACTCGGAGATGCCACCTTATGAGATGAGACGGATGTGGAGCTGACAGGCTACCTCCATGTCAACTAAGGCAGCTTTCAGGGTCTATGTTGACTTCTAATTTTATATAAAGGGTCCCACTGGGGTAAAGGAGCCCAACAAAATCCACTTTCACGGCTGAGAGCAAAAATTTTGGGGTGTGTGTGCCATGTGGCTTATGGGATCTCAGTTCCCTGACCAGGGGATTGAACCCATGCCCTGGCAGTGAAAGCGCCAAGTCCTAACCACTGGACCACCAGGGAATGCCCAAACATGGAGAGAATACTTATGTTAGTAATTTTCTAAGTGATTTCTTGAAGAGTGTATTCTTTGGCATCACATTGCAGGTTTGGGTTTAGTTGATGAGTATTTCAGTGACTACTTATTTCCTCTTAGGCAACAGTTCACCTACCACCAAGCTGAGTGTTTTGACTTTTGATCAAGGTTTATGCAAAGTATGGATGAGCAAAAGAACATAGATTAGCAAACAGTCATGATAGTTATTCCTACACTTTTCCTTTTAAGCAAATTTATGAAAAAGTGTTATATTCAGCATATATTATATTAAAACCCATCTCTGTTGCGCAAGCTACGTTAACTGTATAAACTACGTTAGTACATAAAGCAGGTTTGAGGAGAATGGAGAAAGTGAGAGACATCAGCTCAAGTGGTGGTCATACTTTATAGTAAATCAAATACCTATCAGATTTGAGTCATTTGGTTCAAAACGATCTCTTAACAACAAAACTAAGTTCTAAGAGCGTTAACCTAATTACCAAAGTAACATTCACATTGGATTTTGAAACACCTGAACTATCCCAAGGGTCCATTCATAACCTGAGGCTGGAAGCCTGGGGGAGCAGGTAGTGATATCTGGAGAAGCTCCTCTCTAGAACCCAAAAGTTGTATGTACTTTGTAGAGGGAGAAAGGTAGATAATCTCAAGTCATTAGGGTCAAGAAAGAAGGTACTTTCTTAGGGCAAGAGGATATATGTTTCTAAAGTTTTCTTTAGCAAGGAGCTGTAAGCTCACCAGGAAGAAAGGTTGGGAATGTGTGGGTCCATGTTTGAGAAGATGGCTGATGGCAGTGTTAGTGGTTTATATTTATGACAGATATTCCTGATAAAGATAGGAAGTTAGTGGCATCACCATTAGCTAAGTCAGCCCTCCCTGGAGAAAGTAAGAGCTCTTAGGGCCATTCTTTGTTAATGAAACCACAGCAAGGCCAATATTAGAGGCAGATATTTTAACAGATCCTGAAAATAGTCCTTTGGTCCAGGTGGTGGTCCATGTACAGCCCTGTGTTGACCTCCAGGCAAGTCTGTTTGATGAATGGTGAAGTGGAGATATCTCGATGTGTCCACCATCAAGGAAGGTTGGGTAGTCTGTCATTCAGAGGGTGTGGGATTCAGTAGACATTCTGGCAGTTTTTCATCAAGTCATGTTTGCAGATCAGAGGGTAAAGTTTTCCTGACACCTCATAGGTCCCTCTACCCAGGTGGCAGCCCATTCACAACGCATTCACTTGTAGGCATGCCTCTTCCATAGCAAGAAGGATGTGAAGGGCACAGTGGGGTCGAGGGCCCCAGTACTCCCAGGGAGTGTGCTCAGGGAGCCAGCCTGTCTCCCAGGACCTCTCACTGATGGGATTTACTTCGTGATCTTCCTGGATTTGGTTTATTTCTGAAATCTCTGAAGTACACCAATCTTTGGATTTGCTATCTGCAATTTCTATCTCTGGAAGGCAGCATCTCTCTTCTCTCCAGGAAGAAATCTTGATGCATCAAAAAGAAAAAGCCTGGTGTCTTGGGCTTTTTTTCCCCACAGGGTGATCCAACAGATCTTTACATAATCTATCTTCACTATAATTTCTCTTCTGTTTCTTGAACTCTCTGTGAATATCCCCTTCTGCAGCTGACAGCTTCTGTTCTTTCTCTTCTGGCTTATAAGTTTTCTGAGTCAGACCCCTTAACAGAATCTTAGTTTTCTGCTGATGGAGATCATTAAAGAATCTCTACTGCCAGCTGCAAAATTTTGCATTTATTTTCAACTAGAGCTTTGGCTGCAAGCAGTGAAAAAAAAGAATCATTTTCCAACGTTTTTCTTCCAGCTGATGCCTTGCTGACACCTCATTATTCGGCTTGGAATGTAAATGGTGTCTGTTTTCTTCAACTTTTGTTAATGTGGATTTTGGTCGCATTTGACTTTCCTGACTCTTCTTTCATCTTACTGTGGTAATCTGCCAACCAAATCTTTATTTTTAAAATGATCCTGCTCATTTCATTCCCTATGATTTTCCTCCTCTGATGCAAAGATCATGATTAAATGGTTTTAGCTGCATAGCGTATTTATTGAGAACTTCAACTCCATTATTTTTCTAAGCCACAGCTTCTTCCTGAGACTTGAGATCGCTTACCGATCCTAGTGGGTAGGGCTGGGAACACCAAAAAAGCTAGGGGCAGAAGGGGACCACTCTGCCCCCATTGAACTGCTACCCTTCCTCTCCTTCTAGCTCCTGTCTTCCTTCCGTCTCTTTCCCTCACCCATCTGTTTTCTCACAGCTTAAGTTCACAGAAGATCTTGGTGTTTAGATTTCTAGCAGAGCTACTAACAATTTTATGTATTTTTATTGCTCTGTGTTTCACACTGTCTTTGCTGCCTTCTCCAGATCTTGTTCTTAGCTGCTAACTGAGATTCCACCCAAACCAGCACCACTATGATTCATGCAGGTCCCCACGGTCAGGTGACCAAGAATGACCCTGAGAGGGGTGCTGACCCACATCCAGGTGCATTCTGGCTCCAGGCCTCTCCAATCCCAATTTTCTTCGCTTCCGCAAGTGGCCTGGTACAAAGGTACCATCATGTCACGCAGATGCGTTCTCTTGAGTTAGGATGGTTGCGTCATTGCTGAATCTACCTCTGTAACTTGCTTTCACCTACAGTTTTAATTTGCTGCTACTTTCATTGACTCAAGTCTCCAAAAGTCCTCAAATACTTGAATGCAGCTTCTCACGTGATACCTTCCCTTTTCTTCTGGTGTTAGTTTCCCTTCAGTGAACTTTTGAAGTCCTCATAAGAGAATCTCTGGAGTCCTACTGAAGAGCTGGGAGTATTTAGCACCAAACATGTGTGTGTGTGTGTGTGTGTGTGTGTGTGTGTGTGTGTGTGTGTGAGAGAGAGAGAGAGAGAGAGAGTGAGAGAGAGAGAGAGATTCTTCCCTTTTTGTGGCTTCTTTCCTTCTGCTGCTTCATGTGTTCTGGGGGAGGTTGGCTCCCTTCCTTCCATCCTTGATTCCCTGTCACCCCTGCACTCAAAATCACATGCAGATGGGAGGTACTGAGCTCCTGGCAGGGTAAACCCAGCGGTGCTCCTTGCCCAAACAGCACGAAGGTTTGGTTGGCATGTCATTCCAATATCCTCTCTCTTTCAACTTGTGAATGGAAAAGCATTAGTGTACATGTATCACCCAACAAAGCTTTATAAAGCTGCTTCTTAAGGCAGCTCTGTTTTCTGAACACTTCTAACCCCTACTGGGATATAACTGATTTAGAACAGGGTTATACAGTGACTTTCTCATACAGGGAATTCATGCCAATGAAATTGTTTAACCCAGGACATTATTTACACAGGGGAAAAAAAATCAGGGGTGTGTGTGTGTGTGTGTGTGTGTGTATTTTCCCTTCCTAAATAGAGAACTCATTTTGTCTCAAAATCTAAGGCCCCATTTAAAATTTTCAGAGGACTACCTGACCTTTGCTCTCCACCCATGTGTTTTAGGAGCTCTCCTTTCACATGGGACCCTGGAGCAGTAAGCACTTTTTAATTTATATCTAAGAGATCAAAACAAAAGGGTCTGTCCTCAAGTTCATGGACAAGTCTTCTCATCACCAATGTCACTGGCCAACAAGGTCAATATTTTCTGACTGAGTAAATAATGAAAATGTACTGAAGAGAAAATTACTTAGAGATTTATTGAGTAGTATGTAAGTAAAGACTCAGAAATGAGAATTCCAACCATCAGGCAGAGGGCCCAGATGACAACTTCGGGTGCTCAAGGTCACACAACTATTCCAGAAGATAGCTGAGCACACCTAAGAGTACGCTACCATCTCCTCCATCCATATGGGGCTGGATGCCTAGATTCACAGGGGCATTTAGTACAGCCTGGGTCGGCTAGCGTTTGCGTTATTGGTTGATGGGCTCATGGGTGGGAGGGTGTAGGGATGGGTCTGGGCCAAGGGCACAGATCAGGGCACCTCTCACACTCTCCAGAGAAGTGGAAGTTGACTATGGCAGCTATCACTTTACCATTGTTAGGAAAGGTGGTGTGTGCGGTGATTCAGAGTGAGGGAGCTGAAACACACCTGTGGTCAAACCCCTGTCTGTTATTGGTTGTGTGAACTTGGATAAGTGACGAAAGCTCTTTAGGCTTCATTTTATAGATAAGGACAATTAAGTAGGAAGAACATGCAAGGAATGAGCGTAGAGCTGGCATGTACAAAGTACTCACTCAGTAAAACAGGGAAACACGACACTCATTCTCATAGTCATAGTTCTCTTCACTACTTGTTTTTACCTCATGTACTTATTTGCATACTTATCCCGTCTTTACCCCTAGAACGCAGTCCTCATAAGGTCAAGGACCATGGTTTCATATCCCTGCGTTGTTTCTCATTCCCCTCGATTACATGATATGGACAACTGTCATTTTCTGGGATTTATGGAAACAGCTTGAAAGCATGGCCTTGAATCTCCTTTTGGCCCCTTTTTAAACCTTCATTTCCACTATGCTATTGATTTGGCAGAGTGTGGATGTGGTCTACTTTCCACTCTGCTGTGGTGAGCAGACTCTACCTAGAAATGTGCCATGTTTGCAATTCCTTTTTAAAAGATAATAATAATAGTAAGAAAAGCATCATCATTAAAATAAGTATGTCATTGTCTTTCTTAAGGTGCGCTTAGTAACAGCTTGTACACAAAAGGTCCCCTATGCTGTATGACTTCCTGTAAGACACTTCCTCCTAAAACTTTCAGGCTGCTCTCATCCTCCAGCTCATTTACTCAGGGATTACATCTGTGTCTTAGAGAAAAATGTGATTATTTTCCATACCCTGGCCCTAGTGAGGAATAAATCATTTCATCTGAGGAGCTGCAGCTGCAGACTCTATGCCAGGGGAAGACTAAATGTGAACTCATGTAATCCACTCAGAAAAACGAAATGGGCAGAGTCCTTCCTCTGTTGCAGGGTCCTCTGCCTTCATTTGTCAGAGTATCTAGAAGTAGATAATGATATAATGTCAGGATCCCACAAGGATCCTTGCCACTATTCCAGAGAGTAACTCTCATGATCAAGGTACTCGATTTTTTTTTTTTTTTTTTTTTGCGGTACGCAGGCCTCTCACTGTCGTGGCCTCTCCCGTTGCGGAGCACAGGCTCCGGACGCGCAGGCTCAGCGGCCATGGCTCACGGGCCCAGCCGCTCCGCGGCATGGGGGATCTTCCCAAACCGGGACACGAACCCGTGTCCCCTGCATTGGTAGGCGGACTCTCAACCACTGCGCCACCAGGGAAGCCCAAGGTACTCGATTTTACTTAAGCTTTCAGAAAATAATAATCTATTGAACTGAAATTCTTTGATTTTTCAAATATTTTTTTCCTCTGCTCTGAGCAATATTTCTGAGTATTCCTATTTAAGCTTTATCTGCAATGAGTATTTATAAAATAAGATTTCATTTGAATATGCTAACCTCTCAGTATAATATACATCTTGATTTTTAAAACATTAATTAGCTGATTTCTAAACATACACTCAATTTCTTGATATTTCCTATCTTGCTGTCTACATTTGGCTATTTTGCAAACATATAATACCTTCACATAAGAGTGAATATAGGGGGCTTCCCTGGTGGTGCAGTGGTTGAGAGTCTGCCTGCTGACGCAGGGGACACGGGTTTGTGCCCCGGTCTGGGAGGATCCCACATGCCGCGGAGCGGCTGGGCCGGTGAGCCATGGCTGCTGAGCCTGCGCGTCCGGAGCCTGTGCTCTGCAACGGGAGAGGCCACAACAGTGAGAGGCCCGCGTACCGCAAAAAAAAAAAAAAAAAAAAAAAAAGAGTGAATATAGTAAATTAATATGTTTTCCAATTGTTGGCATTGAAAGTAGTAGGTCAAAGAAAGTTTCAGGAAAATGGGCAAAAATCCCTGGATTCTGGAAAGGGCAATTATAACAAAAACTGGGCTCAGACATGGTTTTGTTTCTCATTAGCTGTATGACTTTGGTCAAGTCATTTGACCCATTTGTGTTGTGCTTTCTTTATTTGTGAAAGTGAAAGGATGACGCCTACCTCACCTTCCCTTTCTCACAGGGCTACTGTGCAGACCAAAGAAGATAAACTTTTTGAATCTAAAAGATTTAGCACACTCAGATGGAAATAAATTTTCAGAGAGGCTTTTGTAAAGCAGGCTAGTTGACAGAGGTCAGCCAACCACTTTGTAGTCATCTAGAACTCTAGGAACCTGACTGCTGTGATGACTACTGTGATCAGATAGAGTCTAGGCAGTCTATTTATTGATATAGAACAAGGTCTGGAGCCAAACTGGGCTGAGAAAAGGATATATTGGTCCCCATCTCTGGACCTAGAACCATGTATGCACTAGGGCTAAGCAAATTGAACAAAGCTCCCTGAGGTGGGGCAGGCTTTGGGAACATGAAATATTTGGTTAACCAAAGAACTCTGCCTTGCCAAGTGGTATTTACAATCCTGGGGTAGAGCCAAACGGCTCTGGACAAAGGAAGGGAACAATCATATGACCAG
Organism: Orcinus orca; assembly: GCF_937001465.1. Classification (NCBI taxonomy): domain Eukaryota; kingdom Metazoa; phylum Chordata; class Mammalia; order Artiodactyla; family Delphinidae; genus Orcinus; species Orcinus orca. The sequence continues at coordinate 43,358,129 of NC_064568.1, forward strand.
AAGGCATGAGGTTCTAGGATTTTCCCAGCTTCAGACACCTACCCTCAGTATGTATTTCTGAAGAAGGTGGGGGAGGTCAATTGAGGATGCACAGACACAACCACTGGGAGAATAACACAGAGTTTTAGTTTGACAGGTTTTTTTTTCCTCTCAACAGCATTTTGAAGATATTGTCCTATTGTCTCCTGACCTCTGTAATTGCCAATGAGAAATGCGTTGCCAGTCTGCTGGTCCTTCCATTGTAAGTAAGCTGTATTTTCCCTTTGGCTGATTTTGAGATTTTTCGTTTTGTCTTTGGTATTCTGAAGTTTCACTATGACATCACTAAGTATGGATTTATTTTTATTTATTTTGCTCAGGACTCAAATTTCTTCAACCTGAAGATATGTGTCTTTCTTCAGGGATGTGCAGAAAAAAGATATTGTTGTACAACCACCATAATGGCAAAAATTAAAAATTATCAAGTTTTGGCAAGGATGTGGGAAAAATTCTCATAAGCTACTTATGAGAATTTATAAACTATTACAACATTTCTGGGCTGCAATCTCGGGGTACTAGCAAAACAAGATATATCCAAGAAATATAATCCAAGAAATATCTATCGTCTTGGAAATCAAAAAGAAGATATGAAATAATTCCTGGTTTGAAGAAAGAACAGAATTAAAAGCTATATGGAAATGGTCAACAGTATTAGCCAGACACAAACATGCTTGGGGAGGTAAGGGAGACTACTGATTAACCCGGGGTCTCTCCAAGGTTACAAGTCTTAGAAAACAAAGATACTTGTTCAGAGTCAATTTTTTATCTGGGTTGTACTGTGGTTTCTGCTCGTTTCTGACATGGCAAAAGGGGGAAGAGTTAGAATGTACCCCTCCCTCTCTCCCAACTTTCCTTTGGTAACAGGTAAGAAAGCACAGTAGAAGATAATGGAACGTAGTAGAATGTGGAGGGATGTAAAATGGACAGTATTAGGTGGAGGGAAACTCAGAGCACAGGAGAGCGAGGGCATCGGGGCCGGCATTCTGCTGGGAGCTGGGGCGGCCAAGCACAGGCAGATGCCTGAAGCACCAACCAGGCCATGGATCTGTGTCCTTGAGAGAGCACAGCCAGACCTAGCCAAGCTTAAAGGGCAAGTGAGAATCTGGGGGCAAAGCCAGGGGAAGTCCTGCTCGAGGTGTGGGGCTGGGTGAGAGGGAGTGCCAGAAGTAGGGAGGAAGCATGCTAGACTCAGATGGGCTGTAGCTCAGATCGCCATACTCCCGGAAAGAGGAAGCAGGACGAGTACTGTCCCAAGGCAGCTGGAGGGACAGAGTGTCCTGGCTTCCTCACTTGGGGAGGCCACTTCTCTGTGGAAGTGGCAATAACAAGGCAGGGAATCAAACTACACAGAGCCTTCAAGTAGAAATGTTCCCTGCCTAAATTCAGGTGCTAAATGAACAACAAAAAGAGAACCTCTACCATGAACAGTTTCCAACGATGAGATACCTGAGGCCATTACATTCCTGGGAATAACACCAGGGGTGCCATGACAGACCACCTGAAAGAACAAATTAGTGGGCCAGCCCCACTCAGACCCAATGAGGAAACTTCACATTCCTTTAGCTCGTTTTAGATTTTGGTAAAGCCAGACCCCATGCTCCAAGTTTGCTGGGTTCTATCCTCCATATCGTCCAGATGATACACAGTTACTACAGAATGTGACATCGAGGAGAGAGCATGGTGTGTATTAATTCATGTAAAAAATTGGATATCACACAGAAATGTTAATAACTAGAAATTACTGAATTCTCTATGTTGTCTGTTGTGGAAATAAAGGCCTCTGGGGAATGGATCAAAAATATCTGGAAATTACTTGAAACTGGTGAATAACTAAATGGAATTATAACTAAAATGTACTATAACCCAATTGTACTTTTTGTCTTTCAAGGGTTGGCTCCAGGGAGCACTACGCAGTGAATATTACAAAAATTACATAAAGCTCCGAAAGCTACTCTATGTAAATTTCTTGAGTGGGAATTCTCAACCATAATGTTTGGCATATTATTCTGATAATTCTATATCAGAATATAGAATTGTATAGTATATCAATTGATTTTTTGTTCTGACATTTTGACCGGTTTTGGTAAAACTGAGGTGTGTACCCAGAGTTGTCCTGATATATGCTTAAAAACCAGCCCTCTGGGTGGAAAGTCCTGGTTGATAGTGTTTGCCTATTTCCATGGTGTAAATACTTCCATTATGGCTGATTGTAAGCTACAAACGTGATATCACTGAGTGCAGAATTGGGAAGAGATGTGCAAAGCTGACCCTTGTGAGTCGGTACAGGACACTGTATATACCTATGGGCCTGTATGAAACTACAATTTTTTACTAAAAATGTTGCCCTGTAAATATATGAAGGCACTAGTGAAAGAAAAAATATAAAGAGAAAATAAATTCCAATTGGGAGCTCAAATGGAAAAAATTGACAGAGGATTTTTTAAACTTTGTATTCTACGTTTTATTATTATCTTTTATTAAGCAAACAAGCCATCTATGTGTCACCCTGAGTGTTCCAAAATCTTAGTTTCTTTGGTGTTCCCCTAGATGGAGGCTAGGGTCTCTCTCCTTTCAGATACTGGTGCTAAGACGATGCTGACCAAAGAATCGATGGGACCTGCTCACCGTGAAGCTAGTTTCAGGATGGCTGAGCTGAGGGTGGAGACAGAAGAAAAGATGTGGAGGCTTCTGAATTTGGGGAGGCAACACTGATATTCAGACTTCTGGTTTGGTATGATAATATATTGCTTTTAAGAAATTAATACTCATGGAAACAAGAAAAATCAGTTGTTCAAAAATTGAAAAAAAAAAAAGAATGGATTGATAACCTCTTCTGTTAGAGCAAGTCAAGAAGAACTTATTAAAATTGAGATGAATTGGAAATATCAATGGACATATTTTTAAAGGAGGCTTTATCTGTTCCGTCCCTACAGTGATTTATGCTGTTGGATATTTTTGCTGCCATCTGCCAAATTCCAGTTGGAATGTGGGACAAGCTTATTTGTGGAACTAGTGCTTGTGGGTTCTAAAACTATTCTCCAATGAAAGGAACAAATGCCCTTGGAGGATAGTTGACTCCATATTTCTGGGCAGGGAAAAAAAAAAATCAGGATTAGTTTGTAGATTCTAGATGTTGAAAGAAAACAAGGTTGCATTAAGGTATCAGAGAGTCATAAATCCATAATGATGCAAAAGAGAAGATAAAACAGAATTGCCTGAAAAACACACTCTCTGAAATTGTTTACTGAAAAGGCTGTGTATCAATTAATAAAAATTATGTGAAGCCTACACTTAAGTTTTTCTAAGCAACCGTTTGCTTTTGTTTTTTTGTTTTTTGTTTTTGCGGTACGCGGGCCTCTCACTGCTGCGCCACCAGGGAAGCCCTCTCCTGTAGTTTTTTGACACTGCCCTCCTTCTTCTTGGTTTTTGCTATCACCATCTGAACTCTGGGTGGCCTAACCCAGCTTTCCCTCCAGGTCCTGGGCAGTGGCTTCTTGATACTGAGAATCTGGACCATCTCTGCTTTGGCTTTGCTCCTCTACCTGAATTCTATTACATATGGGCTTCCATGCTGCCCTCCCAAGATACACACACAACATACTGATCATCTCTCATCATGTGCTCAGTCTCTCTCTCTGTATTCTTACATATAACAGAGGGCGTTTTGCCCCAATGAATTCTTCACTAACATTATTTTTACACAGAATGGATCCCATAGTTTCTCATAAGAGCCGGTGACATTTTGGAGTCAGAAATATCCTCATGCACAGTTGTCATCTGAGTCTATAAGACAATGAAGGTTGTAAAACCACTCCCTTCATCCAGACCTGCAGAACAAGTACAGACATTAGACTTTATATAGTCCAACATGGCTAATTTATAGGTGAAAAACGGAGTCCCTGAGAGGGTAAATGATCTGCCCTGAGTGTCTAAGAGAAACTGTGATGAAGGCACACACCCAGACCCACTGTTCAAAACTCTTTCCATTGTGAAGAGCAATTTAGTAAGTGACATCATTCTGGAGGCTATGAGGACAGAGTTGAGCAGGGAGAGACCAGCAGGAAGAACATACAGGAGGCTGTTTAAAAGTCCAGAAAGTAGTTGAGGGAATGGACTCTAATGTCAAAAACGCAGAATATATCTGTAAGAGTAAATCACCTCACCAGCAAATGACACAAAGACCCATCTGCCCATCCCTACACTCCCCAGGGACCAGGCATTCCTAGCTGAGGCAATACTGTATATGGTCATGCAGAGGCAGGAAGGTGGTCTCTGAGTGATTAGCATGGATGAGGTTTAGGAGGCATGAAGAAGCAAAGCAGGAGATAAGGCCACTTCAGTAGAATTAGGACTTCCCTGCAAAGTCTGGAAATGTTCATTGTACCTAAGAACTCAGCCCAGAAGAGGATCCAACACATGGTGGAAATATTGAAAGCCCAGTAATAAAAGGAATGCAAACACAATCACCCACGGCTTCTGTCTGTGAATGAGGAGCCACACATAACACACGGGGCAGAACCATGGAGAACCATGATGGAAGCCACGAGGAGGCCCTGGAGTAAGGTGTCCCCAGACCATGGGCAAACCATAGAGCAGTACTGCTAATGCAGAGGAACTCAGGGAGCAGCCCCTAGAGTGCCATGGTACGCCCACTAGACCGAGCACACACAGAGTCTTAATGATACCTTACAGCACCAGAATCAACTCACCACACGCTGGACATAATTAAATGTTTAATCACAACCAACAGTGCTTCCAAGTGTGGTTTCTGGAATGAACTAAATTGTTCACATGCCTACCAGCCATTCACCCATCAGCACACACTGTATAAACACCATTTCCCTCCTTCCACTGACATGTGTTAAAGATTTATTGAGCTATGCCCTATCAGGTATTTCATAAGATACCACATTACCTTATTTATTCATAATGTAGCAATTTAAAATAGCATTTTAGATGAGAAAAGAGTAAAGTTCAGAGACTCACCCAAAAGTCACATAGCTGATATTTAGAGGATCTGAGATTTTGACACCCATGCAAGTTCTATTCCCCATCTCTCTTCTCCTGGTCAATCTCAATGAACTGACTGGCATCCCCGCAGGAGGCCTTAGGGGTGTCTTCCCTCGGGACAGGCGATTCCTGCTGTTGCTGCTCTCTCTCCCCCATGTAAGGGGCCAGGAAGCTCCTACATGCTGTCTGGCCAGTGGTGGCCACTGGTGATGAGTCACGGGGTGTTGTAGGATAGTGGGATGACCCAGCTACTCCCCACTTCAGATCCAGGTAGGCCAAGACTAAAAGCCACAGGCCACAGCTTCAGATGGGAGTATCTGTATTGAGGAGACCCTGGTGCTCAGCCCCTTCTGGCCAGGCTCCTGGTTTGCACTGGATCCTGATCCCCACAAGGCGTACTCCACCATCCTCTGCTTCGTATGCATGAAAAATAGTCATCATTTCCTGAAGGCTTACTATGTGCCAGGCACTGATCTAAGCCTTTCAGATATACTTAATTTTCACAATGACCCTTTGAAATACATAGCTTTATTACCCAAGTTTTGTAGAAGGAGAAATAAATCAGCCTGGAAACATTAACAAGTTGCCCAAGATTCCATAATTAGTCAGGAGTGAAGCTGGGATTTGAACACAGCAGCCTGGATTCTGGCTTTCTTGACTTGCATATTGACCTGCCATCACCTGGGGTTCTTGATTTTGCCAACTTGACCAACTCCAGACACTGACCTCTTCTTCCTGGTTTCAACTCAATGACTCACAAACAACGTGGGCTCCTCAGTCTCCATTTGTGATCCTGTGGTTTTTGAACTGATGATGCCCTGCAGCTGGACACTTCCCGTCTCCGAAGTTTCCTGAGGCTCACTGGCAACACTGCCAAAGTGTTCTGGGCTTAACCCTTTGGAGGATTAACTAATCCCTTGTTCCAGCTGAGACCTACTCCAATGTTGAAAAGAAGGACTAACTAGTTCTAAAGCCAGGAATGCCCTGAATTGCTGTTTGCTGGGTGAATGTCTGTCTAGACTATTTCCCATCTGTTAAAAGCCCTGCCAAAATCCAAATAGAAAATATGCGTTTACTGTGCTTTGTGTCGATCGCATGTATTATTTAGGCTATACTAGGCTGAAGTAACAAACACTGATTGATGGATCAAAGACAATCAAAATTTGTGCCTCGGCTCAGGTGACAGTCCTGGGCAGGTGTGTGGATTGGCTGGACCCCTCTCCCCCACATAGGCATTAAAGGACCTAGGATGAGAGAGGCCCTGCCATCCTCAGAACAGGGCTTCCAAGGTCACTACTGTCCTGTTCTTCCCAGTCAAGTGGAAGGAGGAAAGAGTATGGAAGAATGCAAAGGAAGGGTTTCATGGACCATGGCCACAAATGGCACATACAACTTCTGTTCACATACCCTTGGCTGAAAATCAAACTGCAAGGGAGGTCAGGGAGTGCAATCCAGTTGTGTGCCCAAGAAGAAGAAAAACAGATTTTGGTGAACAATAAACTGTTCCTGTCACTCTACTTCTGATAAGTAATAGTCTGCACATTCATATTTTGACTTTCTTCTTCAGTTTGCTCTTCTGCATTTTCCTGAATTCAGTTTTTATTTCTATATTTACTTTTCTACTTTACTGTGTTTTTTCTTTAAGTCTTCTATGGAAGGTGGCAGAAAAGAATTTTTTTTTTTTTTTTTTTTTTTTTTGCGGTACACGGGCCTCTCCCACTGCGGAGCACAGGCTCCGGATGCGCAGGCTCTGCGGCCATGGCTCACGGGCCTAGCTGCTCCGCAGCATGTGGGATCTTCCCAGACTGGGGCACGAACCCGTGTGCCCTGCATCGGCAGGCGGACTCTCAACCACTGTGCCATCAGGGAAGCCCAGAAAAGAAATTTTTAAAAATGAATGTAGTAGAATGTAAATCAATGAAGTTAGAACACCCGCTCTCACCATACACAAAAATAAACTCAAAATGACTTAAAGACTTAAACATAAGACATGACACCATAAAACTCCTAGAAGAGATCATAGGCAAAACATTCTCTGACATAAATCGTACCAATGTTTTCTTAGGTCAGTCTCCCAAGGCAATAGAAGTAAAAACAAAAATAAACAAATGGGACCTAATCAAACTTACAAGCTTTTGCACAGCAAAGGAAACCATAAAAAATCCATAAAGACAACCTACAGAATAGGAGAAAAGATTTGCCAGCAATGTGACTGACAAGGGCTTAATTTCCAAAATATACAAACAGCTCATATAACCCAACAACAAAAAAAACAAACAACCCAATAGAAAAATGGGCAGAAGACCTAAATAGACAGTTCACCAAAGAAGAAATACAAATGGCCAATAGGCACGTGAAAAGATGTTCAACATCGCTAATTATTAGAGAATTGCAAATCAAAGCTACAATGAGGTATCACCTCACATGGGCTAGAATGGCCATCATTAAAAACTCTACAAATAATAAATGCTGGAGAGGATGTGGAGAAAAGGGAACCCTTCTATACTGTTGGTGAAAATGTAAATTGGTGCAGCTACTATGGAGAACAGTATGTAGGTTCCTCAGAAAACTAAAAATAGAATTACCATATGATCCAGCAATCCCACTCCTGGGTACATATCCAGACAAAACTCTAATCCAAAAAGATACATGCTGTCCCTAGTTCACAGCAGCACTATTCACAATAGCCAAGACATGGAAACAATCTAAATGTCCATTGACAGATGAAGGGATAGAGAAGATGTGGTACATATATATAATGGAATACTACTCAGCCATAAAAAAGAATGAAATAATGCCATTTGCAGCAACATGGATGCAACTAGAGATTATCATACTAAGTGAAGTAAGTCAGACAGAGAAAGACAAACACCATATGATATCACTTACATGTGGAATCTAAAACATGACACAAATGAACCTATCTACAAAACAGAAATGGACTCACGGACATAGAGAACAGACTTGTGGTTGCCAAGCGGAAGGGGGCTGGGGGAGGGATGGAGTGAGAGGTTGGGGTTAACAGGCATAAGCAATTATATACACAATGGATAAACAACAAGGTCCTACTGTATACCACAGAGAATTCAGTATCCTATGATAAACCATAATGGAAAAGAATATAAAAAAAGAATGTGTGTGTGTGTGTGTGTGTGTGTGTGTGTGTGTATGCATAACTGAATCACTATGCTGTACAGCAGAAATTAACACAACATTGTAAATCAACTATACTTCAATAATAATAAGAATATATATATAAATATAAATGAATGTAGTAGAAAATGACAGAGTATAAAATGATTTCTCTTATATACATAGATGGGAAAGAAAAGGGGAAGATAGCTAGTTTTTGCTTTTGTTTTTGTTCCTAAGGAAAGGCCTACATTTGGGTAACATTTGCCAAGATTTTACAGATCTTAGGTCATACCCTGGACACAGTTCCCTTCTACACAGATATTCCCTTAATTGTAATATGGGTAACCGGATTCCCTTCTTGTGGTTATGCACATTATAGATGTAGATGACTGAAGAATGCCAGTACATCCATGCTTATCTGGAATTCTAGTTACGATTTTTTTCATGAAGACAGAGCAAATAAAAATCATTATATTTATAAATATTTTGTATAAAAAGAACATTAAATGTAGGGTCTTTGTGACAGCTTTAAGTATTATTCATCACTAATTAATATATTCTATTCTGCCTTCAGACTTGAATAAAGATTTCTGGACTTGAATTTCATTAATAAGATGTCAAATTAATTATTAGGAATTCACATAAGGGAATAATGTATAATACTTGGAAAATGAATGAAAGCTTTATTCATTATTATTGAATAATCTCCAAGACATATAAATGAAGAAAGCAAGGTCCAGGGAAACCGAGATGATATAGAAGCCTAGTTTAAAGAGTAAGTCCTGGTTTTTATTTGTAACAATTCCTGCTCATTTTCAGATTTAGGGGAATGGTAACATGGGTAGATGGTGGATCATTTTTACTTCCTTCCCAATGATAAAGTCAATACTTTTGTGACAGCCACATAATTGGGTTTCCACTCAGGGATTTCTGGGAGAGAAAGGATCAAAATAAACCTCTTTGAAAAAAAAAACACCTGAAATTCCAGTATGAACCTGTCTGTGTGAGACAGTAAGTAATCTTCTTCTCTTGTGTATCATAAGAGCCTGGGATTGTTTACATTCTGCTCTAGGCTACTGAACCAAGTCAGCCAGAAAATAGCCATTGAAGAGCATGTTTTGGACTGAAAATCATCAACAGCCTCTGTGATTAGTGAAATAACTGGAGAGGCTGTCTTACTGGTTTGTGGCAGAGAATGACTCAGAGTGACATTGTGGTTATAATGGAAAAGGCACAATATTAAAGGTCAGTTCTATCTGCGGGGATCAGGGCATCAGTTCTATCTGTGTATTGAGCTCAGGATATTGGCTCTGTCTCTCAGCATGGCAGTGAGGATCCCATCAAATGAGGTAGTAAATATGATATGTAAAATGCAAGATCAATAGAGTTGATATTACTTTTACTGAATATATTTATATTTAATATTATTTTATATGATATTTTAAAAAAAATCAGTGGTCACAGATCTCAATTTTCTTGTGTTCTTTACTGTCAGCATGACTTGACAACTAATTAGTCAAAACCACCCATGAAGGTAGGCAGACTTATGCTTCAAGGAGAGCTACCCCACACTGTAACTGACTGTGTAATAGCAGTATTTTTTTCATGGTTTTTTTCAAAGTGCCTTGAAATCAATTGTGTTAGTCAGAGTTCGCCAGAGAAACAGAACCAATAGATTGTGTGTGTGTGTGTGTGTGTGTGTGTGTGTGTGTGTGTGTGTGTGTGTAACATATATATGGAATTGGCTTGCCTGATTATAGAAGCTGAGATCTGCAGCTGTGAGCTGAGACCCAAGATTGCTGATGGTGTATCTAGTCTGAGTCTGAAGGCCTGACAATCAAGAGAACTGATATTGTGGGTTTCAATCCCAAAGCTGCCATGTTCACGACCCAGGAAGAGCCCATGTTTCAGTTCCACACCAAAGGCAGGAAAAACTGATGCCCCAGCTCAAGAGTCAGGCAGGAGGAGTTCCTCCTGAGAGACTGTCAACCTTTTTATTCTCTCCAGGCCTTCAACTGATTGGATAAGGCCTACCCACCCTAGGGAGGGAAATCCACTTTACTCAGTTTACTGATTCAAATGTTAATCTCATCTAAAACACACTCACAGACATACCCAAAATAATGTTTGACCAAATATCTGGGCATCCTGTGGCCCAGTCAAGCTGACATATAAAATTAATTATCACATCAGGTAAGTCTTGTTTTAAAATCATCTAGTTGCAAAGGTAAATAATGACTCATTAAACTATAATTTTTAAAGTCCTCAGTTCTAAAAGAACAGGGGTTATTTCATTTTCCCCAGACTTTGTTCTCCAAATAAATAGCCATTAGAGGGAGCTCTGGTTGCAGCATAGAAACAAAATTATCCTCCATGAATTGATAATGTTAACTTGAAACTGTTTCCAGGTTTTAATGGAGAGACAGAGAATATATATATATATATATATATAAAACCCAAAACAACACTAAACTAAGTATGCTTTAGCATCACAATTTTGTATATCTGAACTGAGACCAGACTTGCTTCATGGAGTGCAAGAGAAGAAATGATACAGCGACAAAGCTGGGTGGAATGGGATAGGCTCTGAGCTTGAGTTCCAGCCATGCCACGGAAGCAGCTGAGTGCCCTTGAGTCAGTTGCTTCCCATCTCTCCTGGCCTATTTCCTCCCCTGAACAATGAATATGACAGAGATTAGTGTTTATCACACATTGGTATCTGTGGATGGGAGAATTTAAAAAAAATTTTCTTTTCCCAAAAGATAATCTTGAAAATGTTATGTTCTTAAAAGCTGATGCTCTTGAAAGAATTATCTTAAGCATACTTTCAGTCATATGGATGATACACTCACAGTCAACCCAGCTTCTGCCATGCAGTTTATGAGCTATGTTGACATTATGTGGGTACCAAGCGATCCCTGTCTTGAAGTGACAGCACTGAACTTTTAATCTGTTGCTAAGCCTCTTCTGGATGACTTTAGGTTGGTGTTGTCAAAATGACAACAGTTGACTTATCACCATTGTACCGATAAAGACAGATTTTCTCTTTCGCAGAGATAATATTGAAATTGAAATATTCTATGACAATGCAATTGAAAGCACTGTCATAGAATAATATTTTAGAGTCATAAGTCATCTTGCAAACCGAAAAGGAACCCTCCTACACGTTGGTGGGAATGTAAATTGGTGCAGCTGTTACGGAGAATAGTATGGAGGTTCCTTAAAAAACTTAAAAACAGAGTTACCATATGATCCTGCAATCCCACTCCTGGGCATATATCCGGAGAAAATTATAATTCGAAAAGACACATGCACCCCAACATTCACCGCGGCACTATTTCCAATAGCCAAGACATGGAAGCAACCTAGATGTCCATTGACAGATGAATGGATATAGAAGATGTGGTGTGTGCATATATATATATATATATATATAATGGAATATTGCTCAGCCATAAAAAAAGAATAAAAATGGAGGTATTTTGGACTGAGGAGCACATATGTATTTTTTCTTGATGGATTTTTTTTTTTTTTTTTGGTACATTGAGAGGAACTCATGATTTCACATCACTACTTCTGAAGACCCTGTTGGGAATGAGAGAGGAAGCACTGGCTCTGCACAGATATGTACACATGCATGTACCCACACATACATGCAAAGGTACTGAACAAGTTGTTACCCCCATCTTATCCAAACTTCCCTTTCTCACCAGTATGTACAGCCTGCTGCTGTGAGGAGGTAATAGGAAGAGAATGATGGAGAAAGAAAGAGACAGGGGAGGCAGGAAGGGAAAAGGAGCAGCAAGGCGTAGACCTGGGAGCAGCGGGCACTCCGTCTGAAGTGAAGAGAAACACAGGATACTGTGGCCTCCCTTTGTCTTCACTCCACATATTAATTAAAACTGACAGACATGGCCAAAAGCAAGTTTCTGAGCATCCGGTGCCTGTACTGAGCTTGAGGGTGTGTTTCATGTATTAAACCCACAACCACAAAGCCTTCGACTTTGAAGTTCTGCAGAGCTACACGAAACCCTCTGTTCTCCCCTATTGTTACCCTTTGTGGATAAACAGGGGCTGAAGCACGAGTAGCCTTTGGCTTTCTTCTCGGTTGGGCGTAAGCCTGTTCAGCCACAGTTTGATGGTTATTATTAACGTATCTCATCTAATCTAAGATTCCTTCAACTGTAAGTCACACCATTATTTTATGTGCCACTAAAAAAGAGAATAAAAAACCACTGTCAATACGCTAGGACACAGCCTTAACAATGTTGCCACTCAATGCATGGATGGGGCACAAGAGCTTGCTGGTGCTTCGAAATGCCTTTTATCTGTTCTGAGGGACTTGGCAATCTCTCCTGCCTTTGGTCACACTGTGCTGGTGGGCAATAAGCCATCCTTGTGCATTTATCTCAGTAACAAGATGTACCTCCATTTCTTCTACCTGAGGGTTTCTAAAGCACTTGGTTATTGCTTTGAAAGAAATATGAGATTGCAATCATTCCTTTAACAAAAATACCGGCTTCATTAATATAAAATATATACTCCACTGCTCCATTTCCATGCCTTTCTGCGAACACAATGACTTTTTCTCTTGCCAAATTACAGCGAAATCTTTCTGAAGATATTTTCAATAACAAATTCAACATTTGTAGCTCTGACAATGCATATAACTCAGTTGAAGTGACAACATCAGGAACAGCCCTGGCCAAGTTTGTTCATGATAACTACAATGATTCTAGCTGCCAGACTGTGAATTGTGAGACACATCCTGATTTCACAAATGTTAAACTATGAAGAAAAAACCACATGTTTTAGAAGCAAAGAAATACCTTAGATCTGCTTCATTTTAACAGTTATGCTTTTCCTCCTTGAGCACTTTCTCCAGCAGCTCTGCCTTCCACCAAGAGCCCTCTCACGTGGCCAATGTGTGCCTGCACCCCTGAGACTCAGCATCGGTTCAGGGGACGGTAGGTGCTGGGGCAGCCTCCTGCCCTCGGCGGCAGCATCGCTGGCATGACTGCACATGCTGCTGTCACTGACCTTCATGGTGGGGATACAGAGCTGTCTTGTTCTGGGCACACAGAGCAGCAAGAAAAAGAATCCTCCTTATGGAGGTTTAAGAAAAGGGGAATTATTTGTGAGGCCTTAACAGGCAACTGCACAGGCTTCCAAGGGCTGAAAATAAAGTCAGCCAGGCTCATGGGACAGAGGTCTCTAACTCTTGGCCCATAAGATTCTCCCATTTCTGCTTCTGATTCCTCCATGTAATAGACACTCAGTAAACGCTTGAAGGACTGTGGCTCTGGCTCACCATGGCAGCAGCATGGGCCCGACGCTCCATGACACAGGGTCTAGTCACAGCGTCTGGGCTTTGTAATTCACATTCTCAATAGAGAAACCTACGACTCAGCCCAGCCCATGGATTTGCTCTCCCCACCATCTTTCCCCACCACGGGGTCAGATGTTCATCTCTGGTCAGCTCTGGCCAACCTCAGGCTATCCCTTCAGTAGGAACTGTGGGAGGGGTCACTTCTCCCCACCACCAAATGCTGTGGGCAGAGAAGTAACAACTGGCTGACCTGGTACAGGATTCGTGCAGCTTTTAATCTTTCATCAGAACCCCTGAAAGATGCTGCATAGGCCTAGCTCAGTACTCTGTTAAATCATCTCAAGGCAAAACTCAGCTTCCATAGAAGCTGAACTGTGGTGACCAGGCCACATCTGGCTGAGAAGCTATGATAAAGGAAGAGAAGAAGGGACATGGGTCTTATTCTATTACTGTTTTCAGTGATGCCACTTCTTGTTTAATGTAGACCTACATAAACCTATCAAGCATGGATGCTTTCCCTATGAACCTAAAAGGCATCTAAGGTTACAGCCTACCCCACCTGCCAGAGCCTCCATATGGAATTCTGTGATCCCAGAAGTGATAAACAGTGGCAAAGTGAGGGTGGGATGGATATGGGGAGTGGAGAGGTACTTCCATGGGTTTCTTCCATGGACATGGGTATGTCGGTGGGTAGGTGTACTTTACAGCAGAATATTTCTCTTTAAGGATTTATCACAGGGTTTCTTTCAATGAGCACATTTATAGGGTGAGTCCTGTCACAGGCTGATTGCAGCTTCCACCCAGCACTGGCATTGCCTGAGGGCAGATGTCCTGGTAGAGTAAATAGGACACCAGCCTCACAGCAAGAAGTCACCTCTATCATAGAACAGCGCTACGACCTTGGTTAGTGTCCTGGCTGAGGCCTCACTTCCAACCCCCCTCCATAGAATGTGGGGAGATGGTGGCTTCTTGCCCAGCTGCCAGGATCCCCGCTTACAAAGAATGCTGTGCTGGGGAAACGAAGGTCCTCACACTATTATCAGCGCTATTTAAATGTGCTTGGCCAAGAGCCTTGCCCATTATAGGATTTCTGCCTCGGTGCCCAAGGCATTCTCTGCCCAAAGATTCTGGTACTGACAGTACATTTTGTTGCTGGCAGAGGCAGAAGAAACCAAGCAGGCTCTCTCTGGCCCAAAAGACCTGAGAGTCCTGGGTTTCCTGCAGATGCTCACTCTAGAGAAACACCACATTCCAAGTCAACTTCCAGATGTTCACCAGCTGGGCCAGTGTGATCAGAAATGCAGAGACAGCCAACCACAGATATGTCTCCAACAGCCCTGCCGTGAGTTTCTGGGTCCAGAGGGACACAGGGTCCCCTGCTGTGGGCAGATTCCTCCTAGCTGGGCCACTGGATACAAGTTTTCTATCAGGCAGTGGCTGAGCTCATGAAAGGAAGCAAATGACGGGATTTATCACCAGCTACTCCTTCCAGTGGTGGAGAATTCTCAGGTCAGGCCCTTTCTGACTATAGAATGTTTCTCCGAGGAGGTGGGGAGGCATCGGTTTAGAGGATGCTGTGAGGGGCATTAAGGGGCCCCTCACTCATCCTCACTTATTTCTCTAAACCTCATCTTGTTCAGAAAGGAGATTTGAGGGCAGTTATAGAAATATGAGCGACACAAAAGAATAAAAAGAAAAAATTGTTTAAAAGAAAGAATAAAAGTAAAAGCAAATCAGAGCAAAGGAAAATGACAGTGAGAAAAAAAGTGAAGGCTGATGGGGCAACACCAGAGCACAGTGTGTTTTCTCTGATGACTTGGTAAAAATTGCTAATCACGGGCATTTAATGCCTCACCTTTGCGGGAGGACACGGATGCTCCCTACCCCGGCCCCAGGGATGGGCAGAGTTCAGTTCTGCGTTGAGGCTGGGTTGTTCTCCCTTCCCCCTTACTTTCTGGCCTCTCTTCTCCCCCAGGGGTAAGCAGACTGCTGCTGCCACCCGCCGGAAGCTGCCTCAGGTAAACTTTCAGAATAAAAGGATGAGGGTCAGGGTCAGGGGGTTAAGCCCAGATCCTATTAGGGGCCCTGGTGAGGAGAGAAGTGGGGGAGACTGGTCCCAGCTAATCTGCTCCCCGGTTTCTGCAGCAGCACATTGGGGTCCCTTCTCCGACAAGGCTGTGGCTCCTGGGGTCCCAGGGTCGGGGAGGGCGTGGAGGTGGCCCAGTAAAGGCCGACCTCTATAAAGCAACGCGACTTTCTAGCTGCGTAACACTCAGCCAGTTGGTCAGTCTTCTCAAACCTAGGATAGCGATCTTTAGAATGAAATAAGTTAACGGGTGTTAACTCGTTTACACAGGCCTAGTGAATTAGTTGAATAAGATCCTGAACACAGAAACTCCTGGTTGATTGGAAACTTAGCCTCTCAGGTACTAGAAGGAGAGAGAGACAAGGGATCTCCCAGGGAAGCCATGTGACATAAGAGTTAATGGCTGGAGTGCAGGAGGCAGGGCCCTTTCACTTACTTTGGGCAAGTTTCCGAACTTCCTTTAGTCTCAGTTTCCTCCTCTGAAAAATGGGAATAATCATAATTATTTCCATTATGATTTCTGTGGGGATTCAGTGGCCCGGTTTAGGAAAGGTGTTTAGAACTCCAATTGTTACAGTAAGTGCTCAAAGAACATAAACTATTACTATTACAATCACTGACATTCATAAGGGAGGAAATCATTAATTCTCCATGGTGCTGGAGGATGTTGTATACCGCCCCCCCCACCCCCCGGCAACTCCCCGCACAGAGAGAAGATACACTGTTCTCAGAAGCAGAGCGTGGAAAGCCAGGTTCACAGAACTGGCAAGAGTTTTTGTTGGAAACTGATCTAATAGTACTCATAATTCACTTTCACTCATTCAGGAGGCAGTTGTGGCTGAAGAAAAGAGTAATAAAGAAGAAAACATCCATCTGATGAGCTTGCCCTGTGTCTTGGCCAACTCTCTGATTATCTACTCTTTCTGCGGAGCTGCCTTCATTTACTTGGTGGTGATGGGATCCTGGGAAGTTTCCACAAAGCAGCACGACAGCTCTGGAGGTAATGGAGGGAAGAATTAGGGCTGAACACCCTTTTCTGAAGATGAATGGTACGTGCAAACACAGAAGTTGAACCAGCTCTGTCTTAGAGGTTGAAGCAGAGAAAGCCTGGATTATCCTACATCTTTAAAGAAGTGGGTGGGACTGCATTAAGAAATAGATAAGGCTGATTTATAATTCACATTAATTTTTTTTTCCCTAGAAGATGCTTAGTTTAAGAATGCTGAGGGGGAATTATTCTGTTGAGAAGATTAAACAGCTTTCCTATAATCTCATTTACACTATTCCAGCGCTCAGCAAACGATTTCTTCATGTAAAGGCATTTGCTGGATGCCTGGTGAGGGGGATATAAAAAAAAAATGCCGTGGCCCTGCCCTTAAGGCAAACTTCTTCTTGGGCTACTTTTAAATTATCCTTAGTAGGCTCAAAATTAGTACTACCTGCTCACTCTTCTTTTTTTTTTTTTTTAATTAATTAATTTATTTATTTATGGCCGTGTTGGGTCTTGCTGTGCGGGCTTTCTCCAGTTGCGGTGCGCGGGCCTCCTCTTGCAGTGGCCTCTCCTGTTGCGGAGCATGGGCTCTAGGCATATGGGCTTCAGTAGTTGTAGCACGTGGGCTCAGTAGTTGCGGTGCACTGGCCCAGTTGCTCCGCGGCATGTGGGATCCTCCCACAGCAGGGCTCGAACCCATGTCCCCTGCATTGGCAGGCAGACTCTCAACCACTGCGCCACATGGGAAGTCCCCACTCTTCTTTGAAAGATGATGGGTAAAGGAGGGCCTCTTCCTGTCGCTAGGAGTAAAACCAGGTCATTTTGAGCTGCACAAATCAACAGGAGAAGGAAAGTGAGCTGACTTCATGTGTGTGTGTGTCTGTGTGTATAGTGTGTATAGTGTGTGAGTGTGAAGTTCACTACCTGTACAGGGCCTAGCACACAGTGGGCTGGCTCTCAGTGAATGTTTGCTGAATGACTGAACACTGTGTGTGGACAGGAATTTCTGCATCCCTGGGAGCATGTATGCTTTTCCCTGGGAGGTGTGACAGGGTCTGCAAAGAACTGGGAAGATGGGACAGGATTTAGACAGCAGCCAAGGTTGTCTAGCAGTTCAGGGCCAAGGGACTCAGAAAAGATCCTGCAGTCAAGGTGAGAAGGAGGAAAGGTTCAGAGTCCAACTGCCCTGACTTGGGATTCCAGCTTTGTTACTTATGAGCTGTGCGACCTGGTCACCTGGCCTTTCTGAAAAGGAGGCTGGTGACAGGTGGACTTCCTGGAGGAGGATGGGCCCCTTTTTCCTAGGCAGGTGTCTTCAATGGGCAGCAGAGCCCAGGATTCCCTTGGCTGGAGCGGAAGAGATTCAGGGCTAGGAGTGTGCTGAGGGGGTCAGAAGCGGCCCACGCATGCTGTGAGCTGGCCCAGCTTCCCATAAGGAAAGGGGGCATGCTCCCAGAGGGACAAGTATTATACAAAGGGCTCTCAGTTTCTCAGGCAGCTGGAAGTCTGGGGTTTGTGGGAGGTTTGAGTGGGGCCAGGTGGAGAAGAAGGGATGCTGGCAGGTGCCGCCTGGCAAAGTTTTAAATTCCACAAGGACAGAACTGAACATTTGTCTCCCCACCTTCCCCAGAGCCCAAGTCAGGAAAGGAGAACAATATTATTCTGGCTCAAAATATGAAGTCATCCTACATCCCTTCCTCTCCTCACCTCCCATGTCAGACACCCAGTCACCAAGGCCCATCACCTCCACTTCCTAGAGCCTGCTAGAACTATCTACTTCTCCTCTGCTGTACCATTGCCACAGTCCACGGTCCCCACGGAATACAGTCTCCAGGCACGGGAAACGTGACTTATCTTTTTAAGAAACCTCTTCCCTACGTCGGCTGTTTCATGGTCCCCGTCATTCATAGAATTCTGACCTGCGTGAATGGGCCCTGCCTCCTGTCCGGATGCTCTACCCCACTTCACTGAGCAAAGAGTTCCAGAAACAGACAATATCCTCTTCTAGACGGGCTTTGTAATAAAACCAGGTGTCTCCCTTCATGTTACAAAAAAGAGCCTCTGGTGAAAGCTTACTATAGTCAAGGCACTGGCACATAGTGCTCTATGCCTTATCTTATTTCATCCTCACTACAACACTGAACTTTAGGAACTTCTACCGCTCCCATTTACAGATGGAGATGCAGGCGGAAGTTACATAATGTTACCCAGATCAGTTCACTAGTCAGTGACGGCGTCAAACCAGCCAGCCTGACTCCACAAAGGGAAATTGTGCCTTCCCTCCTGTCTTGAATTGATCACCTTCAATGGCTGGTCCATGAGCACATATTTGACTGACACATTAACCAATTTGTCTCTTGAAGCAAACCTGGGAAGCGGGGAAGTCAGGGAATATTATCCTTATTTTTCAGAAAGGCAAAGTGAACTCAGATATAATCTCTAAATAGTAACCACGACCATGATAATAATGACATTATGACGAGTGGCTAACACGCACTGCAGAGCACGCTGGCCTTGCCAGGGCAACACTCCATGTGGACCATGTGTGCAATAACTAAGGTCACACGGGTACTCACCCAGGAGAGGAGCCTGGCCAGATTGCAAGGGGACTGTCCAGGGGCAGAAGACAGGGGCAGAGAAGACCCAGAGCCCACAGTTCTTACACCCAGAGGCGACCTGGGAGGACAGGAGGGAGTGAAATAACAAGGGCTGACTGGCCATACTGACAGTACAAAGTATCACGCATACAAGCCCCAGCATCTCCCAAATGGTCCTCGCTTGTCAGGTGGGAGTTCTGATGTCTGGCTTGGGTTGTTTGTCCTCTTGTTTACAGACAGTGCTATAAGTCTGGGGAATCACCACCTGCACGTTGGGCTGTGGTGACCAACATCTCTCCTCTTCTCTGGGAAACTTCTACACTTAGTAATTCCTTTAATGTTAGGTCTCAGGACCCCTTTATACTCTTATAAGTTATTAAGGACCCTAAAAAGAGATTGTTGATACGGGCTATTTCCACTGATATTTACCATGTTAGAAATAAACAGCAAAAAACATAATAAATATGTATTAATTCATTTAAAAATAATAACCCCTTACATGTTAACATAAATGCTATCTTTTTATAATAAATAACTGTATTTTCCAAAACAAAAACTACTTTACTAAGAAGATAGGCCCTTTTATATTCATGAACTACTGTTGGTGCCAGGATGCAGAGTTTGGCTTTAATAGTTTGTGATTTTGCAGGAATTCGACTGAAAGCATTTCAGACCTCCTTTTTTCTCAGCACTTAGATTATATTTAGATACATTTTAATGGATTTCTTTGGATGCTCAATGCCAGCATCTACACTTCCAATTAATTGTGTCAACTCTGCAGTTCCTGCAGGCTAACAGAGTTACCTACAAAATGTGCTTTGGCCTGTTGTAATTAATAACGTGACCTTCTGAAACGGGAACCAAAAGCTTCTGGAGCAGGAAAATTGTTCACCTGAATTCAGTGGATGGTGGCCAGAGCCAGGCCTGAGCTGCAGCATCTGTCAGTAGTGAGGCTGAAAGTCAGAGCACCTAAGAGAGACGTGTGAGAGCAAATGCAAGAGGAGAAGGAGAAAGCAAGGAAATCCATAAATCAGGAGTGATGTTTATGTTTCAGGAAGCTCGCGAACATACCAAATGACAAAATAAATGCGGTGGTGGTCTTTGGAATATGCTTTGAGGAAGCCTCTTCTGATCATTATTGGGTTAGCCTGGAGTCCTTCCCTAAGCCGCCCAGCCTCCATGAGTCTTCCGTTGAGCCAGGTCTGTGCCACAGAGCTGTTCTCCACTGACTTCTGCCTGACTGGGGCGCCTGCGTCCTGTGCCCCCTGCCACTCTTCTTCCCCCACGGAGTTCCCTGAGCATACACACTTTTCCTCACTCATCTTTTTAAAATACTATTTTATTGGGCTTCCCTGGTGGCACAGTGGTTAAGAATCCACCTACCAGTGCAGGGGACACGGGTTTGAGCCCTGGTCCGGGAAGATCCCACATGCCACGGAGCAACTAGGCCCGGGCGCCACAGCTACTGAGCCTGTGCTCTAGCCTGCGAGCCACAACTACTGAGCCTGTGTGCCACAACTACTGAGGCCTGCGCGCCTAGAGCCCGTGCACCGCAACAAGAGAAGCCACCGCAATGAGAAGCCCGTGCACCACCACAACGAGTAGCCCCTGCTTGCCACAACTAGAGAAAGCCTGCGCGCAGCAACAAAGACCCAATGCAGCCAAAAATAAATACATAAAATAAATAAATTTATATATAAGAAAACTATTTTATTATTTGTAATTGTGGTAAAATACATACACATAGAATTTACCATCTTAACCATTTTTAAGTGGCATTAAGTATACAGTCACGTTGCTGTGCAACCATCACCACCACCATCCATCTTCAGAACTCGTTCCATCTTGTAAACCTGAAACTCTGTACCCATTAGGCAATAGCTCTCTGTTTCCCCCTCCCCTCCAGCCCCTGACTACCACCACTCTACTTTCTGTCCCTATGAATCTGACTCCTCTAGGTTCCTCATGTAAGTGGAATCATACAGTGTTTGTCCTTTCGTGACTGGCTTATTTCACTCAGCATAACGTCCTCAAGGTTCATCCACGCTGTAGTACGAGTCAGAATTTCCTTCCTTTTTAAGGCTGAGTAATATTCCATTGTATGCATACACCACACTTTGTTTATCCATTTATCCGTCAGTGGACACTAGGGTTGCTTCTACCTTTTGACTATCGTGCATAATGTTGCTGTGAACACAGCTGTACAAATATCTCTTCGAGTCTCTGATTTCAATTCTTTTGGGTATATAAGCAGAAGTGGAATTGCTGGATCATATGGTAATTGTACTTTTAATTTTTTTAGGCATTGTTTTTCATAGCACTGCATATTTTACATCCCCACTAGCAGTGCACAAGCATTCCAATTTCACCACATCCTTGCCAACACTTTTTATTTTCTGGGGCTTTTTTGATAGTAAGTAGTCATCCTAAAGGATTCTCACTCATCTTTGAATCCTCCACAACAGGACATGATACAGTGCATGGCCCAAGGGATGACCACAGGGATTCGCTTTTAAATGGAATGCCCTTTTGTTTCAATAACATGTTGAACTAAGTCTCCCTCTGACCAGCCTGCTCAACTTCACCAAAGGCATCTTTGTCACTGCACAGTGGTGACCTTTATCAGTGATGAGAGACCTTTGCACCTGAAGACAGTACCTCTCAACACTTCCTGTTCATACATGGGAAGATGTGACATTGTAAAAATGTATATCTTTCCCAAAACAATCTGTAAAATCATGTTGGATCTTGATACCATAATATAAAATTCATCTAAAAAATAAGCTTATGAGAAAAGACAAAAAAATCCTGGCAAGGAAGAATGGGGGACACAGGGAGATTATATTTTGCAGTTATTTAAATACGTTAACACAATGTGCACGGGAATCAGAGCGTTGCTGCCCGCTTGATGCAGAGATTTCTGTTCAGCTCCCCTTCCTTGCTGTGGCCTGAGGTTTACTATGACAATTGCACATCACAGCACTGCTATCAGCTTTGCCCTCAGGGCAACTTCGTTCCTTCAGTTTATTCACTACTTTCTGCTCCCAGCTCTGGTTCTGACTCAGAGTTTGTTACCCTTTCTTTAGGAAGGAGGGTTCCTTGGAGATTTTCCCTACTTCCTGTAAGCACAGCAATCCCAAAAGTAAATTCCCTTTAAGATCTAGGTGTTCTGAAGCAAATGGGGGGCAATCAGCAAAGTATCAATTATGTCATTGTGCTAAAAATAGATTCATTTGAGGAACTCACATAATACTTTGAACGTTATATATATCTTGCCTTAGTGGAACCCAGGTGGACAGACACAATGGCTGGGCAGTGGCAGTGCCCTGACCAGACTTCAAGCCCCTAGTGCCCAGCAAATCCCCCTTTCAGATGCTAAGATGTCACATTGCCTTTGTCCAGTGGTTTGTGACTTGATGACCAGTGTTTTGTGATCGGGGAGGCCAACTAGGTCTCTAGAAAAACACAGAATAAGGAATGACCTCATCATTAGCCCCTCTACCTTTGTATTGCTGGACCAACCAGCTCTTCTTTTTATAGATTTTTAAAAAATAAATTTATTTATCTTATTTTATTTTTGGCTGCGTTGGGTCTTCGTTGCTGCGCGCGGGCCTTCTCTAGTTGCGGCAAGTGGGGGCTACTGTTCGTTGCGGTGCGTGGGCTTCTCATTGCGGTGGCTTCTCTTGTTGCGGAGCACGGGCTCTAGGCGCGTAGGCTTCAGTAGTTGTGGCACACAGCTTCAGCAGTTGTGGCTCGTGGGCTCTGGAGCACAGGCTCAGTAGTTGTGGCACACGGGCTTAGTTGCTCTGCAGCATGTGGGACCTTCCCAGACCAGGGCTCAAACCCGTGTTCCCTGCATGGGCAGGCGGATTCTCAACCACTGCGCCATCAGGGAAGTCGTATAGATTTTTAACAGAGGATCCTTCTAGGCTTCTAGACAAGCCAGAATTCCTGTGTTGTGTTTATTGAAAGCTAACTTCACCCCGCCCTGGCTTTACTGAGATATAATTTACATATAACACTGTGTAAGTTTAAGGTATACAATGTGTTGTGAAATCCAAGCTTTTTGTTGTTGTTTTTTGTTTCATTTTATTTTTGGCTGCATTGGGTCTTCGTTGCCCTGCGTGGGTTTTTCTCTAGTTGTGGCGAGCGGAGGCTACTCTTCTTTGCGGTGCGCAGGCTTCTCACTGCGGTGGCTTCTCTTGTTGCGGAGCATGGGCATGGGCTTCCATAGTTGTGGCTCTCGGGCTCTAGAGCGTAGGCTTAGTAGTTGTGGTGCATGGGCTTGGTTGCTCCACGGCATGTGGGATCTTCCCGGACCAGGGCTTGAACCCGTGTCCCCTGCACTGGGAGGCGGACTCCTAACCACTGCACCACCAGGGAAGCCCAATCCAGGTATTTTTAATGCTGGACAATGAGGAGCGGGAACAACCAGACAGACTCCTGCTGTCACCTACACCCTCAAGTTCCTCCCTCTGTGGACAGTGGGCCACGCAGGCAAGTGGAAAATTCCAAGACCTGTTCCTCCCCCAGAGCCAGTTAAGACTCAGCTAAACCTGGGCTGGGAATCAGGACACCTGGATTCTGGTCCAGCTCATCCTGCAAATACCACTTTTGAACATTTGCAGAAATCTACTGCCCTACCTGGATCTTAAAGCATCTGGATCTTAGAGTTGACTTCCTCACAGTATTTAAAGAGATATTGTGAAGATTAAATGGCTACTTCAGAAATGTTATTCAAATGGAACACAGTAGTAGCAGTGGCATCAAACTCTCACTGAACACCTAAGATACTTAGGTGTTAGCACAATGGGACAGCTGTATAATCAGCCTAGGTGGAGAGACTGGATTCATAAATAAAAGCTAAATAACTGTGTGAGGAAGTACATGACAAGTGCTAAGTGCTCTCAGCTATGCTCTACCAGGTTTAATCTTCCTGCTTCCCTAGTACCAGCTTTCCACCCTGGTTCCTTGCCTCAGACTTCATCAAGCCTTAATTGGAAATAGAAATGCAGCCTCTTGCCTGAGTCACAGGGTGACAACAAACCAAGATAAATTAGAGTGAAGCTTGCATGATCTTGAGCTTCTCCTGCTAACGAAGCAAATGCAAGCTGGAAATCTGCAGCCAATTTAAAGAGATGGTCCCTGTCATGGTCTGTAGCCACAGGGTAAGGTTGCCGGCTTTTATATTTGTGGCAGCATCAAGCTCCCAAGTGTCTATTTCAGCTTCCTCATCAACCCTTTTTAAAATTTGACTAGGAATAACAACCGTCACACCAAATATTTCCCATGTCACATCACGCAGAATATAAGGAAGCATTAGAGAGTGCAGCCCCACAAATTCAACCCACTTATAATGCAGGTTGCTAATAAGATATGACAGACAGATTAAATTTGTTCATAAATCCCCAGACTCATTTTAGACCATGTTTTGCCCAAACACTCACTATTCTTTTGACATATTAAGGGATATGGGGTGAGTTGAACTTCATTTTTCTTCTATGCATTGCCCCCAAATTGGCCAGAGGTGAGGGATGAGGAAGAGAAGGCAAGGACATAGATATAGAATTAACAGAATTATTAGCATTAATAAGTGAATTTTTAGAATTAGTACATGAATTTTGAAAGTCCTTGAGCTACAAGGGCAATATATAAGTACCAACTGTATTTCTTTATACAAACAACATAGAAAATAAAATTTAAATTTTATTTTACAAGTACAATTGCATAAAATGCATCAGAGATTTGGGAATAAATATAATGAAAGTTGTTCGAGACCTCCACAGTGAAAACGAAAAATCAGGACAGGAGACTTTAAAGACTATCTATAAAAATAGAGGGAATATACAATGTTCATGAAATAGAGCAATCAATATTGCAAAAATATCAGTTCTCCCCAAACTGAAGTACAGATTCAATGAAACCAGAGTCAAATCTCAGAAGAATGTTTCTTGGGGGAAACTGACAGGTAGATTATAAGGAAATGCAAAAGGCAAGAATAGCCAAGCCAATACTGAAGAACAAAGTTGGAGGATATTGAGACTTAATTTACAATTGCATTAATTAATGCAAATTTGGGTAAATAGATCAATGGAACAGAATGGGGAGTCTGGAAAGAGATCCACACAAATGCTTCATCTGACTGTCACAAAGATAACACTGCTGCGCAGTTGCGGGAGGAGGTTCTTTTCAATAAATGGTATAAAATTCCCTACTTCACACTATTCACAAAACCCAATTCCAGGTAGATTACTGATTTAAATGTGAATATTAAGTCATTAAAGCTTCTAGGAGATAGCATAGGAGAATATCTTCATGACTTTAGGGTAGGCAAAGATTTCTTCAATGGGACACAAAAAGCATGAATACTTAAGGAAAAGGTTGATAAGTTGGAATTCATTAAAGGTAAGAACTTTTAGAGAAAAGCCCTTCTCTAATCTTCCCTCCTCCTTAAAAGAAATAAAAATTAAAAACTTTTGGTCATCAAAACCCCATTAAGGATGTGAAAAAGTACCCACAGAGCAGGAGAAAATATTTGCAATCCATATGTTAATAACATAAAGAACTTCCACAGCAATGAAAAAGGCAACTCAATAGAAAAATGGGCACTTTACATAAAAGGATATAAAATACATGAAATACGCTCAACATCAGGGAAATGCAAATTAATCATCGGGGAAATGCAAATTAAAACCACAAGAAGAGGGCTTCCCTGGTGGCGCAGTGGTTGAGAGTCCGCCTGCCAATGCAGGGGACACGGGTTCGTGCCCCAGTCCGGGAAGATCCCACATGCTGCAGAGTGGCTGGGCCTGTGAGCCATGGCCACTGAGCCTGTGTGTCCGGAGCCTGTGCTCCGCAATGGGAGAGGCCACAGCAGGGAGAGGCCCGTGTACCGCAAAAAAAGAAAACAAAAAAAAAAAACAAAAAAAAAACACAAGAAGAATCCAAACTCTGACCCAGTAATTCCACTATTAGGTATATATATCCCACAGAAGTACCTCTTCTTCCTAGCATCTCTCCCACATTTTCCAGCTCCTAGGGCCCCCTTTTTCCAGTTCCTCTGGTCCGAGAGACAGACCTGCCTGTGACTTGGGCTGCCTTCTGAGCAAAGCAGTGAGAGAAAAGAGAGAGGAAGAAAAATAACCAGCATCCTCCCTGCTTAAGGAGATGGATGTTCTCTAGGGGCAGGGCTGGGAGAGAGAGAGAGAGAGAAAACAAAAACAACACAGGGCTTTCCCCCTGCAGCAGTATGGAAGCGTGGAAACTATAGAATGCATAGAAAGTGATTAGATGGTATACAGGTATAGCATAAACCAGGACAAAAATAAAATCTATAATTGAACATTAAATTTCTTTGTTGCTTCCTGACCAAAAAAAAGAAAAAAAGAAAAGGTGAGGGGTGATGACTGCATTGGATTGAATGTTTGGACTCTCTGACTATAACTAAAACTTTGGTTAAAAATTTTCCCATTTTTAAGAATTGTCTTTTTTTATCTTCCAGCAATGGTTTCTGAGCTGGCAGCCAGCTTCCCAGAGAGCCTGGGGCTGCCACAGTGTGGCCAGTGTTGCAGGGAGTAGACCATTTGGCCTCTGAAATACCTGCTTCTGGTCAGCATCAGCTCCAGGTAACACAGGAAGCTGAAAACAGATTCACAGGTGTCTCCAAGGGTCCAAGAATCAGAGAATAGGCCAGATATCTGTTCTTTGTTCTATTCATTCATTCAATACGTGCTTATTAGGTGACCCATGTGTGCCTGGAACTAAGATATTGATTGAACTGCACACTTATTCATTATTCTACTTCCTTAAATTCATACACCCTTTGCTCCCAGACCTGGAATGAGTGCTGACCTTGTAGCCCTTGTCTGAGTGTCCTAAGACCATGGGGTCAAGGAATTGGCACTGGGACCCAAACACCAAACCTGACACTGTAGGCAGCAAAGGAAAAAGCCACATTTGGGACCATCTTCAGGGGGAACTAGCCACTTAGCTAAGTGACCCCAGGTAAGCACTTCACCTCTCTGAATCTCATTCTTCTTGTCTACAAAATGGTGTAAACACAGTGACTTCCTCAGAGGGTTATTGTGAGATTAAATGATATAAGTCTATAAAGTGGATACCAGACAGAGCCGAATCTTTACTCAACCAAAGTGATGCTTTCCCATTTCGTCTCTCCCTCCCCTCCCACAGTCTCTCATCTGCTTTGGCCATCTCCCTCCAGGACCTTGAGACACCTGGCTCCGGAGGACATGCCCTTCTCCCCAGGGGAGCCCTCCTCTGCCTCTGAGAAACATGGGAAAAGCAGGCAGCTCATTCTCTGCACCATCAGCCCTGTCTGGTGAGGAGTTCATTAATTTTAAAAATGAGGAAGAAATGTCATAAATGTGTATGTACCTCAAAAAGCTCTAAGGCAGCTCTCCTCAAACTTTAAAGTTCACTCAGACTGCTTGGGAACTTGTAAAATGCAGGTGTGATTCAGCTGGTCTAGGGTGGGGCCTGGGAGTCTGCATTTTTACCAGGCAATGCTGATGCTGCTGGTCATGGATTACACTCCAAACGGTTCTCTCTATGACAAAGCACACAGACCCAAGCTTCCATGCCCAGCAGCTGCCTGTGTCCCCATGAGCCAGCCCCTTCCCACTCTGCCCTCTCCTGCTCACCCCTCCAGAAGGCAAGCTCTGAGGATGGTCCCTTCTCCTCCCAGGCCAGGCCCAACCACCCTTGGCACTGGTGACCATTGGTTCTTCCCTTCCCTGGGCTGTGGGCTGCTCAGGGCCAATTATCCCGAAGAGTATCCCTACAGTAGCCTCTGCAAGACCTCTGCCCAGGAGCACCGGCAGCCGAGCCCTGAGCCCTGCCTCAGTGAGCTGTCCTTTCCCCCTCTGCCCTGGGCACAGAGCAGAGGAGCTGGGCCTCCAGGGAGCAGAGCTTGCTTTCCAATTTTGGAGAGTCCCCTTAACCCCCTGATGTTTTAGCTTTTCAAGCTCTATCACTTACTGACTATGCGACTTTAGACTGTTACCTCCCTTTTCTGAACCTGAGGATCCTCATTTGTAAAATTAGGAATAAAACTACACACCTGTGTTCATAGCAACACTCTCACAATATCCAATAGGTCACCCAAGTGTCCATTGATGGATGAATGAATAAGCAAAATGTAATATATATGTGTGTGTGTGTGTGTGTGTGTGTGTGTGTGTGTGTGTATAGTTGACCCTTGCACAGGTCATGCACAGGTCCACTTACACACGGATTTTTATCAACAGTGAATAATACAG
This sequence comes from Orcinus orca, assembly GCF_937001465.1. Classification (NCBI taxonomy): domain Eukaryota; kingdom Metazoa; phylum Chordata; class Mammalia; order Artiodactyla; family Delphinidae; genus Orcinus; species Orcinus orca. The sequence continues at coordinate 43,386,594 of NC_064568.1, forward strand.
TACTACATGATCTGTGGTTGTTTGAATCCATGAATGTGGACCTGTGGAGATGGAGGAAACTTGGTTGAGGCCAACTATAAGTTACATGTGTGTTTTCTTACCCTCTCTTCACTCCTTCTGACAGCTTCATGCTCAGAACTTCTTTATAGATCCAGAAAAAAAAAAAACCCCATAAAAACTGTCAGCTGGAAGGTGCTTGTATATGCTCTTTCAAATTCTGAGTTGGACATGAAATTCCCAGTGTGCACCAGCCCCACGCTTAAATGGGAAGTGGACCACTGACCATCAGATTCAGTGCCAAAGATTTTAGGAACTTAAATCAGTCACCAAGGACTAAGTTTGTCACTACTCTGCAGCCATTTATACAGCCATTATTCTTGTCAAGATGACTAGTGAGTTGACCCATGAGCAGCTCAGGGGCTGAATGGCAGCCAAATACCCAAGTGATATACTTAGGAGAAGCTCCAAAATCACCAACCAACTCCAGCTCACGGAAGCAGGTGAACCTACGCTCGGGTGACTTTGGCTGGAGTGACACGCTAAGACATAAAGAGCATGTGCTTTGAAATCAGGCCCACCTGGGCTTAAATTGAATTTTGTTACTCACTAGCTGTGTGAAGATGGACAAGTTACTTAACCTTGCTGAGCTGAATTTCCTTAAATGTAAACTGGAGAAAATATTGGCATCTATGTTTGTGGGTAAAGTGTGTAGCAGATCTCCCAAGACAGGGAAAATGCTGAATAAGCCTGACACCACGTGGGTACTCGAGATCTGGGAGCTACTGCTGACGCTGTGTAGGATGAGTGGTAAGAAGGCTTCCAAGGAAGGTGATTCAGAAGTAGGGGAAAGATGAATATAGATGCATCTAATCTTGTCTGGAAATTTGCTTCCTTGCACAGTCCTCTCCTCGATAGGCTGGGGCATGGCATCCTCCAAAGCCTTGAACGTTCTCCTTGGAATGCCCTTTCTGCACTGCTTAGTGGCCACTATTACATTTTAAACAGCCATATTGATTTTTCCTTCCCTTTACCAGCAAAATCCTCCAGGCTCTGTTGACAGACCAAAGCACATGCTCTACTTCTTTCAAGCTCTCTTCAAGGGCAGGGCACTGCATCAGCTCTTTACGCCTGGATTTGTGGAGAAAGCAGGTTGGGGATGCTGAAAGATCTCTTCAGATCACCTGTCCATTCCTGGCCAGAGCAGGCAAATCAGAATCACGCAAGACAGGGATAGTTGGAATTGACTTGGGGAGATGTGTAGGCTCTTTTTTATATATTTTTTCATGGTAAGGCAAGGGAGTCGGATGAAATTCCAGAGCTCTGGCTCACTTGTCTTTTCCCTTCAGACAGGCATTGTGTTTCCACACTCACTACTCTAGCTTGTGAGGGCAGGTGGCTGCTGCCAGCTCTTGCTGATACAATGCCCAGGATGCTAGATGCTGACTCCTCACCTTCAATGCTTGTGACTCAGCCTGAGTGCAGACATGTAGAAGGTGGCAGCAGGGCCATGTTGTGAGGACTGACCCTGCTGGTCTTGCCTGATGCCTCCCTCTGCATGTTTGCTAGAAACACCTGCCCACTGGATAATGTCCACTGGGAGTGATGGAGAGAAGAGCCCTCCAGTGTCCTCACAGCCAGAGTTTTCCAGAGAAACAGAACTAATATATATATATGGTGACTTTGTATCTATAAAGCAATTTACTGTAAGGAAGTGGCTCATGCCATTATAGCCAGTGACAAGTTCCAAGATCTACAGGGTGAGTCATCAAGTTGGAGACCCAGAACAGCCAATGTAGTTCCAGTAGGAGTCTGAAGGCCTGAGAACCAGGAGGACCATCCAAGGGCTGGTAGGATCGAAGCCCAGGAAGAAGTTTCCATTTGTGTCCAAAGGCAGAAAGACTGATGTCCCAGTTCAAAAGCAGTCAGGTAGGAGGAATTCTCTCTTATTCATGAGATGGTCAGCCTTTTTGTTCCATTCAGGTTTCAGCTGATTGGATGACGTCCACCCACATTCAGGAGGGCAATCTGCTTTTATTCAGTCTACCAGTTCAAATGTTAATCTCATCCAAACACCCTCACAGAAACACCCAGAATAATGTTTGACCAAATATCTGGGCACCCTGCGGCCTAGTCAAGGTGACACATAAAATTAACCATCACATCAAACAATTCATGTTTGTTGTGATTATGACATTCTGAAACACTGATAATACACACCCAACCAGTCTGGCTACAAAAATATCAACTCTTATTTCCTTTCATTTTCAAGGAACTAAATACTGAAGCCAGAGGGAAGAAGCAGCTTCCACTTGAACCCTATCACATGAAATTTTAGGATTTAGCATTTCCTTGGGACAATATAGAGGATGGCATACTGAAAAGAGCTTGGATTTATGGTGACATGACATAGATCCAAATGCCAGCCCTGACACTTGCTGGCTGTATCACTTCGGGCAAATGACTTAACATCTCTGGATCTTGGTTTTCTCATCTGTAAAACAGGATGACACAACCTCCCACCCACACAGTTCTGTAAAAAATGAGATAAGGTAAAAGAGTGTCTGAAAGATGATCAACCATGCCAACACCTTCATAACATGACATTGAAATGGAGGAAAATTCCGTTGTGAGACCAGAGCACAGAGGGTGTGTTGATTTAGTCCCAACATAACTGCTACATGGTAGACACTAAAGAAATATTGAATGAATAAATGTATACATGAATTTCAGGCCCCAACAACTGTGAGCTCTTAAAAAGCAGGTACCAGGGGCTTCCCTGGTGGCGCAGTGGTTGGGAGTCCGCCTGCCGATGCAGGGGACACGGGTTCGTGCCCCGGTCCGGGAGGATCCCACATGCTGCGGAGCGGCTGGGCCCGTGAGCCGTGGCCGCTGAGCCTGCGCGTCCGGAGCCTGTGCTCCGCGGCGGGAGAGGCCGCAGCGGTGAGAGGCCCGCGTACCGCGGAAAAAAAAAAGCTGATACCAATTTTTGTCTTCCTACGTTTAACACAATGCTGTGTTCACATATTAAGCTCCCAAAAATGTATTAGGATAGGTTATTAAAGCTTGAAATTCAAAAAACAAAGGGTTTGTTCATAAGCAATTCAAATCTGGGAGATTGACTACTTTATAAAAATGTGAAACTATTAGATATTCATTTTTTGTGTCATTCCTCTTAGTGTGTCAGAGATTAAAATCACACTTAATAGCTTTTTGTTATGTTCACACCATCCAGCCACATTTTCAGTTCAATAATCCACCCACTACTGAAGCCATTACTTCTCACTTGGGAGAAGAGAATAATTCTCTTTCACTCAAAGAGGGCATGGTGGTCTATTTTACTCCCTCCAATATCACCTATAAAATAATTTCTGATTTTCTAGTTTTCATTTTAATGTGGCCTTTTTTTGTAATGAATAAAAATGTGTTCATCAACTAATCTCAGTGAATTTTCTTTCCGAAAATGAATGCCAGGGCTCTATGCAGAGACTTCCTTGTTATGTTAACGAAAGAAAAAAGGCTGAGTCACCAGGCTTATGATTCATTGACTTAGCAGGACAGTGAGTCAGTTGGGCCCTGACTGGAGATTGTAAGCATAACAAGGGAGCCAGGTAGATCTGGGCCCCTCGATGTGCGAATATGGAACAAGGGAGCAGGTCTACAAGGGGCAAAACATTTCAATATACATTTCTCCAAAAATTATATATAAGTGGCCAATAAGCACATGGAAAGATGCTCACTATTATTAGCTATTGGGGGAATTCAAATCAAAATCACAATGAGATACTACTTCACACTCACTAGAATGGTTAGTTATAATCAAGAAGTCAGATAAGAGCAAGTATTGACAAGGATGTGGAGAAACTGGAATGCTTATATATCACTGGGGTGAATGTAAAATGGTATAGTCATCTTGGAAATGGTCCGGCAGTTCCTCAAATGGTTAAACATAGAGTTAAAATAGCAATGCCATGCCTAGATATTTACCCAAGAGAATTGAAAACAGATGTCCACATTAACACTGGTACCTGAATGTTCATAGTGGCATCATTCATAATAGCCAAAAAACCGGAACAATCAAATGCCCATCAACTGATGAATGGATAAGTAAAACGTGATATCCACACGATGGTATATTATACAGCAATAAAAAGAAATGAAATACTGATACATACTACACATGGATAAATCTTGAAAACGTTACAATAAGTGAAAGAAGCCAGTCACAAAGGGCTAGAGGTTATATAATCAAGTTTATAGGAAATGCCCAGAATAGGCAAGTTTATAGAGATGGAAAGTAGATTAGCAATTGTCTAGGGCTGAGGGGGACAAGAGTCATGACAACTCATGTTCACACAACCTGTACATGAATGTTTATAACGGCCCTTTTTTTCTTTTATTTCTTTTTGGCTGTGCTGCACGACTTGCAGGCTCCTTGTTCCCTGACCAAGGACTGAACTCAGGCCCTCAGCAGTGAAAGCGCGGAGCCCTAACCACTGGACAGCCAGGGAATTCCCTTCAGCTTTATTCTTAATTGCCCCAAACTGGAAACAACACAAATGTCCTTCAGCTGAGGAATGAATAAACAAACTGTGGTACAGCCATGCACAGGAATACTATTAGGCAATAATAAGAAGAGAATATTAATATGTGCAACAACAAGGACGAATCTGAAATTCATTAGGCTAAGCGAAAGCAGCAAGACTCAAAGGCTACATGCTGTATGAATCCATTTCCATGACATTCTTGGACAGGCAAAACTATAGGGACAAAACACAGATCAGTGGTTTCCAGGAACTGGGAGTAGGGGGAAAGGTTGACTACAAAAGGGCACAAAGGAATTAAAATTTTAACTGTTCTATATGTTGATTGCAGTGATGGTCACATGCATTTGTCATGTATTTGTCAAGTATGAATTTGTCAAAAGTCACAGAATTTTATACTAAAAAGGGTGACTTTACCTGTTTGTAAATCTTTTCTAAATAAAAAATTTTTTTAAAGATAAGTATTAAAAAACTACTAAACATGCTAAAGTAATATAAGGGACCCTTATTTTTGTTTACCATTTTGTTGAAAATATTTGCCAAATATGTAAAAACATGAAAACATACTTATGATATAATAGCATATAAGGTAATCAAGTGATTATATTACATATTTATAGTATAAATACAAATCTTGTATTTAAAAATTCTCAAGTATTAGGGATGAAAAGACAGAAAAAAATTAGCCAAAATGTCAATAGTAGTCATTTATGACTGGGGTGGGGGAACCATGGATGATTTTTCTAGTTTTTAAGTTATATGTAATAAGTATGTATTGTTTTTCTGTAAAGAAAATGACGGATTACATTTATGAAAAAGGATTTGTGGGAGTCAGAATAATCCTTCCCAAATATAAATATGTGCTCAGAGTATATGTATATTGGTCTAAAAAAGATGTTTATTAAACAAGCCGCTATTCTTTGTGGCTTAAGTTTACTTTTCAGCAGAATGAGAGGAATTCGTATGAAATTTTTGCTACTGCTCCCCTTGAAGGCAAAATAAACAAACAACAGCTAATTCAGAGTGGGTGGAAAAGGGAGTCTGTAAAAACAGAAGCATTCATTTGCACATCTGATTTAATTCACATTCTCAATCAAATATTTTCTAGTTTCATGTTTCGCTTTCCAGTAAAACAGTAAAGCTAAGCAACATGTTAATATGAGCCACACTCTCTCACCCACCAAATCTATAGCAATATGCCCCATAAACGAAGATCCACCAGCCCGGTTCTGTTTCCATAGCACTGACCAATAGTAAGCTATTTGTGACCAGACTTACAAAGCAGCCTCTTATTATCAAAGACCTCACTGATACCATCTAGTCCTGAAGGAAAATGGATCCTAACTCTCCCGTCTAACCTCACAGGGGCCCCCAGTGCTGCTGCATCACCTATGGGATTAAAGGATGGTTTGAGCTGAACAAGAAACAAGAACATCCTGAGTATTTTTGAAAGATATTTTCTCTGAGCCAATATGTGCTTTATGACCCAATGAGGGAGAGACTGCAGGACTACTGTAACGTAAACAAACTGTCAGGAGGTGGCAGGGCTATGAAATCAGATAGATCTGAGGTCACTCTGGCTTCTACCTCAAATTGGTGGTAACACATAATTTTTTAACTTCTTTGAGCCCCAATATTCTCATAGGTAGCAAGGGAGAAGATAAGGCCTATCTTTGAAAATTATGGGGATTAAGTGGGGGTAAATGAAAAGTGCCTGATATGTAGTAGGCACTTAATAAAACGTTATTTCTTTTCCATGGAGGTCCAGGATGTTCTGTGAAAAATCATAAGGAAGCCTAGCTAACTGTTCTAGACAGAACAATAAGAGTGTCTGTGTGTGTGTGCGCGTCCATGTGTGTGTGTCTGTTTGTGTGTGTTAGGACTAGTGGGCAGAAAGAATCATGTACAATGGTGTGAATATATAATTAGAGGTGGAAACTGAAACCTACAAGACCTGGGAGAGAGGCTTCCAGACTCCTAGTGTAAAAGTTATGAAGAAAGAGAAACAATTAGTCAACCCATTTGAAAAGGTTGGCCAAACCTAATTATAGGATCATAATATATTCTAATTGAAAGATATTTTCTTTTTTCTTTTTTTAAAATTTTTGGCTGCGCCGAGCGGCATGCAGCATCTTAGTCCCCCGACCAGGAATCGAACCCGCCCCCCCTTGCACTGGAAGCACAGAGTCTTAACCACTGGATGCCAGGGAGGTCCTGAAAGATATTTTCAAATTATTTGTGTCCAATTTTCTCGTTTTTCAGGCAAAACAACAACAACAAAACACACCAAGGTTCAGAGGAAATAAAGGAACTTCTCAAAGTCACACAACCTGTGGGGAGCAAAAATGGGACTAGAACATTCCCAGTCCCATTTTTCTGGGGAGGTAGGGCTCTCCTCATCCTCTGAGAAACTGCTGGCCCTTCTTTGAAATGCCTCTGCAAACAGGTCTGTGCTAGATGCTGGGCGAGGCAAGGTATATGCCCACCTCTCAGTGCCATGCCAGGAAGGAGAAGACAGGAAGATGGGGAGAGGGGACCACAAGCTGGAAGATGGCACAACCACAACTGCCAAGTCATTAGGAGCTGGAACTAAGCACACGTGCACACATTCGTGCATAGATGTTTACATTACTTGGGGTTGCAGCAGATTGCTATTTGTCATGGAAGGTTCCATGGAAAAGATGTATACCCTGCTCAGCAAGGAGAATATGGGTCTTGAGGAAATCACTGAAGTGGGTGAGTGATGACACTTGATGGAAACTAAAGAGATATGCGAGGATTGCAAGCATTCTGGGAGGGTTTATCAGGCCATGTGACCTGAGGAAAGTCACATGACAACCCTCTCTTCACCTTCCTTATGGATTATGTTGTCTTCGCCAACACGGGACTACAGTTGAGGTCATGGGCATGCCAATGGATAAATAATTTAGAGCTGCTCATTGCATATCCAGGACTCAGAGACCTTTTCCAGCTTCTTCCCTCTCCTGGGGAAATTCTAGGTCTTCTTAAGGAAGGTATCTGAGTGTTTCACATAGAATTTGAAGCCAATGTCTCTGCTGCACTGCGTATCAGGTGCCTCATTCCTAAAAGGATGAAACTAATAGAGAGGGCTTCATATTACCCTGAGATATTAGACTTTGAGCTGTGTGTAGGGTCACAATGGGACTTTAGGTTGTCTCTCTGGCAGAAGAGGTTTTGGATGTTCTCTAAGCAAAAAGAAGAATAAACTGGGTATTTGATAGACTGCCAGACTGTGGTAGTGACCACTAAGTGTTCACCAAAACGTCTTTCATTTTTTCCCCAGGGTATACAATGAAACTACACTTCCCAGACTCCCTTGCAATTAGGCATGCTCACATGACTAGTTCTAGCCAACAGAAGATGAGAAGAAATTATGTATGTTATGGCTAAATGTAGAAGGATCTAAGGATCTGCCTGAGGGTGGAGCTACATGATGGAAAGATCATGAATCAATATATCACTGAACTACATGAGCAAGAAGTTCTCTTGTACTGTATTACACTACTAAGATTTGGAGGTTGAGCTGTTATAGCACTTAGCCTGCCCTACTTATATTTCATCAGTCCTAAAATGCATATATTTCCATATTGTAATACTTCATCTTAGACTTGATGACATACAGTCATATGACAATGCTAAAAGAAGCTTATCAATATGCTCGCATTCACACAGCTAGTGTGATGCTGATACTCCAAGTCTCCTCAATATTGGACCGGAAGTTACTACAGTTGACTAACTCACAGCTCATGGTCACAGTGCATGGAACCATGGAATGTTATTCTTAGCATTCCGAATACTAACTGTCTGGATTCTGTGACCGAGGTAGGGATCAAAGCTTGAACATCAGCTAGATTTGGGAGTGGTGGAGGGGAGGCGAGGTAAACCTGGTAAACCACTGAGAGCCCAATTGTGTCCAGAAAAGGGGAAGGCTCTTCTTTGAAGAACTGAGCTCAATTTCAAGTCCTGTCAGAATACAGAACAGAGATGCCTCAGCCTCTAGCGTTAGCGTGTGTTCCTGTCAAACTGCCTTTGGATGTTAGATCTGCCATCTGTACCATGGTGTCTGGTTGCCAGGGTTACAATGCTCTCCTTGAACAGAAAATCAAATAGTTTCCTAGAACCCGCAGGTAAAGGTCAGAGCGGGCAGAGCATGCTTCGTTTCTTGGTATATAAACAGAAAAATACGCTGTATGGAAAGCAAGTACTTTAGATTCCTCCTTTGAGGCCAAGCCGGTAAAGATGATCTGGGTGGAAACTTCAGAGATGAGCTATATATAAAAGAGCATCTTGATAATGCAAAAGAAAATCCATAGCTGGACACTGGAAATGAATGCTGAAAAATTGAACCCAAGATCCCATGTCTTTAAGGGGTCATGGTCTCACATGAATCACCCCACGTTCTCTACTCTCAGCTACCCCGTTTCCTCTCCCAACTTTTAGAGCGAATAAGTCCGTATGGCTGAGGAATAGGAAACACTACCTAAGTAGTGATGGAGCAGTGGAAGAAGTACATTTCCCAGATCCTATATGTGACTTAAATGTGGTTTGATTCTCTGCCTTTTCAGGGCTCAGACAGACTCAGCGGTAGCAGAGTGAAGGGGAGGGGGATATTCTCTGGCCAGGATAATTTAGTTTTGCAGCCCATGCTTGAAGAGACAGAGCACCTCTGGCTAGAGGAGTAACAGACTTTTTAAAGACTCTTAGAGAAAGGGGAAGAGAGTTACCAGCTGTCCTAGGCTTGTTGCTTTTTATTTTTCTTATTGTAATTTTTACTACCGTTGATGCTTCTAATAATTTTGCTACTACTTCTGCTTCTAATACTATTAGTATTTATGACCCCTAGCTCTTCTAAAATAATTTCCAGTGAAAGTATTATAATTGTAATATATGCAAGTGTAACTGTACAGAAACATATAAAATGAAGTTCCCTTCTACATATCTTGATACCCAAGAACTATTCCTTATCAGTGATCAATCTAAAACATTTCTTGTGTTACTTCAGAAATATTCTATGTTCACATATAGACATATAAATATATTTGGACAGATGTGGGATTTAATATATACTGTTTCTCAACATATTTTTATCACTTAGTACTGTGTCTTGGATATATTTCCTTGTTAGCCCCTGTAGAGCTATATATATGTGAGATACAAATTTGCAACATGGTTCAGTAGAAAGAGCATGAGCTATAATTAAGGATATTTGAAAAGATTTGGCTAAAGGATGACAATAGCTTCATTCGTTACAATAGCAATAGTTTTGCAACAACCCAAATGTCCATTAAAAGGAAATTCACCATAGTATCATCATAGAAAAATATATAGCAAAACAGCCTTTTTGTTTGATATTAAATTTTAATTACATGACGCAAAAGAGTTCTTAACCAGATTTGGGACAATTTTTCTTTCTCGTGCTTGATATTTGTAATTGATTCTTTCCTATAACAGCTTGTTCAAGCTTCATGTTTCAAAAATTCTTATCACTCTGAAGATATGAATTGAACATACTTTATTTATTTATTTATTTATTTGCGGTACGTGGGCCTCTCACTGTTGTGGCCTCTCCCGTTGCGGAGCACAGGCTCCGGACGCGCAGGCCATGGCTCACAGGCCCAGCCGCTCCGCGGTATGTGGGATCTTCCCGGACCGGGGCATGAACCCGTGTCCCCTGCATCGGCAGGCGGACTCTCAGCCACTGCGCCACCAGGGAAGCCCTGAACATACTTTAAATTCTTATTCTGTATGATCCTCTAATTTGGTCTCCCTTAGTATAGTTCATTCAGTCTGCTTTTCTTAAAGAGTACTTATATTCCTTAGATGCTGGGTTATTTTGTTTTATGAATTAACTTGGCTTGATCCAGGAAGAAAAATATAATTAGCCTAAAAACCTTAACTTGAGCAACTCTTAAACAACGTTATTAGCTGAGTTAAGAAATGGGGTGGGAACATCTCAGGATGGAGAGGGAAGGAGTAGGTGTTGCAATCTGGGTTTAACTAACCCTTGCAAGTGTCTTTCCCAAATTTCTCAGGTGACCGTTACCCTCATGGTACCTCTGTCCAGGAGCTTTCACTCTTTCTTGTAAGAGGTTCAACCACTGGATCAGGGATGAAGGAACTGTGAGTAGGGGATGCTTAGAGGCGTGCCAATCTGCTCGCCACCGTTACTATCAGCTCTGCCACCCCTAGCCAGGTGCAGCACTAGGGTGACCTTTGCGTGTGTAAATGAGATCATTAACTCCCTGACTTGAAATCCTAGTACAGCTTACCATTATACTGGACTAAAACCAAAGTCTTTCTCATGACCTGCAAGGCCTTGCATGATCTGACTCCTGCCCGTCTGCCTTATCTTCCTCTTCCCAATCTCCAGGAATTCCCATCAGTCCAACCCAACTGGAAGCCAGAAGACAAGAAAATCTATTAAGGTAATCCACAGAAGTCAGCATTCTGGTGAAGACAGGAAAATGGCAGGGGTGAAAAGTGGCTCTGAAGGGGAATGAAAGGGATCCCACATGATAATCCCCAAAAGTTAAGAGGCACGGGCCTATGGGGCCAGTGGTTACTTAAGCTGGAAATCTAGGACTTTCTTGAGGAGCCATGCCTTACCTTCCCGCAAAGGATTACAGTCATCTAGTGTGAGGAGAGAATGTATTTGGGGAGGGGTGCAGGGATGCTGACACTCCCCCCAGTAGACTCTCTTCTCTCGAAACTTCCACCCCATGAAAATCAGAAAATGCCTAAATAAAGTGAGGGGGATATTTTCATTCCCTCTAGGACAGGCATCTTGGGAAACCTTAAGAGTCAATGAGCCTGCTCCATCCAAGGTAAGCAGTTTAGTCTGTAAGTGGAGCAAGCTCATAACATCACTGAAACCTTAATCAAGGTCCTCTTGATCATCAAGATTCATGATTTAAAAAAATTTATTTATAAGTTGAACATTTTCCAAGCAATCCATGCAGAATTCTATTTTTTTTTTTACAAGAATAGAATGTAGTTTCTCTGCTTAAGATGTATGAGTGTGTGTACAAGTGTGAGTGTGTGTGAGTATAAGGAGGTTAGCTGGGGTTTTGCCCGCTCTTCTCCCTTTCCTTATCTCAGCAGCACCTAGACAGCAGATTGGAAAATAGTAAGAGAATTTCTGATATAGTCCAACTTCACTACATGGACAGGAAGCCCAGTCCTAAGACTTCAGTCCAAGATCATGCAGGCATTAGAGTTTTGAATCTCCTTAACACTTGGTCTAGGGCTCTATCAGGCTCCCTACCCTGCTTCCCATATGGTCTCTGGTACACTCACAAGTACATCATTAAGCAGATCCAAAGCATCTTAGATTTGGGAAACGTATCACATGGAGCGATGGGGTTAGAACAGGCAATAGAACAGATTGGGGGAAGGAGTGTGGTGCATGTCAAAAGAAAAAAACAAAGACGTGGAGCAAATATTAAACCCAAAATGTATTTTCTGTTGACTTTTTTTTCTCAAAGCTGCCAAATACTTATGATTAGGGATGAGCAAGTCTTAATGCCACCATTTTATCAACTCATTAATCAAGAGGAAAGGCTTCTCATTCTCACAGATGTTAAGGATGAAATATTCTCAAAGCATGCAAGCCATAGATGACAGGTACTCCAGCAGCCTGAAGTATTTTTGGAAGCAGTGGAAGTCAGTGAAAACTGACCTGGTTACTAGAGTCAGTTGGAATGCAAAGCTATTTTGATGGTTACCACAGGAAGCAGCTGCTACTGAAGAAATCATTGCCCTATCTGTTAAAATAATCTAATTGGGTATTGGCTGTTGGGCTTTTTTAAGTTTCCATAGAATAGAAGACTGAAGATCTTATTAAAGCTGTTCTGAGAAAAAGGCCAACCTACCTTTGAAATTTAAAGCACAAACCAAGTAGTCCACATAATGAACTTTTGGGACATTCTCTTATTGTGTCTCCACGCTTTTGAATTTCCAAGTTTGGCCTCCACACCTACCACTTCTGATGTGTCTGCATTTTATTTTCTAGAAAACCTCTAAATATTTACTGACACTTATTAGCAAAAGTAAACATTTAAAGGAAACAGTCATTGCAGGGCTGCTGCATTGGATTCTAGACACTTGACTGCTCCCAATTGTGCCTTAGTGATTGGGAGAGCTTGGGGTATTGTTATTGAAAGATGGACACTAAGTCTTGTTCCAAACTTAAACCATCTGTGTCTATCAACCAGTGCCCAATCATCTTCACCGTTTGTTGTTTCTCTTACATAAAGTTAAGTCTAAGTTCTTGAGTTTGTCATCTTCCCACTCAAAGCCTATTTATCCTTTATATTTTTAGATAAATTTAAGAAGCAACCCAACCTGACGATATACTAAATATTTCAAAATGAGAACACTCATGCTCCCTCTGAGTTTTAAGTGCTTACTGAAAATCCAACAAATCAAGCAAGTCCCTGCGACTAAACTAGACCACCTAACAGAGAGTCACAGCTTTTCCTCTGCAAATTATTTACATCAACATAAAAATCATTGGTGTGTGATCCAGACTCTCTAGCTATGATTCAAGAATGAACTTTAGTTAACATTAAATGCCACACTACCTTTGGAAAACTAGGACATTCAATCCAGATTCTACTTAGGGTTTTAATGCAAGAAACAGAACATTTTCTTCCATCGTCAGAGTGTCTAAGAACTCTAGAAATGAGTTTTTGTTCAAAAACACTATGGTTACAAAAGGCAGAATCTGAGGGTATCTTTGCCGATGACCAGAGCATGTCAGATAAAAGAATAAGGCACCATCAACTAATAAGTGTTTGTGAGACAAAGATTCCACCCTAAGAATTTTCATTTCTGGTAACAGTGCTTATGTGGTTCAGACCAACCTCTCACCAAGAACAACTAGAAAAATAGCAGAAAGCATTTTTAAAGAATCTGTTTGGAGGCATCAGAGAATTAAGAAGATAGTGAAGAATTGTAGCTCCAGGAACTGGGAGGAGGACAGAACACAGAGAAATGAACCCAGCATTTGGGGCCACTTTTCCGTAGGGTTAGTTCATGGGAGGAGAGCCTGTTAGTAATTTTTCAGCTGATCTGAGTGCAATGGGTTAGAGCTGCTCACCCAACGTCTTTCTCACTCAGTCTCCTTCTGATTCCTTTGAAGAGCTTCCTGTCCATTCCATGTACAACTAGTGGGGATTTTAATCATGACTTCCAGTAGGATAGGTGTATGGCCCAAACTGGAGGCAATCAAACAATATGCCACCAGGAGAAAAGCATTAAGATAAATAATATGGTTGAGAACTGAAATTTGAAATCCAACCCTTAGAAGTAGCTAGGAGAAGGGTAATAGGAAAGAAGTCAGTCAGCCAACGTGTGACCAATACGCTTAAGAGTGGGTGGTGTCATGGAACCCAGGAGAAGGGAGTGTTTCGTGAAAACCATGGAGGTCAACTATGCCAGATGCTACTGAGTGGTCAGGATGACAACTGAAAGGTATCCATTATATATGGCAGTGTGGAGGATGTTGGTGATTTTTGTCAGAAGAAATTTCAGGAAAGTAGTAGGGGAGAAGCCAGATTGGAGAGGGAAGGAGAGAAACCAGGTAGTGAGGAAATGGAAACATTGAGTAGACAATTATTTTGTGTTTTGGCTTTGAAGGAGGTAGAAATATGGCCACATCTGGAAGTAGATAAGGAGTCAAAGGAATGTTTGTTCTGTTTTGCTTAAGATGAAAGACATTCAGGCATTCTTGTATGATCTCTCTGAAGTCAACTCGATTTTTATTATATGTGAAACCTATTTTGTCCTACCTTTAAGTTCTTCTCTATTTTGTTCTCTATGACCAACTTCTTGGTATCAGATGTTGACAAAAAATAAGTCTATAAGTCATGCATTTGGATGTAAATATTTGGGATCTTTAGAATTGTCATGAGATGGACCCCAGGTCTTCTAATCCAATCACACTGTGCCTTGCTAAGGTCTTATACCTAGGTAATGGCAGGATCTCCTCCTTGAAGACTAGCAAAGCCAGACACAGAACTTCAACTTCACTGCTGAATCCAATGGCTTGCAGGGCTCAGGTTCACTCTCAGAGCTGTCATAATTATATAAAGAAAACAGTCTGAAGTCCTCCTTTTACCAGTCTCCTGAGAGTATGACATGCGTGAGCTTGTTCTTGAGACCATGGTCATCTTTGGGATACTGATAACATTGAGTCTCTGGACTGTAAATCTGGGGGTTGGACCTTAAAACTGGGCAATATCACTGATGTACATTATGAGCCCTTAATTCATCAGTTGGAATCCTCAGCTAGCATGCCTATTTGAGGGAGGGGAGTGCTCAACATTTAACATTCTTATTTCTTAATTAAATAATTGGTTCAATGTGGTTCTTTCAGCTCTAAGCTCTAACTCAGAATCTAGACAAAGTTGGCGGCAAAGCAGTCAGTATATGATGCTATTTAGGAGCCCTTTTAGCAGGGAAGTGCCAAGAAAGAGCAAAATGTGTGAGCAAGAAAACAAAAATAAAACCTAAGGGTAAATTAAGATGAAGTAATCGAAGCTTTTCAAAAACTTGTATTTAAAAAAGAGCAAATGGATGAATATCTTAAGCAATGTCAAATATCAGATTCTGCCTACATGGTTGAATATATCATAAAGACCTTATACAGCAAAAGCAAAATTACAACTTTATCATCTCCTCAGAAACTTACTTCCCAAGTTCCTGTCATGGTCTGAAAACTTTTCCACAGACACAAAATTACTTGAAATAGACTGATGCCCTCATCCCAAGCAAGCCACCTGATGCAAGTATAGCTAAGAATTTACAAAAACAAGTAGTACTTTCAGCAGGATGTTAAACATCTGGCTCAAGACTTGAAAATCTATGAAACTACTAGACTGCTATTTCTGAGAGTGCTAGGCTACTGAGTACATTTGGCACGCAGGCTGGCGGTGGGGAGCAGGGAATAATTCTATATTTGAGCAAGGCGTCTTTCTTGAAAAAAAATATCGGCTTTTTAGGACTTCCTATTTTCTTTTGAATTATCCAGGTTATTGCGTTTTTTTCCTCAAAAATTTTCCCCTCAAAAAAAAGATGCAAATAAGCTTGCACGCGCACACACACACATACACACAGTAGACGAATTTATTTCTAGAGCGATCAACAATGCAAATTTTTGTAGTTTTCTTTTCTTAATTATACAAATCCTGATGAAAGAATGGGGAACATTAAGTTGATAAATTGGACCACTTTCATCATGGGAATGGCAGTGACTTGTCCTCACTGGAATAACTTCTGTTTAGAGAATGGACTTGCCTTCTCTGCTGGCACCAGCACCACCATCCATGGACTCACTGAGTACCTTAGAACCCATCAGATATCCCTCACAACACAGCTTCTGTCTGAGCAACCCGTTTCACAGCATAAAAGTTATGACACTTTGCTCTCACCTTTGGAGTTCTCTGGACTCACCGTCTACTTCATCACCAAGAAGGAGCTCTCCACTTAAAGTGGTTGTGTTGCTAACTGGGAAACCTGCATGGTTGGGGTGCTGTCTTCCAGAATGTGGTATATCTTCTCAACCTGCAACTGACACACAGAGTTTGAGAACAAAGTAACACAGTAGTAGTGATCCCTCTCATCATTACACTTAATAAGCCACTGGCAGAGTCTTTGCTTCCCGTTCCAGAACCTTGGGTTCTGTTGATCTGAAGGTCTTCATTCCCAAGGGAGGGATGCTTTCACCAGGGGACACAGAATGGCCCCATTAAATCTGAAACACAGGCTATCCCCTGATCAGGTTGGGTTCCTCATGCCATTGAAACAACAGGCAAAACAGTCATTGAAACAGGGCTGATAACGGTCTGGGGTGATTGGTTCTGATGAGCAAGAGGAAACTGGAAGTAGTTTCCTGATGAGGTTACTTTATGGATTGCCTTACCATCTCAGTTTAGCTTCTCAGCTTTTCTATCACCCATGTAAAACTCCCTGCATTAGGGATTTCCCTGGTGGTGCAGTGGTTAAGAATCCGCCTGTCAATGCAGGGACACATGTTCAATCCCTGGCCTGGGAAGATCCCACATGCTGCGAAGCAACTAAGCCCGTGCGCCACAACTACTAGCCTGCCCTCTAGAGCCCGTGTGCCACAACTACTGAGCCCACGTGCCACAACTACTGAAGCCCACGCACCTAGAGCCCTTGCTCCACAACAAGAGAAGCCATTGCAATGAGAAGCCCGTGCACCACAACGAAGAGTAGCCCCTGATCACCACAACTAGAGAAAGCCTGCGCACAGCAATGAAGACCCAATGCAGCCAAAAATAATAATAATAAAAATAAAATTTAAAAAAACTTCCTGCATTAAATTTCCTGTTTCAAATATTTAGAGTGCTTCCTTAGGACCTTGATTGGCATAGTTTTGGGTAGCAGGAGTGGTCCCAGGAAAATTCCCTCAAGAAGGGATTCTAGGGATTGAGTTCTTATCAGTTTGAGCGCAGTTTCAGGGTTGTCCTACTTTACACATGGAAAACGAGTTACTGGTACCCTTGGTATCTCGCCTTCTTCCTCTGAGTAGAACCTCTATATATTATCTGGGCTCATGGCCACCCAGAATAACCATTAGCCCTGACCAGCCTGACTTGCACCAGGTTTAGCCAGGTGACAAAGTTCTGGCCAATAGAATATAAACGGAAGTAGTATGTGAAACTTCCTGGAGCCATCTTTAAATGGAGCAGCTTGCACTTCCCTTCCCCCTTGCTCCTTTCTGCTGACTGGAATGCAGACATAAAGATACCTTGGATTATCCCTTAGGACAGCAGAAGTGAAAACTTGAAGGAGACTTGGTCTCTGATGAATTTGAAGAACCTTCTTATCAGCCCAAAGGTTGGACAGAACCAGTGACATGGTCAGTGGCCCCAGGGAGACCAGAGGCTCTTGCCCAGAGATAAGCAAGATCCGATACCTTAACTGGAGTGTATACAGACCCAGAATATAGGGTGTAAAGAGGCATCTCCTCTCCCATAGAAGGTAGATTCCTAAGTTTCCCCATTTGCCAAGTTGAGAAAAAGGAGATAGAAGGGAAGAACTTCTGTGATAAAGAGAGGATCTTCAAATTCCTTGAATATCTACCCTCCAAAGATTCAGGGATCCAAAGGAAATGGTTTAAACCAGAAGAGACCAAGAAACCATCCACTGGAAAATTTAGGGTTTGTTTATTTGTTTGTTTGGTTTTCATTGCAACCCAGTGGGTGGGGACTTAAGGACAATATTAGATCAGTCATGGGAAATAAAGAATCAACATCTTCTTTGAATATGTGGAATATAGTGGGTATGAACATTTGATCAAACTGAGTTTCATATGGCTAGCCTGGCAGAATGCTGGAGTCATTGTTAGGGAAGAATCATGCATGTTAAAGCCAGCAAGTCCACAGATCATAGTATGGTTAAAGCCATCAAGCAGATCATGGATGTCATTTCTTTTATCAGGAAATCCTATGTGGTAAGAAAAAGCCCACAGTGATGAAACAACAGAGAATCTGATGAGCTTTACACATAGAAGAATAATTCATGGGCTTCCCTGGTGGTGCAGTGGTTGTGAGTCTGCCTGCCGGTGCAGGGGACACGGGTTCGTGCCCCGGTCCAGGAAGATCCCACATGCCGCGGAGCAGCTAGGCCCGTGAGCCATGGTCGCTGAGCCTGTGCGTCCGGAGCCTGTGCTCTGCAACGGGAGAGGCCACAACAGTGAGAGGCCCGCGTACCGCAAAAAAAAAAAAAAAAAAAAAAAAAGAATAATTCAGATACCCTGTAGGGAACTCTGCCAATACCAGGGCAAGAAGACATCTGTAAGCAAGTTGTAGAAACTTCAGAAAATGCAGCCCAGTCCCCAATAAAACCAAGACCTTAAACCTTGGTGACAAATGTCAGTCTTCCCACACTGGAGCCCACGTTCCATGAAGGCAGTGACCGTGCCTGCTATTGTGTGCCCAGTGCTCAGAACAGGGCCTGGTACCTAGTAGCTGTTCAATAAATATTTGATAAAAAATGGGTACATAACTTTTTCCTTATTTTCAAAACTTTCTACCATAAGGAGATGGTGCATTTCTATTCAGAAGGAAAAGATTATTAAAAACTTCTTCAGAAATATGAAGTATAGTACTTTAAAATATTCCCTACTGATACCTCGTAAAGAAAATACTAGAGGACGGTGGAGTAAAAGCTACATACGCTGGAGGAAGAAAGTTGTGACTTAAGCAGGGGAAGCAGTGGGGGGCTCAAGGGCTTCTCAGGTTGGCATCAAGAGCCAGGGGCCCATGACTGCAACAGAGGTGAGGTGGGGGAACCAGAGGCAAGGACGGGCACTGTAGTCTCGTACTGGCTTATATTTTCTCCCAAATATTTGGCGTGGTCACTAGCGGCAAAACACTGTTCTGGGCATTTCATCTCTGCATCTCCTTTAATCCTCATAGCAACCCTTTTGGTAGGAAGAGTCCCATTTAGCATGATCAGAGAGATTAAACAATTTTCCCAAAGCCACACAGCTGGAGGTACACAGAGTGAGATCTGGACCAAGACTGTTTCACCTGCAAGCTTGGGTTTACATCTCCAGCCTCACCTGGAACACATTCTCAAGGGAGTGCTCACTGGCGATCTCTGCTCCTCACTTATCCCTGGATCCCTCTTCTCAGGGTCAGCTCAGTGCAGCGAGAGGCTCTCAGGCTTCCCTTTCGTTAACACCAGCCCTATCTTCAGAAAAAGCCTGGATGTCACTGCCTCCAAGTAGTTCTCTTTGATCACCCCTAACCGTGCTCTGGCACAGCCCTGTCACAATTGCGATGCTACATTCCATTGTGTGGTTATTTCATTAACCTGTCTTCCCCACTACGTGGAGACAATATTTGTTTTCACTCTCCATTGTCATCCTAGTGTCTAGAACAGTGTCTGGCACGTAGCAAATATTGATAGGTATTTGTTGAATGAATAAAGTAATGTTTTGAGTGTGAGAATCTGCTGCGGGGGTCATTTCTACAGTCCCTTTATTGATTGATTTCCTAGGACAGTGCACTAGGACACCCCTGTGTGACTTTTGATATGGGCCTCTGTTGAACGGAGGCCTGGGCTAGACAAAAGGGAATCAGGGCATAATGTTGATCAAATTCTTTTTAAAAATGTAGTATACAGTTAATTTTTCTTCCAAGATTCTGACACAGTTACTCTGCTCTGAGGACGATGCATTATTAACGAAATTCTTAAGACACAGAGAAAAATGAAATCATTCCTTATTAAAATTAAATTACTGAAGTGAAATATTGGAAAGTTTCATTATCAAACATAGATCTTTGGAGATTAGTTTATACTTTATAATCTAGTAAAATAGCTTACAAACTTTATACATTCCTTGTCTATCAATAACTCAATCTTGGGAAAACAAGATATTTGTGCTCTAAAAGACTCACACTCCTATAAATTGAATCAACTATAAACATCTTAAACTTTTAATGTTCAAAAGAAATATACTGCAAACCATATGTCTGATAAGGGACTTGTATCCAGAACATATAAAGAACTCTTGCAACTCAATAGTAAAAAAAGACAATTAACCCACTTCAAAAATGGGCAAAGCAACTGTTTACAATAGCCAAGACATGGAAACAGCCTAAATGTCCATTGACAGATAAATGGATAAAGATGTGATATATATATATAATGGAATATTACTCAGCCATAAAAAGAATGAAATAATGTCATTGGCAGCAACATCGAGGGACCTAGAGACTGTCATACTAAGCGAAGTAAGTCAGAAAGAGAAAGACAAATACCATATGATATCACTTATATGTAGAATCTAAAATATAACACAAATGAACTTATCTATGAAACAGAAACAGACTCACAGACACAGAGAACAGACTTGGTTGCCAAGGGGGAGAGGGGGCTGGGGGAGGGATGGATTGGGAGTTTGGGATTAGCAGATGCAAGCTAGTATATACAGGATGGATAAACAACAAGGTCCTACTGTATAGCACAGGGAACTAAATTCAATATCCTGTGATAAACCATAATGGAAAAGAATATGAAAAAGAATATGTATATGCATAACTGAATATATATATATATGCATAACAGAAGAAATTAACATGACATTGTAAATCAACTATACTTCAATAAAATAAAAAAATGGGCAAAGCATTTGAATAGATATTTCTCCAAAAAAGCTATAAGAATAGCCAATAAGTACATGAAAAGATGTTCAACACTATTAACCATCAGGAAAATGAAATCAAAACCACAGTGAGATGCCACTTCACACACACTTGGATGGCTATAATCAAAAAGACAGATAGGGCTTCCCTGGTGGCGCAGTGGTTGAGAGTCCACCTGCCAATGCAGGGGACATGGGTTCGTGCCCCGGTCCGGGAGGATCCTATGTGCTGCAGAGTGGCTGGGCCTGTGAGCCATGGCCACTGAGCCTGTGTGTCCGGAGCCTGTGCTCCGCAATGGGAGAGGCCACAACAGGGAGAGGCCCGTGTACCGCAAAAAAAAAAAAAAAAAAAGACAGATAATAACAAGTGTTGGTGACAATGTGAAGAAATTGAAATCTTCAACTGTTGGTGGGAACATAAAATGGTGCAGAACAACTTCAGAAAACAGTTTGGCGGTTCCTCACATAGTTCAACAGAGTTATCATATTACCTAGCAATTCCACTCCTAGATTTATACCCAAGAGAAATGAAAACAATGTGTCCACACAAAGACTCATCCAGGATGTTCATAGCAGTATTATTCACAATAGTAACAAAGTGGGAACAATCCGATGTCCATCAACTGAGGAATGAATACATGAAATGTGGTATGTCCATGTAATGGAATACTATTCAGCAAAAAATAGGAATGAAGGGCTGACACATGCTACAATGTGAATGAACCGTGAAAACATGATGCTCAGTGAAGAAGCCAGGCACAGCAGGCCAAATATTGTAGGATTCCATTTATATGATATGTCCAGAATAGACAAATCTATGGTGACAGAAAGTAGATTAGTGGTTGTTAGGGACTAGGGTTTGGGAGAATTAGGAGTGACTGCCAGAGGGTGCAGCACAATGAAAACCAGGGCAGTTCCCAGAAATCCATATGGATGACAGGTGGGCAGGGGTCCCAGACAAGAGAGTTTCTGTCACACGGTCACATATCAATTTCTTCCAGATTTTCAACTTTATTTCTATGTTTATTACTATGTTTAGTCACCAACAAAGTCTATTTTTATTTTTTAAAATATTTCTTTATTTATTTGGCTGTGTCGGGTCTTTGTTGCCGTGCACAGGCTCTTCACTGCAGCACACGGGCTTCTCTCTAGTTCTGGCATGCAGGTTTTCTCTTCTCTAGTTGTGGCACACGGGCTCCAGAGCGCGTGGGCTCTGTAGTTTGCAACAAGTGGGCTCTCTATCTGAGGCGCAAAAGCTCAATAGTTGTGGCACACGGGGTTAGTTGCCCCACGGCATGTAGGATCTTAGTTCCCTGACCAGGGATAGAACCTGCGCTCCTTGCATTAGAAGGTGGATTCTTTACCTCTGGACCACCAGGGAAGTCCCAACAAAGTCTACTTCTTATACGACTGTTAAGAAATGCTGTATATTTAGGTGGGCTTTCTCTGCAATCGTAGGTTCTGGCAGTACTGACTACTCACTATGTTCTGGCAGTACTTCTTTGTAGCTAAGAGGACAGACTCTGGAGCAACATGAACTGGGTTAACACCCAGCCCCATCACTTGCTATGTGACCCTTGGGCAAGCTGTGTGAGCTGGGATGAGTTATGCAAACCTGCCCTGGCTGTTTCTTCAGCTGCAGAATGGGAATAGTAATGTGCACTGATGTCTTAGGGCTGTTGTGTAGTGCTTAGAGCAGTGTTGGTGTATGATGAGTGTTAACTATTTTTCTTTCTTTGTTAATTATAACAGAATTTAGTCCTGTTTATTATTGTTTTCCCTGCCCCAGGGAAACCTAATTTATCAGTTCTATTTTATTATGTTCACTTCAAAAAAATTAATAGACTTTACTTTTTATAGCATTTTAGGCTTACAGAAAAATTTAACATTAAGTACAGTTTCCACATCTGCTGCCCCCTCCCAACACAAACGTAGTTTTGCTTTTAAATATTAACATCTTGCACTAGTATGGTGCATTTGATATAACTAATGAGCCAATACTGATAGATTATTAAATAAAGTCCGTAGTTTATATCAGAGCTCATTTTTAATACTGTATAATCTCTGGGTTTTGACAAATGTATAACGTCACATATCCACGATTACAATATCATATAGAATAGTTTCACTGTCCTACAAATCTCCTGTGCTTCACCTATTCATCCCTCCCTCTCCTGATCCACTAGCAACCACTGATCTTTTTACTGCCTCCAGAGTTTTGCTTTTTCCAGAATGTCATAGAGCTGGAATCATTCAGTACTTAGTGTTTTCAGATTGTCTTCTTCCACTTTCACTTAGTAATATCTATTTAACTTTTCTCCATGTCTTTTTGTACTTTGATAGTTCATTTCCTTTTATCACTGAATATTACTTGATTTTTTTTGGATGTACCAGTTTGTGTATTCACCTAAAAAAAGTATATCTTGGTTGCTTCCAAGTTTTGGCAATTATGAATAAATCTGCTATAAACATTCATGTGCAAGTGATTGTGTGGACATATATTTTTACCTTATTTAGGTAAATGCCAAGGAACATGATTGCTGGATAGTATGGTAAGAGTATGTTTAGTTTTCTAAGAAACTACCAATCTGTCTTCCAAAGTGGCCATTATGAATTCCCACTAACAATGAATGAGAGTTCCTGTTGCTCCACATCCTCACCAGCATTTGGTATTGTCAGTGTTTTGAATTTTGGCCATTTTAATAGGTGTGTAGTGGTATCTAACTGTAGTCTTAATTTGTAATTCCCTAATGACATATGATATTGAACATCTTTTCATGTGCTTATTTGCCATCTGTATATCTTCTCTGGTGAGGTGTCTGTTCAGACCTCTTGCCCATTTTTAAATTGGGTTGTTCATTTTTTTTATTGTTGAGTTTCAAGTATTCTTTGTATATTTGGATATCAGTCCCTTATTAGACATGTGTTTTGCAAAGATTTTTCTCCCCCTCTCTGGCTTGTATTTTCTTTTCTTTTTCCTTTTTAACATCTTTATTGGAGTATAATTGCTTTACAATGGTGTGTTAGTTTCTGCTTTATAACAAAGTGAATCAGCTATATATATACATATATCCCCATATCTCCTCCTCTTGCGTCTCCCTCCCACCCTCCCTATCTCATCCCTCTAGGTGGTCACCATCCCTCTAGGTGAGCTGATCTTCCTGTGCTATGTGGCTGCTTCCCACTAGCTATCTATTTTACATTTGGTAGTGTATATATGTCCATGCCACTCTCTCACTTCATCCCAGCTGACACTTCCCCCTCCCCGTGTCCTCAAGTCCATTCTCTACATTTGCGTCTTTATTCCTGCCCTGCCCCTAGGTTCTTCATAACCAATTTTTTGCAGGGTGGGGGATTCCATATATATGTGTTTCTGGCTTGTATTTTCATTCTCTTAGTGTATTTGTTTTTTAAAATTCCTTAATAACTTCTTTAACCTTGATGGAATCCTCCTGCTCTTTTTCAGATTTGTTTTGTTTATTCTAACTTCATGAGTCAAATGTCTTTTAACTTAATTTTTATTTGCTTTTGTTTGAACATGAAAATACACATTTTCTGTAGTTTCTTCTTGGTGCACTGTTGGCGGAATCCTATATACTTTTTTTTAATAACTAGGGGGTTTTTTTGGTTTTGTTTTTTTTAAATTATAGCACATTGGTTGAGTGCTTTCTGAAAATTGTGCATGTTTCCACAACCATTTTAATTTTTTAATTATTTTTTAAAATTTATTTATTTATTTATTTTTGGCTGTGTTGGGTCTTCATTGCTGTGTGCAGGCTTTCTCTAGTTGTGGCAAGCAGGGGCTACTCTTCGTTGTGGTATGCAGGCTTCTCATTGTGGTGGCTTCTCTTGTCGAGGAGCACGGGCTCTAGGTGCACAGGTTTCAGTAGTTGTGGCACACAGTCTCAGTAGCTGTGGATCGTGGGCTCTAGAGCGCAGGCTTCAGTAGTTGTGGTGCACGGGCTTAATTGCTCCGCGGCATGTGGGATATTCCCGGACCAGGGCTCGAACCCGTGTCTCCTGCATGGGCAGGCAGATTCTTAACCACTGCACCCCCAGGGAAGCCCAATAACTAGGGTTTTTTAAATAAGGATGAAAAGTGATAGATACACAGGCATTTAAAAAAGTGAAGTAAGATTAAAAATGAAGACGTGCTACATGATGAACAGTTACTGAAATTAAATGATAGGGGATTTCCAGTTCCAGATATGATGCAGCGACTTGCAACAGACTGATGCTCTCCTAAGATTGACCAGTGTAGCTGGATAAAACATAAAATTTCATCTGTTTGGAGACCACAGAGAACTGCTGAGCAAACAGGACTCTGGGTCAGGATTCTGGAGGAACGGAATTGCAGATTGGTGAGCAAACATTCTAGAACTACTCTGCCTTCAGGGAATTTGCCAATTCTTGGCACTGATTGAGGTAGAAGGCAAAGAAAGATAGAGAGCCACTGTTTACAGGCAGAGAACCAAGTAGAAATTCTAGCAATCTCAGAGACCTGGGGACAAAAAGTGGAGTTTGGGACTGCCCAAAGAGCCACAAGACCCCAGAAAGAGAAGCCAGGACTTCGAAGTGAGTCTGATGCTGTCAGTTTTCCTGGAGGCATTTGTCAATTTTTAAACTGCAGGGAAGAAATATAAGACACTGGGAAGAAAGACAAAGGGCAAAGCAGAATTTTCTCCCCTTTCATAGTACTGAGAAAATTAAAAATTGAGGTTAGAACTGGCCATGAGAGAGAGGACCAATTAACAATCCAGGAGCTCAATTAGAAACCCCGAAGGACCACACGGCAGAAGCAGAGGGAACCAGAGGTAGACTAACTTGTGCCCAAAGTGCAACCCAACCTTGAATTACCTCAGTCCCTGACTGGATTAAGGTAATTCATCACCTCATGACTTTCTGAAATGTGCATCCAATCATTTACCTCACCTGCTCACGACCACCCAGTGAAGCCCATTTCACAGAGAATCGCATCCTGACTTACAAGGCTCCACATCATCTCTCTTTTTCCCTTACCAGAGGAGTGGTTGAGCATTTTTAGGGAAAGAAAACACCATTCAGAGTTTCTACAGTTTGACACACAATATATAGCACTCAATAAGAAATTAAAAAGTCTTCCTAAGAAACTGGACCAAGAGAAAAACAAAAATTAGAAGCAGATGCCCAGAAGAGATAACATTGGAGCTATCAGAGAGGAACATTAAAATTTGTATGAATAATATGTTCAAGAAAAGAGAATTTCACAAGAGAAATGGAATATATAAACAAGAATCAAATAGAAATGCCAGAATTAAAAATTATTGAAATTGTCCTATGACCCAAGAATTCTACTAAATATACACTGAAGAGAAATTTGTCCACGTATTCACCAAAGATATGTATAAGAATATTTTTAGAAGCTTCAGTTCATAATATTCCCAAACTGGAAAGTACCAAAGTGTCCATCAATCGGTGAATGAATAGACAAGCTGTACAACGGAACACTACTCAGCTATATAAAGGGAAGAACTATTGATACACCCAAAACTAAACCCTTCTTTCCATATTCCCTCTTCTCCTCTGTCAAGCCTGCCCCTCCCACTTTTTTGCTCAGAGTAAAATTCATATAGTCAACCTTGACTACTCTGCCTCTTGCACATACAGCAAATAAAGTTGGCTCTGCTTTCCAAATGTGCTTCTTTCAAAGTACCAGCTCCTTTCATGACTCCCAGCCCTACCACACCTACATAAACCATGAGCATTTCTCTCCTGGAGCCTTCAGGTGGGCTGCAGGCATCTGTACTTTCTTATCTACCACCCCCAGATGTGGGCCTTCTGAAATGCACATCCAATCATTTACCTCACCTGCTCACGACCACCCAGTGATGCCCACCTCACAGAGAATTGCATCCTGACTTACAAGGCTCCACATCGTCTCTCTTTTTTCCTTGCCAAGCTTCAGATCCACAGGCTTCCTTAACCCCAGACTCCCTCTCAGGAATTTTCCTTGTTCTCTGTGACCTTCTCCTCAGAATTGCCATTGACTGAGAACCTCCTCACCTGTAAATGCCCCGGATGTTGATTCCCCACCCTGTGGGGGGCGGGGGGCAAAGATTGACGGGAGGCTACAAAACACTGCTTGTCTTGAGGTGGGGGCAATGCTGGGGTGAAATACACGCTCCAGAGCTGGCAATCAGGCTGTGGCTGGACTTTACCTGGAGCCACGTCCCTGCTCAGCCATTTCCCCTGCCTCTTCTTGCTTCCCTCCTTCACCTTCTCCTAAGAACACTCCCCCACCTATATGGGAAAACAATGTTAAAAAAAAAGAGTGGATACGTATATGTATAACTGATTCACTTTGCTGTGTACCTGAAACTAACACAACATTGTAAATCAACTATACTCCAATTAAAAAAAAAAAAGGACACTCCCACAAGAAACCATGTACATCAAATTCTTATCTCAGACTCTGCTTCTAGTTAGCCTAACCTAAGACACACAGCTACTGCAGAAGAAACTGCAGTGATTTGGCTAGAGAAATAGGCTTCAGTAGCCAATTTCCTGTACTATTTGTGTGGACATTGCCCATTCCATACAAAATGTCCAATTGGGGTTCACAGGTTTTGGAATCCCAAAACCCCAAATCTGCAATAAACCTACTAGTTAGTTAACAACATTTAAACAGAAATCGATGTATCATAGGTAAGGGATGAACTCTCAGAAGTCACTGCAACCAGGACAAAAGCCTTGGCATACTGTCAACTTGGAAAGTTAAAAATTCTGGAAACTAAGTCAAAAGAGAGAATACCTAGATAAAAGGTCCATAAATCTTAGGGTAGAAGTTCTCCCTTTACCCAAAGAGTAAGGAGTAGTTTTTTAAAGCACTTCCTTTGAGTAAGTCTACACTGAAAGAGGCTTAATGGAAAAATTCTACGGACATTCACAGAAAGATAGACAAGATGAAAAGGCAGAGGGCTATGTACCAGATGAAAGAACAAGATAAAACCCCAGAAAAACAACTAAATGAAATGGAGATAGGCAATCTTCCAGAAAAAGAATTCAGAATAATGATAGTGAAGATGATCCAGGACCTCGGAAAAAGAATGGAGGCAAAGATGGAGAAGATGCAAGAAATTTTTAACAAAGACTTAGAAGAATTAAAGAACAAACAGAGATGAACAATACAATAACTGAAATGAAAAACACACTAGAAGGGATCAATAGCAGAATAACTGAGGCAGAAGAACAGATAAGTGACCTGGAAGACAGAATAGTGGAATTCACTGCTGCAGAACAGAATAAAGAAAAAAGAATGAAAAGAAATGAAGACAGCCTAAGAGACCTCTGGGACAACATTTAACGCAACAACATTCACATTATAGGGGTCCCAGAAGGAGAAGAGACAGAGAAAGGACCCAAGAAAATATCTGAAGAGATTATAGTTGAAAACTTCCTTAACACGGGAAAGGAAACAGCCACCCAAGTCCACGAAGCGCAGAGAGTCCCATACAGGATAAATCAAAGGAGAAACACACCAACACACATAGTAATCAAATTGGCAAAAATTAAAGACAAAGAAAAATTATTGAAAACAGCAAGGGAAAAACGACAAATAACATACAAGGGAACCCCATAAAGTTTACATCTGATTTCTCAGAAGAAATTCTACAAGCCAGAAGGGAATGGCATGATATATTTAAAGTGATGAAAGGGAAGAACCGACAACCAAGATTACTCTTCCCAGCAAGGATCTCATTCAGATTCAATGGAGAAATCAAAAGCTTTACCAACAAGCAAAAGCTAAGAGAATTCAGCACCACCAAACCAGCTCTACAACAAATGCTAAAGGAACTTCTCTAAGTGGGAAACACAAGAGAAGAAAAGGACCTACAAAAAGAACTCCAAAACAATTGAGAAAATGGTAATAGGAACATACATATCGATAATTACCTTAAACGTGAATGTATGAAATGCTCCAACCAAAAGACACAGGCTTGCTGAATGGATACAAAAACAAGACCCATATATATGCTGTCTACAAGAGACCCACTTCAGACCTAGGGACACATACAGACTGAAAGTGAAGAGATGGAAAAAGATATTCCATGCAAATGGAAATCAAAAGAAAGCTGGAGTAGCAACACTCATATCAGATAAAAGAGACTTTAAAATAAACAACGTTACAGGAGACAAGGAAGGACATTACGAAATGATCAATCCAAGAAGAAGATATAACAATTATAAATATATATGCACCCAACACAGGAGCACCTCAATACATAAGGCAACTGCTAACAGCTATAAAAGAGGAAATCGAGAGTAACACAAGAAGAGTGGAGGACTTTAACACCTCACTTACACCAATGGACAGATCATCGAAACAGAAAATTAATAAGGAAACACAAGCTTTAAATGACACAATAGACCAGATAGATTTAATTGATATTTATTGGACATTCCATCCAAAAACAGCAGATTACACTTTCTTCTCAAGTGCACATGGAACATTCTCCAGGATAGATCACACCTTGGGTCTGGGTCACAAATCAAGCCTCAGTAAATTTAAGAAAATTGAAACCATATCAAGCATCTTTTCTGAACACAACGCTTCGAGATTAGAAATCAATTACAGGGGAAAAAAAAGTAAAAAACACAAACACATGGAGGCTAAACAGTACATTACTAAATAACCAAGAGATCATTGAAGAAATCAAAGAGGAAATCAAAAAATACCTAGAGACAAATGACAATGAAAACACGACAATCAAAACCTATGGGATGGGCTTCCCTGGTGGCACGGTGGTTGAGACCGCCTGCCGATGCAGGGGACGGGGCTTCGTGCCCCGGTCTGGCAGGATCCCGCATGCCACGGAGCGGCTGGGCCCATGAGCTGTGGCCGCTGGGCCTGTGCGTCCGGAGCTTGTGCTCCGTGATGGGAGAGGCCACAGCAGTGAGAGGCCCACGTACAACAAAAAACAAAACAAAACAAAAAAAACCTATGGGATGCAGCAAAACCAGTTCTAAGAGGGAAATTCAGAGCAATACAAGCCTACCCCAAGAAACAAGAAAAATCTCAAATAAACAATCTAACCTTACACCTAAAGGAACTAGAGAAAGAAGAACAAGCAAACCCCAAAGTTAGCAGAAGGAAAGAAGTCATAAAAATCAGAGCAGAAATAAATGAAATAGAAACAAAGAAAACAATAGCAAAGATCAATAAAACTAAAAGCTGGTTCTTGGAGAAGATAAACAAAATTGATAAATCATTAGCCAGACTCATCAAGAAAAAGAGGGAGAGGACTCAAGTCAATAAAATTAGAAATGAAAAAGGAGAAGTTACAACAGACACCACAGAAATACAAAGAATCCTAAGAGACTACTACAAGCAACTCTACGCCAATAAAATAACAACCTGGAAGAAATGGACAAATTCTTAGAAAGGTATAACCTCCCAAGACTGAACCAGGAAGAAACAGAAAATATGAACAGACCAATCACAAGTAATGAAATTGAAACTGTGATTAAAAATCTTCCAACAAACAAAAGTCCAGGACCAGATGGCTTCACAGGTGAATTCTATCAAACATTTAAAGAAGAGCTAACACCTATCCTTCTCAGACTCTTCCAAGAAATTGCAGAGGAAGGAAAACTCCCAAACTCATTCTATGAGGCCACCATCACCCTGATACCAAAACCAGACAAAGATAGTACAAAAAAGAAAATTACAGACCAATATCACTGATGAATATAGATGCAAAAATCCTCAACAAAATACTAGCAAACAGAATCCAGCAACACATTAAAAGGATCATACACCATGATCAAGTGGGATTTATCTCAGAGATGCAAGGGTTCTTCAATATACGCAAATCAAATAATGTGATACACCATATTAACAAATTGAAGAATAAAAACCATATGATCCTCTCAATAGATGCAGAAAAAGCTTTTGACAAAATTCAACACCTATTTATGAGAAAAACTCTCCAGAATGTTGGCATAGAGGGAACCTACTTCAACATAATAAAGGCCATATACAATAAACCCACAGCAAACATCATTCTCAATGGTGAAAAACTGAAAGCATTTCCTCTAAGATCAGGAACAAGAGAAGGATGTCCACTCTCACCACTCTTATTCAACATAGTTTTGGAAGTCCTAGCCACAGCAATCAGAGAAGAAAAAGAAATAAAAGGAATACAAATTGGAAAAGAAGAAGTAAAACTGTCACTGTTTGCAGATGACATGATACTATACATAGAGAATCCTAAAGATGCCACCAGAAAACTACTAGAGCTAATCAATGAATTTGGTAAAGTTGCAGAGTACAAAATTAATGCACGGAAATCTCTTGCATTCCTATACACTAATGATGAACAACCTGAAAGAGAAATTAAGGAAATACTTCCATTTACCACTGCAACAAAAAGAATAAAATACCTAGGATTAAACCTACCTAGGGAAACAAAAGACCTGTATGCAGAAAACTATAAGACACTGATGAAAGAATTAAAGGTGATATAAACAAATGGAGAGATATACCATGTTCTTGGATTGGAAGAATCAATATTGTGAAAATGACTATACTACCCAAAGCAATCTACAGATTCAGTGCAATCCCTATCAAATTACCAATGGCATTTTTTACAGAACAAGAACAAAAAATCTTAAAATTTGTATGGAGACACAAAAGACCCCAAATAGCCAAAGCAGTCTTGAGGGAAAAAAATGGAGCTGGAGGAATCAGACTCCCTGACTTCAGACTATACTACAAAGCTACAGTAATCAAGACAATATGGTACTGGCACAGAAACAGAAATATAGATCAATGGAACAGGATAGAAAGCCCAGAGATAAACCCACGCACCTATGGTCAACTAATCTATGACAAAGGAAGCGAGGATATACAATGGAGAAAGGCCAGTCTCTTCAATAAGTGGTGCTGGGAAAACTGGACAGCTACATGTAAAAGAATGAAATTAGAACACTCCCTAACACCATACACAAAAATAAACCCAAAATGGATTAGAGACCTAAATGTAAGAGAAGGCACTATAAAACTCTTAGAGGAAATCATAGGAAGGACACTCTTTGACATAAATCATAGCAAGATCTTTTTTGATCCACCTCCTAGAATAATGGAAATAAAAACAAAAATAAACAAATGGGACCTAATGAAACTTAAAAGCTTTTGCACAGCAAAGGAAACCATACACAAGACGATAAGACAACTGTCAGAATGGGAGAAAATATTTGCAAATGAATCAACAGACAAAGGATTAATCTCCAAAATATATAAACAGCTCATGCAGCTCAATATTAAAAAAACAAACAACCCAATCCAAAAATGGGCAGAAGACCTAAACAGACATTTCTCCAAAGAAGACATACAGATGGCCAAGAAGCACATGAAAAGCTGCTCAACATTGCTAATTATTAGAGAAATGCAAATCAAAACTACAATGAGGTATCACCTCACACCAGTTAGAATGGGCATCATCAGAAAATCTACAAACAACAAACGCTGGAGTGGGTGTGGAGAAAAGAGAACCCTCTTGCACTGCTGGTGGGAATGTAAATTGATACAGCCACTATGGAGAACAGTATGGAGGTTCCTTAAAGAACTAAAAATAGAATTACCATATGACCCAGCAATCCCACTACTGGGCATATACCCAGAGAAATCCATAATTCAGAAAGACACATGCACCCCAATGTTCATTGCAGCACTATTTACAATAGCCAGGTCATGAAAGCAACCTAAATGCCCATCGACAGACGAATGGATAAAGAAGATGTGGTACATATATACAATGGAATATTACTCAGCCATAAAAAGGAACGAAACTGGGTCATTTGTAGAGACATGGATGGATCTAGAGGCTGTCATACAGAGTGAAGTAAGTCATAAAGAGAAAAACAAATATTGTATATTAATGCATATATATGGAATGTAGAAAATGGTACAGATGGACCGGTTTGCAGAGCAGAAATTGAGACACAGAAGTAGAGAAAAAACGTATGTTCACCAAGCGGGGAAAGCGGCGGGGGGGGGGGGGTGTGGGGTGAGGGTGGTGGTGTGATGAAATGGGAGATTAGGATTGACATGTATACACTGATGTGTATAAAATGGATGACTAATAAGAAAATAAATAAATAAATAGTAAAAAAAAAAAAAAAAAACTAAAAAAAGGAAAAGTTCTAGGGAAAAGGCCAAATGTTCCCAGAGGAAAGGCACACGGCCTGTCTAGATCCCATCCCTGCGAAGTGGGGGTTTAATCTCTCAGGCCACTGTCTGGTGAGGAAGTGTCCACCAGCCAAGGGCTATGTGGGGAGCTCACCCATGTAAGCCATTGGCTGCAGCACCTCCATTCATTGGGGATGGGTGTGCCAGGTGGTAAAGGGAATTAAGGGGGTCAGCAACAGAGCCCACCATACCTGCCTCCATTAAAAGCTGTTCAGGCCGTGGGATATGAATCTCTGAAAGAATCATTGGAAACCAATTTCTACATGTCAGTAAAAAGTAAATCAAGCATTCAGGACCCCTGCCCTTGACCTCTCTGGGGTGGATATGTGTTTGGAGACTTTTCCTTGCAAATATCCAATTCTTTCTTCTTGGGTTTCCCATGACCAG
Source organism: Orcinus orca (assembly GCF_937001465.1). NCBI lineage: Eukaryota > Metazoa > Chordata > Mammalia > Artiodactyla > Delphinidae > Orcinus > Orcinus orca. The sequence continues at coordinate 43,419,952 of NC_064568.1, forward strand.
AGTTGTTCCCCATCACCCCCAAACTGGGGCTATCATAAACTCCTTACTCTTATCACCCAAAGTATTGCTTCTCACACAAGCATATTCAGAGGACTGTCCTCATGGAGGGCCTCTGGAGCCCCCAGGCTAAGCTGACTGTCCTCCCATGCTTATCTCATAAACTTCTCAGTCATGGTGATATACACTATCCCAGAGGTTTGCTATAAATCATAACTTGAGCTGAACTTCCTGATGAGTCATATATCAGTTCCTCCACTCTCTTTCTTTTAGTTTAATTTTATTTGACTCCAAGTAATACACTTACACAGATTTAAAGGTCAGTGTCCTCAGGGAAGAGTCTTCCAGTCTCCTTCCTGAGATGCACATGTTTGACACCAGAGTTCCTGTATCAGACAGGGAACAAGGTCTATGAAGCGTCACCACCCAGAATGCAAGCTTGACTCCTTTGTACAACATCTCTCCCCATCCTCAGCTGTGCAGATCTCCAGAAGGCTAATTAATCTCCCTTCTCCTGCCAGCCTGTCCCTGGGCTGCCTGGGGTAGGGAGACTGATCTGAGAATGGGTTCTAGCAGCTTCACATTCGAACGATCAGCAAATCCTTTTCAGCTTTACCCTACAGACCCTCTCCTCCCCCATTAGAGGTAACTGGTGTCTCTAATTCCTGCATCTTCCTTGGGTTCTGTGCTGGCAGTTCATCACTTATTTCTTGTTACCTTCACCACCTGCAGCCCCAGGTTTAAGACTTACCTGGTTGGCTAAGCCAGTTAACAGGTAACCATTTCACTATCAGCCTTTCAAAATTCATAGAAATTTGTGTAATCTCTGGTTTTATTTGGCTGAACTCCTGTTCTCTTTGTTCTTCTGAATTCACGGCCTTTTTATTCTTTAACTCTCACTTTAATGGGGTTCATAAAGGAATAGATATACACGCTTGGGTGCAGCCTGCTGTATTTCTGGTGCAGACTTTTCAGAATTTTGTCTATTAGTTGGCCTTCCTCTGTCGGATTCTTGCTCAAATCGGTAATACATATCCAGAGGGCCTGAGGTGTATTACAGAAAAGATACGATTTTATTTTTTTACTTTCAAACAAAAACCCAGGGAGAAAGAAGGGGCAAAGTCTGGGGTGGGGAGAGGCCAACTAATTTCTACCACATTTCCAAGTCAGCATCTTTTTCTGGTGTTCTAGAAACATTGTTTGGGCTGACAGCGCCCCACCTCCCTGTCCCAGGAACTGAACTTTAAATAGGCTCTTTCAAAAGCCATTAGAGCGGGGTTTTCGGCCATCCTAGACCTTCCTATGTTCAAAGCTGAGCTGTTAAAGATTGCTTCTGTTAATTTGTGCTGTGAACACTGTCCTTGCTCTTTAAACTTACAGAGAGGTTATTCAGAAATAGAGATAATCTGTCCCTTCTTTGTGGTCATCAAAAAACACACAAGTCCTGCCAAAGAGCACCCTTTGACTGAACTTGCCTAAGCCCAGCATCTAGACTACAATTTTTCTTGAAAATACGGTCCTATTTCCAACTTGGTAGCTTTCTAATTATGAAGTGTAAGCCCATGGATAACCATTAGGGGGTGCAAGGATTTTAATGTAAGGTCCTCCTAAAGGCCGCTAATCAGACCTTTTTCATTTAATGGGCAAAGTGGACTTTTTCTTACGATTTTTAGAAAAACTTTTCAAACCACCATACATGTAAATATTTTTTGTCAGATTACCAAATTCCAAGAGAGTAAGAAAGAAAAACTAATAAATAGACTACCAGTCCATGTTTTAATATGAAACCTATTTACTCATTCATTCAACAAATATTTATTAAGCATGTACTACACACCAGGCACTGCACCAGACATTGGGGATTCAGCAACGAACATGCATTCATGCATGCCTCATGAGTATTCAACTTGCTTTCTCTCTTTCATATTGCTTATCTGTAAGAATTCTTAATTCATTCACAGACTTTCTGCAGATGACATCAGAATATTTTAGGAGAAATTTTGGCTAAAGATCAGAAGAGAATCATTTTGCTTAGCTAGGTATCAAATGAACTAACAGGTACCTTTAAGGTCATGAGGAGAAGATTTAGAACTTTAAAGACATCAATCAGAAGATGTTTTAGACAAAATTCAACTTTCCCTATTCGAGATACAATGGGTAGAAATTTGACGATGCCTTCCATTTTTTCTCCATTCTCCGCTGGTGACACAACCATCCTTTAATTGTTTCAAGGGGCAATTGTATCTAGGGATCACCCTACCCCCGTCTTAGGAGGAGACAAAAAGTACATCTACCATGAAGCACCGCGGACACAAATTAGTCAGTGCTTCTCCCCCAAGATAACCTGCATCCCTCTTTTGTGTCCAGGATGACTGATGGTGATAACATCTTTTCCAGGTTCTCCTTTTACATTTGATGCTTTGTCTACTCTCTAAAGGGATATTTCAAAGTAGCAAGTGAGCAAAAATTTTATGTGGTGGTGCAAGAACTTCGCATTCATTCTTTCATTCTCTGCCTTTGTCCTAATGTAAAATTAATCTCAAGGAAATGGAGCGACCTAGGCATTGCTGTATGCTGCTCTCCTGTTGACAATTTACCATCTCATATGTTCACAGATCAGGACAGTCTTAGCCTATGGCAAATGGTCCAGAAGCCCTCTGGGCCTGACCAGGAAGGGCTGTGCTGGGATCCCAGACATATGCTCATTTTTGTATCTGCTTTGGTGGGAAATAGGGCAATGTCTCTTATTAATTCTACCACTGGAAAGAAACTGATTAACTTTTTCAGTTCCGGTGCAAACATAACTATAAATAAATAAATAATCAGATGCTAATCCTAGAATCAGCAAATGTGACCAGGGGAGTGGAGCTATGGACAGATCTTGGATGGGAACCGCATGGCAGTGGTGGAGGAGCAGTTCCCAGAAACAGGGGCATGTTCTCAGAAGAAGGGGCAGGCTCTGAAGACAAGGCAATAAATAGCCATTGTGGCAAAGTTCACTGTCCCTTTTTACTGCAAAATTAATTCTGGCTTTTGGATACAGAGCTATTTTAGGCATGATTGATACGGAAAAAACGTTGACCTTTTTTCTGATTCAACAGCAACAGGCAAAAAATTTCAAGAATGGGTACTATTTAAATTATACTGTGAAATCATTGGAATCATCTCATATAGTACACTATAACAAGATAAAATGTCATCAAATATCATTGATTCCAGCAAACCTCAAAAATTAGTCTTTCATCTAGCAAAGACGAAACTTTGCACAATTCCTGGTAAAAGACACACTTTCCCTGACCCCACTAAATATCTCATTTCCAAACCCCTTATATTCTCAGCTTTGATACCTGAGGACGAGTGGCAGCAGAATTGAAGCTTATTTTTAATTGCCCCATCTATAGAAAGAAGGGTGATCTCTAGAGAAACACAGTTTGAATGTATCTGAATTTAGCACCTTTAAGTTATCAGTGGCAAACAGGCAGATCCTGCATCTGGCAGGGGAAAGATTTTCAAGTATGAAATTGAATTGGTTCTTGCAGTCTGCAAGAGCCCTAAATATAAAACTCTGGGAGAGGCATAAAAGTATTTGTGGCTGCTTTGTTTGAAGGAATTGGTTTTTGCTTTGTTTTTATGAAAAGATTCATCTTTTAATTAACAAATGTGAAAAGGAATTTTTTAAAAATTTAATTTCACATTCAAAGTTAAATTAAAATGGTTTAATTCGTATATCCAAAGATTAGAGCTAGACTTTATTCTCAAAGATTGTTGCATAATACCTACTTAGAAAATTTTTTTATTGAGGCTGAACATACATCTCAAGCATGCAGTTGGATGAATTTTTGTATTGTTGTGTCTATATCTGTGTGGCACTATCCAGATCAAGATACAGAACATCTCAAACATCACAGAAGACCTCTTCGTGCTCCTATATGGTCCCACCCCTACCCATGATCCCTGAGGTAACTATTATTCCAATCTTTATGACCATTTGAATTTCATTAAAATGTAAAAATTCAGTATATACTCTTTTATGTCTGGATTCTTTCACTCAGTATTATTCCTCTGAGATTCATCCATGTTGTTTCATGTAGCAATGATTCATTTGTTCTCATACTCAATATTATTTCTTTGTATGAATAGACCACAACTTCATTACCCATCTATCATCTTTTGGTAGATGTATGCCCTCCTTTTTGTCACATATACCCTAGCAGTGGACTTGTTGAGTCACTGGGAAGGCAGCTGGTTAGCTTGACTAGATAATGCCAGTTAGTTAATTACCCAACATGATTGCACCAATCACACTGCAGCAAGGAGAGTTCCAGTTGTGGCACATTCATAACACCTCTTGGTTATAATCAGCCTCTTTAATTTTAGCCATTCTGGTGAGCACAGAGTGCTTGCTCACTCTGGACATTTGGAAACAACTCAAATGTCCTTAAACGGGCAAACAGTTAAACAAACCATGGTAGTGCCCTACAATGGAATGCTACTCAGTAGTCAAAGGGAACAGAGTGGTATCTTACTGTGGTTTTACTTTGCATTTTCCTGATTCCTACCAATGTTATTCTTCTTTTCCTATGCTCCCATAGTTATACTAAAGTCTTAGATGGAGGGCTAAAAAGTCAACAAAATGCAAAAGCTCAACAACATTATAGCCACAATATCCAGCACACAATAGAAATTTTTGAGACACACAAAGAGGCAGGAAAATGTAAGCAATAATCAGGAGGGGAAAAAGTCAATAGAAACACACACATAGAAAATATATATTCTGGAATTAGCTGACAAGGACTTTAAAAGTTTATATAAATAAATTCAGGGATATAAAGAAAAAGACACACAATATTGTAAGTCAACTATACTTCAATAAAAAAAAAGAAAAGGACAGACTGAATGAGCGAACAGATGGGTAATCTCAGTGAAGAGATGGAAACTATTTTTAAAAAGAACTAAATAGACATTCTAGAACTGAAAAATACAATATCTGAAATTAAAAATTCACTAGATGAGCTCAACATAGAGTGGACGCTGGAAGAGAAACAATCAGTGAACTTGAAAAAAGATCAGTAGACACTATGAAAATTGAACAGAAAGAAAAAATATTTAAAAAAGAAATAATCTTCAGCAACTTGAGGGACAACATCTAATGGTCTGATATATAACTAATTAGAATCCTAGAAGGATAGGAAGGAGATTGGGCAGAAAAAAATGTTTGAAAAATTTCTAGTTTTGATTAAAAAAAAATCATTTCAGAGATTCAAGAAGCTCAACAAACCCAAGCAGGTTACACACAAAGAAAATCACACCCAGACACATCGTGTTCAAACTGATGAAAACCAAGAAAAAGAGTAAGTCTTGAAAGAAGCAGAGGCAAAATACACATTATATACATGGAATAAGGATAAGAATCTCTACTTATTTCTTATCAAACACAATGCTACCAGAAGCCAATGTAACAGCACCTTTAACTTGCTGAAAGAATAAAACGGTCAACTTAAAACTATATATCTAGCATAAGGATCTTTTAAAAATAAAGTAGACTTTACAGATCAACAAAAGCTGAGGGAATTTATTGCCAGCAGATCTGCACTAAAGGAAGTCCTTCAGCCAGAAGGGAAAAAATTAAATAATACCAGAGATAAACCTGGATTTACACAAAGGAACAAAGATTACTAGAAATGATAAATATGTGGGTAAATAGAATTTTTTCTCATTCATAATACTAAAAGGCAAATAATAATAATAATGTATTGCAGGGTATACAACTTATGTAGAAATAAAATGGGTGACTAGAAGGGGGTGGTCAATGAAAACATTTTGTTGTAAAATTCTTAGATTAGATGTGAAGAATTATGATATTAAAGCAAGGTATACTCTGAGTAGTTACAGATATGCAAACACGAGCCGTAAGAAAGGCAAAGTCTATATATTAATATTAAAGTAGACTTCAAGACAAGAGGCATCTTTCAGTTCATAAACGGCATAACCATCCTCAATCATTATACATCTATTAAAAGCAATTCAATATACATGAAGCAAAAACCGACAGGACTAAAAAAAAAAAAAGAAATAGACAAATCCATAACGATAGTTGTAGATTTTATGACTCCTATGTAGTTATTGTTAGAACAATTAAGTTAAAAAGTAATGTATAGAGGACTTGCAATACTATCAAATAATTTAGCCAACTTGATATTTAGAGAAAACTTCACCTAACAACTGAAGAATACACCATCCTTTAAAGGGCACAGGGGACATTCAGCAAGATACTAGGCCCAGGAAAAGTCTCAATAAATTTAAAGGTATTGAAATCATATAGAATACATTCTCTGATGACAATGGAATTAAATTAAAAATTAATAATAAAATGATCCGTGAAAAATATCCAAGTATTTGGAAATTAAACAACATACTTCCATATGACCCACAGGTCAAAGAAATAATCTAAAAGGAAATTGTAGGGGCTTCCCTGGTATCACAGTAGTCAAGAATTTGCCTGCCAATGCAGGGGGCACGGGTTTGAGCCCTGGTCCGGGAAGATCCCACATGCCACGGAGCAACTAAGCCTGTGCACCACAACTACTGAGCCTGCGCTCTAGAGCCCGCGAACCACAACTACTGAGCCCATGTGCAACAACTACTGAAGGCCCCATGCCTAGAGCCTGTGCTCTGCAACAAGAGAAGCCACCGCGAAATACCATAGAAGGAAACCTTCAAGATGGCGGAAGAGTAAGACGTAGAGATCACCTTCCTCCCCACAAATACTCAGAAATACATCTACGTGTGGAACAACTCCTACAGAACACCTACTGAACGCTGGCAGAAGACCTCAGACCTCCCAAAAGGCAAGAAACTCCCCACATACATGGGTAGGGCAAAAGAAAAAAGAAAAAACAGAGACAAAAAAATAGGGACGGGACCTGCACCAGTGGGAGACAGCTGTTAAGGAGGAAAAGTTTCCACACACTAGGAAGCCCCTTCATTGGCAGAGACGGGGGGGTTGCCAGGGCGAAGCTTCAGAGCCACGGAGGAGAGCACAGCAACAGGGGTGCGGAGGGCAAAGCGGAGAGATTCCTGCACAGAGGATCGGTGCCGACCAGCACTTACCAGCCTGAGAGGCCTGTCTGCTCACCCGCCGGGGTGGCTGGGGCTGGGAGCTGAGGCTTGGGCTTCGGAAGTCAGATCTAAGGGAGAGGACTGGGGTTGCCTCCGTGAACACAGCCTGAAGGGGGCTAGTGCGCCACAGCTAGCCAGGAGGGAGTCCGGGAAAAAGTCTGGAACTGCTGAAGAGGCAAGAGACTTTTTCTTGCCTCTTTGATTCCTGGTGTGCGAGAAGAGGGGATTAAGAGCACGGCCTAAACGAGCTCCAGAGATGGGTGCGAGCCGCACTATCAGCGCGGAGCCCAGAGACGGGCACGAGACGCTAAGGCTGCTACTGCAGCCACCAAGAAGCCTGTGTGCAAGCACAGGTCACTATACACACCGCCCCTCCCGGGAGCCTGTACAGCCCGCCACTGCCAGGGTCCCGTGATCCAGGGACAACTTCCCCGGGAGAACGCACGGCGTGCCTCAGGCTGGTGCAACGTCACGCTGGCCCCTGCTGCTGCAGGCTCGCCCAGCATCCATACCCCTCTCTCCCTCAGGCCTGAGTGAGTCAGAGCCCCCGAATCAGCGGCTCTTTTAAGCCCGTCCTGTCTGAGAAAAGAACAGACACCCTCTGGCGACCTACACGCAGAGGCGGGGCCAAATCAAAAGCTGAACCCCAGGAGCTGTGCGAACAAAGAAGAGAAAGGGAAATCTCTCCTAGCAGCCTCAGGAGCAGCGGATTGAATCTCCACAATCAACTTGATGTACCCTGCATCTGTGGAATACCTGAATAGACAACGAATCATCCCAAATTGAGGAGGTTGACTTTGGGAGCAACGATATATATATTTTTTTCCTTTTTCTCCTTTTCTGAGTGTGTATGTGTATGCTTCTCTGTGTGATTTTGTCTGTATAGCTTTGCTTTTACCATTTGTCCCAGGGTTCCATCTGTCTGGATTGTTTTTGTTTTGTTTTGTTTTTTCAGTACAGTTTTTAGTGTTTGTTATCATTGGTGGACTTGTTTTTTGGTTTGGTTGCTCTCTTCTTTCTTTCTTTTTTTATTACTTTTTAATTTTTAAAATTTTTAATAATTATTTTTTATTTTAATAACTTAATTTTATTTATTTATTTTTTCTTTCTTTCTTTCTTTTTTTCTCCCTTTTATTCTGAGCTGTGTGGATGACAGGGTCTTGGTGCTCCGGCTGGGTGTCAGGCCTGTGCTTCTGAGGTGGAAGACCCAAGTTCAGGACATTGGAACACCAGAGACCTCCCAGCTCCATGTAATATCAAATGGTGAAAATCTCCCAGAGATCTCCATCTCAATGCCAAGACCCAGCTCCACTCAACGACCAGCAAGCTACAGTGCTGGTCACCCTATGCCAAACAACTAGCAAGACAGGAACACAACCCCACCCATTAGCAGAGAGGCTGCCTAAAATCATAATAAGGTCACAGACACCCCAAAACACACGACCAGACACGGACCTGCCCACCAGAAAGACAAGACCCAGCCTCATCCACCAGAACACAGGACTAGTCCCCTCCACCAGGAAGCCTACACAAGCCACTGAACCAAGCTTAGCCACTGGGGGCAGACACCAAAAACAAGGGGAACTACGAACATGCAGCCTGTGAAAAGGAGACCCCAAACGCAGTAAGTTAAGCAAAATGAGAAGACAGAGAAATACACAGCAGATGAAGGAGCAAGGTAAAAACCCACCAGACCTAACAAATGAAGAGGAAATAGGCAGTCTACCTGAAAAAGAATTCAGAATAATGATAGTAAAGATGATCCAAAATATTGGAAATAGAATAGAGAAAATGCAAGAAACATTTAACAGGGACCTACAAGAACTAAAGAGGAAACAAGCAATGATGAAAAACACAATAAATGAAATTTAAAATACTCTGGAAGGGATTAATAGCAGAATAACTGAGGCAGAAGAATGGATAAGTGACCTGGAAGATAAAATAGTGGAAATAACTACTGCAGAGCAGAATAAAGAAAAAAGAATGAAAAGAACTGAGGACAGTCTCAGAGACCTCTGGGACAACATTAAACGCACCAACATTCGAATTAAAGTGGTCCCAGAAGAAGAAGAGAAAAAGAAAGGGACTGAGAAAATATTTGAAGAGATTATAGTTGAAAACTTCCCTAATATGGGAAAGGAAATAGTTAATCAAGTCCAGGAAGCACAGAGAGTCCCATACAGGATAAATCCAAGGAGAAACACGCCAAGACACATATTAATCAAACTATCAAAAATTAAATACAAAGAAAACATATTAAAAGCAGCAAGGGAAAAACAACAAATAACACACAAGGGAATCCCCATAAGGTTAACAGCTGATCTTTCAGCAGAAACTCTGCAAGCCAGAAGGGAGTGGCAAGACATATTTAAAATGATGAAAGGGAAAAAACTATAACCAAGATTACTCTACCCAGCAAGGATCTCATTCAGATTTGATGGAGAAATTAAAACCTTTACAGACAAGTAAAATTTAAGAGAATTCAGCTCCACCAAACCAGCTTTACGACAAATGCTAAAGGAACTTCTCTAGGCAGGAAACACAAGAGAAGGAAAAGACCTATAATAACGAACCCAAAACAATTAAGAAAATGGTAATAGGAACATACATATCGATAATTACCTTAAATGTAAATGGATTAAATGCTCCAACCAAAAGACATAGACTGGCTGAATGGATACAAAAACAAGACCCGTATATATGCTGTCTACAAGAGACCCACTTCAGACTTAGGGACATATACAGACTGAAAGTGAGGGGATGGAAAAAGATATTCCATGCAAATGGATATCAAAAGAAAGCTGGAGTAGCAATTCTCATATCAGACAACATAGACTTTAAAACAAAGACTATTACAAGGGACAAACAAGGACACTGCATAATGATCGATCCAAGAAGATGTAACAACTGAAAATATTTATGCACCCAACATACGAGCACCTCAATACATATGGCAAATGCTAACAGCCATAAAAGGGGAAATCGAAAGTAACACAATCATAGTTGAGGACTTTAACACCCAACTTTCACCAATGGACAGATGATATTTTAATGTGGAAATGAATATTGTATAAATAGCAAAAGGCTTACAACCTAAGCATTCTTAGCTTTGTTGGTCAGTTAAACTTCAGAGATATTTTGTTGCCTAGCATTTAAGTTTCAGAGGAGAAATAAAATCACCTACATTCAAAATAGCTGAACAACTTTCCGAAAACTCCTGAAAAAGACAGGCAATGGGTGTGAACAGGACAGGTAATATAGGTAATAGGTTGAAAGACCTGTATCTAGAAAAGGTGATGAAATGTTATTGGTTTTTATTTTTCATGTAAGTTACAGGTAGTGACAGTTTTGAGAGACTATCCTGTTTTTGAATGTACTTAAGTCTGTTAGTATTATAACAAATAATAATGAAAATAAATAAGGAAACACAAGCTTTAAATGATACATTAAACAAGATGGACTTAATTGATATTTACAGGACGTTCCATCCAAAATCAACAGAATACACTTTCTTCTCAAGTGCTCATGGAACATTTTCCAGGATAGATCATATCTTGGGTCACAAATCAAGCCTTGGTAAATTAAAAAAAATTGAAATCATATCAAGTAACTATCCTGACCAAAATGCTATGAGACTAGATATCAATTACAAGAAAAAATCTGTAAAAAATACAAACACATGGAGGCTAAACAATACATTATTTAAAAACTGAAGAAATCAAAGAGGAAATAAAAAAATACCTAGAAAAAAATGATAATGAAAACACGATGACCCAAACCTATGGGATGCAGCAAAAGCAGCTCTAAAAGGGAAGTTTACAGCAATACAATCCTACCTTAAGAAACAAGAAGTATCTCAAATAAACAACCTAACCTTACACCTAAAGCAATTAGAGAAAGAAGAACGAAAAAACCCCAAAGTGAGCAATAGGAAAGAAATCATAAAGATCAGATCAGAAACAAATGAAAAAGAAATGAAGGAAACAATAGAAAAGATCAAAACTAAAAGTTGGTTCTTTGAGAAGATAAACAAAATTGATAAACCATTAGCCAGACTCATCAAGAAAAAAAGGGAGAAGACTCAAATCAACAGAATTAGAAATGAAAAAGGAGAAGTAACAACTGACACTGCAGAAATACAAAGGATCATGAGAGATTACTACAAGCAACTATATGCCAATAAAATGGACAACTTGGAAGAACTGGACAAATTCTTAGAAAAGCACAACCTTCCAAGACTGAACCTGGAAGAAATAGAAAATATAAACAGACCAATCACAAGCACTGAAATTGAAACCATGATAAAAAATCTTCCGACAAACAAAAGCCCAGAACCAGATGGCTTCACAGGCAAATTCTATCAAACATTTAAAGAAGAGCTAACACCAATACTTCTCAAACTCTTCCAAAATATAGCAGAGGGAACACTCCCAAACTCGTTCTACGAGGCCACCATTACCCTGATACCAAAACCAGGCAAAGATGTCACAAAGAAAGAAAACTACAGGCCAGTATCACTGATGAACATAGATGCAAAAATCCTCAACAAAATACGAGCAAACAGAATCCAACAGCACATTAAAAGGATCATATCCCATGACCAAGTGGGGTTTATCCCAGGAATGCAAGGTTTCTTCAATATATGCAAATCAATCAATGTGATAAACCACATTCACAAATTGAAGAATAAAAAACATATGATCATCTCAATAGACGCAGAAAAAGCTTTCGACAAAATTCAACACCCATTTATGAAAAAAACCCTCCAGAAAGTAAGCATAGAGGGAACTTACCTCAACATAATAAAGGCCATATATGACAAACTCACAGCCAGCATCATCCTCAATGGTGAAAAACTGAAACCATTTCCTCTAAGATCAGGAACAAGACAAGGTTGCCCACTCTCACCACCATTAGTCAACATTGTTTTGGAAGTTTTAGCCAGAGCAATCAGAGAGGGAAAGGAAATAAAACGAATCCAAATGGGAAAAGAAGAAGTAAAGCTGTCACTGTTTGCAGATGACATGATACTATATATACAGTATCCTAAATATGCTACCAGAAAACTACTAGAGCTAATCAATGAATTTGGTAAAGTTGCAGGATACAAAATTAATGCACAGAAATCGCTTGCATTCCTATACACTAATGATGAAAAATCTGAAAGTGAAATCAAGAAAACACTCCCATTTACCATTGCAACAAAAAGAATAAAATACCTAGGAATAAACCTACATAAGGAGACAAAAGACCTGTATGCAGAAGACTATAAGACACTGATGAAAGACATTAAAGATGATACATACAGATGGAGAAATATACTATGTTCTTGGATTGGAAGAATCAACATTGTGAAAATGACTATACTACCCAAAGCAATCTACAGATTCAATGCAATCCCTATCAAACTACCAATGGCATTTTTCACAGAACTAAAACAAAAAAATTCACAATTTGTATGAAAACACAAAAGACCCTGAATAGCCAAAGCAATCTTGAGAAAAAATAAAATGGAATTGGAGGAAACTGGCTCCCTGACTTCAGACTATACTACAAAGCTACAGTAATCAAGACAGTATGGTACTGGCATGAAAACAGAAATATAGATCAATGGAACAGGATAGAAAGCCCAGAGATAAACCCATGCACATATGGTTACCTTATTATTTTTATTTTTATTTTTTTGCAGTACGCGGGCCTCTCACTGCTGTGGCCTCTCCCATTGTGGAGCACAGGCTCCGGACGCACAGGCTCAGTGGCCATGGCTCACGGGCACAGCCGCTCTGTGGCATGTGGGATCTTCCTGGACCGGGGCACGAACCCGTGTCCCCTGCATCGGCAGGTGGACTCTCAACCACTGCGCCACCAGGGAAGCCCTGGTCACCTTATTTTGATAAAGGAGGCAACAATATACAATGGAGAAAAGACAGCCTCTTCAACAAGTGGTGCTGGGCAAACTGGACAGCTACATGTAAAAGAATGAAATTAGACTACTCCTTAACACCATACACAAAAATAAACTCAAAATGGATTAAAGACCTAAATGTAAGGTTAGATACTATAAAACTCTTAGAGGAAAACACAGGCAGAACACTCAATGACATAAATCATAGCAAGATCCTTTTTGACCCACCTCCTAGGGAAATGGAAGTAAAAACAAAAATATACAAATGGGACCTAATGAAACTCAAAAGCTTTTGCACAGCAAAGGAAACCATAAACAAGACCAAAAGACAACCCTCAGAATGGGAGAAAATACTTGCAAATGCAGCAACTGACAAAGGATTAATCTCCAAAATTTACAAGCAGCTCATGCAGCTCAATATCAAAAAAACAAAAAACCCAATCCAAAAATGGGCAGAAGACCTAAACAGACATTTTTCCAAAGACGATATACAGATTGGTATCAAACACATGAAAGAATGCTCAACATCATTAATCATTAGAGGAATGCAAATCAAAACTACAATGAGGTATCACCACACACCGGTAAGAATGGCCATCATCAAAAAATTTACAAACAATAAATGCTGGAGAGGGTGTGGAGAAAAGGGAGCTCTCTTTCACTGTTGGTGGGAATGTAAATTGATAGAGCCACTATGGAGAACACTACGGAGGTTCCTTAAAAATCTACAAATAGAACTACCATACGACCCAGCAATCCCACTACTGGGCATATACCCTGAGAAAATCATAATTCAAAAAGAGTCATGTACCACAATGTTCATTGCAACATTATTTACAATTGCCAGGACATGGAGGTAACCTAAGTGTCCATCGACAGATGAATGGATAAAGAAGATGTGACACATATACACAATGGAATATTAATCAGCTATAAAAAGAAACGAAATTGAGTTATTTGTGGTGAGGTGGATGGACCTAGAGTTTGTCATACAGAGTGAAGTAAGTCAGAAAGAGAAAGACAAATACCGTATGCTAACACATATATATGGAATCTAAAAAAAAAAAAAGGTCATGAAGAACCTAGGGGCAGGACGGGAATAAAGATGCTGACCTACTAGAGAATGAACTTGAGGACATGGCGGGGGGAAGGGTAAGCTGGGACAAAGTGAGAGAGTGGCATGGACATATATACACTACAAATGTAAAATCGATAGCTAGTGGGAAGCAGCCACATAGCACAGGGAGATCAGCTTGGTGCTTTGTGACTACCTAGAGGTGTGGGATAGGGAGGGTGTGAGGGAGGGAGATGCAAGAGGGAAGAGATATGGAGATATATGTATATGTATAGCTGATTCACTTTGTTATAAAGCAGAAACTAACACACCATTGTAAAGCAATTATACTCCAACAAAGATGCTAAAAAAAAAAAAAGAGAAGCCACCGCAATGAGAAGCCCGCACACCCCAACGAACAGTAGCCCCCACTTGCTGTAACTAGAGAAAGCCCGTGCACAGCAACGAAAACCCAACGCAGCCAAAAATAAAATAAATAAAAAATAAATAAATTTTTAAGAAAAAGGAAATTGCAAAAGAGTTGAAAATTAAAATCCAATATATCAGGTAAACAACAAAGATTTACTATATAGCGCGGGGAACTATAGTCAATATCTTGTAATAAACTATAATGGAAAAGAATAGAAAAAAGAATATAAATATATACATATTTATATACATATATGTGTGTGTATAACTGAATCACTTTGCTGTACACCTGAAATTGACACAATATTGTAAATCAACTATATTTCAAAAAAAAAATCAGCTGAAGAAGTCCTCACATGGGAATTTATAGCTCGAAATGCTTATATTAGAGAAGAATGTTATAAAATCAAGGATGTTGAGTTTCATCTCTTCTAAAGAAAGGTAGAAAATAAGAGCAATTAGATTTTTAAAAAAGCAAAAGAAAATGAATAATATAGAGCAGAAACCATTGAAATAGAAGACAGCCAAACAATAGAGGAGTTCAGAGAAACCAAAAGTGGAAAGATCCATAAAATTGATAAAGCCTAATCTAAATGGACCTCTAGCTGAAAGGAAGAGCAAGAATGAGGGACGGAGGGAGGGGGAGAGAGAGAGAGAGCACACAAATTACCAGTATCAGAAATAAAAGAGGAGATATTGCAACAGCACTTACAGATAATAAAGCATTAATAAGGAACCTATGAATTTCTTTATGCCAATAAATTACTTAGATGAAAAGGATAATTCCTTGAAAGACAGAATTACCAATAATGACACCAAAAGAAATTAAAAGTCTGAATAGCCCTGTATCTATACTAAAGATATCGAAATCAAAATTAAAAAGGAATTTCTCAGAAAGAAAACTCCAGACCAAGAAGGCTTTCCTAGTGACTCCTAGCAAACATTTGAGGAAGAAATAATACCAATATTGAACAGCTCTTTAAGAAAATAGAAAAGAAGAGGACACTTCCCAATTCATGCTTGAGGCCAGCATCACCCTTAGAACCACACCAGATAAAGATGTTTTTAAGAAAAGAAAAAAAAAAATTAAGAGGCTGGAGGTACTGGGCTAAGGTAGTGTGATGGCTTTTTGATGTGTCAACTTTTTGAGGCTCTAGTCCCCAGTTGTTCAAACAAAGAGTAATCTAGGTTTGGGATCTTGAAGATGCAATTAAAGTCCCTAATCAGGGGCTTCCCTGGTGGCGCAGTGGTTAAGAATCCGCCTGCCAATGCAGGGGACACGGGTTCGAGCCCTGGCCTGGGAAGATCCCACATGCCGCGGAGCAGTTAAGCCCGTGAGCCACAGCTACTGAGCCTGTGCTCCAGAGCCCGAGAGCCACAACTTCTGAAGCCTGCGTGCCTAGAGCCCTTGCTCCGCAACAAGAGAAGCCACTGATGAGAAGCCCGTGCGCTGCAACCAGAGAAAGTCTCGCGCAGCAATGAAGACCCAATGCAGCCAAAAATAAATAAATAAAATAAAACTTTAAAAAAAAAAAAAAGTCCCTAATCAGTTGTCTTTAAGTAAGGAGGATTATCTGGATAGTCTAGTTCAGCCTGACTTAATCAGTTGGAAGTCCTTAAAATCAGGACTGAGGTTTCTGAGAGAGAGCTAGAGAGGAAAAAATTTCTGCCCGTGGGCAGTAGCTTCAGCCCACGCCAGTGGAGTTCCAGCCTCCTCCTGCTCAACCTCCCCTGGTTGAATCCTACTGCTACAGGAAGGGCGGTATTAGACGTTAGAAAAGTTCACAGAGCCAATTATGCTAGGCCTTACAGGCCATGTTAACAAGAAGGGATTTTGTAAGTTAATTGGATATGAGTAGTTGTATATTCTAAGAGTTTTCTCAAAAGTTTGCTTAATTAATACCAACTTCTGCCCGTTGCACTAGAGAAACAGATATCACAATGTTGGTGGGTTTAATAAAGAGAAACCATAATCACTTTATCTGTGGAATTATATCCCAGGGAAATAATTAAAATTAAAAAATATTTTCTACTGCTGCATAATAAGTTATCGCAAACTTAGCAGCTTCAAAAATGTCACCCGGTCTTCCCTGGTGGCGCAGTGGTTGAGAGTCCTCCTGCCGATGCAGAGGACACGGGTTCATGCCCCGGTCCGGGAAGATCCCACATGCCGCGGAGCGGCTCGGCCCGTGAGCCATGGCCGCTGAGCCTGGGCGTCCGGAGCCTGTGCTCCGCAACGGGAGAGGCCACAGCAGTGAGAGGCCCGCGTACCGCAAAAAAAAAAAAAAAAAAAAAAAGTATTTGCTAGATAAATATTAAAAAACAACAACAACAAATGGGCTTCTACTGTCTTTACACTTTTGGGGTTTCTGCCCATGCGAGGCAAAATTTTCAAAATAATTGAGTGGAAGTGGATTGAACTTGGCAAACACATGCCATCAGTTGAGGCCAGACTCCCTGATCATTTCAAGGCTGTGTGAAGCTGCCTTACAGAGGCAGGGCTGGTGGGGAGCCAAGTTCCACAAGGAGGGCGGAGGGGTGGAGGGACTCACCTCCCCAGGGCTCCCTCTGCTGTGGCTCTGCCTCCCCCTGACTGTTCCCTTCACTTCTTAGTCACTGATTGTGAGTGACAGCTGGAGTAAATACAAAGTCCTTCCCTTCTCTCTTGGGTCTGCCGTCCAAACTCCCTTCCCCTCTGGCTTCCAGGTGCGGGTCCTAGTTGCTGACTGATCCTTCCAGGCTTTGGACAACCTTCCTTCACACTTCAGGCATCAGACTTCATTTCACCTGCTTTCCCCAGCAGACCTCCCCCATTGGAGGGGGAGCGGGGGAGCAGGGCCCGAAGCTTGCCTTCACACTTCAGCGAGTTTGGTAAGTGAGTTTTTCTTCCCAACAGTAAAAGCACTGGGACAAAGGGACCGTGTGTATTTGAAGCTTGTAATTCAGACATCCATCTTCTTGTTGAATCTGTGTTTTAAATTTTCTCAGAAACCACAGAATAAGCTAAACTTCTTAGGAAGTCCCCAGACTGCTTTCAAACAGTACAAGTTGGGAAACCAAGGTTCCATGATGTTTGCTCCCCGTAGCAACCTGCCAGTTTCTGCTCCCCATGGTTCCCCAATTCATCCTTTAACACTCTTTTCTCCATTTCATAAGAATATTTTTAAGCTTAAAAAAAACCTCTCTCCCTTCTGTTCCTGCATGTCAGAGAGAGCTCTGAGGAGCAAAGTAAATTTTCCTGCTTCTGGTATCTACAGTAATTGGAACAAATGTGGGTGGGCTGAGAAGGAGATCTTGATGAAACAGAAAGGCATAGGGTTTTTTGTTTTCTTTTCTTTTTTCCAACTCCAGGGTCCCATCGCTGACTTTCAATCAACACTGTTCTGCACCTGTTCACAAATGTAGGCCGGGCATTTAGGTCCACCACAATTGAGGTATTTTGTTTGAAAACTTCCTGAAATCTCCGTTAATCTTGACAGCGAGTCTCTGAGGTAAATGTAACATCTCTGAACCTAAGATTCTCCAGGCTGGTGACTTACCCCATTTTTCAAATAAGAAGCAGGCCAGTAGAAGGGCCAGAACATAATTACTGAAAAAAAAAAAATCCATGAAATGAGAAGACCTATGACAAATGAAGACAGACATTTCCTAGAGAATATAAGAGAAAAAAATGCAAAGAAGGTTCAATTGTTAAATGTCAAATGGCAAAGCTTTCTTTCCATTTGTCCACAACAAAAGGAAAAAAGAGAATATGTCTTTATTGCAACCAATTTGAAAAACAGTTTGACAGTTTCAAGTGTTAAACATATGTTTACCATGCAACCCAGCCAACCCTGGATATTTACCCCAAATTAACAAAAGCATATGTCCACACAGGGACTTGAAGATGAATGTTCACAGCGGCTTTATTTGTCACAGCCACAAACTGGAAACAGTCCAAATGTCCAGCAGCAGGTGAATGAATAAGCAAACTGTGGTTCATAATACAATGGAAAGCTACTCAACAATAAAAAAGATGAACAGGGCTTCCCTGGTGGCGCAGTGGTTGAGAGTCCACCTGCCGATGCAGGGGACACGGGTTCGTGCCCCGGTCCGGGAAGATCCCACATGCCGCGGAGCGGCTAGACCCATAAGCCATGGCCGCTGAGCCAGCACGTCCGGAGCCTGTGCTCCGCAACGAGAGAGGCCACGACAGTGAGAGGCCCACATAACGCAAAAAAAAAAAAAAAAAAAAAAAAGATGAACAATTGATATACACAATGACATGGAGTAAAAAAATCCTTCTGGTAAATGAAAGAAGTCAGAGAAAAAGAGAATACAGGGACTTCCCTGGTGGTCCAGTGGTTAAGGATCAGCCTTCCAATGCAGGGGATGCAGGTTCAATCCCTGGTCAGGGAACTAAGAGCCTACATGCTGTGGGGCAACTAAGCCTGTGGGCCACAACTAGAGAGAAGCCCACGCCCCGCAGCAGAGGATCCTGCATGCTGTGATGAAGATCCCACAGCAGCCAAAAATAAATAAATATTTTTTTAAAAAGAGAATACACACTGTATGATAGCATTTTTATAAAATATAAACTATACTGATAGAAAGCAGATGACTTGCTGCTGGGGGAAGAAGTATGAATTACAAGGGGCATGAGGGAACTTTGGGGACATTTACCTTGATCGTGACAATTATTTTATGGATGTCATCAAACTGTACATTTTAAATACATGCCCTTTTTTGTATCAGTTGTACCTCAATAAAGCTGTAAAAAACATGGCAGTGATTCTTTCCTTCTATTTGAAATGAAAAGAAAAAAAGAGTATGCCTATGTGCTCAAGAACTTTGAGATAATTTTGAAGCTTGTAATGAACAGTGGCATAGACTCTTTTCCTCTGAATGTTTGGCACTGGTTAGAAAAATAATTTCTACTGTTCAGGCTCTCAGATAGTACATAATTATCTGATTAGGTGGTATTGAGCTTGGAATGAACTTTATGGCTTCGTGTCCTATGTTTTTCCATGGATGATGTACTTGTAGAATAGGAGATATCTTTCTATTCCTACTACAGATATTCCTGACTTGGTCCATGGAATAGGATTTGTCGACATTCCTACTAATCAGGAAGAGTTGGGGAAAAGCTTTTGCCCTTACCCCCTCTCCATGGCAGGAGAAGTAACTTATCTCATGGATGAGATGAAAAGTGTTCTTCTTTCTGGCTGACCAGCATGGAGGCAGGCTATTTTCTTCCCTCTCCCTATCCTCTAGGTGGTAAATACACCTAGGTTGGGCCTCTTGTCCATCTGACGTGATGGGGCTTGAGATACACCCAGATCCTTCATCCATGTGACTGGAGGAGTAACCTCTGTAGACAGAACTCTCCCACTGTGTGGTGGCAAGGTCTAGACTTGAGTTCAGGTGGAAAGAGGTCATTGAAAGCTGAGTTTGTCTTCAAGTCTGAGTCATAGTCTACAATCTGGCTGATAATAAAGTGGATACTATGATTCAATTCCAACCTCTAAATTGGTTCAGAATCCATAGAGGAGGGAGTTGTGACTAACCAGATGATGGGATCATATCAGGTGGTGCTGCTACTGCAATAGCATTCTGCATGGAAGGGAATGATAGGTGTGTTGTCATATTCCCAATGGGAGGAAGACTCTTTCTATAGATAACATAAAAAGCAAAGGACTCAATTATACTCCAATAAAGATGTCAAAAAATAATATAATATAAAATTATACTTTTAATTATAAAAAAAGTAAAAGACTTCCAGTCATAAAATAAGTAAGTCATGGGAGTGTAATGTACAGCATGATGACTGTAGTAAATAATACTGTATTGTATATTTGAAAGCTGCTAAAAGAATATATTTTAAAAATTCTCATCACAAGAAGAAAATTTATAATTATGTAATGTGCTGTGGATGTGAGCACAAAAATTTGTAACTGTGTATGGTGATGGATGTTAACTAGACTTACTGTGGTGATCAGTTTGCAATATATAAAAATATATAATTGTTATGTTGTACACATGAAACTAATATTATATGTCAATTATATCTCAATTTTAAAAAAGAATGAAAAAAGAGTTACTAAAAAAGTAAAGGAAGGGACTTCCCTGGTGGTCCACTGGTTAAGAAACCATCTTGCAATGCAGGGGACGCCAGTTCAATCCCTGGTCGGGGAACTAAGATCCCACATCCCGCAGAGCAACTAAGCCTGCGTGCTGCTTAGCCCATGTGCCACAACTACAGAGCCCATGCGCCCTAGAGCCTACACGCCACAACTAGAGAGAAGCCCGCACACCACAAGGAAGAGCCCATGCACCGCAAGATCCCGCATGCCGCAACTAAGACTCAAAACAGCCAAAAAAAAAAAAAAAAAAAAAAAAGTAAAGGAAGACACAGGTGAATTTTTTTGTCACATTACTAAGTTAAACAGAGTTTCTCTCATCTGGCATTTTGATATATCAATTATAAAAAGCATTACACCTTTAAATCAATATATTCAAGGAAGAGATTAATCACACTTCTAAGCTTAGAATGTCAATGCTACTTGAGAGTATGCTATACAATTTTAATATGTGAAGGTATTTTTGTTGTCATTCAGTTGCTAAATTATCAGAATAATTTGGAAGAAGGAGTTGAGGATTTTGAGGAAGCATTACTGTATAATGTTTAAATGATTAAACCACTTATTAGATGATTTTTCCTGAATTTTTTGTGATTTCAGTTCTTTAAAATGGAAAAATCTAAGGTCCCCAAAAATTAAAAAGGGAAATACTTAAAGCCACCCAAAGATCCTTTCTACCTTGTCACAAACCTCTCCATTAATTTCTGAACTTATCATGGCTGAGGAAGGGTTGGAAAATTTTTGCACAGGTAGAGCCAGAGAATAGAGATATCACGTGCACAGACACGGAGAAATGGTGCTGAAGAAATGACTTGCAGTAACAATAAGAACTGACTGTTGAGATATGGACTCAGAGTAAAGAAAAGACAGGTGTGATAGCCCCATGGAATGATATGCCCTCCATCATACCACATTTTCATGTCATGGTTCACTCATGAGGGAGCCGAGGGACTAACAATCTCAATGAAGTATCTGCCCCAGATGGGGCAGCTTTGTGAACAGTTTCCACCATACATTTGCAGGAGTTCTCTTGTCTTCTCCTATCATCTGCCACTGAGAACCAGAACTGCCACAAGAGACCTCATCTCCCACCATCCTCATCGATTCTCCATCCCTTTAACCATCTTTATTTTTAAACCAGCTCATCCAATACCTATGTTTGTTTGCTTGTTTTAAAGGGACATGGGAAGGTCTCTCCAGGTGCAGTGGGGAGGGATTCCAAATTCTTGGGTTGGACAGGTACCATCAAAATGGTTTACAGTGCAATAGTCTATGCCTCATACTTTCTGTATACTTCTAGTAAAACTGTCTGCTGTCCTAGAGCAAAGAGCCTGGAGAGTTTATTGGACTTCCTCAAAAGCAACAGAGTTGGGATAACAGAACCTCCATGAGGAAAATGAGGTTACGTAAGTTGCCTTCTCCAAAGAAGAGAAAGCTAGATCCAGCCAAGATTTGAACCCAGCTGTGTCTGAGATCAGAACCATACTCTTTAACCACTGCTTTCAAACGATCTCCCTTCTAAGGAACAGTCTGTCATTACCAGCCCTAAGTAGGTCAATATACTGCATTTGTTTCTTATAGATTTTCACGTTTTCATAGTGAGCCTGGCCGTCCATGGCACTCTTTGATCCTTCCCCTTTAGGAGTGATTCCTAGGGCCAAAGCCCTTCTAGTCTTCTAGGTTCAGTAATTATCTCAGGTGTATCTCATAACTCAAGAAAGATGCCAGGAGAAGAGATTGGTTCAAGATGGCAGAGTAGAAGGACGTGGTCTCACTCCCTCTTGTGAGAGCACCGGAATCACAACTAACTGCTGAACAATCATTGACAGGAAGACACTGAAACTCACCAAAAAAGATACCCCACATCAAAAGACAAAGGAGAAGCCACAATGAGATGGTAGAGGGGCGCAATTACAATAAAAACAAATCCCGTAACTGCTGGGTGGGTGACTCACAAACTGGAGAAAAATTATACCACGGAAGTCCATCCACTGGAGTGAAGGTTCTGAGCCCCACGTCAGACTTCCCAATCTGGGGGTCCGGCAATGGGAGGAGGAATTCCTAGAGAATCAGACTTTGAAGGCTAGTGGGATTTGACTGCAGAACTTTGACAAGTCTGGGGGAAACAGAGACTCCACTATTGGAGGGCACACACAAAGTAGTGCGCACATCAAGACCCAGGGGGAAGGAGCAGTGACCCCATAGGAGACTGAACCAGACCTACCTACCTACTAGTGTTGGAGGGTGTCCTGCAGAGGCATGGGGGAGGGTGGCTGTGTCTCACCATGATGATAAGGACACTGGCAGCAGGAGTTCTGGGAAGTACTCCTTGGCGTGAGCCCTCTCAGAGTCCGCTATTAGCCCCACCAAAGAGCCTGCAGGCTCCAGTGCTGGGTTGCCTCAGGCCAAACAATCAACAGCGAGGGAACTCAGACCCACCCATCAGCAGACAAGTGGATTAAAGTTTTACTGAACTCTGCCCACCAGAGCAACAGCCAGCTCTACCCACCACCAGTCCCTCCCATCAAGAAACTTGCACAAGCCTCTTAGACAGCCTCATCCACCAGAGGGCAGACAGCAGAAGCAAGAGGAACTACAATCCTGCAGCCTGTGGAACAAAAACCACATTCACAGAAAGATAGACAAGATGAAAAGGCAGAGGGCTACGTACCAGATGAAGGAACAAGATAAAACCCCAGAAAAACAACTAAATGAACTGGAGATAGGCAACCTTCCAGAAAAAGAATTCAGAATAATGATAGTGAAGATGACTCAGGACCTCGGAAAACAAATGGAGGCAAAGATGGAGAAGATGCAAGAAATGTTTAACAAAGACCTAGAAGAATTAAAGAACAAACAAACAGAGATGGACAATACAATAACTGAAATGAAAACTACACTAGAAGGAATCAATAACTAGAAGGAAGGAATAACTGAAGCAGAAGAACTGATAAGTGACCTGGAAGACAGAATGGTGCAATTCACTGCTGCAGAACAAAATAAAGAAAAAAGAATGAAAAGAAATGAAGACACCCTAAGAGACTTCTGGGACAACATTAAACGCAACAACATTCGCATTATAGGGGTCCCAGAAGGAGAAGAGAGAGAGAAAGGACCCAAGAAAATATCTGGAGAGATTATAGTGGAAAACTTCCCTAACATGGGAAAGGAAATAGCCACCCAAGTCCATGAAGCGCAGAGAGTCCAGTACAGGATAAACCAAAGGAGAAACATGCCGAGACACATAGTAATCAAATTGGCAAAAATTAAAGACAAAGAAAATTATTGAAAACAGCAAGGGAAAAACAACAAATAACATAGAAGGGAACTCGCATAAGGTTAACAGCTGATTTCTCAGCAGAAACTCTACAAGCCAGAAGGGAGAGGCATGACATATTTAAAGTGATGAAAGGGAAGAACAGACAACCAAGATTACTCTAGCTGGCAAGTATCTCATTCAGATTCGATGGAGAAATCAAAAGCTTTACAGAGAAGCAAAAGCTAAGAGAATTCAGCACCACCAGACCAGCTCTACAACAAATGCTAAAGGAACTTCTCTAAGTGGGAAACACAAGAGAAGAAAAGGACCTACAAAAAAACCCCAAAAAACAATTAAGAAAATGGTAGTAGGAAAATACATATTGATAATTACCTTAAATGTGAATGGATGAAATGCTCCAACCAAAAGATACAGGCTTGCTGAATGCATAGAAAAACAAGACCCATATATATGCTGTCTACAAGAGACCCACTTTAGACCTAGTGACACACACAGACTGAAAGTGAGGGGATGGAAAAAGATATTCTATGCAAATGGAAATCAAAAGAAAGCTGGAGTAGCAACACTCATATCAGATAAAATAGATTTTAAAATAATGTTACAAGAGACAAGGAAGGACACTACATAATGATCAAGGGATCAATCCAAGAAGAAGATATAAGAAATATAAATATATATGCACCCAACATAGGAGCACCTCAATACATAAGGCAACTGCTGACAGCTCTAAAAGAGGAAATCTAGAGTAACACAAGAATAGTGGGAGGCTTTAACACCTCACTCACACCAATGGACAGATCATCGAAACAGAAAATTAATAAGGAAACACAAGCTTTAAATGACACAATAGACCAGATAGATTTATTGATATTTATAGGACATTCCATCCAAAACCAGTAGATTACACTTTTTTCTCAAGTGCACATGGAACATTCTCCAGGACAGATCACATCTTGGGTCACAAATCAAGCCTCAGTAAATTTAAGAAAACTGAAATCATATCAAGCATCTTTTCTGACCACAATGCTATGAGATTAGAAATCAATTACAGGGGAAAAAAAGTAAAAAACACAAACACACGGAGGCTAAACATTACATTACTAAATAACCAAGAGATCACTGAAGAAATCAAAGAGGAATCAAAGAATACCTAAGGACAAATGACAATGAAAACGCGATGAGCCAAAACCTATGGGATGCAGCAAAAGCAGTTCTAAGAGGCAAGTATAGAGCAATACAAGCCTACCTCAAGAAACAAGAAAAAATCTCAAATAAACAATCTAACCTTACACCTAAGGAACTAGAGAAAGAAGAACAAGCAAAACGCAAAGTTAGCAGAAGGAAAGAAACCATAAAGATCAGAGCAGAAATAAATGAAATAGAAACAAAGAAAACAATAGCAAAGATCAATAAAACTAAAAGCTGATTCTTTGAGAATATAAACAAAATTGATAAACCATTAGCCAGACTCATCAAGAAAAAGAGGGAGAGGACTCAAATCAATAAAATTAGAAATGAAAAAGGAGAAGTACAACAGACACCACAGAAATACAAAGCATCCTGAGACTACTACAAGCAACTCTGTGCCAATAAAATGGACAACCTGGAAGAAATGGACAAATTCTTAGAAAGGTATAATCTTCCAAGGCTGAACCAGGAAGAAACAGAAAATAGACCAATCACAAGCACTGAATTGAAACTGTGATTTAAAATCTTCCAACAAACAAAAGTCCAGGACCAGATGGCTTCACAGGTGAAATCTATCAATCATTTAGAGAAGAGCTAACACTCATCCTTCTGAGACTCTTCCAAGAAATTGCAGAGGAAGGAAAACTCCCAAACTCATTCTATGAGGCCACCATCACCCTGATACCCAAACCAGACAAAGATACTACAAAAAAAGAAAATTACAGACCAATATTACTGATGAATATAGATGCAAAAATCCTCAACAAAATACTAGCAAACAATCCAACAACACATTAAAAGGATCATACACCATGATCAAGTGGGATTTATCCCAGGGATGCAAGGATTCTTAATATATGCAAATCAAGCAATGTGATACATCATATTAACAAAGTGAAGAATAAAAACCATATGATCATCTCAATAGATGTAGAAAAAGCTTTTGACAAAATTCAACACCCATTTATGATAAAAACTCTCCAGAAAGTGGGCATAGAGGGAAACCACCTCAACATAATAAAGGCCATATATGACAAACCCACAGCAAACATCATTCTCAGTGGTTGGTGAAAAACTGAAAGCATTTCCTCTAAGATCAGGAAAAAGACAAGGAAAAAGACAAGGATGTCCACTCTTGCCACTATTATTCAACATAGTTTTGGAAGTCCTAGCCACGACAATAAGAGAAGAAAAAAAATAAAAGGAATACAAATTGGAAAAGAAGAAGTAAAACTGTCACTGTTTGCAGATGACATGCTACTATACATAGAGAATCCTAAAGATGCCACCAGAAAACTACTAGAGCTAATCAATGAATTTGATAAAGTTGCAGGATACAAAATTAATGCACAGAAATCTCTTGCATTCCTATACACTAAGGATGAACAATCTGAAAGAGAAATTAAGGAAACACTCCCATTTACCATTGCAACAAAAAGAATAAAATACCTAGGAATAAACCTACCTAAGGAGACAAAAGACCTGTATGCAGAAAACTATAAGACACTGATGAAAGAAATTAAAGATGATACAAAGAGATGGAGAGATATACCATGTTCTTGGATTGGAAGAATCAATATTGTGAAAATGACTATACTACCCAAAGCAATCTACAGATTCAATGCAATCCCCATCAAATTACCAATGGCATTTTTTACAGAACAAGAACAAAAAATCTTAAAATTTGTATGGAGACACAAAAGACCCCAAATAGCCAAAGCAGTCTTGAGGGAAAAAAACGGAGCTGGAGGAATCAGACTCCTTGACTTCAGACTATACTACAAAGCTACAGTAATCAAGACAATATAGTACTGGCACAGAAACAGAAATATAGATCTATAGATCAATGGAGCAGGATAGAAAGCCCAGAGATAAACCCACGCACCTATGGTCAACTAATCTATGACAAAGGAGGCGAGGATATACAATGGAAAAAGGCCAGTCTCTTCAATAAGTGGTGCTGGGAAAACTGGACAGCTACATGTAAAAGAACGAAATTAGAACACTCCCTAACACCATACACAAAAATAAACTCAAAATGGATTCGAGACCTAAATGTAAGACCGGACACTATAAAACTCTTAGAGGAAAACATAGGAAGAACACTCTTGGACATAAATCACAGCAAGATCTTTTCTGATCCACCTCCTAGAATAATGGAAATAAAAACAAAAATAAACAAATGGGACCTAATGAAACTTAAAAACTTTTGCACAGCAAAGGAAGCCATAAACAAGATGGAAAAACAAGCCTCAGAATGGCAGAAAATATATGCAAATGAATCAACAAAGGATTAATCTCCAAATATAAAAACAGCTCATGCAGCTCAATATTTAAAAAACAAACAACCCAATCCAAAAATGGGAAGAAGACCTAAATGGACATTTCTCCAAAGAAGACATACAGATGGTCAAGAAGCACATGAAAAGCTGCTCAAAATCACTAATTATTAGAGAAGTGCAAATCAAAACTACAATGAGGGGCTTCCCTGGTGGCGCAGTGGTTGAGTCTGCCTGCCGATGCAGGGGACATGGGTTCGTGCCCCGGTCCGGGAGGATCCCACATGCCACGGAGCGGCTGGGCCCGTGAGCCGTGGCCACTGAGCCTGCGCGTCCGGAGCCTGTGCTCTGCAACGGGAGAGGCCACAGCAGTGACAGGCCCGCGTGCCACAAAAAAAAAAAACAAACTACAATGAGGTGTCACCTCACATCAGTTAGAATGGCCATCATCAGAAAATCTACAAACAATAAATGCTGGAGAGGGTGTGGAGAAAAGGGAACCCTCTTGCACTGCTGGTGGGAATGTAATTTGATACAGCCACTATGGAGAACAGTATGGAGGTTCCTTAAAAAACTAAAAATAGAACTACCATACGACCCAGCAATCCCTCTACTGGGCATATACCCTGAGAAAACCGTAATTCAAAAAGAGTCATGTACCACAATGTTCATTGCAACATTATTTACAATCGCCAGAACATGGAAGCAACCTAAGTGTCCATCGACAGATAAATGGATAAAGAAGATGTGACACATATACACAATGGAATATTAATCTGCCATAGAAAGAAATGAAATTGAGTTATTTGTAGTGAGGTGGATGGACCTAGAGTCTGTCATACAGAGTGAAGTAAGTCAGAAAGAGAAAAACAAATATCGTATATTAATGCATATATGTGGAACCTAGAAAAGTGGTACAGATGAACCAGTTTGCAGGGCAGAAATTGAGACACAGATGTAGAGAACAAACGTATGGACACCAAGGGGGTAAAGCGGCGGGGGTGGTGGTGGTGGTGTGATGAACTGGGCAATTGGGATTGACATATATACACTAATATGTATGAAATGGATAAGCAATAAGAACCTGCTGTATAAAAAAATAAATAAAATTCAAAAAAAAAAAAAGAAAAAGAAAGATGCCAGGAGCCCTGCACTTTCAATTCTTAGTGTAACTTATGTGCTGGTGCTCCCACTTCCATTTGCCATGTGTACCCAGCCTCTGGTCTTACCCGAGGCCAATCCTGCAACAGTATTTATTTCTTTGCTTGTATAATTCCCAATACCAAATCCCATCCACAAATGTAGATTTGACTAGAGATTTTGTAAGAGAGGCAGAAGAGGTAGTTTATGTTGCACTACAGATAGCATTTCATTCAAAAATTCTGGGATATCTTCTAATTCTCTCTTCTTGGACTTGCAGCCATCTGCCTTCCAGGCTTCTGACCATCTCTTCTCGGTTCATTTGTGGAGCAATTTAGCTCTCTCCCTGCTTTCATATCCAAGTTTACATACCTCCACAAAACCATTGAGAATATTGTCAAGTGGATCAAATGCTATTGTTTCTGAGTATAAGGACTGTTGTTTGAACTGAGCCAAGTAAATGATTCTTAATCAATGAATAGCCAACCATTTAAAGACAGTGAGATACTGTAAATATTTAATGTAGAAGGAAGCAAGGTAATAGAACCACCTGAAACCCATCTTGTGCAGGAGAGATGAGAGGAGAGATGGTTAGGTTTTCTGAAGAGCCACTCCTGAAATCTTTACAATGAATATGCCTTTTGTTCTCATGGAACCATTTGTTCCTGGAGAGGCTTCCTTGCCTGAAAAGTGAGGAGGCTGGAGAAGATCTTCTTTGACAAATCATTCATCTTCATGAGGCCAAGACAGGGACCACTGGGCTGAAATTCATGTGTCCAATCCCAGAGACATAGTGGGAGAGTCAAGGCCTCCCCAGGAGAGGGCTCAAGTGCAGCCCAAACTTGGATGTAAAAGCCAGTATTGCACTTATTTCCAAACTAGTTTTTGTTTTTTGGGTTTTTTAAATAAATTTCTTTATTTTATTTATTTTTGGCTGCGTTGGGTCTTGGTTGCTGCATGCGGGCTTTTTCTAGTTGCGGCGAGCAGGGGCTACTCTCCGTTGCGGTGCACGGGCTTCTCATTGCGGTGGCTTCTCTTGTTGCGGAGCACGGGCTCTAGGCACACGGGCTTCAGGAGTTGTGGCCTGCAGGCTCAGTAGTTGTAGCTCGCTGCCTCTAGAGCACAGGCTCAGCAGCTGTGGTACACGGGCTTCGTTGCTCTGCAGCATGTGGGATCTTCCCAGGCCAGGGCTCACACCCGTGTGCCCTGCCTTGGCAGGTGGATTCCCAACAACTGTGCCACCAGGGAAGCCCTCCAAACTAGTTTTTAAGCAGCTAAGACATTTTGTCCAGCAAGGCAAAACAAAGATAATGTGGACTAGAGTCAAAGAACTCCATCCATGTAGACACACATTCTGGTATCTTTTTGTCTTTATCAACACTACCTCCTGCCATGCTGATGTGGAGAAGAATAGGGTACCTTTTGTGAGGCTTTGCACAGAACTATAGAGAGTACAGTAAGCTTCCTAACACCCTGCTGTCTCCCTTCATGGTCTCTCCTAGACTCCCAGTACCTCAATCCACTTTTCTCTCTAGGCTGAGAGAATTATAGAAGAGGCTCCGTCCTAGGATTGTGGTCATTCAAGATGTGGTGTTTGTAATGGAGAAGCAACTACAATGGAGGAATGTATTTGCTTCCAGCCATTCTATGTCCAAATGTTGACAAACTGCTTCTGCCAGCTACTGAAGATCCTTGGGTTGTGCTATATAAACAAGAATTAGCTCTCCTCCCTCTGACCCAGGATAAGAACCTGAGAATCTGCATTACTCACAAACTTCAGTAGCTAATTTTTATGCAATTTAAAATGTGATAACCACTCTGATACAGAGGAAGATTATAGATGGAAGCTATCATAGAATATATTGGGAAGGGTGAGGGGGTGGTGTTTGTTATGAGTGGGCCAAGGGTGGTTCGGCAGCCTAGGATGCCGTTTAAGAGCTGAGAAATTCAATGATCAAATTTTGGTGGTTCCTCTAGCACTTTCCTATCCATTGTCCCCACTCCTCAATCTCCGTTTTGGGTTGACATACATTTGGCTGGCTGCAAAGCAAGACCGGCAAAGGTCTGTTACTGTCCCTCTGTCTCCCTCTTTCCCTTAGACACAGAGCTGCTGAGATGAGCTGGTTCATAGTCCCTTGAAAGGACTAGTGATGACACATTTGCATTAACATCTGTCCATTTGTTTCCAGACACAGTCTGGGTGGCGTCATTTAAGTAGAAACTGCACACTGGTAGCTTCCTAATTATCTTCTGCACCTATGTGTAGTCTTTGCAGCTGTTCTGGGGTCTCAGGGGGCTTCCACGAGGCCCTTACAGGTTCCCGGCCCACCTGTCAGCCTCTCCATCCCTACTTGACAATAGGACTCAGCTGTAGCCAGAGCACAGAGGTCAGGGCTTGAGCTGGCCTCTACCTGCTCCGTAATCACAGCCAGAAATGGAGAACACTGTCTTGAGTGAGTGCGCTTGGCTTTGCTGAGGCTCACTGAGGCTCCCCACCTAGGGAATCCTGAGACCTTTTCCCTGGGAAGAAGAGAGGAGACAGCAAAGATAGCTGATGTGCTCCTTAGAAGTAGAGCTGAGTCAGAACTTTGAGTGGCTTGGCTCCTGGGGTCACACCCAATGAGAACTCAGACCAGACTTGGTAGCTGTGGGGAAGGAGGGGTTAACATCTGTTTCAAGGCTTTCTCCTGTCTTGTTAACTTTGTATGACCTCCTTTCAAGCTGAAGTGGGGAATGGTTTTCATCTTGCAATAGACTCTGAGAGGCAGCCCTTTGGAGCACATTCTGGCTGGTGCCCTGCTAGGTGGGGTCTGCCCTCAGGAAAGAGGAATAGCATGTTCTCTTTAGGGAACAAGGTCAGGCTCTTTGAGCACAATCATTCCCAAGATCTTAGACTCAAAGGTAAGCTTCTCTGATCCCTACTAATAGGATTCATGAAGGACTGATGGATGTAGGGAGAAGGGAAGGGCGATAATAACCCAGGGAGCTTAACCTCTTGGTCACCAGTGGAATGAGAAATGTTAGAAAATTCTCCATATTTATAGAGTGGGGCATGTTATCAGATATGTGCTCATCTGTCTTGAGTTGGGTTTCCTAGAATAGAGCCTGCAAGAGACTCAAGGTTATGGGATTTATTGAGGGTAAGTTCTTCAAGAAAAACCTGTAAGTAAGGGAAGGAGCTAGGAAAGGGAAGGGGGAAAAGCTGAGGAAGGACGAAGACTCAGCGTGATCAATGGCAAGGAATACCCGCTATCCCCCAGGTTTGATTCCACTTCCTGATGATGCTCCACTCCTGCTTCAACCCCTGTCTACAACCTTCACTGGGTGCTGGAGATGGACCAGGTCCTGGAGATGGACAGTGCCCCTGTCTTGAAGGGCTCAAAGTGGTCATCAATGCCTATAGGCAAACAAGTATCTATGCTATTACACTTTTCACTATCACTTTTCAAGTATCTATGTTATTACACTTTTCTATGTTACTTCCATACCTTGTACCGGGAAGTGCATTATTTCTAGTCAATCAGTCTCTGCTCTTGGGCACACCAGTTTACAAATACATTTCACACCTAGTTTTCTAATGGTTCTGAAATAACATTCCCCCCAAATTTTGTTCTGGGCTAAAACGATGGGTCATTATTTCCATAAAAAGAGCTGCGAATTTTGTTTTCCACTTCAAAATCCACTTATATTTTTAGGCGAGTTTCTTTTAATTTGATGTTTTAAAAATGATTAACATATTGAGGTTTGTGCATTTGTAACTAAAGCTTAACTTCACTTCAATTAAGGTGATAAAATCAATGTGTTTATGCCATAATTCAGAACATGGTAGTAAAGTTAATTTTATTTTAAAATTAAAATTGAAAGCTTTAAATTATGTCATCTATTTGTTTAGTGTGTATATTTAAGTGTACATATAAAGGTATATAATTAATGAACAAAGGAAGCTTATGAATAATGAAGAAGAGAGAACTAGGAGCTTAAAACTGATGTTTGGAGTATTCAGTTGGCTCTTACTAACAGGGGGTAAAGAGTTGTTCTCCACATTTTGTGCGACCTGCCCAGAGAACAGAGGTTCCTCATCTCCTCAGAAAAACCCTCACTTGAAAGCTGGATAACTTTGTGTCTTGGTGATGACATTTGTCATGCTTTGGAATTATTTTATAAGCAAACAACGTAAGTTCCTTGCTTCTAAAAGAGCTAGAGCTTCTAGGTTACCTTCTGCTATGTCTATTTGAAACTCTTTTATTACCATTCTGGTTAATAAAGGAGCCAGGCTATAAGCATATTTTATCCTCAGGCCCCTATGCTCCTATCATAATCAAGTGGCCAATCTCCGGCGAAGACTCTTTAACGTTGTGCCTACTTAACAGGATGGATTGGAAGGCCCTGGAGATTTGTTAAGGCTCTCCATGGCCATAATATCTTCTTACCTTCAGGATAATTTGGTCTGATCTGTATAAAATAGTCATGTATACATATGTTTTATCCATGAAAGGATTCTATCATCCTCTACTTTAAAATCGTGTTTGTCACTAACAAAGTAGAGTCATTTCATTTTGTCGTCAACAACTGGATTCTCCGCTCTCCTTTCATTTTGCCTGAAGGTCTGTTATAAGCTACAGGCCAGAAACTAGGTCTTCCTAAAGTAACAACAACAAAGGACAGCATGGGAGCATCGGTAGGAAGGACTGCACCAAATGTGATAATCTGACAATTATCGATACTGTTGCAGGTTTCCCAGAGAAGCTAACCTCACCACTGTGAGAAGTTGTGTCAGACTGTGCCAGGGACATCAGTCAGAGCTTCCAGGACTCTTGAAACCCAGAAGTAGATGACATTATGAAAGCAGACAGCAGATCCAAGGTTGGATGAAACAAGAATTGATTATGTAGACAGAATGAAATAGATGAGAAAAGTATTATTGTATTTGTTGGCATTGTCTTTAGTGTTCTGTTTTTCAGGGGCATACAAAGAAGCCCCTTTTCTGTATTCTTGGGACGTCTTTAACCCTCGAAATAGCTGGCTGGAGTTGTGTAAACTGGAATGAAACTGAATGATGCCTCATCCCAACTGACTCCTCAGAATTCATGAAAGACATTCTAAGGGAAATCTTAATATAGATACAAGCTAAAGAATCACAGAAGAATGTAAGGACAATGATGCCCCTGGTAACTGGAATGCAGATGAATGTTTGCTTAGTTATAATAATAGCACCTATCTTACAGTGTTCTTGTGAGGATGAGACCAATAATCTGTGAAAAGAGTTTACGACAGTGCCTGGCCTGAAGTAATTCTCAATAAATATTATTTTTTAAGGTTATTATCACTGATATAATTGCGTTTGATTCTCATAGTAACTCTGTGAGATAGGACTG
Source organism: Orcinus orca (assembly GCF_937001465.1). Taxonomy (NCBI): domain Eukaryota; kingdom Metazoa; phylum Chordata; class Mammalia; order Artiodactyla; family Delphinidae; genus Orcinus; species Orcinus orca. The sequence continues at coordinate 43,453,837 of NC_064568.1, forward strand.
TAAAAATGAGGAGACGACTGGCAGAATGGAGTAAGAAGGGATGTTTCTTCCATAAGCATGCGTAGATGCTGGTCATAGCTCAGTCACTGGCTGCTTCTAGAACACAGGGGACAGGTGCCCTCTGTGCTTATGCAAGGCACAACATGCACAACTGTACATGGTGGTCCTAGTTTAGAAGCTGACATTGGGTAAATATCTGAAGGCGATGAAGTAGCAAATCTTGCAGATACTTTAGAGAAGAGCATGCCAGGCAGTGAGAACAGCATGGGCAAAGACCTCAGACAGGAACATATCTGGTGAGATTGAGGAGTGGCCAGGAGGCTAGAATGGTAAAGGCGTTTGAATGAGAGGGAGAGTAGATGGTGATGAGATATGGAGTCGTACGGTGTCCTGACCATTTGGCTCCCGCAGGTCTGGTGGGCGGCCTTTGGCTTTTACCCCAAGTGAGATGAGAGCCATTGGAGGGTTGTGAGCAGAGGGGTGATGTGACACTAAAAGCTCACTCAGGCTCTTGTCGTAAGGGGTCAGTATAGAAGCAGGGAGATCAGTTAGGAGTCTAGTGCAAAGGCCATCTCGATGTTACAGGCACAGGATACAGCAACAAATAAAACCAGGCCAGTCTTCGTGTTGGGAGATACGGGCGGTAAGACAAAGAAGCAGGTTGAACTGCAGTATGTCATGAAGACGAGTGGGTAGAGGGTGATGGAAGATGTCTGTGGCAGGTCAACAACGCTCCCGCCATTAACTGCTAAAACAGCCAGAGACAAACACTAAAGACATATTTTTGAAGGCTTCTGAATGCAACCAAAACTGGGGGCAGAATCCTGAAGCTGGAATCACAGAGAGATATATTCATCAGCTGCTTTTACCCTTGGGCACTGGCCAAAGTGTCAGACAAGAGGTCCCATTAAAATGTAAGCCAGATCATGTCATTCCTTTGGTCCACACCTTCCCATAAATACTCATCTAATTTAGCGTAAAGCTAACGTCTTTTCGATAACTACAGGTCCTGCAATTGGCACCCCTTTATTAGCTCTCTAACCATTTCCTATTATGATTTCCCTTTGCACCTTCTCCTTCAGCCACCTGAATGTTTTGCTGCTCCTCAAACCTCCCAAGCACATGTGTGTCTCAGGGCCTTTGCACACCATGCATTTTAGCTGAAATGCACTTCTTCCGGAGATTAGCACTCCTATCTCCTTGTCCTCCTTTCTCACTGCTACCTTTTCAATGATTCCTTCCCTGACACACTACTCAAGATTACAACACTCCCTTATATTTTTTCTCCATAGCATTAATCACCATAGTCTTTATTACATACTTACTTATTGGTTTTGATTACTCTTTCCTCTCCCCACAAAGCAAGCTAAGAGGGAATTTATTTTTATGTTTTGCTCACATTACCTAAAACAGGGACTGGCCCCTTGCAGGGCCTTGATAAATATATGTTGAAGAAATCACTGAATGAATGACCTACATACCACCAACACTGATAAGTTTCAACCATACAGAGTTAAATTAATTTGAAATTGAAGATGACAGAAGCTGACACAAAACTCTCCTCCTTAGGAACTTCAGTGTTATGGGAGGAGATTCCAGCAAACCTCACTAATAATCCCTTAGATTTTAAAGTTAAAGCCTGAAGACATGGATGAACTGTAGGAAAGTCAGCAATAACCTTTGCCTGCTATAGATCAATTCAAAAGGGCTCAGAAGGAAAAGAATGTGGTCAGCCTGTTTTTCTGACTTGGTTTCCAAATGGGAGCTTGATCTAGCTTCTAGATGTGAGAGAAAGCCTCCTACCCTGGAATGAAATAATCTGCAGAAAGAAGTCTCAGTAAACAACCTATCAAGAGCCATTTTCACACATGTAGACAAAACAAAAAAGTGATGGAAAATGTAAAATTTTCTTCAGTCTCATCAAACAGTCCACAAGCCTTTTGAATTTGTCATTCATCTTTTCTCCCATGTGACCTGTTCACCTAAAAGTAGGCCATCTATTGTCATTCCTAAATCACACCTCCCTATTGGACATGGGATTTCACCAGCATATACTAAGCGTTCACTAAATTTTAGTTGAATGAGGCTAAAGGCACAGCACACAGAACAAATGCATGTACTCAATGGTGATATTCAAAATATTTAACCATGCACAAGGCTCAGAAAGAACAACCCCCATAAACAACCAGTACAGCTATAGCAGAGAATACTGGTTGAAAATCAGCCACACATTTATCACCTCTCTCTCCCACCCCCAACATAGATTCAAACACCACTGTATGAGACACTGTATCTAATTGTGACAATGTCCTTGACCCTTTGGTCTTCAGCCTTTCTTATTTCCTAATGCATTCATTCACTTAGAGAAAGTAAACTGAGTCACCTATAAAGTCCTGCCTTTCTAGGATGTAGGCTTTTTAATGTTTTGCTGACTTCTGAGTAAAAATTTTTCATCACTAGATATTAACTGTTTAAGTTCAGTACAAATATACCCAGGTTCTAGGCCAATAAACCAAAGGAGATTTGCATGCCTACCCAGTCTGATCTTTTCATTATCTCAGCAAAAGTAATTTCGCATACAAGTAACTTACTAATAATTTCTACTTTTATTATTCAAAGAGCTCTTATAAGTACACGTGTCTCTTCAATGATATAAAACTTCCTTTTCTTCAAGATTAAATATAAAACTTTAATTAAAATACTCAAGGCAATAAAGTCAAATTCTAATCCCTTTAAGTAGTCAATGAAATGGAATTGAAAGAGAGAGGAATGGTGGATTGATTTTCAATGATCCATTCAATCTTTTAAAATTTTTCATTATCTTCCAAAAAATAAGTTATCTGAGATAATAAGTTTCTTCTTTACAGGAGGCAAAATTTTCCAATGAAACTGTTATTATTCACTCAATCAATATTAAAATAATCAGCTACAGGGAATGGTGCATCTACAAAATAAATGCCCGCTTTGGACACGTCATCTTTTTGTAGACTGTTTCTGGGCAATTTTATTTTATGTATGTCTATCTCATCTCAGCATTCATTACGGAAGCAGAGACAATTTTCTAATTTTACTGATTTCAATACACCAGCAGCAGCAACCGTGCAGGTGTATAACTTCAGCATTTGTTCTACAATATTTTAACACACACCATCCATACCTCCAATTTCCTTCCCTATGTCCATAAAAAGTTGTTTGATCCAGCTGTCATGAAAAGTGTTAAAGTTCATCTGAAACTACATATATAGGGGACTTCCCTGGTGGTCCAGTGGCTAAGACTCCATGCTCCCAGTGCAGGGAGCCTGGGTTCTATCCCTGGTCAGGGAACTAGATCCCGCATGCCGCAACTAAAGATCCCACACAGGGCAACGAAGACCCCATGTGCCGCAACTAAGACCCGGCACAGCCAAATAAATAAAGATTAAAAAAAAAAAAAGAAACTACATATATATGTACAATGGTAGGTTTCTCTCCATCACCACAATTATGCTATTACTTATCTTGTGTACTGTGGATAATAAATCAAACAATTGTGTCTCTTCTTGCACAAAGTTGCCAGCTCTTTCCTTTATAAGATGAGAAGACTTTTAGAAATTAATATGTGGCTATTAAAAATTACAGCCAACAGGAGAACCATCATCTTGAAGATTAGAAGACAGAACAGTCTTTGAAAAAATGACTTACTGTAGACAATAGAACAAAACTTAAAAGACTGTCATGCTAAAAAAAAAATACAAAAAACCAAAAACCCACAACTGTCATGCTTTATGGAACAAAAGGAGAAGGCATGAAATGGAGGTGACTGTACCTGATTCATGAACACATATTAGAGTATTTGCCACATAGTAGTCACTAAATAAATATTTGTCAATTTAGTAGTTGAAGAAAATTTTTCTGAAATCACACCAGGATATGTGTATCAACACTAAACACATCTTGGGTAAATTTGTTTTTTGTATTTAAAGAATGAAAGATCGGTAGATAGATAAATAAATGAGAAAGGGAGGAAGAAAGAGTAAAGGAAAAAAATTAGGAATGGAAATTAGACTGGGCTCAGATTTCTCTGGAAATACTAAATTCTAAAGGACAATGAGGAAAACTCTAAAGAGTTTAAGAAAAAGTTGTAACCTCTCCCAAATTTATATCCTGCCAAACTTTTATGTCTAAAGGCAACAGAAAAATATTTCAAGCATTTTATTCTTATAATCATCTTGAAATATTACATAAATATTTCATACCAGCAGTCTTCAATATAACGTACACTTACCTCAGGAATACACAAAATTTTTCAAGGAGATAAATGGGCACAGATGGTTTTATAGGAATCAATTCCTAGATCCTGAACATATGTATTGTTTATCAAAACTAGTTCACTTGGTTCTTCTTTCTAAACTACCATTTAATAATCACTCCTTTCCTACTTGACAAAAGAAAGATCAACCTCTTACCCACCCAGAAAATTACTATTCTACAGGATTGCTTTTCATGTAAATATCTCTGGAACAATTCAGAATAATAGTATCAGGACTGAGAAAGTGCATGACTCTGAAGACTTAGTAAAAAACACTTTTGCAAATAAGGGAAGTAGCATCTGTTGTCTTTAATAAATTGAATGTTAAGCTGATGGATCATTTAAAAAATTATTTCATACTAGTGAATGTGATTTTTGGCTTCTAACACAGGACTCTAAAGAACTGAGTAACAACGTTATAGAAAATACTTTCTATTCCTATCTACTTAAACATTAGTTTGCATTTCCTCAACTTTTATATAAATGTACTCTTTTTAGTCCGACTTCTTTCAGTCAGCATAATACCTATGAAATTCACGTCTGTTGTTGCTTGCATCAACAGTATTTTTTGTTAATGAATGGTCTTCAATTATATGGATATACTACAGTTTACTTATCCACTCAGCTACTGATGTACATTTAGGTTGTTCTGGCTATTACAAATAAAGCTGCTATGAACATCTGTGTACAAGTTTTTGCATGAACACACGTTCTAATAAGTATGTAATATGTAATAATGATTTTCTTTTCTTTTGCATGAATATCTAGGAGTGGAATGAGTAGATCATATGGTAGGTGTATATTTAATGTTTTAAGAAGCTGACAAACTATTTTCCAAAGAGGTTGTGCCATTTTACATTCCACCAGCATTGTATGAGAATTCCAGTTCTGCCATGTCATCACCAATACATTGTAAGTGGAAGCTTAAGCAGTGTTTAGAGAAAATTTTATAGCTTAAGTGCTTATACTAGAAAAAGAAAGTCCTAAAATCAATAATCTACCCTGCCAATGTAAGAAACTAGAAAACAAAGAGAAAATTATATCCAAAGCAAGCAGAAAGAAGGAGTTAATAAAGATAAGAGCAGAAACCAGTGACATTAAAAATAGAAATACAGTAAAGTCAATAAAACCAAAGGCTGCTACTTCATAAGCATTAATAAAATTGGTAAATCAGATGTACTAAAGAAAAAAAAAGATACAAATTAACAATAGAAGGAAAAAAGAGGGGCCATCACTACAGATCTGACAGACACTAAATAGATGCTAAATTCATCTGTGATAAACATAATTAGATAATAAGGGAGCCAAAAAGATAACAAGGGAATATTACAAAAAACAGCGTCCACAAATTTAACAACTTAGATGAAATGAATCAATTCCTTGAAAGACATAAACTATCAAAATTCACTCAAGAAGAAGTGTAGATAACTTGAATATTGCTACATCTATTAAAGAAATTGAATTCATAGTTGTTGTTTTAAAGTAATAAAGAATCTTCCAGGCCTAGAAGATTTCACTGGCAAATTCTATCAAATATTTAAGGAAGAAATAATACTGATTCTACACAATCACTTTAAGAAAACACTTCTCAAAGACATAAGAAAGAAAACTACAGACCAATATCACTCATGAATATAGATACACCCCCCCCCAAATTAGCAAATCAAATTCAGCTATATATAAAAAGGATAATACATCACAACCAAGTGGAATTTATCATGGGAATGAAAGGTTCGTTCAACATTTTAAGAAGAATCAATATAATTTACCATATTAACAGACTAAAGAGAAAAGTAATATGATCATTTCAGCAGATGCAGAAACAGAATTTGATGCTTCCATCTCAATAATACCTAACAGTGGGCTCAGGTCAATGTACTTCTCAGAGCAAAAAGACCCAGTCATCTGGTTGATACTTACATGGCTAGAGGTGAGCTGTGCTTGCTTATGTGTTCTAAGGAATAAATACTGCATGGGTATAAGGACATCACCCAGATAATAATCTTTCCAAATAAAGCTCCTTGAGCCCTCTGTTAAGGATGGAGGCAAGGAGGGGGAAAGGTGGGAAGGCAGATGCCCATTTCAACAAAATATTTCTGACTTTGACATCAGCATTTTATAAAGATACAAGTCTTAGAAGAAATAAATAAGAGAGGAGGAAATTGGAATACCTCAGGGGCCTTCAAACTTCTTTTGATAATGCTTTAATGAGATTTGTGAATCTCATTTTGTGACTTAAATAAAAGTCTTTCTGCTGAGAAGTTGAACAATGCTTTTTTAGACTTTCTCTTCTGTTACAAGACTGTTATGAGAGGGCACTGATGAGTTCTAAACATTTTCCTTGATGAAATTCCTTCTCTTTTCTTTGGTATGTTTTCCCCTCTAGCCTCAGGACTACATGCTCTTACTTTAGCCTTTGAGACAACAGTAGCAGAGTGTTTTCTAGTAACACCTGGAGCAGGGCTCACAGTGGATCCATTCTAATAATAAGGGCTTGAAACTAATTGTAGTTATACTTTCCACTCATTTACCCATTGCTTCCAACGAAATCCAAAGTTGTTATGGTTCACAGGGACCTAAAACTCCAGCTCCTTCTCCTGTAGCTCTGCCCCTTGCTCTCTAAGCTCCAGCCACAATTTCAGTTTCTCAAATTCATAAATCCTTTGTAAAACCTATGCCTTCAGACATGTTCCCTCTGTTCGAAGTGCTCTTCCCCTTACTCCCCACCTGGTTAACCCCTCTTCATGCTTCAAGTCAGCTTAAATGTCTTGTCCTGAACACATTCCAGTCCATCTAGGAATTGTTCTCCATTACACTTCCTCTTAGCACCTCATACTATTTCTTTATTGTACGCAGCATGACTTGTTCCATATCCATTTCCTTGGCATCCTTCTCCCACTAGGTTGTAAATTCCATGCAGGCAGGAGCAATATTCACTTTATATACCATTGTGTTTCCAATGCATAAACAATTCCTACCACATAGTAAGTGCTCAGTAAATCTGTATTGAGTAGATGCTGAATAGACTATCACTATCCTTCTGTACTCTAATACTTGATCAAAAGTGAATACCCCAGTTTTTAAGCCTCCTCAAAATGTTACTATAAAAATATGTTACTATAATTAATTTTAACAGCATAGCATGCCTATTAAAATTACATGCACTACTAGAATGCTAAAAAAAATATTGTTGCCTGAAAGAACAAGGCACAGTTTTGAATGTGAAGATAGATGGGAGCGTTAGAAACTCAAGCAGCTTTACCACCTGTTTCATCCGGCATTATCACCGTGGGCTGCAACCACATGTGATCAGGTAGCTTAGAGTAAAAACAGTTTTGTAACAATTTCCAATAAATTCCTTTACTTTTCTGTACTTTCCCCAACCATTTCTCCATAAATGCTCATGAAATGGAAAACAGTTAATAATTTGATTTTTTTTAGTGGACTCCTAAGGTGTGCTTGACTCAATGATAACGATCAGCAAAGAGAATCCAAGAAGTGTGTAATATGGATTGTCTCCTCAACCACTAAATATAGGATCATATGTTTGTGTTCATTTGTTATCTCATTGTTTTCCATTTCAAATAGCATCCCACAGTTGGGGTTAACAAGATTGAAATAACCAGTCTATCCTTCCACTGACAGCCCAGTCACACATCTCTACTTCCATTTTTTAGTTGCTAGACAACTACTGTGTCTAGCTACAGGTGTGACAGTGATAAAGAAATTAATAATGCTGACATTATTGCTCCTAGCCTAATGTTTTCTTTAATTAATTGGTTGTCAGACACAGCAAATACTATTTCGATGCCCTAAGACATCCATAATGGGGACAGCAATCTCTAAGAGACTCAGAATCCATGAGCTAAATGGGACTTTATTTGAGATCAGCCCGAACTATAACAACAGCATTATAACTTCAATATAAAGACATAGAGTTTGATAAATAACTTGGGAGACATTAGTTCATAATTTTAAATTAGAATGGTTCCAGGAACTCTGAGAATCAAGTTATCCTAGCTAAAATGTATCGGTCTTTCTCTCTTCTTTTAAGAAACCAGTGGCATAATGAGTATTTCCAGCATCCAAGGCATCTTCCTAACCAATAAAAAGTAAAGGGGCAGGGAAATGAATTAAGTTCCTCTCCAGTCTCATTGAGAAATCAGGAAGGGGACTGGCATGAGACCACAAGTAGAAGAAAAACCATCAAAAGCTTGCATGATGCCAGGACCCACAGAATTGGAAAAATCAGCAACTATGGCTAAGAGTGAAAAGATGGTGACAAAAAGGCATCTGGTCACAGGGAGGATCAAACCGAGTGATGCAGTAGAATTCTATGCCCATGGGCAGGTAAGCATCTGAATGGAGTCCCATATGTGTGAGGTGAGTGTGTTTTGAAAGCTTTCACACAGAAATTCCAGTGGGTACATATACATATAGATATGTATATAGATAAAAGATTTTCACATATTGAGGTATGGGGAAGGCATACAGGCTTATACATGAGTTAACCTGAATTTTATGCTAAATAAAACAGCCAGTTCATGACCTATTGAGACAGGCTGGGACCTGGGACCCTTTGCTGGGACCTGGGCCCCTTTTCTGCAGTGCTGCAGTGCTTGCACCTGGACACACCTCTCCTCGAGCAACAGAATACAAAGAAACCGTATGGGACTAAAAATAACTGCATGCATGCACAGTTGGGGCAAATTCTGGACCCAAAAGATGCAAAGAGACCAAAACACCCAACTGCCACTTTTGAAGATCCTGGAGCAAAAACGGGGTGTCAGGAGCAAAAGCAGGGTACTGCGCATATGCCCCCTGCGCTCAGTACCACCTAAGGGGTGGGCCAACCACCTAAGCCACTCCTCTGGCCCGACCCCTAGACACACCCCTACCCTCACCCCACACCCCCTTGGGGAGCAAGCAAGCAAGCAAGGGAACCTGTTGTTTGTTCTCACTGCCCCTGCTGCAGCAAGGGCCCCAATAAAGCCTCGCCTGAATTCTTGTCTGGTCTCTAGTCAATTTCTATTGCTTGGGGAAGGCCAAGAACACTGGTCGGTAACACTATCAAACATACATTGTACATCTTCTTTAATTATTAAGAAAAGGGCACACTGATGAGAAGTAAAGGATGTCCATGTTAAAAATAAAGATTAGGACTGCGTGGTTGTCAGACACGGGTGGCTTAGTGGTTAAGAATCCGCCTGCCAATGCAGAAGACACGGGTTCAAGCCATTGTCTGGGAAGATCCCACATGCTGCGGAGCAACTAAGCCCATGCACTGAGCCTGCGCTCTAGAGCCCGTGAGCCACAATGAAGAGTAGCCCCCACTCACTGCAACTAGAGAAAGCCCGCGTGCAGCAATGAAGACCCAACGCAGACAAAAATAAATAAATTTATTTTTTTTTAATTTAGAAAAAAAAATAAAGATTAAATGCCTCCTTTCCTGGGACACCAATGCTGGTACTCCTTCAAGGATAAGACTCCCTTCCCAGGTGCCAAAGCCATACTGACTCACTGTGTATGTGCTGCCTTCTGGGCTGTAGTCCTCAATCTGCCTCAAATAAAACTCCTTTCTATTCCTATTATAGATTGTTTATTGATATTTCCATTGAACAATATACATATATATACACAGACACATACTCTGCCATATATCGATATATAGCATATGTGTATATATATATGATATCATATACCAATACATATATCGAGATAGGAGAGAGAGAGAGAGAGAAGTATTTTCTGTTATTTAAATACTGCTTGCCCAATGTTTCAAATAATCTTCAAAGTGTTGGGAAAGGGAGTTGTGGTACCTGGCAATAGTCTATGAAAATCATTGTTTTCTCTTTCATTCTCTCCTTTTCTAGAGTAACATCAAACTTATTCACTTATTAATACAGCACAATTCTGCCCACACCCCTAGCCCCTGAGTCTTCCCCTCTTTTCAGATCCAGTTCCCTAAGTGGAATTCCAGAAATAACTATAGTTATAATTGTTGTAAATTATACAGTTGAGTTATATCACTTCCAACAAGTGACGTTTAAGAATATTCAGAGTTCTTCATGCTCATTCTTGGGAGAAAGAAACCCATGCATTAGGCTGGTGTAGTTGATTTTGGGGTTGCCTGTCCCAGATCCCCTTTATGGAGTGGACCCATCTCCCAGCTGCTGTGAATGTCAGCTGCTCATGGCTCTCAGCTGTGCCTCTCTCTGGAGAAGAAGTCCTTTTGGCCAAAGGGACCTTGCTCTGGAAATGCCTGGAAGGCTGTGCCCTCTCTCCAGGGATAGGCACCCATCCCCTCATGACTGATTGATGCATGGTTAAACGACTAAGTTGTTGAAACTAGAGGAGAAGGCTGAGCAGGAAGATACAGGAACTATCAAAAAGACTTTGTTTCTTTCCCAGGGGTGATCCTTTATGGCTTAACTGCCCAAAGAAGTAAAGTGTAATGTCTGCACCATGGGGAGAGGGCATGCAACTGGCTGAGCAGGAGACACAGAATCTAAGAGCTAAAAAACCGTGAAAATGACAAGAAAAGCCATTTCTGGGGGAAATCAATAGCCAGCAGCCAGAACTTTGGAGACAGCACTTAAGGATACAATCCTCCGTAGGAAGAGCAAGGATGGAGATTCGGGGCTTAAAAATGCATTTGGAACAACTGTAGAAGCAGAATTCAAATTAGCTGCAATTGGTAGTAAGAACCTTTACACAAAAATATCAGTAATAAAAAGTAACAATAGCTATTGTTTTTTAAATTTCATTTTTTTATACAGCAGGTTCTTATTAGTTATCTATTTTATACATATTAGTGTATATATGTCAATCCCAAACAATAGCTATTGTTGACTGAGCACCTGCCAAGTACCGGGCTTGGTGCCAGCTTCTTTACATTTATTCATCATAATCCCTGCAACAAATCTGTAAGGCTGGAATAAGGCCAACACCCATCTCTGCACAATGCTTTGTTGCCTCTTATTTCATTACAAACTCTCAGTAGGAAAGAGTAGTGTGGAACAGGCAAAAAAAAAAAAAAAAAAAAAGAGAAAGGGAACCCATAGTGTAGTAGGGAAGAACAAATCTGACTCCATATTGGATCTGTCTCTTTAACTTCTGTATTCTATCGCTTTTGCTACTTGTTAAGAATGTTGCCTATAGCCTGAAATATATAGGATAGCCCATTCTCAAGGCTCTGACCTCTAAAGGTCACTTTTCCATTCGTATAGAGATAAAAGGTTGCAGAACAGAGAGTAACACTTGTCTTGTTGGAGGTTTATAGGAACATTGTGACCGGACTTATGTGGCCAGCTGCAACAGCAAAGGATTCCTACACCAAGAAGTTTGCAGCAACCAACCTCACCCCTTCCCCTTTCAGTATAAAAGAAGCCTGAATTCTAACTCAGGGAAGATGGTTCTTTGGGACACTAATCCACCATCTTCTCGGTTGGCTGGCTTTCTGAATAGATGAGTTGTCCCAGCAACTCATCTCTTGATTTATTGGTCTGTCCTGCAGGTAACAGGACTCGGTAACAATAGCATCATTTCATTCTCCTTAGCACACAGCACAGTGCCTGGCACATAGTAGTCACTCAATAAGTATTTGTGGAATGAATGAAGAAGAGGAATTTATATATTAATACCAAAATTTTAATAATGGTTAACTTTGGAGGGTGGGGCTGGGAGTTGCATTTCCCTGTGTGTTTCCCCAAGATTTCTGCATTAAATTTATACTTTTGTAAATTGGAAAATTATGAGCATATATAACTATATGCAATGTTTCAATATTTTGAAAATTGTGATCAATTTAATTCTTAAATGAAGAGGTTTTTTTTGTTTGTTTTTGTACATAGAAAATCTTATTTATATTTCCCACAGATCACTTTAGGCTGTAATTTATTAGTACACATAAATCCAAGGTTGTATAAATGCCTCTTAGAAATCAACTTTTAGCACCAACGACAGCATCTGCAGAATGCCACTGTGAAGGTGGCTCTGAATCCCACATAGAGAGAGGGCTGCTGCAGCTTTCTGCTGGAGAAGGGAGCCACTGTTCAGGGCACATCTTCTGTTCCCTGAAAAGGGAACTTCTACTTTCATCTATGGCCATACAGATCTTAAAAAAGAGAGAGTCCTAAACATGTTCCTTAAATCACTAGTTGGGGAAGGAAAAAGTTTTCCTCTACCCTTCCTAGGTTCTTCTGGCTGGTCTAAGAATTAAACTGATGTGAGATAAATTAACAGGAGAAAATAAAATTTAATTACACACTTACAGGGTTCCCATAAGAAAAATGAAAAAAGGACAATTCAGTCAATTGAGACTTATATGCCATCTGGGAGAAAAGGAGGGGGTAGGGGCTTGGACTTCAAAGGGGAGGAAGGCAATTCACATGGAGATGTAAAAGTAAATGTTTGGTAAACAAATGTTTGCTACGCTATGCAGAGAGGACACAGAGAGGACTCTGGTCTCTACACCCTGCTAAGGTGCCCCTAACACACCTGGTCCATATTCTCTGGAGATATTTCTGGCTATAGTGCTTTCCCGGACCAGACCCATTATCTAAATTCTTTTAGGCAGTTAAGGGGGATGTAAAAAGAAAGACTTCCTGTGTTTTCCATTTACTAAAAATAATCAGCCTAGAATAATCCTCATGCCAAAGAGATACATTTTGGGGTTCCCCTACATCCGTAACAGCCAGCACTGAACAAAGGAAACCCCAGCAAATCCAATGGCAGACAAATACAAACATTAGGATGCCAAGAAATGTGCTTAAAATATGCCTGAGTGTTATGGCATAATTCTGGAATTATGCCCTAAAATTCTATCCTTAGGTGGGATAATAAAAATGCTCTAGAATGTCAGTTTCTTTCCCCCAGTGAACCACTTTCTGATAAGCAATTTGATCCTCTGCTAGCTGATGTTGACCCAGAAACTGTTTGAACTGCACTCCTATTTTACAGATGGAGAAACTGAGGCTCAATAAAAAAACAACAACAAAAAACCAAAGAGAAGAAACTGAGGCTCAGAGAACTTGAGCCATCTGCCAAGGAGCACAGCTAGTCGAAAGCAAGTCTGAAAGAAGACTGCAGGTTTCCTGATTATCTAATATTTCCATGGTACCCACTACAGAGGAGGGTTTGTCCTGGTTCTTCTGGACATTTCACAGTCCAGATGTCACTCCACACCCCCCTCTCATCCAGGTCCTCTTCATCCACACCATCACCACCTGCTTCCTGGAAGAATTCAGCATCTGGCCCATCTTTCCTTGTAGCCCCTTCCCCATCCTCAGCTGACATTTCTCCTGCCTTTAGCCTATAGGGGTGGAGGTGCTCCTTGCCTAAGGGGCTCTGTTCCACAAGCTCTGTGGACAGGCTCAGCCCTCTGAATGCCACTTTTCTCTGACCCCTCTTGGCAAGTAGCTCCTTTGTGGATGCTGCTCCTTGCAGGATGGATGCTTTCTTTTAGCTGTAGTTTGATGAAGGTCAGAGTAGGTTCTAGCCAAGCAGCCTAGGTCAGGAGCTTAGAAACAAAGCAGCTACTTACACTTGAGGCTTGCCCTGTTCTCAGCCCAGCTTTTCTGACAAGACAGCATTTTATATTTTTTGCCTCATTTGTAGCTGTGTGGCCCTGTCCCCTTACCACATTCACGAGATCCTGTCTCTAGGATCTGCCAGCTTCCCCGTTTCCTATGCGTTTGGGGCTCTTCTTTGCTGGGCCTCCTGGATAAGGGTTCCTGCCTCTTAACTCCCCCTGCTGGTTGCTGATTACATATTACGTTAAACCACATGATCCGTATTTGCTACCTACAAAAATGTCAATTTCATTTGGTTTAACTTAATATAGGAAAGTCCTACATGAACACCAAGACACCAGACACTGTTGAACTGTACCTGGGTGAAATTTGGAAGCAAGGTTATCTTTCTGGTGTTGTACTTTCATTTTTGCAGAGCCTGACCTTTCTAGTCACATTCATACTGTATTGTCATACATGTGACTGCGCATGTGTGTGTGTGTGTGTGTGTGTATAAACACATGTGTCTTGATACCTGTTTATTTTATTTTCACTGACTAACCTTTAACATGGGAACATATTTGTTTGTAATTAAAAACAAAGCTAAGGCCCTAGGTCCTGCCTCTCAGCAGACACGGAGGGCTCCTGTTCACAGCTGTGCCCTCGATGGGTAGATTTCAGCAGGGACCACAATATTTGGATGTCCTGAAGTGGACACGGCAATGTCGTTCTGCCATAGGCTTGGTTCCCTGCCAAGGGAGCAGCTGAGCTCCAGAACAGAGGTGCCAGCACATCTGTCTGCTTGGGAGGGAGTTTTGGCTCAGTCACCACAGAAGGTCTCAAAGTGAGGCTGGAGCAATTTGCAATTAGATATTCTCATTTGCATTTTTCTTACTAACAGCTATTTAGAGAAGAGCTTTAGAATGCTGGCTGATGATTCTGGGAGCTGGGTCTGCTTCTATCCACAGACCTGCAGGCAGAAGGGATTTCAGCCGTGCTAACACTTAAATACTTAAGGGAAAACACTTTAAATGCAGCTATTCCACCTCCCTTTTTGTGTTAGTGATAGTGTATCTGTTCTCAAGACTGTTTACTATAGCAGACACAGGATTCCTCCACATTATCTAGATGATCTTATACAAGGCATTCAACCTTTCTAAGTTTCAGTTTTCTTATCTGTAAAATGGGATAATAATGTGTTCCTTATAGGATTATTGTGAGGGCTACTTAGATAATGTTTACTTTCTAGTGGAGCAAGCAGACAGGAAACCATGATTCAACTGGTAAGTGTTAGTCCTTGTGATGCTGATGAAAAGGAAATATTCAAGGTACCAGAGAATGACTAATAGGGATATGGGTTGGTCGGGGGTACCACGGGAGGCTTTACATCTTGGGGAAGCTGTATTGAAGAACGATGTCATTATTATATCTAGTTAGGAAAAGACAAAATATAAGCATCTTGAGATGATTGCAAAAATTTAGATCTGGAATGTATGGTTTGGGGTAAAGGAAGCAGGTGAGACACAGTGACTATCAATAGGCGCTTTCTTATTCTCTTAGTGTTTCTAAATGTGCTTGATTAAGCAAACTAAAGGAACTGAATAAATTGGAAGGAGGTTCTTATGTCTGGTGCAGGGTTCTCAACAATGGCACCGTTGACATCTTGGGTGGGATACATCTTTGCTGTGGGGACCTGTCCTGTGCATTGTAGAATGTTTAGCAGCGTCCCTGCCATCTACCCACCACCCCCAGTCATGATATCCCCAAATGTCTCCAGACATATGCCAAATATCCCCTGGTGGGCAAAATCACCCCCAATTGAGAATTGCTGCTCTAGTGAATTCATCTTAGAATTACATAGCCTTTGGGACTTCCCTGGTGGCGCAGTGGTTGAGAGTCCGCCTGCCGATGCAGGGGACACGGGTTCGTGCCCCGGTCCGGGAAGATCCCACGTGCCGTGGAGCGGCTGGGCCTGTGAGCCATGGCCGCTGAGCCTGCGTGTCCGGAGCCTGTGCTCCGCGACGGGAGAGGCCACAACAGTGAGAGGCCCGCGTAGCGCAAAAAAAAAAAAAAAAAAGAAAGAAAGAAAAAGGAAAAAAAAGAATTACATAGCAGTTGCAGTATATAAATTAGTAATAAATAGTCCCCCATCTTTGAGGACATGGGAGAAAATATAAAAACAAAAACACAGTCAGCCTGAGCCTTGGTCAGAGTCTGGGTGGGTCATTTGGGATGATGAATTCTGCCTGAGACCTGACTGCGCTGCCCTGTTGTCAGTGTCATAAGCTGGAACTAGCTTGCCCAGAAGCCCTATCCCTGAGTGGCTACAGGTAAGCCTGGTCAAAAGAGGGACCTGTACAAAATTTGGGAGGCAGGTGAAGCACTGGCCATGACTTTCAGGACTTCAGGGTCTGTTACAGTGACGGACAGTTGCACTGCTGACTCCAGCTTATCCTCATTCTCCTCCACTCCTTGTCCAGTTCTTCCCAACAGCTGGTCCTGCTGACCACCAGCAACCCCAGCTCCCCACCAGAAATGTGACTATGGAAGTGCAGAGGTGGGAGCCTCGCAGTGACAACTTTCTGGGACAGTTCTGTTTGGGTAACTAACTGGATGTACTTGGCTTCTCAGAGTTCCCTGCAAGCTCTGACTTGTCCGTCAGACGAGTGCTTCAGGAGGTCAGTTAGGGCTTACCCTCTAACCCTGTGATCCCTCTTCCAGAACTGCACTTCCCCATCTCCTCCCACAACTGGGTAACATCAAATTTCTATCAAAAATCCAACCCCTTATCCCATAACACTCATAGTTAATTGAGTGATTGAATGCTGATAATCTCTCTCTCTCCTTAGCCTTGCTCAGAACCTGAATTTCAGAAGCAACTGCCGTCTAAGCCATTGTTAGTCACATTCATCCCCAGGGAGGAAGCTGAGGACGTGAATCATCACCCAGAACAGAGGCGGAGAGAAGCAGGACAAGCAGTCAACTTCCTTCCTAATTCAAAGGGTCCTAATAAATTTATCTCCACTATGCCTGTTCCAAGAGCTCAATTTGTTTTGTCTGCACTGGAAGATTGTAGACTAGAAGAAAATTAACTCTTTGTAGGCTGAAAGAAGAAGGCTTTCCTGTGAGCATCCTCAGGTTTCGGATTTGAGCTGGGGTGATAAGTTCAGCCGAGCAGGGCCTCCACATCCCGACTGAAAGTTCATATGAAAGCATCCCGACTGCATCCTTGACATTGCCTGTGTCTTAGTTCAGGTTCCCCAGAAGCACACCCAGAGATAAGGATTTGAGGCAAGCTGTTCACTTAAGAGATGTTGCCAGGAGACCCTGAGGGAGGCATGGGGAAGTGAGGCAGGGCAGGGCAGGCAGCTAATAAAGGATTTGTTATCCAGCTAGTGACCACATGGGTAACTGGAGCTCAATTCCATTGGGGAGCTCTGGAAACCAGTATAGAACACACCGAATTATCCCAACTGGGGCTGATGACTCTTGGGGAGGAATTCTTGTCATATACTTCTGACCTGCTCTGCACATAGGCAGAAGATCCTAGCTGCCAGAGATACAGATGCTGGGAGCTGGACATTGGCCAGTGTGCACTAAAATGGTGAGGCCCAAGAGCATATGCAAAGAGGCAATGACAGCATCTATTACTCCCTGCAACACCAGAATTTGTGCATAAGACTCAATACTCAGACAGAAACCAGATCTTAGAAGAGACGAGCAGCAAAAAATTAAAAAGGGTGTGTCCTGGGTCTTGCCTCTAATCTCAGGAAGAGGTTGATAGCACTGTCTCTGAATCTTAAGCCATGCAAACTGGAGTCTTCCCTACTCACATTCCTCTGGTCAATTTAGAACAATGTGGAACATACTCCATTTATTTGCTCAGCTTATTTATTTCCTATTCTTCCTGGCTTTACATCATCGTCAGACTTGATGGTCATTCCTGTTTCCTCTTCCTTTGGTTCCACTGAACCAAATAGAGGAAAGAGGTCTGAGGATACTGGAAGTGGCCTTTTGGTGTGGAATTTAGCTTCTTAGGAAAACTGATCACACAACATTCTGATCTCCAGGAGGGCCCGCCTCAACCTGTATCATGCACATAAGGGCACGCCATAGAGAAATGGTCCCCTAGTTCCCTTCTCCATACTGTGAGTTGGCTATTTGATAGAAAGGACAAAGAGCTTACAGGAGTATCTTTGCACATTCCTCTCCTGCAGGAAGTGCCTTTCGCCTTTGAGGGTCTTTCATGCTACATGGTTGAGATAGGCCAGGGCAGGGCTCTGGGGAGCCGATGGTTGACTTTGGCACCTGAGGACTTGCTCAGGTGGAGCCTTTAATGGAGGAGGGCCAAGGGTCTTGGAGGTTCCTGTGTGGCCCAGGGTCACTCTAGAGCATAACAATGTATAAAGGGATCCACGGGAAGGACCAAAATAAGAATGAAATGTGCCTATGACTGGAGTGTCACTTGTCATGGAATTCAAAGGAGAGAGAGTGAGGGAGGTATGAGAGAAGGAAGAAGGGGACGGAAAAGAGGGAGAAAGAAAGAAAGAAGTGATGGATGATAGTGTTTTCTGCTGTGCAGTCTGTCAGATGGTGTCATCTTAATTTTGAGATGACATCCCTGAAGCTCAGGGAGGTCAAGTGGCTTTCCCAAGGTGACATAGCTAATCAGTGGCAACACTGAGATTCAAACCTGCTCTGACTTACTCCCAAACCAATGCGTGTTCCACTTTGCACACCAACACAAGCATTATACTTGGCTGGAAGCTGGATGGGGTGCAGCTCTAGCAGAGGTGAGGAGAACCCAATAAATGCAGCTACCCAAGTGTTACTCACTACCTCTTCATTCACATTATTAACAATAACTGAGTAATACATAACATTTGAGAAATTACTATGTGCTATAATACTCTGCATGCCACTTAATCTTCAGAACAGCCTGACAGCACATTAAAGAATTACTTGGGGAGCTTTTATTTTTTTGTTTTTTTACTTTTTAGGCCGTGCTGTGCGGCATGTAGAATCTTAGTTCCCTGAACAGGGATCGAACCTGTGGCCCCTGCTTTGGGAGCTTGGAGTCTTAACCACTGGACAGCCAGGGAAGTCCCCTTGGGGAGCTTTTAAACATATGAACACCAGGGGGCCCCACCTTAAACTGTTGTATATTAGACTCACTTGGGGTTGGAACAGAACATTACTATATTTTAAAAGTCAGCAGATACTTGTGATGAACAACCAGGGTGAAGAACTATTGCTTAGAACAGTAATTCCCGGACTCTAACATGCATCGGAATGCCCTGGAGGGCCGATTAAACAGACTTCTGGGCTTCACTCTCAGAATTTATGATTCAGTGAGGTAGGGACTATAATTTAATATTTTGAACAAATTCCCAAGTGACACTGACACTGCTGGTCTGGGGACCTCCCTTTAAGAACCACTGATTTAGAACAACTTTGAGGATGGTGTTAGAGTGATTTCCACTTTACACATTAATCAACTGAGGCTTGGTGATGACCAAGCCAGAACTCGCTCTCAGGTCTGTGATCTATGCCCTTAAAAATCTATGCTCTGGGGCTTCCCTGGTGGCGCAGTGGTTGAGAGTCCGCCTGCCGATGCAGGGGACACGGGTTTGTGCCCCGGTCAGGGAAGATCCCACATGCCGCGGAGCGGCTGGGCCCGTGAGCCATGGCCGCTGAGCCTGCACATCCGGAGCCTGTGCTCCACGACGGGAGAGGCCACAACAGTGAGAGGCACGCGTAGCGCAAAAAAAAAAAAAAAAAAGTCTATGCTCTGTTTGCCTCATCTTGTACACAAGTTGATCGGGCCTGACTTTACCAAATGCTTCACTAGAGAGCAGTTATGGATGAGTCCCAGCATTGTGTAAAAGTCTGCTGCATTAAATCAGTTCCAAACTCTTGCCTGCTAGCAGTGAGGAAGAAGCATTAGAGATTATGAAGCTAATTTAGCTTCATTAATCAGGATAACATTAATTGCTCCAGTCTTCTTAATGAAGGACCGCTAATGCATGCAAAAACACTTCATCCAAGACAACTTCCAAGCGCCTCCTCCCGGGCCTGTGCTCAGAGACCAAACTCTTCCAGATAAATGTTCTCTCCTGAATGGACTCAGCTCTCTGTACTGCCTGCCTAGGCAGCTAGGATGTCCCTTAGAAAGTACAACTCCTGTTCCAGGTAATCCCTGGAGCAAGCCTCAGATTCCACAGTGACGGAGGGCTTTGGCCTACGTGGCACTCAGGATGGTCTCCCGGGTCCATTTAAATCCTTTGTAAATATTAGAAGGTAAAGCCAAAGAGCACCATAAGCAAAATGATTACAAATTCAGTTTCCTCCAGCATTTTTTTATTGCCATAAAGGTGAATTTCAAGACCTCAGATATCTAAGTGATTGCACTTTCAACATTAATCAATTTACGATTTCACTTCTAAGACAGACTGAGGGCCTCCAAGATTCTTGGAGGAGGCCAGCCTTCTGTTTGTGTGCTCTCCCTCCCACATCCTCCTTCCATACAGGCTTTCTCCTTAGAATAGTGGTCTTTTCATTTAGAAAAGGGGTATGGAGCTGAGAAATGCCTTGATAAGAGTATTCCCTGACTCTGCTCCTTCCTTCCATTTTGTCCTTGCTCCATGATTTTTTTTTTTTTCTTGAGAGCCATACAACCAAGAAGCTGACAATAAACACAGGAAACAGTCTTGTGTACATTCTCTAAAAGCAGAGCCTGAGACGGACTGCTGAGCAAATGATTGAGGGGCTCTTTTCAATTTCCCTAAGAATAAGGAAATCAGGCAGGAGAGGGAAAGAGAGTGGGAGTCAAAGTGTGAGTTCAGCTGAAGTCTAACCTCAGCCTGATCCCACAAAGAGCTCTGGAGCATGAGTTATATCAGGGTATTCCTTCCTTGAAGCAAGGGGGACAGCCTTTTGTACTTTGTATCAGTCAGTGATGGGCTGTGGGTCATTGATGGGAAGGGCATAATATCCCAGGCATTTCCAAAAAGTGATTCCCAACAGACCAAGGGCAAATCTCAGGATACAGAGGCAGCTGTCTAACACTCACGGAAGCTGGTGACAGGTGCAACTGCCAGATAAAGGGGATCTGGGCACCAATGGCATCTACCATAGGAACTTTGCAGAATCAAGGTGACTCTTCCTCATGTGTATGTGTAGCAAGTGCAACTGGGAAGTAGGTGATGTTTTCCTTCTGTCGTCTTTCTTCAGGACTTGCTGGAGCCCTTGCTGGAGGGAAAGCAGTGGCTTTCCCCCTCTCTGTATTCATACCTCTGCTGTAGTCCTTAGGTATGTTAACATGTTTTATTGTCAGTGTCCGTCTCCACACTGACAGCAGGAGCTCCTTGTGAGCTGGAACCCTGACCCACTCATTTTGTATCCTGAGAAGGAGGGCAGCACCAGGCATAGGCAGGGGCCCCCTAGTTTGCTAATAGCATGACCCAAAGCTTTCCTGTCCCTCCTCTTCATTCACACCTCTCGGTTCAGTTCCATCAGGGCCACTTTCAATGAAAGAGACAACAACCAAGACCTTAAGAATGCCCATCTCTGGAGCTTGGAAAGTGCTTAATGTAATTGCAACTGTGTAGAAATAAAATAAAGACAGATGGTCTCTGTAAACAGATGACAATGCACAGAAGGTTTAGTCATTCTTGAACTCATTTTGGTCCAAAGAAAGACCCACTTAATGGCTCTGTAAAGCAAGAGCAACAACCTGTACAGATATAAACAAGAAGGGACAGACCATTCTTCAAGGTATTAACTGGTATTTGGAGAGACAGCATTTGCTATAAGGAGTAAGAGCAGCAGAACAACTTAGGAATAGAAGCTCGTTGTGCAAAACTGGTAATCTGTAAGGAGGCACCACCCTGGCATTATTCTGATATGTAGAAATTGGTTTTTTCAAGTATATTACAAAACAACATCCTCTAGTTAAACTAAAGATCTACCCTTTCCATTCATAAGCATGAAGAATTATCACTGCAGTACCAATATTCATAAGCAAAAAATAACTTGCACAAAAGTGATGCAAATATTACTTCAAAAGAAGAAAAGATTGCATCACAAGGGCAGATTAAATACATGGTTTTGCTTAAAATCCCCCCAAAATTACCAAAAAAAAAAAAAAGCAACAAAATCAAGTTCTTGATTTTGAGCAAGAAAAGCTCCATCTAGACACAGTGTTTCTAATTAAAAGATTATGTGAATGCTGGAGGGGATTCTCTCATTACGTAGCCACTTAGCCATTGTGATGTTCTCTTCTAAGATACATGGAAGCTGGGTTTTGTGCCTGAACCTAGTACCATTTTTGTGGTCTAGGAGGTCTTCATCAGAAGGTGGTTTCCCTGGACCAAAGGCAGATCCTCTCGTCCTGACCTGGCCAGTACCACAGCAACTTCAGCAGCTAGAGCACTGTACTAGAAGGAAAACGCCCCCTAGCACTTGCGGATATCAGGGCTCTTTTGGTAGGTCTCCACTCCCGCCCACTTTTCCTGGACTCCATTCCCTTTTTGATGGTTGGTGGTGAGTACGGGGAGGAAGCTGCAGTTTGGGGGGATTTATAAAGAGAATTGCTAACAGATATGATGGAGATGGGGTTGAGGAACTCTGAACACCTCCAACAAGCCATGGAAGGATGATTCCTGGTTTTTTTGATTGTTAGGATTCCTGGGGTTCTAACCCAAGGACTGGCCCTGGAAGGAAAGCATGTATGTCTAACATGCCCCTCAACATGTGCTCTCATTGCAGTGGCTTCTCTTGTTGCGAAGCATAGGCTCTAGGCGCGCAGGCTTCAGTAGTCATGGCTTGCGGGCTTAGGTTCTCCGCGGCATGTGGGATTCCCCGATCAGGGCTCGAACCTGTGTCCCCTACATTGGCAGGCGGATTCTTAACCACTGCACCACCAGTGAAGTCCCTGATTAGTTTTGACATATGTGTATATCAACCTGGGAAGTTCCCTCATGCCCCTCCCACACATTCCCTATATCCCCCTCTCCCAGAGGCAACCACTATTCCGATTTCTTTCACCATAGACTACTTTGGTCTGTTCTTAGCTTCATATAAATGGATGCTTTTTTGTGTCTGGCTTTTTGCATTCAACATAATTCACTGAGATTTATCTTTGTTTCTGCATGTATCGGTAGCACGTCCTTTTTATTGCTGGGTGGTATTCCATTGTATGAAAATTCCTGTCCTTTTGAGCATAAGCATTTCTACTTTTCTTGAGTAAATATTTAGGCATGGAATTGTTGGATAATAGAACAGGTGTATGGAAATCACTTCTTGTTCCAAAAGAAAGATGGGTGTCATTGACAGTGATTTAAAACTTACTTGACATCTGAACTTCCCTGGTGGTGCAGTGGTTAAGAATCCACCTGCCAATGCAGGGGACACGAGTTTGATCCCTGGTCTGGGAAGATCCCACATACTGTGGTGCAACTAAGCCCGTGCGCCACAACTACTGAGCCTGCATGCCTAAAGCCCATGCTCCGTAACAAGAGAAGCCACTGCAATGAGAAGCCCGCGCACCGCAGTGAAGAGCAGCCCCCGCTGGCAGCAACTAGAGAAAGCTCCTGGGCAGCAATGAAGACCCAATGCAGCCAAAAATAAATAAATTTTTAAAAATAAATAAAAATGTTTTAAATCTTAAAAAAAATAAAAATAAAAATTACTGACATTGAAAGCCACGTGTTACAGAAACCTAGCCTCTTCTCATAATCAAATTTAACTATGGGCATGAGCTGAGTTGAACTATAGCCAGCACCTCTCTGTTCAAAGGAATAGTAGCCATATAAGGAGAGCAATCAGAAATAGCTAACTACCACCTCCAGAGAGAGATTCCCTGGCTGTGGTATACCTTTAGAACATGAAGAATTAGAAAAGGGGATTGAGAGAGTAAGGTTTACTCTAGGGGATACTAAACATGGTACTCTGGCTGAAACCATTTCATGCGGCAATGTAGCTCTGCTGAAAGGCTTAGGGAATTTCCTGTCGTCCAGCATGCCTTGGCTATGGGCAGGGGCAGTACTGGATCATGCGGACCCTTATCTGTCAAGCCAAACAACTTGAATGGTATGTTAAGGCAACAGAAAGCCATTGATGGTTTATAAGCTAGAAAGTAAGAGGATCAAATTTAGGTTATAGAATGATCTTTCTTATCATGGGCTGGACAATAGATTTACAAAGGAGATGCGTTGGAGGCAGGGAGAATAGCTGAGAAGATGGCGGGGCTGGGGGCTGTCATCTACATGAGAGTCAGGAGTGTCTGAAACCAGGGTAGACGCAGTGAGGATGGGGAGGAGGAGCCTGAATCGTAGAGTGTGAAGGAGACCGAATCTCCCCTGAAAGCAGGGCTGCCGAGGCTGAGAAAAACAAGGCGGTAAGAATGACACTCTTGATTTCTGACTTGGCTATTTAAGGGGATGCAGTGCCATTTGCTGCTTCCAGAAACAAAGGAGAAACAGGGCTTTTGCAGTGATGGAGGCATAGACATGAGCTGAGTTTTGGGCATGTTCAGTGGAGATGTGCCCTGTGGGACAACCAAGTGCAAGTGCACAGCAGACAGTTGATATTCTGGTCTTTATCTCAGTAGCAGACCAGGCTTCATGGATGGGCAACCTATACAGTCACACAGGGCCCTGAAGAACCCCTTGCTGGGCATAATGTTCTGTTGTCACCATCTTGAAATTCATGATAATTTTAGAGCAAGGGACCACACATTTATATTTTGCACTGGGCCCCACAAATTCTGTAGCTGGTCCTACCCAGTATAGTGATCCATTCTGGGGATGAGTTTGTGAGTAACCAGCATATACAGCCAATGGAGTAAAGAAGAGTATACATAATTTGAAGTGAGAAGAGAAGAATATAGGGGTGTCCCCTGAAGAAAGATATATTTGAAGGATGGGTGAAAAGAACTGTAAAAAGATATCAGAGGAGAAAGAAGCCATGGATCGCATGGACACAGCATCTAAGAAGGTGGACAAGTACAGGCACATTACAGAACCCAGAGAAAATTACAAACAGATTTTTTACTTTTTCTCAATGCTATACACTGGTCTGTATGGAGACCTCTATCAAACATGTGAGTCCCTTTTCTCTGTTTTCCTCCCTCTTCTCTCCTCTTCCCAGGACTCACCTGTCTTTTCTACACCTCTGCTCTTCCACCGAGGAGCTTGATTGTGAAGTAGCCACATGAGGTTCTGCAACTGTGACAGCAGTTCTTGATGATGGAAACCTGGGGTGGCAGGAGAGTAAGGGAAATTGTAGCTCTAGGTCGTTCAGATTCTTGAGACTTGTATAACGATGCACTTGTCACTCATGCCAAAAGCAAACAAAACTGCCTGGAATTGATATCTAATCATATCCCGTCATAGCTAATATTGGTTGAATGCTTACTACATGCTGGCCACTCATCTAAGATCTTTACAATGCGGTATTTCCCTCAGCTCTCACTCAAACAGGGGAGGTACTATTAGTCCCCAAGTAAACCGCTCTGAAGCACAGAAAAAGCGATGACTTCCAAACTCTTTTTCTGAAGCCAACAAAGCTCAGATAGAAAAACCTGACAAAGAGCACATGCAAGAAGGAAGGAAGGAAGGAAGGAAGCAAGGAAGGAAGGAAGGAAGGAAGAAAGGGAGGGAGGGAGGGAGGAAGGAGTAGACCAATCTCACTTATAAGTAGTGGCAAAATATTACAGGCAGGAAAAATTTAAGAATCATCATCACTGTTGTTATATAACAAAGACATGTACTATAACTAATACAATTAGACAAGAGAAAGAACATGAGGTATAGATATCAGAAAGGCACAGGCAAAAATATTACTACGTGTTAATGATATAATTTCATACTGGAAAGTTTAAGAGAATCCATTGTATTTTACAAATCAATGATTATATTTTTTCCTTGAAGGCATTTTTCTCTATGATATAGATTTCCCTTCAATTTCCTTCATTTAAGCTTTACAGTCACAGTGGCTTTTCATTGCTACAGTCAGGTCTTCTGAGCTAAACAGTGGAGGCAGCAGTGAGCTCTCAGCTAAAGGCCTGCACGGCAGGAACACTGGTGACCGTGTTCAGAGGTGGGTACCTGGAGCCTGGGGTTAACTGAGCCACTCTCCCCTTTGCAAACTATTTCTGTGATTGATGGATATTTTAGATGAATCTGCATATTAGTAAAATACAGTGCTGCCACCTGTGTCCCTTTCTGTAATCAGAGCAAACAATGTATTTTCTCTGCTATGAGAAAAAAAAAAAAGGAGAAACCATATAATAGCTTCCTTTGCTGTGATTTGAGTCATAATTGTCAACTCCCTAATACATTAAACTGTAAAGATTTTGAAGGCAATATGTGTCTCAGCTGGGAAGCCTAAAGTAGGAATAAACAGAAGGAGTGTGGGATGGAAAGGAAGGAAATAATCATGCAGACTATCTTCAACTCTCAAAAAAATTTTTTTTGAAAGTAAGCATTGCCACAACAGGAAATATTAGAGTTATTCCAAATGCCCATTAAACATATCATCAACCTGTCTGAACAAAGCTGGGATTGCTTCCTGGGAAGCAGTAATATTTCCAAAAAGAAAAAGGAAAATATTCTTTTTGCCAGTCAATGCAAATATTGAGAAATACAAACTAATTACAAACAAAAAAGAAAAGATCATAAGAAAGATGGAAGGTATCAGGGTGCTAGTGAATTTTCCTAGTTCCTCCACTCGTTGGCTTCATGAGCCTAGAAGAGTTACTTAACCTCTCTGAACCCATGCTTTTACATTTTTAAAATGGAATTACTATGAATAATGTAGTGGTAGAATATTATTAACATGAATAAAGCAAATGAAACAAAAAGTGTACATATAGTATGCTTCTTTTGTGTGAGAGAAATAATGAAATAAGACACTAAATAAGCATCTGTTTATTTTTGCAAAAGGAAACACAAGAAGGATAAACCAAAAACAAATGAGATAGCTTACCTAAAGGAGGTGTGTGGAAAAGGGTGGAAGGGTTGGGGGACATGAATTGACACTCCTCTGAGTATCTGGGTTTTATATAGTTTTGACTTTTGGAACCACGGTCGTGTTTTTATATAAACAAAAAGTTTAAAACTCAACAAGCGTGAGGAGGGAAACCTTAAATTGAAATACAAACAAAACCAAATGTATTTAACTATACTTCAAACAAACAACATAACCAAACTGAAAGGGAAAAGAAAAAGAACTGACCCATGTGACTTTGAACACAGTATTTTGACTATACATCCTCAGACTAAACTAAAAAAGAACTTTAAACAAACACTGAGCTCTAGTTAGTAAGAACCCAGTCCCACAGTGTGGTGTGTCAGCAATTCTAAAACAACTGTTTATACATTCTAAGACTGAGAAAATAAGTAAATATATTAAGGATGGGGAAGCTAAAATCAAATTGGTGGTTCTGGATTGGAATTGAAAATATCAGCATAAACTCATGGTTTCTAACATAGTGATAGATAGGTGATAGATGTGTGTACATTTACATGTACAAACATATATTTCCCAGCTCCGTCTACTGGGAGTCTAGAAGCTATGACACAGCAATAGCAATGAGTACATCCAATGCCCAGACTTTAGTTTCTAAATAAACTAAACATCTAATAAAAGAAACCAGAATTCCTTGGAGAACTGGCTGATTCCACGACTGGGGCTAGGAAAGTACAAGGTGAGCTTTGAACATTATGTTGTGCCAGAAAGCAAGAAAGTGCTCAAAGACTGACAGCCATGCTAAAATAACGTGAGAGCTAACTCAAAGGCACACACTTGGCCAAATACGGGACAATCTGAGTACCAAATAGAATAATGACAGTACGTAATGGATTGGAACACACTGAATTAGAAAAGAATCCGTGAGTCTACAGTGATAGCCAAAAATAGAGACATGGGAGGGAACCTCTTCTTTACAAAAGAAGACTGGCTAATAGATGTAGAAGGAAAAATAGAATTGGGGGCTGGGGGTTGTGGAAATACCATTTTGCAACCTCACTGTAATAACTGATTCAGCCAAGAACTATGAATGGATATGAACATCATTAAGGGAAAAGTTCTTGGGAAACAGAATATTCAAATGGTTTCAAATTGTCTCCCTGCAAACTACTCAGTTGCAAAGGGAAAAAATTATTTTCACAATGGGGGATACACAGAAACTACTTTTGCTTAAGAAAGTACCTTGACCAAGTATTATATGTAAAGGAGAAGGAACAAGAGAGAGAGGCCTGCTCTCTCATTTAACACACAAAATTATAATATAGACCTTTGTCACTATGATAATACAAGACATAGGGATAAGAGATATAAGTGTTTTTCTGAAAAGATTAAACTCTATATGTAGATGATATGACTATGTGCTTATTTCAAGAGAATCAAATGAAAAACTATTTTAACCAATAAGAGAATTCAGTAAGGTAGCCAGAAACATAATCAACAATCTAAAAATGCTATCATTTTCTATACATCAGAAAATGTAATAGAGAAAAAGACTGATTCACACACACACACACAAAAACTATAACAAAAACAAATGGCACTCAGAATATGTGCAAGACTCATATGAAGGAAACTATTCAATTATCCAAAAGACACAGATTATCATGACCCTGATGGGACAACTCAATAATGTAAAGTTAACTGTTCTTTGCAAATTAATCCATGATTTAAGCCAATGCAAAGCAAAATCAATGTTCATCAAAATCCTCAAAGTATTTAAGTTTTTTTAAAGTTTATCAGATGACAAAATTAGCAAAAATTACCTACGTATTTTTGAACTGCTTTATTGCTATGAAATTTACAAACATAAAGTTTACCTGTTAAAGTGCACAATTCAGTGGTTTTTAGTAAATTTAAAGAGCTATGAAACCATGGGAATGTAAACTGATGCATTTTTAGACAGCAATGTGGCAACATCTATCAAGATTTTAACTTGGGATATTCTTTATTGAACAATTCAACAATTGGGAATACATTCTAGAGAAATGCTCTCACTCATGCACAAGGGTATATGTACAAGGATGCTAATTATAAGTTTGGTTCAGAAAATGGTAAACAATCCAAATACCCGCAAAAAGGGAAATATTATTCAGAAAATTGAAATCTGTCTAAAAAGGGAAAATTTTAAATAAATAAGTGAATGAATATATGAACTAACACACAAGTCTTAAAAGTAGGGAAGAGATAGGTAGATGGAAGATAGATAGGTAGCTAGGTAGATAGGGAGGGATATGCTTACTGTCTTCTCTTCCTTTAACATGATTATTGTCCCTGTAATTTCAGAAATATAAGCAACAACCAAGGGAGACAAGTAATGCAAATAATGTACTTTTTTCCTGTTGACTTATTTGCCAACGTTTCTATATTTTGAGATCCTTGGTTCATAAATCTAATTCTTTGTAAATATCTGAACTTTGTTAACTCCAGGAAGACCAGTACCTTCTTGTCTTTAACCATCTTGAAATAGAAAGAATATATTATTATTTTCACCTTAAATGAAATCAAGATGCTCTGCATTCTGAGTGAGTAATGCTGGACGAAAGCCAATGCTTTTGTGTGGTCCTTTGGTGTTTTTCATGGGTGTGTCTTTGTGTGTGTATCGTGTTTTGTGTGTGTGTCTATGAGTGTCTGTGCGTCTGTGTGTGTTTTAAAGAGGTGCTGGTTCTCACCAGTCCAGGAATTGTACAAATCCCCTGCTATCCTTCTCTTCCTGGTCCCCTCTCTCCACCCATGGCAGCTGCATTGGCATATGAATGTATTTGTTCTGTCCAAATGTCAACACTGATTGTTTTGAGCAGACATGTGTCAAACTCTATCAGGGGCAAAGGAGAAAGACTGTTCTCAGGTGACACCTACAGCCACTATCCAGGCTAGCCCCTGGTCAAAATATTTCATTCTCCCTATAAATCCGAAAAACAAGCTTTGTAAGATTACGTATCTCACTTAAAGGTTCAAAAGAGATGGCTGTTAAAACCATATGAGGAGGCTTCCGGGAAGATGGAGGAAGAGTAAGACGCGGAGATCACCTTCCTCCCCACAGATACACCAGAAATACATCTATACGTGGAATAACTCCTACAGAACACCTAGTGAACGCTGGCAGAAGACCTCAGACCTCCCAAAAGGCAAGAAACTCCCCACCTACCTGGGTAGGGCAAAAGAAAAAACAGAGACAAAAGGATAGGGACGTGATCTGCACCAGTGGGAGGGAGCTGTGAAGGAGGTTTCCACACACTAGGAAGCCCCTTCGCGGGCGGAGGCTGCGGGTGGCGGAGGGGGAAAGCTTCGGAGACGCGGAGGAGAGCACAGCAACTGGGGTGCGGAGGGGAAAGCGGAAAGATTCCCGCACAGAGGATCAGGGCCGACCGGCACTCACCAGCCCGAGAGGCTTGTCTGCTCACCCGCCGGGGCGGGCGGGGCTGGGAGCTGAGGCTTGGGCTTCGGTCGGAGCGCAGGGAGAGGACTGGGGTTGGCAGCGTGAACACATCCTGCAGGGGGTTAGTGCGCCACGGCTGGCCGGGAGGGAGTCCGGGGAAAAGTCTGGACCTGCCGAAGAGGCAAGAGACTTTTTCTTCCCTCTTTGTTTCCTGGTGCGTGAGGAGACGGGATTCAGAGCGCTGCTTAAAGGAGCTCCAGAGACGGGCGCGAGCCGCTGCTAAAAGCGCGGACCCCAGAGACGGGCATGAGACGCTAAGGCTGCTGCTGCCCCCACCAAGAAGCCTGTGTGTGAGCACAGGTTACTATCCACACCCCCCTTCCGGGGAGCCTGTGCAGGCCTCCACTGCCAGGGTCCCGGGATCCAGGGACAACTCCCCCGGGAGAACGCAGGGCGCGCCTCAGGATGGTGCAACGTCACGCCGGCCTCTGCCGCCACAGGCTCGCCCCGCACTCCGTGCCCCTCCCTTTCCCCGACCTGAGTGAGCCAGAGCCCCCGGATCAGCGGCTCCTTTAACCCCGTCCTGTCTGAGCGAAGAACAGACGCCCTCCGGCGACTTACATGCAGAGGCGGGGCCAAATCCAAAGCTGAGCCTCAGGAGCTGTGAGAACAAAGAAGAGAAAGGGAAATCTCTCCCAGCAGCCTCAGAAGCAGCGGATTAAAGCTCCACAATCAACTGGATATACCCTGCATCTGTGGAATACTTGAATAGACAACGAATCATCCCAAATTGAGGAGGTGGCCTTTGAGAGCAAGACTGATGATTTTTTCCCCTTTTCCTCTTTTTGTGAGTGTGTATGTGTATGCTTCTGTATGAGATTTTGTCTGTATAGCTTTGCTTCCACCATTTGTCCTAGGGTTCTATCCGTCCGTTTTTTTTTCTTAATAATTACTTTTTTATTTTAATAACTTTATTATATTTTATCTTACTTTACTTTATTTTACTTTATCTTTTTTCTTTCTTTTTTCCTTCCTTCCCTCCTTCCTTCCTTCCTTGCTCCCTCCTTCCCTCCCTCCCTCCTTTCTTTCTTTCTTTGTCCTACTTCTACTAATTCTTTCTTTCTACTTTTTCTCCCTTTTATTCTGAGCCGTGTGGATGAAAGGCTCTTGGTGCTGCAGCCAGGAGTCAGTGCTGTGCCTCTGAGGTGGGAGAGCCAACTTCAGGACACTGGTCCACAAGAGACCTCCCAGCTCCACATAATATCAAACAGTGAAAATCTCCCAGAGATCTCCATCTCAACACCAGCACCCAGCTTCACTCAACGATCAGCAAGCTACAGTGCTGGACATCCTATGCCAAACAACTAGCAAGACAGGAACACAACCCCACCATTAGCAGAGAGGCTGCCTAAAATCATAATAAGTCCAGAGACACCCCAAAACACACCACCAGACGTGGACCTGCCCACCAGAAAGACAAGATCCAGCCTCATCCACCAGAACACAGGCACTAGTCCCCTCCACCAGGAAGCCTACACAACCCACTGAACCAACCTTAGCCACTGGAGACAGACACCAAAAATAAGGGGAACTACGAACCTGCAGCCTGCAAAAAGGAGACCCCAAACACAGTAAGATAAGCAAAATGAAAAGACAGAAAAACACACAGCAGATGAAGGAGCAAGATAAAAACCCACCAGGCCTAACAAATGAAGAGGAAATAGGCAGTCTACCTGAAAAAGAATTCAGAATAATGATAGTAAAGATGATCCAAAATCTTGGAAATAGAATAGAGAAAATGCAAGAAACATTTAACAAGGACCTAGAAGAACTAAAGATGAAACAAACAACGATGAACAACACAATAAATGAAATGAAAAATACTCTAGATGGGATCAATAGCAGAATAACTGAGGCAGAAGAACGGATAAGTGACCTGGAAGATAAAATAGTGGAAATAACTACTGCAGAGCAGAATAAAGAAAAAAGAATGAAAAGAACTGAGGACAGTCTCAGAGACCTCTGGGACAACACTAAACGCACCAACATTCGAATTATAGGGGTTCCAGAAGAAGAAGAGAAAAAGAAAGGGACTGAGAAAATATTTGAAGAGATTATAGTTGAAAACTTCCCTAATATGGGAAAGGAAATAGTTAATCAAGTCCAGGAAGCACAGAGAGTCCCATACAGGATAAATCCAAGGAGAAACATGCCGAGACACATATTAATCAAACTATCAAAAATTAAATACAAAGAAAACATATTAAAAGCAGCAAGGGAAAAACAACAAGTAACACACAAGGGAATCCCCATAAGGTAAACAGCTGATCTTTCAGCAGAAACTCTGCAAGCCAGAAGGGAGTGGCAAGACATATTTAAAGTGATGAAGGAGAAAAACCTACAACCAAGATTACTCTACACAGCAAGGATCTCATTCAGATTTGATGGAGAAATTAAAACCTTTACAGACAAGCAAAAGCTGAGAGAGTTCAGCACCACCAAACCAGCTTTACAACAACTGCTAAAGGAACTTCTCTAGAGAAGAAACACAAGAGAAGGAAAAAACCTACAATAACGAACCCAAAACAATTAAGAAAATGGGAATAGGAACATACATATTGATAATTACCTTAAATGTAAATGGACTAAATGCTCCCACCAAAAGACACAGGTTGGCTGAATGGATACAAAAACAAGACCCATATATTTGCTGTCTACAAGAGACCCACTTCAGACCTAGAGACACATACAGACTGAAAGTAAGGGGATGGAAAAAGATATTCCATGCAAATAGAAACCAAAAGAAAGCTGGAGTAGCAATTCTCATATCAGACAAAATAGACTTTAAAATAAAGACTATTAGAAGAGACAAAGAAGGACACTACATAATGATCAAGGGATCGATCCAAGAAGAAGATATAACAATTATAAATATTTATGCACCCAACATAGGAGCACCTCAATACATAAGGCAAATACTAACAGCCATAAAAGGGGAAATCGACAGTAACACATTCATAGTAGGGGACTTTAACACCCTACTTTCACTGATGGACAGATCATCCAAAATGAAAATAAATAAAGAAACACAAGCTTTAAATGATACATTAAACAAGATGGACTTAATTGATATTTATAGGACATTCCATCCAAAAACAACAGAATACACATTTTTCTCAAGTGCTCATGGAACATTCTCCAGGATAGATCGTATCTTGGGTCACAAGCCAAGCCTTGGTAAATTTAAGAAAATTGAAATTGTTTCAAGTATCTTTTCCGACCACAACGCTGTGAGACTAGATATCAATTACAGGAAAAGATCTGTAAAAAATACAAACACATGGAGGCTAAACAATACACTACTTAATAACGAAGTGATCACTGAAGAAATCAAAGAGGAAATTAAAAAAATACCTAGAAACAAATGACGATGGTGACACGACGACCCAAAATCTATGGGATGCAGCAAAAGCAGTTCTAAGAGGGAAGTTTATAGCAATACAATCCTACCTTAAGAAACAGGAAACATCTCGAATAAACAACCTAACCTTGCACCTAAAGCAATTAGAGAAAGAAGAACAAAAAAACCCCAAAGTTAGCAGAAGGAAAGAAATCATAAAAATCAGATCAGAAATAAATGAAAAAGAAATGAAGGAAACGATAGCAAAGATCAATAGAACTAAAAGCTGGTTCTTTGAGAAGATAAACAAAATTGATAAACCATTAGCCAGACTCATCAAGAAGAAAAGGGAGAAGACTCAAATCAATAGAATTAGAAATGAAAAAGGAGAAGTAACAACTGACACTGCAGAAATACAAAAGTTCATGAAAGATTACTACAAGCAACTCTATGCCAGTAAAATGGACAACCTGGAAGAAAGGG
Source organism: Orcinus orca (assembly GCF_937001465.1). Classification (NCBI taxonomy): domain Eukaryota; kingdom Metazoa; phylum Chordata; class Mammalia; order Artiodactyla; family Delphinidae; genus Orcinus; species Orcinus orca. Next base: position 43,487,928 of record NC_064568.1, read on the forward strand.
ACAAATTCTTACAAATGCATAACCTGCCAAAACTGAATCAGGAAGAAATCGAAAATATAAACAGACCAATCACAAGCACTGAAATTGAAACTGTGATTAAAAATCTTCCAACAAACAAAAGCCCAGGACCAGATGGCTTCACAGGCGAATTCTATCAAACATTTAGAGAAGAGCTAACACGTATCCTTCTCAAACTCTTCCAAAATATAGCAGAGGGAGGAACACTCCTAAACTCATTCTACGAGGCCACCATCACCTTGATACCAAAACCAGACAAGGATGTCACAAAGAAAGAAAACTACAGGCCAATATCACTGATGAACATAGATGCAAAAATCCTCAACAAAATACTAGCAAACAGAATCCAACAGCACAATAATAGGATCATACAACATGATCAAGTGGGGTTTATTCCAGGAATGCAAGGAGTCTTCAATATATGCAAAACATTCAATGTGATAAACCATATTAACAAATTGAAGGAGAAAAACCATATGATCATCTCAATAGATGCAGAGAAAGCTTTTGACAAAATTCAACACCCATTTATGATAAAAACCCTGCAGAAAGTAGGCATAGAGGGAACTTTCCTCAACATAATAAAGGCCATATATGACAAACCCACAGCCAACATCGTCCTCAATGGTGAAAAACTGAAAGCATTTCCACTAAGATCAGGAACAAGACAAGGTTGCCCACTCTCACCACTCTTATTCAACATAGTTTTGGAAGTTTGAGCCACAGCAATCAGAGAAGAAAAGGAAATAAAAGGAATCCAAATCGGAAAAGAAGAAGTAAAGCTGTCACTGTTTGCAGATGACATGATACTATACATAGAGAATCCTAAAGATGCTACCAGAAAACTACTAGAGCTAATCAATGAATTTGGTAAAGTAGCAGGATACAAAATTAATGCACAGAAATCTCTGGCATTCCTATACACTAATGATGAAATATCTGAAAGTGAAATCAAGAAAACACTCCCATTTACCATTGCAAGAAAAAGAATAAAATATCTAGGAATAAACCTACCTAAGGAGACAAAAGACCTGTATGCAGAAAATTATAAGACACTGATGAAAGAAATTAAAGATGATACAAATAGATGGAGAGATATACCATGTTCTTGGATTGGAAGAATCAACATTGTGAAAATGACTCTACTACCCAAAGCAATCTACAGATTCAATGCAATCCCTATCAAATTACAACTGGTAGTTTTCCTAGAACTAGAACAAAAAATTTCACAATTTGTATGGAAACACAAAAGACCCCGAATAGCCAAAGCAATCTTGAGAACGAAAAATGGAGCTGGAGGAATCAGGCTCCCTGACTTCAGACTATACTACAAAGCTACAGTAATCAAGACAGTATGGTACTGGCACAAAAACAGAAATATAGATCAATGGAACAGGATACAAAGCCCAGAGATAAACCCACGCACATATGGGCACCTTATCTTTGATAAAGGAGGCAGGAATGTACAGTGGAGATAGGACAGACTCTTCAATAAGTGGTGCTGGGAAAACTGGACCGGTACATGTAAAAGTATGAGATTAGATCACTCCCTAACACCATACACAAAAATAAGCTCAAAATGGATTAAAGACCTAAATGTAAGGCCAGAAACTATCAAACTCTTAGAGGAAAACATAGGCAGAACACTCTATGACATAAATCACAGCAAGATCCTTTCTGACCCACCTCCCAGGAAATGGAAATAAAAACAAAAATAAACAAATGGGACCTAATGAAACTTCAAAGCTTTTGCACAGCAAAGGAAACCATAAACAAGACCAAAAGAGAACCCTCAGAATGGGAGAACATATTTGCAAATGAAGCAACTGACAAAGGATTAATCTCCAAAATTTATAAGCAGCTCATGCAGCTCAATAACAAAAAAAAAAACAACCCAATCCAAAAATGGGCAGAAGACTTAAATAGACATTTCTCCAAAGAAGATATACAGACTGCCAACAAACACATGAAAGAATGCTCAACTTCATTAATCATTAGAGAAATGCAAATCAAAACTACAATGAAATATCATCTCACACCAGTCAGAATGGCCATCATCAAAAAATCTAGAAACAATAAATGCTGGAGAGGGTGTGGAGAAAAGGGAACCCTCTTGCACTGTTGGTGGGAATGTAAATTGATACAGCCACTATGGAGAACAGTATGGAGGTTCCTTAAAAAACTACAAATAGAACTACCATATGACCCAGCAATCCCACTACTGGGCATATACCCTGAGAAAACCATAATTCAAAAAGAGGCATGTACCAAAATGTTCATTGCAGCTCTATTTACAGTAGCCCGGAGATGGAAACAACCTAAGTGTCCATCATCGGATGAATGGATAAAGAAGAAGTGGCACATATATACAATGGAATATTACTCAGCCATAAAAAGAAATGAAATTGAGCTATTTGTAATGAGGTGGATAGACCTAGAGTCTGTCATACAGAGTGAAGTCAGTCAGAAAGGAAAAGACAAATACCGTATGCTAACACATATATATGGAATTTAAGGGGAAAAAATGTCATGAAGAACCTACGGGTAAGACAGGAATAAAGACATAGACCTACTAGAGAATGGACTTGAGGATATGGGGAGGGGGAAGGGTAAGCTGTGACAAAGCGAGAGAGAGGCATGGACATATATACACTACCAAACGTAAGGTAGATAGCTAGTGGGAAGCAGCCGCATAGCACAGGGAGATAAGCTCAGTGCTTTGTGACCACCTGGAGGGGTGGGATAGGGAGGGTGGGAGGGAGGGAGATGTAAGAGGGAAGAGATATGTTAACATATGTATATGTATAACTGATTCACTTTGTTATAAAGCAGAAACTAAGACACCATTGTAAAGCAATTATACTCCAATAAAGATGTTAAAAAAAACAAAAAACAAAAAAAACCCATATGAGGGGATACTGTTCAGCATAAAGTGGACCTAACTTCTGATACGGGCTGCCACATGAATAAACCTAAAAAAAAATTCTATCACTGAAAGAAGCCAAATAGAAAAGACCACATATTCTGATCCCATTTACATGAAATGTCCAGAAATGACTCCATGGAGAAAGAAAGCAGATTAGTGTTGCTCGTGGCTAGGGGATGAGAACTGGGACTGCTTGCAAATGGGCAGGAGAGATTTTGGGGGGTGATAGGGATATTCTAAGACTGGATTGTGGTGATGTTTGCAGAACTCTGTAAATTTACTAAAAATCACTGTACACATAAAATGGATGAATGCGATGGTATGTAAATTATACCTCAATAAAGGTGTTAAAAATATTGCTACAATCTTGAAAAGACAGAACAATCAGACTGCCCTATATTCACATTGCTGGGTTCTGTATAGTACAGAACACCTCACTGAGGCCTAAGACTAGATTACATCTGTATTCACCCAATGAGAGTTTCTCATTTGATGGCTTACTCATTCACTGGAAAGTCTCAAAGGTAACAGTAGCAGCTGGCCTTCACCCATGGGCACATGGAAGCACTCGCCACATGGAAATCCTTCCCTTTACACACTCCCTCTTCCAATCCCCTATACTCACCAACTGATATACAACCAATCAATTGAACAGAGAGTCCCAACCATCAATATCAATATACAAAGAGGTTTGGACAAGGTAGGCAAAAACATGATTAAGAAGAATCCATTCACATTATTATTGGGCAAAAGCAAGCCCCGTTAGAATTGTCCACTTGACTTCTAAATTGAGTGACAAGCAGGAATATCTACAACAAAACTAAGGACAAAATAGTTTGCAAAAGAAAGATGGAGAAAGTATATGGGTTATTGTAACAGACCCCACACCCCTGATCACAGAGGCAGAGCCGTGGCCCAGGGTGGGCCAATCTGTTCTTTATCATTTGGTGACACTCATTGGTGTAGGGGTATGAATGTAACCAGGCTGTTTCCTCAGCAAGTTTTTTACTCTAGCTAGAGGGAAATTGTTTTTTATTCCGTGATAATGGGGTGTTTGGCTGAGAGCCTGTAGGGACCAGGTATACACTGGGAGAGAAGGAAACTAATACAGTGAGATAAGTACAGGCAAGAGCCAGAGAGGGTGCTGATGGATTGTGTCCTCAACTCCAGACGCCCCTAAACCCAGCTCCAGCCCTGCTTCTCTTAGAGTGGTTATGTGACCCAACACATTTCTCATTTGTCCTTAAACTGCTTTGAGTTGGATTTCCATCAGTCGTAACCAGAACCTTTTCTAATATAAACTCACATTGGAAAAAGAAGTCAAAGAGAACTGGCACTCAATAAAATAGAAGTTAAAGAAGAGACACTACACTTCAAAGAATGAATAAAGCAACAGAATGGGATGTAAAAGTAATGAGCAGAATAAAATAAAGGGAGGGCAGAGAAACCTGAAACTGTCTCAAAACTAAAAATTCAAACTAGAAGCAGCAAGAAGTAGAACTGACAGTGCAGGAAACTGTATCAGGGACGTGCAGTACAGGCTTGATGACAAAAATCACAGAGCATTCAGAAGGAAAGGATGAATAAAGCAAATTTTCTGAGATAAAAAGATGACCTGCACCTGGAAAGTGAAGGGATCCATAGATTCCAGGAGAATGAGGGATAGTAACCTTGGACCCATCACCAACCTTTACATGCTGGCATGGGTACATTTACAGAGGAAAATGATCTAGAGCAGCCTCAGAGAGAACAGAACACACACAGAATTCAGAAGAGACAAGACTGTGCGCCAAGAATTCTACATCAAGTGTCAGCTACACAACAGGAAGGTATAATGGTATTTAAAATGACATGGGGAGTGTTGAGCATATGCTCTTTGCTTATTTTTTTGGTCTTTTATTTATGATTTTTTAAATTATGATATATTTGTGGATACACACCTAGGAGTTGTAGCCTAGCACTAGTCAGCCTTGTGCAAATACTGGCATGTCCTCTGGCATGTGAATGGATTCAGAGGTCTATGCTGAAAAGGAACAAGTGAGAGTCATGTATGTATATGAATGTGGGTCAAAAATAATCTAAAACTCTGACTTAGACAAATCTGAAGAGCAAAGAAATTCCAAAGGCATTAGGTCACAGGATTTACCTACTGATCTTCCATCTCTACTCATGGGCTAGTCAAGGACCTAACCTAAGTGAGTGTCTTTGACACCTGGAGGGGAAGGACTAAAGACTTAAAGCCCCTATTCCAACTCAAATGTGTTAGGCCTTTGCAATCCGTTGTGGTCTGATAGTTCCAGGACACACAGCTGAAGATGCAAATCAGCCTTCAACACCTCCCCAGTTGAATAATTATAGGATTCAGCAACGGCTGGGTGTCAAGAGCAGATATGAAAAGACACAATTCCCCAAGATTGTGGAACTCCATCCAAAGGAGTACCCTGGGAAGGATTGGCTGAAGATGGCGGAAGAGTAAGACGCGGAGATCACCTTCCTCCCCACAGATACACCAGAAATACATCTACGCGTGGAACAACTCCTACGGAGCACCTACTGAACGCTGGCAGAAGACCTCAGACCTCCCAAAAGGCAAGGAACCCCCCACGTACCTGGTTAGGGCAAAAGAAAAAACTAAACAGAGACAAAAGGATAGGGACGGGTCCTGCACCAGCGGGAGAGAGCTGTGAAGGAGGAAAAGTGTCCACACACTAGGAAGCCCCTTCGCGGGTGGAGACTTCGGGAGGCGGAGTGGGGGAGCTTGGGAGCCGCGGAGGAGAGCACAGCAACAGGGGTGCGGAGGGCAAAGCGGACAGATTCCAGCGCAGAGGATCGGGCCGACCGGAACTCACCAGCCGAGAGGCTTTTCTGCTCGCCCGCCAGGGCGGGCGGGACTGGGAGCTGAGGCTCCGGCTTTTGTCGGAGCGCCGGGAGAGGACTGAGGTTGGCTGAGTGAACACAGCCTGCAGGGCGTTAGTGCACCGCGGCTAGCCGGGAGAGAGTCCGGGGAAAAGTCTGGACCTGCCGAAGAGGCAAGAGACTTTTACGTCCCTCTTTGTTTCCTGGTACACGAGGAGAGGGGATTAAGAACGCTGCTTGAGAGAGCTCCAGGGACGGGCGCGAGCCGCGGCTAAAAGTGCGGAGCCCAGAGACAGACATGAGACGCTAAGGCCGCTGCTGCCGCCACCAGGAGGCCTGTGTGCGAACACAGGTCACTAGCCACACGCCCTTCCGGGGAGCCTGTGCAGCCCGCCACTGCCAGGGTCCCGGGATCCAGGGACAACTCGCCCGGGAGATCGCACGGCGCGCCTCAGGCTGCAACGTCACGCCGGCCTCTGCCGCTGCAGGCCCGCCCCACACTCCGTGACCCTCCCTACCCCCCGGCCTGAGTGAGCCGGAGCCTCCGAATCAGCGGCTCCTTTAACCCCGTCCTGTCTGAGCAAAGAACAGACGCCCTCCGGCGACCTACACGCACAGGTGGGGCCAAATCCAAAGCTGAGCCCCTGGGAGCTGTGAGAACAAAGAAGAGAAAGGGAAATCTCTCCCAGCAGCCTCAGAAGCAGCGGATTAAAGCTCCACAATCAACTTGATATACCCTGCATCTGTGGAATACCTGAATAGTCAACGAATCATCCCAAATTAAGGAGCCCTGTGGATGAAAGGCTCTTGGTGCTGCAGCCAGGAGTCAGTGCTGTGCCTCTGAGGTGGGAGAGCCAACTTCAGGACACTGGTCCACAAGAGGCCTCCCAGCTGCACATAATATCAAACAGCAAAAATCTCCGAGAGATCTCCATCTCAACGCCAGCACCCAGCTTCACTCAACGACCAGCAAGCTACAGTGCTGGACATCCTATGCCAAACAACTAGCAAGACAGGAACACAACCCCACCCATTAGCAGAGAGGCTGCCCAAAATCATAATAAGTCCACAGACACCCCAAAACACACCACCAGACGTGGACCTGCCCACCACAAAGACAAGATCCAGCCTCATCCACCAGAACACAGGCACTAGTACCCTCCACCAGGAAGCCGACACAACCCGCTGAACCAACCTTAGCCACTGGGGACAGACACAAAAAACAACAGGAACTACGAACCTTCAGCCTGCAAAAAAGGAGACCACAAACACAGTAAGATAAGCAAAATGAAAAGACAGAAAAACACACAGCAGATGAAGGAGCAAGATAAAAACCCACCAGACCTAACAAATGAAGAGGAAATAGGCAGTCTACCGGAAAAAGAATTCAGAATAATGATAGTAAGGTTGATCCGAAATCTTGGAGATAGAATGGACAATAGAATGGACAAAATGCAAGAATCAGTTAACAAGGACCTAGAAGAACTAAAGATGAAACAGGCAACGATGAACAACACAATAAATGAAATTAAAAGTACTCTAGATGGGATCAATAGCAGAATAACTGAGGCAGAAGAACGGATAAGTGACCTGGAAGATAAAATAGTGGAAATAACTACTGCAGAGCAGAATAAAGAAAAAAGAATGAAAAGAACTGAGGACAGTCTCAGAGACCTCTGGGACAACATTAAACGCACCAACATTCGAATTATAGGGGTTCCAGAAGAAGAAGAGAAAAAGAAAGGGACTGAGAAAATATTTGAAGAGATTATAGTTGAAAACTTCCCTAATATGGGAAAGGAAATAGTTAATCAAGTCCAGGAAGCACAGAGAGTCCCATACAGGATAAATCCAAGGAGAAACACGCCAAGACACATATTAATCAAACTGTCAAAAATTAAATACAAAGAAAACATATTAAAAGCAGCAAGGGAAAAACAACAAATAACACACAAGGGAATCCCCATAAGGTTAACAGCTGATCTTTCAGCAGAAACTCTGCAAGCCAGAAGGGAGTGGCAGGACATATTGAAAGTGTTGAAGGAGAAAAACCTGCAACCAAGATTACTCTACCCAGCAAGGATCTCATTCAGATTTGATGGAGAAATTAAAACCTTTACAGACAAGCAAAAGCTGAGAGAGTTCAGCACCACCAAACCAGCTCTACAACAACTGCTAAAGGAACTTCTCTAGGCAAGAAACACAAAAGAAGGAAAAGACCTACAATAACAAACCCCAAACAATTAAGAAAATGGGAATGGGAACACACATATCAATAATTACCTTAAATGTAAATGGACTAAATGCTCCCACCAAAAGACACAGGTTGGCTGAATGGATACAAAAACAAGACCCATATATTTGCTGTCTACAAGAGACCCACTTCAGACCTAGAGACACATACAGACTGAAAGTAAGGGGATGGAAAAAGGTATTTCATGCAAATGGAAACCAAAAGAAAGCTGGAGTAGCAATTCTCATATAAGTTATATATATATATATATATATATATATATATATGTAGTTTGCTTGAGTGCAGTGTTTTTTGTTTTCTGTACTGAATTCATTAGCATGGGTTGGTATAAAATTTAGCATAGGTCAATATGTAATTTGTAAACTAATAAGGTCTTAAAAGTGAGGAATTAAGTCTTTTAAATTTAATTATTTATTGCAAAGAGCAGAATAGCATACATAAACAGGTGCCTAAGGAAAACTTGTATTCTAATATGGAACTCTCATGAACACCTTTTTTTTTTCTTCTAACGGTATGATAGTAGGCCATTTGATTATTTTTATGGCTTTAACTTTACAACAATGAAATATTCGTAAATTTTAAAAAGTATTTTTCTTTATTTGATGCGGGTGGGATACTGGAGAAATGAAAGGTCAAACATCTATTGAGGAATCCATACTTGTCTATATATTGTGTACTTTTATTTCAAGAACTGATTTAAAATTCCTAAAAGGATGCTATAATAAGTTATTATGCCATTTTACAGACTGAATTAAGTGAATATCAGGGAGGTATGAAACTTGCCTAAGGCTATCCAGCTACCAAGCGGTAGAAGTGAGAATTAAATCCAGGTATACCTATAAAAAAAAATAAAAAAAAAAAAAAAAAAAAAAAAGAAGGCGAGGGCAGCACCAGGGTATGGGGTTGTTAGTTTTATAGGGGTGAGTAATTTCATACGCTGATGAGTGGGAGGAGTATTCCAGCTATTTTGGGGAAGGGGTGGGGATTTCTAGGAATTGAGCCACCGCCCACTTTTTGACCTTTATGGTCATCCTTGGAACTGTCGTGCCACCTGTGGGTGTGTCGCTTAGCTTGCTGATGTGTTACAATGAGTGTATACTGAGGCTCAAGGTCTAGTGGAAGTAGACTCGTCCGCCATCTTGGACCTATTTTGTTCTAATCAGTTTATGTTGTGTCCTCGGGCTATGTAATTCTTTTAAAGGTTGTGCCCTGTCCCCTTTCCTCCTGTTTCATATTGAATATATAATATTTACCAGAGTATGTTTTAATAATTAATACATGATATATTGTATAATTAATTTATATATCATATATATAATGATATCTATAGGTATTTGTTCTAATAAGTCATTAAAAATAAATGAATATTCTTTTTCTTTCATAAAAAAAATATATATATAAACATTTTTCTATGTCAATAAATATCCCCCTCCATAAAAAAAAAAAAAAAAAGATGTTAAAAAAAAAAGAAATGGTCAAAAGTAATGAAATCTAGGGACTGGTTGTAGAACTGATAGTATGAGAAAAGTATTATTATTATTTTGATTTTGATTGTTAATGTCTTTTTCACTGTTTATTTTTCTGTTTATACTATTATTTGGGCAATAAATATTAATAAAGTCAAACAAACAAACAAAAAAAAAAAAACAAAGGAGTACCCTGTTGAAAAACAGGAAAAGTGGAAAAGAAATAGTAGGTGAGGTTCTATTATGATACCAGTAATTTGTATCCCAATAAATGTATTGGTTCCCCAATAGCCTGGCTTCCCCGAGAGCTCCATTTTATACATTTAAGGCTGATTGGGAAGAAAACTGGAAATCTGTGACTCCACCCTGACCAAGGTCATCCACTACAGAAGACCCGAGGAAGATGTGATCAAATATGCCAGGAAACCTAAAACTAATGCTCCCTAACTAAAGAATTTACTTCAGGATATAACCCAGCCCTCTCAGAGGAAGAGGGAGAAAGGCAAGGGAGCAAAAGGATGAGAACTCACAAATCGAGAAACTGTGGCATTAAAGGGCACAGGAAGCCTTGGCTCCGTTTAAATATATTATTATAGGGACTTCCCTGGTGGTCCAGTGGTTAAGAATCAGTCTTGCAATTCAGGGGACGCCGGTTCAACCCCTGGTCAGGGAACTAAGGTCCCACGTGCTGTGGGGCAACTAAGGCTGCGTGCCACACTATTGAGCCCATGTGCCACAACTAGAGAGCCCGTGTCCCGCAACTATGGACCCCACGTACCACAACTACTGATCCCATGCGCCCTGGAGCCCGCGTGTCACAACTAGAGATCCCATGTGCCACAACTAATGAGCCTGCGCGCTCTGGAGCCTACGTGCCACAACTAGAGAGAAGCCTGTGTGCTGCAACGAAGAGCCCACACGCTGCAATGATAGATCCCACATGCCCCAACTAAGACCTGACGCAGCCAAAAAATAAATAAATGAATAAATATTTTTTAAATAAATAAATAATTATTATAGTGCTGCAACTAAGACCTGGCACAGCCAAAATAAATAATAAAATAAATATTTAAAAAATATGAATTATTATATATAAATATATATCTATGTATGATATATAATTAATATATTATATAAATATATAATAATATATTAATACACTTAATATACAATCAAATATACATCATATTCTAAATAATTATAGTAACATTGATTATAAACATAATGTATTTGTATAGTTCTTAAATGAAAAGATGAATAATGTAAAAAATAATTTATCTTTAAGGTAGAAACATAGCTCAGAGGAGACTTGCAAATGAGAAATGGGGACAGAGGTGGGAAGAAGTGTAAGTTGCTAATTTTCCCATCTTAATTGGGAGACAACAGAAACCTCTTGGTTTCTGAAGTTGTTCCATTGGTGTTGGTATTGAGGTTATTGATTTTAATAACCGAACTCTGATCTAGCAATATCATAGGCTCTCATGAACCGCCAGTTGGAGTGTAACTGGTTGCCACTTTTCTGGAGAGTAAAGTGGCATAATGTAGCAAAGGCCTGAAATTCCTTCATAACCTTTGACTCAGAAGTTTTACCTTTTGGAAATTATCCTACAGTAATCAGATGTACACACAACAATTTGTGTACACTCCAAATCCTGTACAACCAGGAGGATGGCAATGTAAGTCACAGTTCAAACAGGGGAATTTCTGAGAGTGAAAGTCAGTGCTATTAATAATACACCAGGACAACAGGTGTCAACAGGGTTGATGCCAAACAACCCAGCATGTACTACAAGACCATAAAAATGCATTATTTTTATAACCAGGAAAAGAGAGTTACTTTTTTTTTTGTCTTAAGGCTGAGACATGCGGCATGTGGGATCTTAGTTCCCTGACCAGGGATTGAACCCACACCCCCTGCATTGGAAGCACAGAGTCTTAACCACTGGCCCGCCAGGGAAGTCCCAAGAGTTACTTTAAAATCTACTAAATTGTAAGAGAAAACAAAAGGGCAATGAACAAAAACAGTGCAGGAGTTACGGGGCCTTCCAGCTTGCACAGGCTGAGATACTGCCAGTCTAGCATCGAAAGGAACAGAGCGACTTGGAAGAGTACTCCTGGCTCCCTCTCAGGACTCGTCTGCCCACAGTCTGCTGTTGGCCAACATGACCCTTTTGTGACTCTCTGCTGTACACCTAGGATCTTTTCATTCAGAGTTTTCTTAACCTTTAAATCATCAGAACAATCTAACAGAATCTTAACTACATAATGAATCGAACATCCAATAAAAGAAAAGTTACTCAATAACAGGAAGCCATTCACACACATCTGTTAATGCACCAAGAATGACCACACACAGACAGAGAGAAGCTTTTATACAGTTTTGTCCCAAGTGTCATGGAGGCTCAGAGGGCTGTCTCATTTGGTCAACCTTCCCTGAAAAAAATAAGATGAGGGAGGCTCTCAGAGAAGAAGACAGATTGAGGTAGAGTTTTGAAGGAAGTCTTCATTTTCAGGGACTGCAAGGAACTTAGTGTAGCTGGTGCATGAGATATGAGTTAAGAACCCAAAAAGAAGATTCCAGGAAGAACAGATTGAGAAGGGTACATGGGTCCTTCTACCCCTCCATCTCCCACGATAACTCTCAGGTCTCAAGCTTGGTACCTAAAAAATCATCTCTGATTGTGTCAGGGGTGTAAGTGCTTTGCTGAGCCAAGAAGGACCTATGTTTCATTAGATGTCCATGTTGACAGCTTCCTTGGGTATAGATAACAATACAAAACACACAACTGCTCCAAGTCACCTTTGTCCTAACTCTAATGGGCACAGGATATGAAAATACCTGTTGGTGGTGTAGCTGCTAGGAGATGAGGATGGGGGGCGGGGATTTGGGGGGAGTGGATGCTCTTTGCACTGCCATTGTCTATCCAGAGAGAAGTGGAATTAGCAAGTCTCTTCTACAAATGGGAGCTCTTTGAACTCTGCTCAGTATGAGCAGACACAGTGGGGCTGATCTATAGGAGGGGTGTTAACAGCAATGGGTTGTCCAAGATCTCTGAGAGGATCAGCACTGAGAAAATAATCTCATTATGGGTGGTGGTGTCAGACAAAGGAACTCAAGGGCAACATGATTAAAGGTTATATTGTAGCTCATATGAAGATCCAAGGCTGACTTGCCTCCTCTCCCTTGAACCCATTTATCATGAAAACACTGAAGGAGCAGAACTCATGGGCATAACCATAAACCAGTTTTACTTTGTTTCCCACTGTCTCTTTAAAGTTTGCTCACTGGGAGAAATTCTCCACCTGGAGATTAAAAACTCAGAAAATTACTGTCCAATCACTCACAGATAATAAAAGATCTTATGAACATTTAAAAATAAAACACAGGATCTCAACTTAGAAATTAAAATCCTAGTCCCATATGATAATCCAGATTCCAAACTTGATTTAAAGTTAAATCTTGTGGACTTTTCTAGTGAGGGCCTTCTGCGATCTTTCCCTCCTATCTCTCCTTCTGCCTAGTAACCTGATTTCTGACCTATCCCATTTCCTTTGCGCTGACAAATTGCGTTCACAGCTTGATTACTAAGCAGCCTCTTCAACTTGTCAGAGAGCAGCTAGCCGGCCTGTGTCTCACCCTTTGCTTTTTTGGGTCAGACCTCAGTCCACTTCGTCTCTCCAACCAGAGATGACACTCACAGGGCTGACGGAGAGTTCCACTGAAATCCTTTCTCTTGATTTGAGGTTAAGAGGGATGTACCCTCTGCTCTACACCCTTGCTCACAGCTCAGTAACAGCTCCCTGCAAATAAGTTCTATCTAAAATAAGCTTCCTCTGATGCCCAGAAACTCAATGCTTTTATACTCTCAGTGTTGGGTGAGGAGATGAAGAGCCATGTAACTGGTTTCTACTCATTTCCTTTGAAAATGCTCCTTTTGGTGTAACACGTCACTTTAGTACCTCTCTATTCAAATGTGGTCCAAGGACGTGGCAGCATCAACATCACCTGGGAGCTTGTTAGAAACACAGGAGATCAAGCCCCACCCCAGACCTACAAAATCAAAATCTGCATTTTAGTAAGATTGCCAGGTGATTTGTATGCACATTAAATTTTGAAAAGCGTTGCTTTTTCAACGTTCTTGGCGACTCAGTCAAAATTTTCTACTTAATTTCCTGTTACCACATTTACAGTTCAATATTCTAATGTAGTCGTGTGGGTTCTAATTTCAGAAAGGAGGAGTGCCCATGTCTGTCCTTTGCAAGTCCAGATCTCAAACCGCCTAGAGAACTAACTTAAATGTCTTTCTATCAAATTCAGATGTTCCTCTGTTATCGGGCTGGCCAAAAATTTTGTTCGGGTTTTTGTAAGATCTTACAAAAACCCGAACGAACTTTTGGGCCAACCCCCAATACTTCAAATTTAACATAATCTAAACCAAAGTCATTATTTTCCCCCAAACTTGACCCCTTTTCCTGACACCTCTTACCTATAAACCTACCTATTTTTCAAGACCTGATAAAGGTCAATCTCTGCCAAGACTTTTTTTCTTGACCATTAGAGCCCACACTGGTCACTCCCCAGTCTCAATTCACACACCATGTCATCCTTGAGCACTTGTTATGTCCTGCTATTTTTCATTTACGTTACACTGCCCTGAATTGAAATTTTCTTTCATTCAATAATATTTATTGAGCACTTTTTATGTGCTTACCAATGTTCTAGGAGTTGGGGACACAGTAAAGAACAAAACATTAATTTCCTGCCCTCATGAAACTCATATTCTTGAGGGAGAAAGAGACAAAAAATAGATAAACAGAAAAATATATAATCTCATATCATAACAACGACTATCAAATTGAAATCACCAGTCCCAACCTCTCCCTTTATCTGCAGCTCTTATAGTCAACTCTCTGCTCAATATCTTCACTTGGATGTCTATATGCATCTCAGATTTAACTTATCCCAACTGAACTCTGGATTTTCACTGGAACACCCTCTTTTTCCAGTGTCCTACATCTCAGCAAATGCCATCCCCATCCTCATAATCTTCTCTTTTTCTCACACCAGACCTTCATTTCATCAGCAAATCCTGGTAACTCTACTTCTAAAATATTACCACTTCTCTCCACCTCCTCTGTTACAGCTCTGACCAGGTCACCAACAGCTCACCCGGACCTCTGCTTCCAACTCCATCCCTCTGCTACAGTATGGTGAGTACTCTACATGGCAGCCTGAGCAATCCATCCTTTTAGAGAGTAAATCTGAGCATTCCCTAGCTCAAAACCCTTCAGTGGTTTCCACCGCACTAAGAATTAAATCCAGAGACCCTACAGACTCTGGAATCCTTGTTATCACTCTGACTTCAAATCCCATCACTGTCCCATCCCTTTCCCACCCGAGCCACTGTGGTCTATGTGATGTTCTTTGAAGCACACAGCAGGCTCCCTCCCCAAGGCCTTTGCAATTTGCTTGGACCATTTTTCCCCCAGACACCAGAGGCTTGCCTTCTCACTTCCTTCTGATCTCTCTCCACTCAAGTATCACTTCCTCAGAGAGGTCTTTCCTGACTGATCTATTGCCCAAGGCACTCTCTCATCTTCTCCTTTTCTTTTCTTTATAACATTTACCTGTAACTGCCCCCCACACCCGCATACACATTTGTTGATTCTATTTGTTTACTGTCTGTCTCCTCACTAAAATGTAATTACCCTAAAATGTAATTTCCATGGGGAACAAGAAATTTTTTTTTCATGCCCAGCATCTAGATCAGTGCCTAGAGAGAGTAGACATTCAATACATATTTATTGAATAAATGAACAGCAGCTAAAGTACCTAAGTTTGCAAATTATTTAGTTTGTTTAATAACAGCCCAAATTATTCCTGTAATTATGTCACTGCACTAACTTGCATTTTTAAATACATCTTTAAATAGAATTACAGCTGGGAATTGGCCCTCGCCTGTCACAGCAGGACAGTGTCATGCCCGTAAATACTGTTCATCACGTGTGGCAATAGAAGAAAAATTTGAGAACTGTTGCTCTAAAACACAATTTCCAAGCTCACTGTGCAGACTTTTTTTTTCTGGAGGCATTTGGTGACAAGATGGGGGGCGCAACCTCAGGAAGCTGTCCACTGACCTTCTTTGAGAAGGTGGGAAGATGTTGCCGCCCTCATTCCATAAGGAATATACATGCTAGCACCTTACCTGCAGCGGAGCAAAGATGCAGACATCTTTTTGATGGTGAGGTCCTTTCTATATGGCACTAGTTGTTAACCATGACTGCATTTGAGACCCACACAGGAGCTTTTAAGAAATAGCAGTGTACCACCACACCCCCAGAGATTCTGATTTAATTGCTTTGGGTGCACCTAGGGGTTGGTATTTGTTAAAAGCCTTCCTGGTGATTTTTATGTGCAGCCAGGTGGCTAACCACTGGTGTATAACCCGCTGGTGCCAGGGTAACACTGAATGAATGCACATTCTGGGCAGAGCCAATTACAAGGCACTCAGGGATGGGACCCAGGAACCGGAGCTGATCTCCATCCCCCTTGAAGAACTCACAGCCCTGAAGAGGGTGTCACAGTTGCATGATCACATCCCAGTTAGAACACGGTGAACACTTTGGTGTTTGATGATGGCCCTAGAGGTGTGGAAAACTAGGAAGATTCAATAAAAGAATGAATGAAAAGATTTGAGGAGTTTGGAATATAAAACATGTAAGGCAAAAGTCAAAAGTTAGATTGATTTAGCCTGGAGAAGTAGAGTCGGTAGAAGAAGGGTTAGTAGAAGTAAAATTTCTGACTATCTTTAAGTGTATACATCTATCCCCCATGAAGAAAAGTCTAGTATGCAAAAAATTCAAATGTGCAAAATAGACACAGGAGGGTGTAATCATTTACACCTGTACTACGTACACAAATACATGCAGATTAATTACAGGCAGATATTTACATAGAGTTCTCCACGGGCTGGATGCTGTTCTAAGTTCTGTGTAGAGCTGTGCATATATATTCACTCATTTAGCCCTACGACAACCCTATGAAATTGATATAAATATTATTCTCATTTTAGGATAAAGAATTTCAGGCACTAACATGTTAACTAACTTGCCTTTGTTACCATATGGATCTGGAGTTTAAATCTAAGTAGACTGGTTGCAGAGTCCATACTCTTAACCATTATTTTGTACTGCATGCATGTGAATACATATGTATATGTGTGTGTGTGTGTATACATATGTATATACATATGTTACATACACTGTGCATGAGTATATGTGTGTCTAACATACTAGATAGGTAGCTATGTACTACTGTGTGTGAGTACACACACACACAGATGTACATATTATATATATGTGTAGATTATGTTTTAATGAACATATATACACACTTTGCTTTACAAAAATCTGCACAGTTTCCTTTAAATAATAAGTATACTTATTTATACGATAATTTATAATATTGGAATTTACAAATAAGTAAGCAAGAAATTTAAAGAGAAAAACACTTCTGTTATCATGTGATAACCCATTACAAATCCCTTGCAGTGAAAGTTTTTTGAGACAGATTAACGGGAAGGCACAAGTAGTTCAATGGAAGGTCTTGTATATTTGTTCTGGATCATTTTAGCATGTGATGAATAAATTCGTTGAAAAAATGTATTCTTTTGGGATTTTCCTGCTGGACAAGAAACAAAAATAAAAGTCTGGCTTTTGAATATTAAGGCTACAGTTCAGTGATTGAATGACTCATTGTTCTTCTAATTGGCTAACTGGCCTTAGGGGAATGGGGGGTGGTGTAGGGGAGGCTGGCAGTTCCTGCCTGCACACAACAGGACCATTAAAAAGCTTGCGTGAGTTTGGTTTGCTTTTGCTTTGCCTGTTGCTTTTTTAATGAATTAGGCAAGGTGCTTAAAGGATTGTCCAGTAGAGCAGTTGAAATATCATTTTCACAAATGCCATCTAAAATTTTCTTGGAAATAAGGCCTGAGTTTATTGCAACGATCTATTCAATAATGAGTATGCACATGGTAATAAAAATGAACATATTCCTCTATTTCCTATTGATTTACTTAAGAGAAAATTTAGAAACCCTCCAATGTTGGATTGAAATTCTTTAATTTTTTTGTATTTATAATTTGATAATTATAATGAGACCTTAATTGAAAGGTTAATCCTAAATAAACTCACAACATAATCTTTTGGTCAATTTAATTAAATGGTACTGGGTTTAAAGAGTGTGTAGTAACAATGAAGAAACATAAACTGAGGAAGAGAAGTGAAAGTCTCAGAAACTTGAGAAGAATTGTGAAACAAAATTCATGTTTATGGCAAGACAAGAATATAAAAATTCTTCTCTGCCCTTTCGCCTCCCTCTGTGCATTGTTTATCTGCAATATGCATCGACCAAACCTACCCCATCAGTAGGAATACCTGCTCAACCATAAACTGCAACATTCTCCTAGCACCAACAAAACAACTCCTTAAAAGATAACATTCCTTCTTGATCTTGGCGCTTAAATCTGGATTATGTAAACTGTCAATAATACGTCATTTATTGTACAGCCCTCTGTTTCAAAAAACTTATATAAACTGTCTTGACTTTTAAAGGGCGGAACAGTTCTCAGAGCTTTCCGAGATGCTCTTCCTGGGTTATAATCCTCAAAATTGGCTCGAATAAAATTTTCCAGTTCTTTCTTAGATCAACTGATTAATTTTTCGCTGACAGGATGAATAAGTAGGAAGGAAGACACCAGTTCCACTGGCCTTTGTTTTCATTGTACTGAAGTTGTAGATAGTTAAGGAAATATTGGGGTAGTGAAGATGAGACAAAGATGCTTTACAGAATACTGATGATGAAACTCTTCTTGTAAAAGGGCAGTTGCTCATCTTGGTTAAAACCTATTAAAGACCAAATTCGCCTATTTTTTAAAAAGAGAAGCCCTGCAGAGTCATTCTTTCTCTAGGCTCACATTTCCTTTGTCTAGAAGGATGCGTGTTATGAATGTAAATGAATTTTTTAGATTTATAAAGTGATTTGTGCAGCATCACTAGCATTTCAATCCTCTCTGTTAGCTGGATTTCCTGGGGGCTGTGTCTACCACCGTTCCCCCCATGCCCCATGCAGACTCCCCTGGGTCTCTGGAAGACTGGGCACATTTTGCCTCTGTAGACTGCACCTTGCCTATTCTTAGCGAAGGTTTCTGTTCAAAACCCCTCCCTGTTTCCTTACCCTGGTGATGGGGCTACAACCCCAGGGCCCCTGCTTTTTTACCTTTTTTTTAAGCTATTGAACTGTACGCTTTACTTATTTTTTTAATATTTATTTATTTATTTGGCTGCATGCGGACCTTTTTTGCCCCCCCCCCTTTTTTTTTTAGTTGAGGTATGCAGGCTTCTTAGCTGCGGCATGCGAACTCTTAGTTGCAGTATGCGTGCGGGATCTATTTCCCTGACCAGGGATCAAATCTGGTCACTCAGCATTGGGAGCATGAAGTCTTAGCCACTAGACCACGAGGGAAGTCCCCCAGGGCCCCTGCTTTTATCCTTCTTGACAAAGACCTAAAGGAGATACAGCTCCTGGCACTAGCCAGATCTTCCCATCAGAGGCAACCTTCCAAGCAGGAGGTACCATTAGATCATATCAGGCCTGGGAGAGAAAGATTGGCCATCAGTAGGAGGAAAGGACTGACAAACTTCTCAAAGGTATAGAACTTGTCTTATTCACTTCACATTTCCAGAGCCACCAATAGTGCCTTACAGTCACAGGTGTTCAGTAAATACTGGGTGCACTGAACTTGGACTCTTCTTCTCTTCCCACTCCCAGCTTCATCCTCAGGATCAGTGGCCCACTCTGGGTTTCTTTAAGAAGCTACCATAAAAAATACTTTACTTAGGGCTTCCCTGGTGGCGCAGTGGTTAAGAACCTGCCTGCCAGTGCAGGGGACACAGGTTTGAGCCCTGGTCCGGGAAGATCCCACACACCGCAGAGCAACTAAGCCCGTGCGCTATAACTACTGAGCCTGTGCTCTAGAGCCCGCGAGCCACAACTACTGAAGCCCACCTGCCTAGAGCCCGTGCTCCGCAACAAGAGAAGCCACTGTAATGAGAAGCCTGCGCACTGCAACGAAGAGTAGCCCCCGCTCGCCGCAACTAGAGAAAGCCTGCGTGCAGCAACAAAGACCCAACGCAGCCAAAAATAATAATAACTAATAAATAAATTTATAAAAAAGTACTTTACTTAAATTCCTAGCATGTGATTTGATCCAAAATTTAGATACCTTAACTTCAAAAAAATTTTTAGAAGGTATGGTATGTAATTGGGGATATAAAGTATGATAAGAAATAAATGAGTTTAAAAATTATATATATATGTGTGTGTGTGTATATATATATGTTAAAAACTAGCAGTTACCAAAATGCCCTTCAATAGTTGAATGGATAAATAAATTGTGGTATATTCTTGTAACAGAGTTCTACACAGTAACAAGAATGAACAGTCTACAGCTACACACAAAAATATGAGTGACTGTCACAAATATAATATTCAGAGAATGAAGCCAGATACAAGTGGAGTATTTATATAAAGTAAAAAACAGGCTAAATTAATCTATGCTATTAGAGGTCATAATAGTGGTTACCCTAGAGGCAGTGATTCTCAACCAGGTATAATTTGATCCCCAAGGGATATTGGGCAATGTCTGGAGAGACACTTTTGGTTGTCATACTGAGGAAGAGGGTTGCTACCAGCAGCTAGTGGATAGAGACCAGGGGTGTTGCTAAACATCCTACAAAGCGCAGGACAGCTCCCCGCAGCAAAGAACTGTCCAGCCTAAAACATCGAAAATGCTGAGGTTGAGAAGCCCTATCTACCAGAGGGGTAGTGGTAACATTGTTTCTTTTTTTTTTTTTTTTTTTTGTGGTACGCGGGCCTCTCACTGTTGTGGCCTCTCCCGTTGCGCAGCACAGGCTCCGGATGCGCAGGCTCAGCGGCCATGGCTCACGGGCCCAGCTGCTCCGCGGCATGTGGGATCCTCCCGGACCAGGGCACGAACCCGTGTCCCCCGCATCAGCAGGTGGACTCTCAACCACTGCGCCAACAGGGAGGCCCAACACTCTGTTTCTTGATCTGCATGCTATTTACACAAATGTGTGCAATTGGAAAATTCATCAAGTTATACACATATAGTAGGTGTACTTTTCTATAGGTATATTGTCTCTTAACAAAAAGTTTAAAAAATGTTAAAAAGCTACCTAAGGTTTAGAAAGCCTTTAGTTAACAAAAATACATCCTAGGACTCAATTAAATCTAGACTTAGTAGAAAATAGAAAAAAAAGTAGAAAACCCTAAATTTTAATGATAAAACACAGTGTAAATAGTTCACTCATCATATCTTGTACTAAACTTCAGGATTTAGGGTGTACTCTAAAATGACAATAACAACTTCAAAAAAGCATCATGCACTAATAAAAAATACATGAATGTTTTATTTACCAGAAAATCCTGGTTGATCTGTAGATAGGAATCTGGCCAATTCACTTAGAACCAGGATTTGTGTTGTCAGCATCTGCAGAGACCAAAGAAGAAAACAGCTACTTAAAAAATGCTTCACTGCCTCTTGCTGGGACCCTTCTCTGCAGCCTGCAATCTGCAGCATCTCCTGTTCTGTGACTGTTGGTTTGCAAACTGGGTCCCGCACACAGAGGGCAAGGAGGGACTGAAAAAAGAGAGGACAATTCCAGATTAGTAGGTGGCAGGTTTAATGAGCAAGGGAGTTTACACAGGAGGCTTGTCTTGGGTGGCTGCAAGACAAGTAGATCTCATCTGCTTGCCAGAATGTTAAAAGTTTATATAGAGGCCTTAAGTAGGTTCAGTCACGTATACCGTCCAGGTGGTCTCAACAACACCTTATGCTCTTAAGGCTGGATCCTTGAAACAGCTCCTAGTGTGGCAACAGTGGGCAGAACAAACATTCCAAGGACAGGTCCAGCTTGAGGGTCAACTGTTATGTCCCTCAATGACTTTCTCCAAGAGTGATGGGGTCCTTTGGTCTGTGAAATTTACAAAGTTTTTCACAGCATGAATTGTCCTTGACAGAGTATTTTGAATGGGAAAGTCTATTTTGGTCATCTTGTCCATGTTTCACATTTGTATGTTGGGTGTGTCTTTTTAATTCACAGGCCTCCAATCAAGGGAGGCCTCCTGTGGCAGAATGTCGGTCCCCAAATCATGGACTCCAATCCAGATAGAAGGAGGTCTTGGGAGGAGGTAAGTGTATTTTGCACGTGGAAAGGACATGAATAACCGTGGCCAGAAGATGGACACATGGATGGAGATTTATAAAAAGACCATAATGATTTCCTTCCCCTTATCTAGGCCTCCATGCGATGTGACTTGATAGCTCTTTCTACATGGAGATGGAGTCGATTTCTCCACTGCTTTAAATCCAGCCTGGACTTGAGACTTGTTTTGACAACTAGAATGCGGGGCAAGTGAGGTCACCCCAGTTGAGAGCCTGGTCCTCAAGAGGCCTAGCATGCTCCTGCTGACTTCCTTGGAACCATGACTCTGCCATACGAGTAAGCCTGAGCTGGTCTGATGGATAATGAGAGCCCACATGAGAGCACTAGAGACAAGCCATCCCTTCCTAGCCCAGCCAGGCCTGCCCACTCATGTACGAAGTGAGTCCAGCCAAGACCAGCAAAACCACTCAGCTGAGCCCAGCCCACACCGGCAGCCCACAAAATGATGAACTAAATAATTTAGAATGATTTCTTATGCAGCACACACCTTTGTTCTCAGAAAGATGGCTGTAAGCAGCTCTGGCACTTATTCTACTCATGTCAAGTCCAGTTTTATTAATAGTCCCTCTTTCTCAATAGTGGAGTGAAAGTCCCTCAACTGAGTATTAGTGATCTCACTTGAATAACCCAGCTCAGGGGGTTAGACACGTGGTGGCTGTACCTGGGTCCTTCCTAGAAGCTGGAACAATGAGATGGACTGTGAAGAAGTGACAATTGCCAAAAGGTAAAAAAATAATAGATATCCAATGCATAGTACACTCCGTATCTCATTGCCTCTAATGTGAAAATTCGGCTGCTGTGATGTTTCCAACTGGTTGATCGCTCACTGCTTTGTAGATTCTGCCATCACCACCGGCACCAAAGCAAATTCACTCATTACTAATTCTACTTGCATAATTTGAAACATAGAAGATCACTAGGAAAAAAAGCCCATTAAGATCAAATTTTGTATTTTACGTGCTTCAGTATTTGGATCTCTGGATAACTTATTTTCTACCATATTTTATTCCTGAAGCATACCAGAGCTCTTCATTTTCTCCTGAAAATAAAGGAAGGATGTGTTGCCAGTTTTATGCCCTGACGTGTTATGGAATGAGATGCATTCTAGGGAATACTCCTGTTTTTATAGAAAGTAGAAGGACGCTAAGTAAAATGTGAAGCAAGAGATGTTGTTGATGCTTGAATAATAAGTATAGAAAGAATTGACAGATCATGGACAAAAGAATACCATTTCCTTTAATCTTATTTAATAAGCCCTGTCTTTGAGTCTTTTGATTTTCTCTGGCTGACTTATGGATGAGCTTGACTTGAATTCATTTACCCTCAAAAATAATGAAGACTAGGAGGTGGACATGGTATGAGTGGGAAATCTGATGGAAAGAATTGACAGGGCTTAATAATCTTTCAGCAGATGAACACTGTGTGGGCTCCTCCTGTTAAAACACTGGTTTTGTGATGGGTAATTCACCAAGTCATCCCAGTGAATGAACCACTCAGGGATGAACGATAATATATTCATAGGATGGGTTAGTCTGCAGCTGTTAAAATAGTGTTTCTAAGGAATATTAATTGACATGGAAAAGTGTACATAATTTTTTGTCAAGAGAAAAATATTTCTAGAAGTGTATTATGTCATATATATATATGTATATAACAAAATATTACCACTGGGGTTTCTAAAGACATAATTTGAGTGCATTTCTCCCTTTAATGCCTCTTTATGTTTTATAGGCTCCCAGTGTTATAACATGTTACTTTTGTAATTATAAAATACAGAAATGAAAATGCAAAATGTATCAATTAACTATTGTAGTACCACATAGAAAGTCATGCTGTCAAAATATTTGCAACCAGGATAAAACAATTCCCTACCTCCTCAAGATGTGTCCCTTTTGTATGCATTTGAAATTAGCATTGCAGTCTGATGGGGATATTCTTCTGAGGGCTGCCAGATCTAAGCGAAATGAATAATTACTGACACTTCAGAATACACCCTATATTCCAGACCCTGTTCTAAGTATTTCACGTGCTTTAACCCATGTAATACTCATACCATCCTATGAAGTAGTTACTATTATTACCATGTTATGTTATACATGAGAAAATTGAAGCATGGAGATTTTAAGTTAAGATGGGGTAGAGTCAGACTCCAGAGTTCTTGCTCTTGACAACTGTTCTACAGTTCTCTCCTGTCTTGTGAGAATGGATTCCAGGTACTACTCATCTTGAAAAGGAAAGATGTCTCAGAGAGAAAGAAGAATTGTAAGTGCAGAGTTCAAGTAGTCATGAGAAAGCATTGACCTCCTTCTCTTTGTCTATTCATGGAGGAGTTCATCTTGAACTTTGAGGACAGCATGTACTATGTAGAAGCTGAAGAGGGATGTGGGAAAGAAGAGACTCCAGCACAATCTCTGCCTTATGGGGTCCATTTGTAATGGCTGAGGTACAGTACAGGTGTCTAAACTGGTATCGTAAGGCAGGCTGTCCATAAAATATTGGTTGTGTGCTAAACTAAAGGGTTCCATGCTTTCATAAACTTGAAAATCATTGGATTAGGAAAAGCTAGAAGTCTGTTGCAGGACTTCTCAGAGCCTTTATTACGCTCATGTTATGTTTTAGTATATATGGAGCAGGTATAGCGTATACCATTTCCCAACTCTGTTCAACCACAAAACAGCTTTCTCATGGAACATCTTCTAATAGTTCCCCAAGTTAATGTTCTGTGGAACAAAATTTGGAAAACACTGGTCTCAAATAATGGTACTCTCTATATTATTTCCATTTCCCCCTGATCGTCAATGACTTTTTTAAAAATCTTATCTCGAGTGTCCTCTGGAGACACAAGGAAAGGATTTGTATCCCTGTTTGGATATGTTTATTGAAGGAAGGGTAGCAATCTACTGAGGTCAACATGATAGATGCAGCCATGAGCACCTATGGGAAATAAATTTTAGTGATGGAATAGGAATGATGCCTAAAACGTCACCCAGTCCTCTAGGAATTGTCTCTCCTTGTACAGTAAACCCTGCGAGGCTCTTTGTTAGTGAAACAGGGTTTCCTTCTAGTAATATTAATTGAGCTTGGTTCATTGAATTGCAGGACTTCCTGTATGATATACGGCCATCACATGGGAATAATGCTACATTCTCATTTTTCATATGGCAAAGAAATAAGAGAGCTTCAAATAACTGAAACGTCAGTGTGGACAGCCCCTGTCTCCTGCCCATGCTTATCTTAAAAAATACTGTAGAGTCTGTAGTGTGTTTGAGTTTTAAGGTCATACATGGAAAGAAGGTGAAAATTCATGTTAGAAGGAGACTGCCAGGTAAATTATTCCCAGGAGCATCACTGTGCTTGCTGATTAACTGATAAATATTCAAAAATGTTTTTGTAAATGCCTTGAAAGTGCAACTCTGGCTTATTTTCAGAATGGTGGAGAGAGAACAAAAGTAGTGAAGGAAAAGCACAGAAAATCACTAAAAGGAATTGTTAGATGACCTCAGTGAGTGAGCCCATCCTAGATCATTCAGCCGTCAGTCAACCTACTTCCTGAATGGGCCTAGCAATAAAAGTCGAGCCAGCCTAATTTAAGGAACCACCCAGCCAACCCATAGAATGATAAGCTAAATAAATGCTTACTGTTTTAAGTTGCTAAGTTTTGAGTTGGTTTGTTACACGGCAACTAATATAGTGTTCTTGGCATGGTGAGGATTTGGGGTCTTTCTATTGATGACCTGACCCCGCTTTGGCTCTTAATGTCATCACAGAGCCTCTGAATTTCAGACAAACCCTGTATCAGTTCCAATGGCAAACCACTTCACATCCCCTGCAGCAGTATTGCCCAGTGCCCCCCAACAGTGGCCCCTACAAGCTTGCTGGCTCTCTCAACTCCTAGTATCGTCCACATTCTTTCACAGGGAGTATATAGAGATTTATGAATTCCTTCCTTGCTGGATAGGAGCCAAGGGAGTACCACGGTGCCATCTCCTGTTCTTTCTCACTTTAAATCTGCCACAATTCCATTCCTATTTGACAGCAGCTGCTCTGTGTTGCCAGATGGGATCCAAGTGAGTCTGTCTCCTTCTAGAATTCCAGATGGGCTGTGGACATAAATGGAGACCATGCAAATGAGAAGCCACCATCACTAGTGTTTGGTAGAGTCAAGGCAGGCAGGAGTGTAGAAAAGCTTTATACTGAAAGAAAAAAGGAAGGCTTTAGGTATGTGCTGACTGAAGGTTTTGTCGGCATAGGAAATCTGGCTGCAGGCTAACTAGAAGTGGGGCATCTTACGAGGTTGGTTTGGAAAGCATGTTTGGCTTTCTTTGGTTGGTCGTCAGTTGGAAGCTGGGGCGAAAAGTTGGCAATTATTAACAAAGTGCTAATTGTTCTAGGCCAATTGCTGTACAGGTTGTGTTTTCACCCCCTGAATTGGCTGCTGCAGAGGTTCTGAGTCAATATTCTACTGCCCTATATATTGTGCTGGCCATTATCCATTTGTATATTCAGTCTCTCAGTCCCCCTTTCGGTCATCCTTTCACTTGCATGATGTTCACACCAACTCAGGAAAGGCTACAGATCCAGATCGTCACTGTTTGGCAATTGTTCAGTTGTCTTCATGGTCAACTGTATTGCAAGATCATCTTGAGCTTTTTGTTGTTGTAGCATCATGGTGATTAGCTGGCGAGAGAGCAGTTGTGCAGGGGGAGTTATGATTCTGGACAAAATGCAAGGGGTCAGTATCATGATCTCTGACAAAGACAAGAATAATTAACAGTCCCTATAAGATAAGAAGCATTAGAACCAGGAATCCAATTGCTCAACCTAGGCCAAGTGAACAAATTCTATGGGCTATGAGGAACAACTTTAAAAAGCCAAGTAGTTTTCTCCAGAAGGCAACGTATTGCCTGTTCGACTTTGCCTGTTTCATTAATCTAAGTAGAGCAAGAAGTGCTAGCAATGGCACAGACACCTCCCTGACTAGCCAACGAGAAATCTAGAGCAATGCAATTGTTCATCACTACTTGTGCCGATGAGTTAAGATTGGTCTGTATTTCATCTGCCAAATGGAGATGGTAGTGCTAATAACTTCTGCCAAAGTTAATAAGCTTCTTAGAGTACTTTCTACTTGAATGATTCACACCATTGGGAACACTGCTCTGATTGTTCACATAAACAATTAGTAATTTCCCCAGTTGGAGTGCTTGAATCATCAAGGGTAGGCTCATTTGGGAACTTGCATCTGAGTTGGAATTTTCTAAGTTGGTGATATATAGAATTAGGGTCTTCCTGAACAGACAAGTCTTGGAATACTATTCCTAAAGTGCTTGAGGTATTAGCCTGAGGAAAACAAGACCAGGCATCTTGGTTGCAAGGGAAATAGTATCCAGTAGGGGGCACATGGAAATCCAGGAGAAAAAGAGCTGTTGACAGCGGGAGGTCAGAAGAAAGGCCTTCAGTAGCCGAGTTACATACTTGGATCGTTATTAATCTCTTCCAGGTGGCAAGTAATTGGCTCATCATCCCATAAAGGCTGTTGAATGCAAATGTAGAACCAGTTGTAATAATTGGTTCTTTTTCTGGGAGAGAGGACACTACCAAATTTGCATGTTGATTTATTTAAGTTCATTTGTTTGTGTAGATGCAAATGCCATTGGCCGTAATTCCCTATGATCTTGCTTGATAAGACTGGAATTGTCCAGAGTTTTTTATCGTAATGATCATGGTGATGGATGAAATATTCCTGAATCAGTAAGATTCAGATTAGTGGCTACTGTTTGGGTGTTAGAAAGTGTGCTTTAATCTAACAATTGTAATAAAGAGGAAAGAGAAGAGAAAAGGGGCCAGGATGGATGGACAATAACCAGAGGTTTATAGAAAATGAGAAGAATGGTTATAACCAAGTAGATGAATAACAAAATGGGATTTTAGTCCCATGTCTGGGGCAGAAGCTGTCTACTATCTGTATATTCCAAAGGTCCTAGGACAGCTGTTTACTTCCAAAGGTTGGCTATGAGTAGAGGAATTCTGAGAATCCTAAATTTGCGGTCCCTTACTGGAACAGCCTACTAGCTGTGTGGATTTCTGAATTGTTTCTTCAGTCGTGAAACATGGACCCAAGGACTGACTCCCTGGAGTTTCACTGCTGTATTTGTTGTTACAGTACCTGATGAAGTCCCTTCCAATGAAGTTCAAGAGTAGTTTTTCTCCAGTGTCCCTTCCAATACATGAAATCTCCTGGTTTCAGATCACGAGGAGCCTGAGGCTGTGTAGGAAGATGTTGCGGGAAGGCAGCTTTAACCTGTTGATGATAAGATTGAGTACATGAGTCCCTTGCAATTTTTTGCCATCTCTGCATGCAGCAGGGTAGAATATCAGAGGTGTAACTCCTAAAAGCATGGGTCTTCCAGTTACCAGATCATGGAGGGATAACTTATGTATCCCTGAGGTAGTGGATTGTATGGCTGTAATCACCTACAGTTTCCTCTTTTCTCTGCGTGCATGATTGAATTATCTAATCAAATTTTACTGAGAATCTTTCGGGTATGGCTTTTTGCCCTAATTGGGAGGCCCCTTTTGACCCTTGGGTTTATTGTAAAAAGAGGGACTCTGTAGATTCCTTTCTGTGTTAGTTCAATCAGTTTTTGCCATCCAGGATTGAGCATCTGAGATTTTAACCAACATGTGTACAAGTTAACATAATTCAAGTAACCTTGAGACATACATATCCAAAGGAAGTCTAAATTCTCCAAATAGTAGCTGTCCTTGTCTGGGTTAGAGAAATTCTGAATTATAACTGTTAATTCAGCTCAGGCCCAAGGCACACCTGACTCATGGGAGGGATGGATTTTTAGAAACAATTGGTATACGGGGTTTTAGGAGAGTTAGTAGGAAAAGGTAGGAGATCTGGACAAGGGAACGAAGAGGGAGGAGTTGACAGAAGTGTAGAAGGAAAGAGATCAGAAGGATAAGGGGGAAGTGGGGGACTTCCCTGGTGGCGCAGTGGTTAAGAATCCACCTGCCAGTGCAGGGTACATGGGTTCGATCCCTGGTCCGGGAAGATCCCACATGCTGCGGAGCAACTAAGCCTGTGCGCCACAACTACTGAGCCTGCACTCTAGAGCCCACGAGACACAACTACTGAAGCCCGCGTGCCTAGAGCCTGTACTCAGCCACAAGAGAAGACACTGCAATCCGCAATGAAAAGCACGCACACCGCAAGGAAGAGTAGCCCCTGAAAGCCCATGCGCAGCAACGAAGACCCAACACAGCCAAAAATAAATAAATAAATTTATTTTAAAAAAGGGGGATAGTGGGAGAGCTGGATATAGGGAGTCAACTGAAGGACAAAGAGGGGGAATTTATTTAGGAAATGAGTCTAGTTTGTTGTTGCTTAAGTTTGTCAGGCTGCTATTTAACTGTGGTCAAAGGATCTTTCAGTGAGGCAATTTTTTGATCAGAATTTCATTTGGAGGCTTCTGCATGAAAAAATGCTGCCCATTAAAACTGAGAAATCTTAGTCCCTTTATTTTCTAAGATGCTTCTCAAATGAACAATTTTGTTCAAGTCAAATGTTTCCAGAGTGGCTACTGAAGATCCAAATCATCACTGATGAAGTTATGCTATTTAGAGCAATAGATACAAGAATTAGGATTATTAACAAGAGTTCAGGTAGAAAGGAGGAGCTTCTCCTGGATGAGGGGGAGAGGACTGAGACTTAGATGATCCTTGAGAGCAGGCAACAGTGAATCCAAAGTGATGCATATGCACTTTGTATCTCAGACTCCCAGCCTGATGGTTGGCTGCCTCTGATCGCAGGTCTGACAATTGGCACCTCCAGGAAGGTGGAAAACCAAAGAGAACATCCTCTTGGGATAAGAGCCAAGCTCTCAGAACAAACAAATATTATAGAAAGAGAACCTCACCTAGTTTTATTGGTAACTTGGCAAAATTTGTTTAATTGGACTCTGGTTTAGTGAGAACCACAAATTTAAGCTTATAGGTCCTATGCCTGTGTTCTCCCCTGTGATTGTCCTTCATAGGACACTTTTAGATGACACTACGCAAAACAGAGAGCAAAATGGATTGGAAAAGAATGACCTGATTCCGCCAAGGATGCCAAACAAATGGGGACCAATAACAAAACCGAGAACAAATAGCTGAGGAATTCAACACAGAGAGGGTGGAGTCCAGACCCAGGGCTGACTTGCAGTGTTGGTGAGCACTTGACAAGCCACATGTGGCTCCTGTGGGTATCGAGCCTGGTTGAAGGCTGGGGTCTGCAGTCGTAAGCAATGCGGAATGTCTTGGTGGGACCTTTAGGAAAACTATGGAAATAAATGAAGACCACCAAATGAGAACAAACAGAAGCTTTTTATTTAGAGATTGTGTTTGGCAGAAACTCAAAGGCAAGCAGGGGACTAGGAAAGCTTTATAATGAAAAAGAGGGAAGCCTTCACTCATGCTCTGATTGGAGGCTGTCGGCAGGGGGAAGCTGGAGGTAGGTTAACTAGGAGAAGAGCAGCCTATGTGATTGGTTTGGGAGCATATTTGGCATTCTCTACTTAGTCTTAATTGGAAACAGGGACAAAAAAAATAAGGAAGCTGGTAGCCACTGGCCAAGTGCACTGAGGGCTGATTGCTGCAGAAGATGTGGTCTGTCTTCCTGAGCTGGTTGCTGGAGAGGTTTTGGGTCAGAGTCCTGTTGCCACATATGGTCTGGCTGCTGTCCATTTGTGTATTCAGTCTCTCAGGGGCTCAACTCTACTAGCCCCTTCTGCATTCAGGGTCCACTTCA
The DNA here is from genome assembly GCF_937001465.1 of Orcinus orca. Classification (NCBI taxonomy): domain Eukaryota; kingdom Metazoa; phylum Chordata; class Mammalia; order Artiodactyla; family Delphinidae; genus Orcinus; species Orcinus orca. Next base: position 43,518,548 of record NC_064568.1, read on the forward strand.
AATGCTCTTTTGCTTCCATTTTCTCATCACCCTTCCACATTTCTGAAAGGACCAAGAAACGATTTAGTCCTGGATCCTTGGGAGAACGAAGTAGTGTCTTTCCAGGGTACTCACATTGCTTCCAAATTATTCTCTTCCTCTCCTGGAAGAGAGACTGCTCCTTTTTTTCCTCTCTTCCTACAGAGTAGAAACTTCCCCTACATTATATCCTCCTTTCCCTCACCCTTACTTAGGTTTTTATGTTCCACGTAAAATCCACTTTTCTGTCTCCTGGAGCCAGAAGCCTCTTGGCTCTTTCTTAAAGGTGGTGGTGCTGGTGGAGGGGGGGATTGCTGAGCGGAGGAATATCCTCAATGAACTGGTAATATCATTGCAAAGAGCATAGAGATTCTTCACTTCTTGAAGGAACTTTAAAATACATGAAAATTCAGGTCACCTGATGAAAAAATATCAGTATGAATATTCAACACACGCAAAAGCCTCTGAACATCTTTGAATTGTAAATGGTGGTGTAAATTTTCTCTGGCATCTTCATTCATTCAGTACGTATTCATCCAGCACTTCCTTTGTGCTAGGCTCTGTCCAAGGCACTTGGAGATACCTGTGAACAAAACAAAGAACTCTGCCCTCCCATAGCTTATGTTCCAGTGGGGGAAGACAAACAGTAAATAGGAAACAGAATAAGAAAGTTAATAGTGTGTTAAAGGGTGACAAATGCTATGGAATAACGAAAATGCAGAGCAGGGTAGGGAGGATCAGGCAGAGGGAAACAGGGCAGCCTCATCTATTTCCTTTTCTTTGGTGATGCCTGACTTTGCCATGTCAATAGCAACGTTATTGCTAAGCCTCAGTGAATAAGATCAAGATAATTAAACCAAGCCCCAGGGTTTGAGGATTGTTATGAAGGAGATGCACACTCACACACAGGGCCCTAAGTTTCTGGGTATTACTGCTAATTTTATTAATCCTTAGCACAGCTGCAGTCTGAGTCGGCTGCCAAGGATTTGAACTGGTTTGGGATTCAGAGAAGCAGTGTATCTGATTTGGCTATAGAGGTTATTACCAAGTCTGGGCTTTATTGTAGGGACCCGATTTATAGTAAGAAAAATCGTAACAGGAGAGAGTCACAAATCAAGACTCTGTAAGTCAGTAGTCACCTATATGCCCTATAAAATAATACCGTTATTATCATCATCTCTCAGCAGCATCAGGATCCCTTATTAGATGCCCTAGTCAGTGTAATGACAAAGTTTCTATTATTACATCTACATTGTCCTTCCAAGATAGAATCCACTTTATTGCATAAAGCAGCAAAGCTTTTTAAAAGCTGTTATTTTGTAGGAAACAAATAGCTGTATAATAAAATATTAATTGCTCTAAAAAAATGGAAATAGTTCTAAAAAATAGAAAAATACTGTAGATACTAGAAACAATAAATTCTTTTATCTGCATTTCTATTTAGTCCAGTATGATCTGTTTCATAATTTGAGATACACATTTGGTCATATGTCTTTTATTTTTCTAATTCATCACTGCTGAAGAGCAGAAAATCCAGGATTTCCATTTTGAAGTTTTCCCCTGCCTTGAGTTGTCCAAAGACATGAGTGTTTACTTAATCCAGTGAGGTCCATCTTGTTTCCTCATTCAACAGGCAAACTAGATGTGTGTCGTGGTCCTCTCCTCTTTTGCTGTCTCATGGTAGGGCTGTGTGTGAATTGGCTTGTACAAGTTTTTGTGTGAATGTAAGTTTTCATTTCTCTAGGATAAATGCCCAAAGTGGAATTGCTGGGTTGTATGGTAGGTCTGATTTTCGTTTAAAAAAACCCAGCCAAACTATTTTCCAGAGTGGTTGCACCATTTTACATTCCCACCAGCACTGCATAAGTGATACTGTTTCTCTGTCTTTTCCCCAGCATTTGGTGTTTTTTATCTTACCCGTTCTGATAGGTATGTAGTGATATCTCATTATAGTTCTAATTTACATTTTCCTAATAATGTTGAGCATCTTTTCCCGTGCTTATTTGCCAGCTGTATATACTCTTTGGTGAAATATCTCTTGACGTCTTTTGTCCATTTTCTAATTGGATTGTTTGGGGGGTTATACTGTTGAATGTTGAGAGTTCTTTATATATTCTAGATACAAGTCCTTCATTGGATGTTATTTGAAAATATATTCCCCAATATATCATTTGTCTTTCCATCCTCTTAATAGGGTCATTCACAGAACAAATGTTTTCAAAAATTTTGATGAGGTCCAATTTTTCAATTTTTCCTTTTACCCATTTACTTTTCATTTAACACATAATTATTGGCTGTCTACAATTTATCAAGATAATGTTCCAGGTGCCCATAGGAAACAAGGATGTGATGTGGTCCCAATTTCAACACATTTCCAGTCTAGCTGGGAAGACTGGAGATGTACCCAAATATTACATAAGAAGTGCTAAGTGGCATGGAAGAGGGAGAGATACATTTTTTTAAAAATCAGATATTATGTTTCAGCTGATAGGGAAGTAAGTGGGTGAAGGTCTCACGACTTCTATGCCAGAGAATGCCACAAAATGGCATAGAAATTTCCCTTATAAGTCCATTTTTCAGGTTAAAAATTGTAATTTTTAGATAACTAACATATATTAAATCTCATTATGTGCAAAGCAATTTCACATGCATTGATCAATTAATAACAATCTTGTATCAATTAATAACAATAAAGGGCAATGGAGAGGATTACACCATATTTTACATGTAGGGAATCTGGGATTCAACAAAGTTAAGTAACTTGCCCAAGGTCACACAGACAGGAAATGGTAAGGTCAGACTGGCACCCCAGTCTTGTGATTAATGCTCTTTTAATTCTACCCAGAATCCTCCTGAGACATGTCCTTTTCCTGCCAGTATAAATTCCTCAATCTTATGGCTAAGAAACAGACTGTCTGAGTCACATTTTAAAAGAAAACACAAGGGACTTCCCTGGTGGTCCAGTTGGTAAGATTCTGTGCTCCCAATGCGTGGGGCCCGGGTCTGATCCCTGGTCAGGGAACTAGATCCTGCATGCATGCCGCAACTAAGAGTTCGAATGCCTCAACTAAAGATCCCGCATTCCGCCACTAAGACCCAGCACAGCCTAAATAAATAAATAATTTAAATAAAATAAAAGACACGATACATTTCCTTGGTGCACAAAAGTCAATGAGCTCTTCTTGATAAAGGAAGGATCCATTAAAACTCTTACAGTGGTCAAGATCACGCAGAAAATGGAAAAGCAAGCACAGCCTGTGAGTCATGAGGGGCCAAAGAAGGGGTAGATATTGCTGGAACTCAGTAAAATTTTGCTGGATGACAGCTCAGGATGGAGTAATCGTGGAGGGAACATTTTAGGTCATATTGTTGTCAGCTCATTGTTACCCAAATCAGGTTCAAGTGCAAAACTTTTCATGGGGAATGTTTAAAAAAATGAATAATAACTCCGGTGAAGAACAAAAGCCTGTTTCTGACCTAAAGGATGACAGATAGGGAGCTGGGGCTCTTTCTGACTCATAATGTCTCTGGATTTCCATCTGTACTTTCTTCCTGTTTTATTTGTGAACTTGCCCAAATCATTGAACTATTCTGTATTTATTTGTCTTTCTTTTAAAATGTTTATAACTTAGGGAAGATGTTAGGACCTTAATCCTGAGTCTGTAAAGAGGTAAATTTATATATTAGGTCAGTTTTGCAAACACCTGTATGATGTCAAATAACCTTTGAACCCCGTCCCCATTTTTGTCATGATGCAGCCACTGGCAGGCCGCATGTGGAGAGTAATCCTTTCACATTCTACATGCCAAACTTCACCCTGATGGCCTGGGATCCAGCTGCAAAAGCAAAGGTCTTCACAGTGTCTGGACATGAATGAACACGAGCATTTACATGTGGCTTAGCAATGACCAGTCATGAACTACCTGCAAACATTTGGGCGAACTTACTTCCAACACTGTGTCCATCTCACTGACCTTGCAAACAATCAGAATACCCAAGTCTCAGACTGCTCACGGGGTAAAGGATGACTGAAAGAGGGCAAATAAGTCTTCTTGGGCAATTTAATTTGCATGCTGGGAAAGAAAAGACTGCCTCATTCTTGGATCCTAACCACTGAGAAGACAAGCCTGAAGGTGGAGGGGCCACCATGGAGTAAGTCAGCTTAACAATGAAGCCCACAGAGGAAAGCAGAGAGGAGAGGAGGAGCGAGAGAGGAGGGAAGGGGGAGGGAGGAAGAAAGAAAAGGTGGGGGCTGAGATTCCAGTTCTATTGATACTTCTGACGTCACTTGAGAACCCCTGAATCCATCTGTGCCTGAAGTTAGACCTACCATTTTGTATAACAAAAGGTAAAAATAAGAATATTAGAGAAATACATTTGGTTGTAGATTCTCTCTAGGAGGGTACGCACGAAGGTGAAAAGCAATGGTTGCCTCCAGAAGAGAAACTGAGAGGCTGGGAGACAAGGGTGGCAGGGAGACTTGCTAACCGTGTATTCATTTGCGCTTTTAAATTTTCGTACCACTGCCAATGTTAATCAAGCACAGACAAATAAAGTTAAAATTGAATGTAAATAAAATAGAAACAAAACACAAACTTTCTTCCACTTTAACCAATTTGTGGATAATAAAATCGCCTTGAGAGGAAACCAGATCTTTAGAGAAATCAACTCTTTACCTTCCAAGTTCCCTTCGTAAATGTTTTTTCGTTTTTGCCTTTTTGGCTGCTGCCGACAGATCAGCAAATGAACCATCCATTTCTACTGCGCAAATTTACACGGAGAGAACAGCCTCAATCCATGGTCCTGAAAGACGGTTCCCAGGGTTTTAGGAATCACCCATGTAGCTGTATTCCGATGGCGCGACTTCCGTCCTGCAGCGAAAATTGATAATGTGCTTCCACAGCCGAGTTGTTAGGGCTGAGGCAGTCCGTTTTAGAAAGATTCTGGGCCCTGTGTCCTGACGGATGCAAACGCGCAATGAAGCGCTGGCCTGAAGGGGAACCTTTCAACTCCCAGTCCTTCTTCCGGGACCCGGAACTCCAGGCAAGAGCCCGAATGCGGTCCTCACTGGCAGCAATCTTTGGGCGTCCTTGTGACAGCGCGGGCTCACTAGTCCTGCGGTGCGGCAGCGACGGGGGCTTTGGGACACTTGGGAGAGCAGTAGCCTGGGAGATCCAGCTCTCTGAGCCAAGAGCGAAACCAGTCAATGTGTGTTGAACGAAGGAGTGTCGTTAGCACAGTAAATTCAGGAGAGGACGAAAGGAACCCAGACCAGGGGGTGGGTCACCACAGTGACTTTAAATAGCCACGCACTATGAAGTGAGGAAGAGCTGTCTTTGGAGACACGCCGGCTTCGGTGAGGCTGGGGAGGGAAGGCGCCCACACTCCGGAAGCCAGGCCGGCCCCGGATTCGGGTTACCAGGCATTCGGCTGTCAGGGAGGGTCCGGGCGCCCGGGGCGCAGGGGCAGGGAAGAAAAACCCTTACTTCAAAGCTGGTAATGACTTGAGGGCTCATCTGGCTACCCTGGAGCCGGGGCCTCGTCACCGCACTGCGCCTCAAGGTAGAGCCGAGCGCCGGGCGCGGGTCTCCGTCCCCGGCGCGCTCAGCCCCAGCCCCGCCCCCTGCCACGCCGCGCCCCGCCCCTCCCGCGCGGGCCGCCTGCGCGCGGAGGGGAGGGCCTGAGAAGCCCGCCGGGCAGGCGCCCCCGGCCCCAGCACGGGCGCGAGCGCGCGCCCCCCTCCCACCGGGTGCCCGGCACTCGCCCCCGCTCCGGGCGCCTCTGATTGGTCGTCGCCCTGGCCGGCAGGTGTCTGCAGGGGCTGCGTCCACGCTGGCCCTGGCTGCCTGCGGCGCGGGCGCCTCCCTCGCAGCCGCTGCCGCTGTCGCGCTCCCGCCTCCCGCGCCCGCTCTGGGCTCCCGCTGCGGCTACGCTTCTGGCGGCCGAGACCCCGCAGCGCTGCAGCTCAGATCTGGCGCGCCTACCGCCCCGTGCCCCTGCCTTGCTGCGCGCTGCTTCCTAATCCACGCGGCGCTTTGCGTCAGGTGCCCCAGGCTTCCCGAAGCGCGGTGGCCTGAGAGCGGCCGCCATCGATGACCCCTGCCGCCATCGATGACCCCGGTCACGGACCTGCTCCAGCCCGGCCAGCCCGTGTGAGTACTGTCCCCTCCCCTCCGGCAGCTTTGCGCCACTCTCGCCCGTACGTTGCCGCAACTTCGGGGGTGGGTGTATGGAGGTGTCTCTCGTGTCCCCGTACACCCCGTGCGCGTCCTGAGCCAGGGCCCCGGGGCACTGCCAGTCCGCTTCTGCGGAGGGTCTTGGGGGGGCATCGAACTTGCTAGGGGGTCGTCGCATAATCGGAACCGCCCCTTTCTCCCGCTGCCGGGGTCCGAGCTCAGCTCTGCGTTTCCTTCGCGGTTTGCGATTCCACTGGCCGCGTAGATCTTGGGCTGCGCTTCACCGCGCACCCACTACGCTCCTGGAGCGCCGGCGGGGCGCCTTAAACCATCAGGTAAGCGCCCGGAGCAGCCCGGCGCGACGGACTTGATTCTTTCCCACTCTTAATTTCTGTAAAATGGGACTAATCAGGGACTCGTTCAAGGTCACGGCCGGTGCGCAGGACTAAGAACCGGAGTCGGCAGCTTCTGGCCGGGTTCTAGGACTGCCTGGGGAGGAGCGGCTGTTGCGGGGTGTGAGGTGCTCACTTCAGCTTCATCCTGGTCTCCTCCTTCCTACTCCCTCCCCTCCAACTCCGCTGCTTTTTGGTGAGGTCGGGAGCCGATTCTAAGGTACCCTTCAGAGGTTTGGATGTAGCCGCGGGGTATCTTCGGGGAGCGCGGAGCGGAGCGGTTCCTCATTGGGAACCCGGGGACCTGCAACATTTGCAGCATCCCTTCCATTCCCCGTCACTTAATTTACTTATGTCTCCGCAGGGTAGGGGAGTTTGCTAGGCGCCTGCTCTTGGATCACTCCTGTTCCGTTTCCTTCTCCCAAATAAGCCCTGTCCCCAAGGATAAGTAAGTATCCGAGAGACTCAGACTGCACACACCACTTTGCGCCCAGGGACTTCCTAAGAGAAGCAGTAAGCTCTGGGCTTGGCTCCTATCTGATCTTAGAAAATGCCTTAAGTCTGGCTTTATTTCTGCCCGCTCCACTCCCGACCCCTTGACCTGGAGGTTTCCCACTTTCCCAGGGGAAGGTGGAATCCAGTCCCAGAATGTGTGTGAATGTCGCCAGACGTCTCATTTACTCCAGATCCTTTGAGGCAGCTCTTGTGGGGCTGTGGGCGGTTCTCAGAGTTTTGGGCTGGGGAGAGGGTCGCCCCTCCTCTTTTGGCATTATCACCCTGCCCCTCCAACTCAGCCTCCCTCGCCCCAACTCAGGGATGAGATGACCACTTAGATAGTTTTGTGATGTCTGACAAACATCTGTGAGCCTCAACTTTTTAAATCTATAAAATGGAATAATCCCTGCTTTTAGTCTTCCGAAGGCAGTTGGGGTTCAGGGTACGTGATAGATGTGAAAGTAGAGGACAATGGTCCAAGAGGATGGGACCTGAGCTGTGGGTGGAAATGGGGGTGATTTAAATATATTTTCACAGCAACTTTGGGACTGTATTCTCAGGTCTAAAAATCCCTCTTTCCAAACAAATTTAGTTTGGTAAGACTTTGAAAATATTATTTTCCATCTTCCTGTTGATGTTCCTTGCCTGCCCATGGGCAGCCCCATCTCTCCTAATTACCCCCACCCCAGCCATCACATCTGTGGTTTGTCTTTGTGGGCTGAAAGCTAGCTGTCTTTATGGGGCTGGGGGCTGTCTCTGTGGAGTTGGGGGTTGTGTCTGGTGGTGGGGCAGTGTGTCTGTGTGTGGGGGGCTTGTCTCTGTGGAGATGGTGTGTATCTCTTTGTGGCAGGTTCTCTCTGTGGTCTAGGTTTTGTGTGTGGAGGAGGAGGGGGAACTGTCTGCTCCAGGATCTGAGAAAGTAAACTGTTAACCACCTTCAGCAATTAAGCTAACGGTGGTATCGACTATGTCCTGTCTCCTTCCTCCCTGTCTAGAGAGACAGAAGGAGAGCTCATCTGTGGCCATGGCCCTTAGAGCAATTGATACACAGACTGAAATACCTTGTAGAGAAGAACTAGGCATGCCCCTCTTTTTGCCTTCCTGGTTATTATTGTGTTTGTCTCAAAGGCAAGTTAAGGAGGGTTGACTGACTGGTCAGACCTTTGAGTTATAACATCATCCCAGAAAATTGCACAGATCTGAAGTGTGCCTGCCCTCAATGGATTTTCACAAACTGAACATACAAGTAACAAGTGGCCAGATTAAGACCTAGAATATTCCCAGCCTCCCAATTACCCCCTACAGGCACTATCACACCCCCCTCTCCCCTGAGGGTAACCAACATCCTGTTTAGTTTTGTCAGGTGTGTTTTATTTTTTGTTACTATTATTATTTATCATTTTAGTTTCAAAGCTAAAATGAAACTGCTTGATGTTTTTCACTTTTTTATATATGCAAACCAAAGGTAGTTATACCTAAGCCAGTCCAGAAAGCTAGAAGGAAGAATTTGGTCTTAAGATCTGGCCGGAGTTGTCCAGATCTGGTTGTCCCCCGAAAATCTGATCATCAGTTCTTGCGTGATGTAACAAGCCCAACCCCAGATATAACATTGCTGACATTGGAGGCTGGTCTATTCATAGAGTGTACTTGAATAATGCAAATCTGAAATAGTGTGATAATAAAATATGAATGAAGAAAAGACATGAGTGAATTCTTCATTAGACATATAAAAATAGAAGTATTTTGAATTCCTCCAAGTTAAAAATTGGTAGAGAATCACAGAATTTTAAGGCTGAGCGAATTATGAGCTGTTTGTGCTGTTGCCACATGGTGGCGCCACGTTGGCTGGATAACTGAAATACCCACTATCCTTTCCCAAGTCCTCGGGAAGGAGTCCCAGGAATAAAATTCAACAGCTCAGTATCTCCAAAAGTGATTTCCAAACACTGTGGTTTTTCCAGTGTCTGGGAGGCAGGCCTCCCCTCTGGTGCCTGCTACTAAGTCCATGGATAGAACCCTAACCCAGCTTTTGAGGAGGGTGGCTTGCGGGTTAGAGGCGGGTATATGTTGGAGGTGAATGGAGCTGAGACACCATTGCCTTCTCTTTAATAATATGGAGCTGTGGTATGTCCTTGGGATTCTAAAGAGGTTAACCGAAAAGCTAGCTTAGGTCTGTTATGATCCTTTTGGTCTCATTTTACCCCAGAATCCTTCCAAAGGTGTGAGAGAAGGAATTCTCTTTCCTGAGGCAGGTAGCTTTCTTCACAGAGCACTGTTCATGGTGAACTTGGAAGAATAAATAGACCTGGGTGTAGCCAAACTGTTGCTAGAAGAAATGCCCTGTGTTCCACAAAAAGAGGGCCAAGTCACAGGGGAAACCACCAGGGGTGGGAGTGTTATATCCAGCTGTGGAGAGGGCTAAGCAGACCCATCCAGTGCCCTTCTCCCGTCCATCACCTTTTAACTGTCAGTGTGTCTGAGACACTGTTTAGAAGTTTGTATTTGTGTTATGGCTGCCATGCCTTTGACTCCTGAGAGTGTTGAGTGTTTGCATATGCTGGACACTATATATATATATTTATTCATTTAATGTTCTAAACAGGAGGGTGACTTTCCCATCTTATAGATGAAGGAACTGGGCCTTGACAATTAAGCACTCTAAGTTTACACACTATGTGAGCCAGAGTGAGGACTGAGAGCCAGTCTCTCAGATGGCTTCCCTAGCTGAGTTGTACCCTCTGCAGGGTGCAAGGAGTCTTGCGTAATTCTTTTGTCCTCCCTGAGACCTAGTATAGCACAGTACATGTAGTAGCTACTTGAATCGAAATCTGTAATTGCCATAAATAGAAAATTCTCTGCTGAGCAAGAGGGAAATCCAGACAGTGAAGGATGAGAAGTTGGGGTTGAGTCCATGCAGCCTATAACATTGGGGCTGAGTGTATGCCCATCAGAATGTGTAGTCTCATTTTGTGTTTAAAATTTTATGGAAATGGAAATAGAGTCACAGACATAGAACACAAGCTTATGGTTACCAAAGGAGAAAGTGGGCACAGGGGGAGATAAATTAGGAATTTGGGATCAACAGATACACACTACTATATATAAAATAGATAAACAACAAGGATCTACTACTGTATAGCACAGGGAACTATATTCAATATCTTGTAATAACCTATAATGGAAAAGAATCTGAAAAAGAATATATATATGTATGTATAACAGAATCACTCTGTTGTACATCTGAAATGAATACAACATTGTAAATCAACTATACTTCAATAAAAAAAAGAAAGATGCTCTCAGAAGAACTTTATGTTTACCTGGAAGATTGAAGGGTGGAAGGGGGAAATGCATAGAGGGCTAATGGTATACACCTTTTAATAAAATGACATGTAAAAGACTAAACAGTAAACAGATACATTATAAAAATTGTTATGTAAATGGAGGCTTGCCACTGATTTTTGTGATTTGCTTTTTTCACGCAACACTGGTTTTTGACATATGTTGATAATTGTAGATCTAGTTGATTCATTTTACTGTAGTCTTTGTTTGTTTAATATTCCAGAGTTAATTCCCCACTGAAGGTCAAAATGACGTTTTTACCTTTTGCTATTACAAAAATAATGCAAGGAATATCCTTGATAGGATCTTGTAGAAATGTATAGGAGTGTGTCTAAGGTATATATCCCCAGAAGTTGAGTTACTGGGTAGTAGGACTTGCATCAACATCTCATGTTTGTAAATTTTGGAGGTTAATCCTTCGTCAGTTGCTTCATTTGCAAATATTTTCTCCCATTCTGAGGGTTGTCTTTTGGTCTTGTTTATGATTTCCTTTGCTGTGCAAAAGCTTTTAAGTTTCATTAGGTCCCATTTGTTTTTATTTCCATTCTCTAGGAGGTGGGTCAAAAAGGATCTTGCTGTGATATATATCATAGACTGTTCTGCCTATGTTTTCCTCTAAGAGTTTTAGTGTCTGGCCTTACATTTAGGTCTTTAATCCATTTTGAGTTTATTTTTGTGTATAGTGTTAGGGAATGTTCTAATTTCATTCTTTTACATGTAGCTTTCCAGTTTTCCCAGCACCACTTATTGAAGAGGCTGTCTTTTCTCCATTGTATATTCTTGCCTCCTTTATCAAAGATAAGGTGACCATATGTGCGTGGGTTTATCTCTGGGCTTTCTATCCTGTTCCGTTGATCTATATTTCTGTTTTTGTGCCAGTACCATACTGTCTTGATTACTGTAGCTTTGTAGTATAGTCTGAAGTCCAGGAGCCTGATTCCTCCAGCTCCATTTTTCTATCTCAAGATTGCTTTGGCTATTCAATATCAAAAAACCAAACAACTCAATCCAAAAATGGGCATAAGACCTAAATAGACATTTCTCCAAAGAAGATATACAGATTGTCAACAAACACATGAAAGAATGCTCAACATCACTAATCATTAGAGAAATGCAAGTCAAAACTACAATGAGGTATCACCTCACACCAGTCAGAATGGCCATCATCAAAAAATCTACAAACAATAAATGCTGGAGAGGGTGTGGAGAAAAGGGAACCCTCTTGCACTGTTGGTGGGAATGTAAATTGATACAGCCACTATGGAGAACAGTATGGAGGTTCCTTAAAAAACTAAAAATATAAATACCATATGACCCACCAATCCCACTACTGGGCATATACCCTGAGAAAACCATAATTCAAAAAGAGTCATGTACCACAGTGTTCATTGCAGCTCTATTTACAATAGCCAGGACATGGTAGCAACCTAAGTGTCCATCGACAGATGAATGGAAAAAGAAGATGTGGCACATATGTACAAGGGAATATTACTCAGCCATAAAAAGAAATGAAATTGAGTTATTTGTAGTGAGGTGGATGGACCTAGAGTCTGTCATACAGAGTGAAGTAAGTCAGAAAGAAAAAAAATACCGTATTCTAACACATATATATGGAATCTAAAAAAAAAAAAAAAAAGGTTCTGAAGAACCTAGGGCCAGGACAGGAATAAAGACGCAGATGTAGAGAATGGATTTGAGGACATGGGGAGGGGGAAGGGTAAGCTGGGACAAAGTGAGAGAGTGGCATGGACATATATACACTACCAAATGTAATATAGATAGCTAGTGGGAAGCAGCCGCATAGTACAGAGAGATCAGCTCGGTGGTGTGTGACCATCTAGAGGGGTGGGATAGGGAGGGTGGCAGGGAGACACAAGAGGGAAGAGATATGGGGATATATGTATATGTATAGCTGATTCACTTTGTTATAAAGCAGAAACTAACACAGCATTGTAAAGCAATTATACTCCAATAAAGGTGTTAAAAAAAACCAAAAAAAAGCATCTCTATGTTACTTCAACTCTGCTAGGTTTTGCAAATGGCCCTCTGAAGCTGTTGTACCACTTAACGCTCCCACTAGCACTGTCTTGGAGTTCTTCGTATCCCAATATCTTTGGCTGTGTCTGACATTAATCAGTTGTTTTAATTTTGATTAATCTGATAAGCGTGGAATGTATTTCACTGCTTTTACTTTGCATTTCCCTTAGAGATCTTTTAAAAATATATTTTGATTTTCAAGTTTTCCTTTCTATGCATTGCCATTTTTTATGAGATAAAACTTTTAGATCTTGAAACTCATCTGAAGTTTATATTTCTGTACTGTGTGAGGCAGAGATCTAATGTTTTCCATATTGAAAACCATTACCCCATTATCATTGAATGAATATTTATTTTCGCATTTATTTTGCTGCCATCTCTGTCATATACCAATTTTGGTTATAGTTTTGGATCTGTTTCTTAACTCTGTTCTGTTCTATTAATCTTTTTGTGATTCCTGAGCTAATACCACTTTCATTTAGTTATTAAAGCTTTGTAATAAATCTTCCCTTCCTAGCCTTGTTCTTCAAAATTGTCTTGGCTATTTTTGACCCTTTAGGCTTCAACATGAATTTTAGGATCTATCCTAAACATCACTTCCTATGAAAAATACTGTTATCAAAATTTGGTAAAATAGAAAATAAAATGTATTTTCTTGTTTCTTTTTCTTCAAATATAGTGCTAATCAAATGCTTTCATTTCCCATTATTTAGTGTGAATTTTTGGTCCCCATTTTAAGTGGATTTACTTTAAGCGACTCTTCTCTGGTACCAGATATCCTTGAATAATAAGGACCAGATGAATATAATTCTTTTAAACACAAATAAGATCTTTTTTTTCCACTCAACAACATATAAGCAGCGTTAATGTCAATGACTATTCTTCTGTGTCATTATTTTTATCCTCCTAATGATCCATTTCATTTGTATACCATAATCTATTCAACAAAATCATTCTTTTAAAACATTAAGCCTTTATACTTTTTATTGTAACTTCATCTTTGCACACATTTTTATTTTCTTAGGATGAATTACTGTGTCAAAATTTACTTACTTTTATTTAAATTTTGGATACATATTGCCAAATAATCCTCCAGGAAAGTCTATAAATTTATATTGCTCTTGGTAGTGTATGAGTGTGCCAGATCCCCATGCCTTGCTAGTGATAAACATAATTATTCAACAACACTGTCAATTTCATAGGCAAAGGGAAAAAAAAGAATCTTAATTTTTACTTTGCTTTTCTTTTCTAGTGGGACAGAATATACCTTCATGTTTATTCATAGCCCACTTCACTAAAGAATTTTCCATAAGGGTTGTTTCTCTTTTACTTTCTGTGAATGAAACTTGCATTATCACTCAGTGTTTTTGAGAGAACTATCAGATTGTTTATATAGATTATGTTCATATTTTTAACTGTTAAATATTACTCTATCATATGAAAATACCATTTTTATTAATCTGTTACCTCCATGATGGACTATAGATTTTTTCTGTATTTCTTCTGTGGCTATTACATAGATGTATGCAGTAAACATCTTTGAAATGTATTTATGCACATGCAAAAGAAATTCTTGAGGATGTATGCCCAGAAGTAGAATTTTGAAGGGTCATATTTTACATAAACTTACAACTTGACCATTTGGTGCCAAATTTCTCCCAAAGTGGTTATACTCAAACATCTCTAGCAGTGTATATCACAGTATCTCTCACTTTAAGGAAACAATAATACTAGGGAAGGAGGAACAAAGGTGTTAGAGTGAAAAGTACATATGTGTGTTTGTGTATATATAAATATCCTTAAGTTCATTTAGAAAGCTCAGGGTTTTTTTACCTTTTCATTTCGAATCTTGCATCATATGAATGATTAAGTGTATAAATCATAAACATCACGTAAATATTTACTTGGCTTAGGAGAACTGGTAAGAGTTTAAGTAAAAGGTGAGCGATTTTATAGTGCCTTTATTCAGGGCAGCCTTCAACACGGGGTTAGCACATGACAACCAGAAAAGCACCTCTACCCAGCTCTGCGCCTCCCGACCCAGGGCAGGGGTTCTACCCTTAGACAATTGTTCCTTTGTATCATCTTCTCTTTTACAATTTAGAAGACCTTGGTTGGTATAAGTCCAAGGTAATAATGTACCATTAACACCCTCTTGCGAATGACCTTATGTGATCAATTGCTAGTGATGGTTAAGACCAGAACAGCATGAAACCACCAGAAGGTTATTGGGGAAAAGGCTCAAAGATGGACTTGTTTGGGGACGGGCTGGATTCGTTACTGACAGAAACCTCATTCACTTCAGACTTACTCTGAGAATCAATTCTACATTTGTGTAAAGAGAGTAAGAAGAGCTTTATGAAACTGCCTAAATGCTGTATGAAAACTGCTTTCAGCGTTGTATTCAACCATGTGTTATTTGCCCCCATTACCTTTCCTAGGTAATTGTAAGTTAAATTTTTTGGTGTACATTTATATATTATCAGCTGGGGAGAGAAAACCATTCTGTGGAAAATCCTTTTTTGGCTATGATTTACAGTGTAATGCCACTGATGTGACAGATATGTGATCTGCAGCTGGGATGCACAAATCCATTCTGTGGGCTGACAGTTTAATCTCTCCGAGCAGACACTTCGGAAAAGAACACAAGACATGAGAGAGAGGAACGGGGGTGCCTACAGGACAGAGGTGCTCATGGCCCCAGGATCTAGTGTGGCTATTTGCCAAAGTCCCCAAATAATCCCATACTGACTCATGGCTCAGAAAACTCATCCTATATGGTTCTCCCATTTTGGTATGAAATGTAACTACCTCAGAGTATACAGGGTCACTTTCTAGGCTTCAAAGCCTGCATATCACTGGAGAAAAGGAAAATGACCCAAGCCCCTTTATGTTATCTTTTTTCTGAAGATAGTCCAGTCTGCATATGCAGTGCTTCCAGCCCCAAACCTCTTCCTAACCTCCTCTTGAAAACCTTTGTCTCAATCATCATTTCACTTTATTTGTGCAGCTCCAGCCTCTGAAAATCTGGCAGGTTCTGTTTTTGTGTTTGTGTTATATAAATGTGGTTTTGTTGTTTTGCTTTCTTTGAAAAACAATTTATTGATCAGTAGGGACTTTGATTTACTAGAATGACATGTAACCAGAATATTCGAGATTAGTCTCTTTCTTTTATGGCTAATTAGAAGAAAAAATTTTAAATGCTGTTTTAATGGAATCCTTGATTAAAATCTATTAGAAATCTGCCAGTGGGTCTTTCAGCTCCACGGTCCACTGAATGTCAGGTGCCTCTCCCAGGACTGCAGATCTTGCAGCCCGGGTGCTTGAATGCCCGCCATCCCCCAACCATCCTCTGTGCTCCCAGATCTGAATCCTTCCTCCCACGGCTTCCAGGTACCTTACGCTTGCTCTTCCCACTGCCACCACCCCTGCTTTCTGCCTCAGTTCCCCTCCCCTCAGCCTGGTGCTGATGGTGGATGCCGAAGTAATGCTGATATTTCCCCTTCTCTTCCATAAATTATCCAAAAGCAACAAAGAGAATGAGAAACAAAAAAAACCAAACACCATTTCTGGCAAATTTGGGAGATGGTTGGAATTGTTTTCCTCAAAAGATGGAAGAGCTGCCAGAAGAAGAGAGATCAAGTGGCGGTGCACGGGGAGAGGCATGGAGATGTGCTCCGCGTGTTGTCAAGAACACTTCTTGGGAAGGCAGGAGCTCTCCTGGGGTACAAAACCCAAGTCCCTTCTATGCCCCAGTGGGATGAGGAAACCTGCAGAGGCGGCCACCGCTTCCCTCCTTAGCTCTTGGTCCATCTCACCAGAGTTGTTACAGGTTCTTTTTAGACTTTCCAGAGAACAACTTTTCACTTTCTCTTCTTGGTTGTGTCATTCTTTTTCATTTTACTTAATCTCTGTTTTCATCCTTATTATTTCCTTCCTTCTACTTTCTTTGGCTTTATTCTTTTTCTCACCTCTTAAATTTACATGATTACTCATTTAATTTCAGCCTTTCTTCTTTCATGTGTATGCTTTTAGTGCAATAACTTTCCCTCCAAGTGTTGCTTTAGCCATGTTTGTATTCCACATGTTTTGATATGTAGTGTTTTGTTATTATTCACATGTGAGTTTTTAACATTTTCATGATGATTTCTTCTTTGACTTATGAATTATTTGTAATCTTTTATTTTATTCTTTAATTTCCAGAACCTTTTAGCAATTATTTTTCTATTTTAATTCTATCTTTATTTTAGTTTAATATTTTTAATAATATCTACTTTAATTTTCTATTTACTATTTTAAAATATTTTTTCTATTTTAAATTTTTTTCCATTTTAAATATTTTCTATTTTAATAGTGATTAGAGAATGTGATCTACATGATTCCATTTCTTTGAAATATGTTGAGACTTGTTTTATGGCCTGGTACATAGTTTTCACAAATGTTCTGTACTTCCTTGAAGTTACTGGTTTGCAGTGATCCATATATGTTCATTAGCTTAAACGAGTTAATTGTGTTATTCAAATCTTCCATCTACCTTCCTCATTTTTTTGAAGTTCAATTAATCAGTTTTTGAGGGAGAAATATATAGAGGTGAATTTTTCAATTTCATCTTGTGCTTCTTTCAGTTTTTGCTTTGTATATTTTGAAGCTGTATGTTATTCGATGCATTCTAGTTTAATTTTTTCCTGGTTAGTCAAATATATGTCATGATGAAACGACCCTCTTAATCTGTAGCACTGCCCTTGTTTCTAGGTCTGAGAAAGACAAATACCACATGATATCACTTATATGTGGAATCTAAAAAATGAAACAAATGAACTTACTTACAAAACAGAAATAGACTCATAGACATGGAAAGCAAACTTATGGTTACCAATAGGGATAGTTGTAGGGGGGATAAATTAGGAATTTGGGATTAATGGATACACACTACCATATATAAAATAGACAGATAAACAACAAGGATCTACTGTACAGCCCAGGGAGCTATATTCAATATCGTGTAATAAACCAGAACCTGAAAAAGAATATATGTGTGTGTGTGTGTGTGTGTGTGTGTGTGTGTGTGTGTGTAACTGAATCACTTTGCTGTTCACCTGAAACACTGTAAATCAACTATACTTCAATAAAAAATTAAAATGTTAAAAAATAGATCTGTTTCGGATAGAGCTATACCAATTTTTTTTGCTTAGTATTTGCCTATCTTATTTTCTTATCCTTTCACCATCAACAATTCTGTATATTTTTATTCCACTTGTGAAACTGTTGTAAAGAGAATAAATTTGCTTTATTTTTTCCAACCTGTAAGTTTTAATGTGAAAGTTATGTTCATTTATAGTGCTACTATTAATATATTTGGATTTATTTTATCATTTTACTTTCTTCTCTTTCTTTGTCCCACTTTTAATATACTTACTCTAATTTCTTTTTGTATTAATTTAGATTCTCTCTCCTACCCCACATTACATGTCCCTCCTCCACTTATTCAAAAGCCTTACGCTCCATTTCTATTTTCTTGTGTTTATTATATGGTTATTTTAGCACACATATTTACCTTAACAAAATCCAAACTGAATCAATCATTCCTGTCCTCCTGAGCAATTCAAGGACTTTATACTTAACTCTGATCACCCCTCTACCCAATTTATATGTTAACATTGTCTGGTGTTTTAGTCAGACTTTTTAAAACCCCATCTATTTATTTTTTTCCACATAGTAAGCAATTTGTTGACAGTATGATTCCACTGTCTTCCAATTTCCATTGTTTCATTTAAAGAATTTATCTAACAATCTGATTGTTGTTCTTTTGTAGTAATCTGTCTTTTCATTCTGGCTGATTTGAGTTTCTTTTCTGTGTATTTGTTATTCTGAGTTTCACTACAATGTATGTAGAAATGGGCTTCTTTTTAATCATCCCCCTCAGGATTCCCTGGACTTTTTAAATGTGAGAATTGATGTCTAATCGGTGTTCTGGAAAATTCTCAGCCATTATTTCTTTGAATATTGCTTTTCCTTATTCTCTACTCCTGAAACTGAGCAGATATGTGGGACCTTCCTTCTATATCATCTGTGTTTTTAACCTCTCTTCCATGTTTTACTTCCTTTCTCAGTACTGCATTCGGCTTCTTATTTCAGCCCTGTCTACCAATTCACTAATTCTTTTCTCTGCTGTGTCTATTCTGTCTTTTAAACTCTCCACTGAGTTTCCATTAACTTTTTCAAATATGTGTGGTAATTTTTATAGTTTCTTGTTCATTAGTTGTACTTTGATAAACTCTTATTTCCTTAACCATAACAAGCATACTTATTTGAGGTTTTATATAAAATAATATTATTATTAATAGGAACTTAGCAATTGGAAAAGACTGGTCAGGCAGTTTACTTCTGGGTTCCTTATTAATGTGGAATAAAGTGAAAGAACAAACAAGGGGCCAGGTAGGGGGTCAAGCCCTCGAACTAAGACCCTCCCCATCCAGAATTTTTACCCACCCCCATCATAAGGTGCAAGAGATGTTTGTGGGCTTGAGCGATACTGAGCTTCCTTGGACATCCTCAGCCTCCTCAGTGAGGACCACTGGGTGTCCCGATCCCTCGGAGTAAGTCCGCCCCTACTCAGTGAACATCAGTAGGAGCCCCGCACACTGGGCGATCATACTGACTCTGGCCTTCTGCTCGCCATTGACCAGGTCAAGTAGACACTTGAAACACTTATCCCTCCTGCCCCTCCTCACTCATGACCCCACCCAACTCTGCCTTGTGTGGACCAGCACTCATTCCATCATGCTCTTTATCCTGTTTGTCAGTGCCCTGGGCTCCAGGACCACTTACCCTCAGCTCTTGATGACTTTAGCTCCAGGTAGAGGATCTTGTTAACATCCTGGAGTTCCTTGACCTTCTTTGCCGTAATTCTCTGACTTCCACCCAACCCTACCACTTACTTCCATAGTCATAGATAGATGTTTTCATTCCCAGTTATGGCTGGCCCTTCATAATGTGTTTCGTGCATCATGCTTTCTCATAACCAACCTCCATCTTCCAGTCCTTTCCCTCTCTTACTCCAATTCCAATGGTCCCTTGGTGTTCCTGACCTCCTGTCTGTGACCCCTGAAACTTGAGGTTCTCTCCTTCTGCCTTTTCCAGCCAATGGCAATCCTTTGGGCACCCCCAGTTCACTTGCTCCTCTCAGGCAGCACTCGGTAGAACCACACACTGGCTAAACCCTCATCTCTGCTTCCTCCTGCCTGCATTTGAGCTGTTGAATGTGGCTGGAGAAGAGCTCACAAACAATTGATGGGTCTTACGTGGCCAGGAATGTCAGATGGATCCTTAAAGTGCCTGATATTTCTCTGGTCCCTGGACTCTCCCATTCTCTTCACTGATTGTTTCACATTCGCTCCCATCTCCGCAGACGCCCACACCTCCTCTTCATTCTCACTCTCACACGATGTCCCCGCTTCCACTCTCACTGAGAAAACTGAACCATCAGAGGGGAGCTTCCACAGACTCACGCCACCATCTGCCTACCTGCCCTGCATCTGTTGCCATATACTCTGCCTCTTGTTCTGTGACTAAACATGAAATCTCTATGCTCTATCCAAAGCCATTCCCTCTACTTCCTGGCACTGGAGCCCATCTTCCTTGAATACTCAAGGATATGACTCTAGTAATTCCCCCTTCTGTCTTCTGTATCACCAGTTTCCCTCTCTCTACCAGGTAATTCTCATTGGCTTATAAACATGCTATTTCTTCTTTCTTGGAAAACACTCCCTCCTCATATCACTTCCACTGCAAGCAGTGGCTCCATTTCTCTACTCTCCTGTATATAAAAACTAGTAAGAATTGTCCAGACTTGCTGTCTGCAAATCCGCTCCTCACATTCTCTGTTAACCCACCCTTGCAGGTTGCCTGCCAAGTTCCATCAACTTTACAAGAAACTGTCGAGATTGACCATCACCTACTAAATACAACGGTCTGTTCTCAGTCCTCATCCTCCATGAACTTTTAGCATCATTTGACTCAGTTAATCAGTCCCTCCTCATTGGTACACTTTCTTCACCATGCCTGGAGGATACACTCTTGATTTTCCTTTTAACTCCTTGGAAGTACTCTCTCCTCTGTCTAGCTGGTTCTTCATTTTTTGCTTGCCCTTTTAATGCTGGAGTGCCCCACGGCTGAGTCTTTTCTCTTCTTTGCCTTTTTGTTTATATCCCCTCCCTGCAGACCTCGTCTGTTGTCATGGTTTTAAATACCATCTATGCCAGTGATCCCTAGACATATATCTCTAGGCTGGACCTCTCTCCCCAACTCTTTGAATAACCTCCTTGACATTTCCTGGATATGCAATAGTCATTTGCAAATCAACTTTTTGCAAGTGGAACCCCTGATCTTCCCCCTAGACCTGTTCCACCTGCATTTTTCTCATCTTAGGTATCTTGGTTCCAATCAATAATCAATATAAAAATTACTAATGCCTTGTTTTACCTTCTTTTTTTCATACTAATCTTTGAAATCTAATATGTATTTTTCAAACATGGCACATCTCTATCTGGATGCCAAATTTTCACCAGAATTACTTGATTTATGTTTAGATTTAATGAAATAAACAGTTAAAAAATACATCCACATACCCATGTTGTTATATAAATGTATTTAAATGTTTTCCAATTGCTCAAATGAATATCATTTAACAGGAAAAGTTAGAGTTGCTTTGCATAGCATCTAGAACTCTGTTGGTCAAAAGTCAAGAATTTTGTCTGGAAGATTCTCATTTCTGCAAAATTGGAAGTGGGAGAAATGCTGGAATGTAGAAAAGATAAGCAGATCTCCAAGAGCGGTCTCTTACTGTTCCTTCTACACCCCACACCCTCTCACCTTGTGTTCATTCTTTGTATCATTACTGCATGGCTTTTGTTTATTTGTCTTCAGAAATAGTTTCAGCGCCTCCTTTCTGAATAGGGAGGACTCCTGAGGTACAACCCAGAACATAGTTGACTACCTGGCATTAATTTTCTTCAAATGATTCTCCCCCAGATTCATGGAAAAACTCCTCAAATAATTATCTTTCCAGTGGGAATGGATGTCTTACAGTGTTTCTGTTTTTCCTGTTAGAAACGTGAGAAATTCACTTAATTGCGAGACACAAAGGCTGAATCTTGTGTTTTTCCCCTTTTAGAATCGTTATTCTGAAGTGGTCTCAGAAATAAGGTTTTGGGACTTGGGAGGACGGTATTCAGTACCTAATATTTACATCAGATAAACCCGATAAAAGTGAAGAATTTTAAGAAAATGCCATCCATCTGTAGCATGAGGAGTTTGAAGTACATAGCACTTGTTTCTCAGGTAGGGACTTAACGGAAAATCATCTAGTTAGCACATAAACAGGTTTTGTTTTTAAAAGAGTATAAAATTGTTTGGAGGGGACCTTCAAGATGGCAGAGGAGTAAGACGTGGAGATCACCTTCCTCCCCACAAATACATCAAAAATACATCTACATGTGGAACAACTCGTACAGAACACCTACTGAACGATGGCAGAAGATCTCAGACTTCCCAAAAGGCAAGAAAATCCCTCACGTACCTGGGTAGGGCAAAAGAAAAAACAGAGACAAAAGAATAGGGACGGGATATGCACCTCTGTGAGGGAGCTGGAAAGGAGGAAAAGTTTCCACACACTAGGAAGACACTTCACTGGCGGAGATGGGGGGTGGGAGGGGGTAAGCTTTGGAGCCATGGAGGAGAGCACAGCAGCAGGGGTGCAGAGGGCAAAGCAGAGAGATTCCCACACAGAGGATCAGTGCCGACAAGCACTCACCAGCCTGAGATGCTTGTCTGCTCACCCACCAGGGTGGGTGGGGGCTGGGAGCTGAGGCTTGGGCTTTGGAGGTCAAATCCCAGGGAGAGGACTGGGGTTGGCTGCGTGAACACAGCCTGAAGGGGGCTAGTGCGCTGCAGCTAGCTGGGAGCGAGTCCGGGAAAAAGTTTGGACCTGCCTAAGAGGCAAGAGACCACTGTTTCGGGGTGTGCGAGGAGAGGGGATTCCTTCCCTGTCTGCCCACAGAAGGCAAAGCACCGCCTAAATGAGCTCCAAAGATGGGCGCGAGCCACGGCTATCAGCTCGGACCCCAGAGATGGGCATGAAACACTAACACTGCTGCTTCAGCCACCAAGAATCCTGTGTGCAAGCAAAGGTCATTATCCACACACACCCCAGGAGTCTGTGCAGCCCTCCACTGCCAGGGTCCCGTGATCCAGGGACAAGTTCCCCGGGAGAACGCATGGTGTGCCTCAGGCTGTTGCAACGACACGCGGCCTCTGCGCCACAGGCTCGCCCCGCATTCCAATTATAACTACCGTACCCCTCCCTCCCCCAAGCCTGAGTGAGCAAGAGTCCCCTAATCAGCCGCTGCTTTAACCCCATCCTGTCTGGGTGGGAATAGATGCCTGAGGGCGACCTACATGCAGAGGGGCCAAAACCAAAGCTGGATGCCGGGAGCTGTGTGAACAAACAAGAGAAAGGGAAATTTCTCCGTGCAGCCTCAGGAGCAGCAGATTAAATCCCCACGGTCAACGTGATGTATCCTGCATCTGTGGAATACCGTAATAGACAACGAATCAACCCCAAATCGAGGCCGTGGACTTTGGGAGCAACTGTAGACTTGGGATTTGCTATCTGTGACTGATTTGTTTCTGATTTTTATGTTTACTTAGTTTAGTTTTTAGCGCTTGTAATCACTGGTAGATTTGGTTATTGGTTTGCTTGCTCTCTTTTGTTTTTTTAAATTATTTTTTAATTTTAATTTCTTTCTTTTTTTCTCCATTTTCTTCTGAGCCATGTGGCTGACAGGGTCTTGGTGCTCCAGCCTGGTTTCAGGCCTGAGCCTCTGAAGTGGGAGAGCCAAGTTCAGGACACTAGCCCACCAGAGACCTCCCAGCCCCACATAATATCAATTGGAGAGAGCTCTCCCAGAGATCTCTGTCTCAACGCTAAGACCCAGCTCCACCCAACGGCCAGTAAGCTCCAGTGCTAGATGCCCCATGCCAAACAACCAGAAAGATAGGAACACAACCCCACCCATTAGCAGAGAGGCTGCCTAAAATCATACTAAGTTCACAGACACCCCAAAACACACCACTGGACACGGCCCTGCCCACCAGAAGACAAAATCCAGCCCCACTCACCAGAACACAGGCACCAGTCCCCTCCACCAGGAAGCCTACACAAGCCACTGAACCAACCTCACCCACTGAGGGCAGACACCAAAACAAACAGGAACTACGAACCTGCAGCCTGTGAAAAGGAGACCCCAAACACAGTAAGTTAAACAAAATGAGAAGATGGAGAAATATGCAGCAGATGAAGGAGCAAGGTAAAAACCCACCAACCAAACGAAGAGGAAATAGTTAGTCTACCTGAAAAAGAATTCAGAGTAATGATAATAAAGATGATCCAAAATCTTGGAAATAGAATGGAGAAAATACAAGAAACGTTTAACAAGGACCTAGAAGAACTAAAGAGCAAGCAAACAATGATGAACAACACAATAAATGAAATTAAAAATTCTCTAGAAGGAATCAATAGCAGAATAACTGAGGCAGAAGAACGGATAAGTGACCTGGAAGATAAAATAGTGGAAATAACTACTGCAGAGCAGAATAAAGAAAAAAGAATGAAAAGAACTGAGGACAGCCTCAGAGACTTCTGGGACAACATTAAATGCACCAACATTTGAATTATAGGTGTCCCAGAAGAAGAAGAGAAAAAGAAAGGGCTGAGAAAATATTTGAAGAGATTATAGTTGAAAACTTCCCTAAAATGGGAAAGGAAATAGTCAATGAAGTCCAGGAAGCACAGAGAGTTCCATACAGAATAAATCCAAGGAGAAACACTCCAAGACACATATTAATCAAACTCAAAAATTAAATACAAAGAAAACATATTAAAAGCAGCAAGGGAAAAGCAACAAATAACATACAAGGGAATCCCCATAAGTTAACAGCTGATCTTTCAGCAGAAACTCTGCAAGCCAGAAGGGAGTGGCAGAACATATTTAAAGTGATGAAAGGGAAAAACCTATACCAAGATTACTCTACCCAGCAAGGATCTCATTCAGATTTGAGGGAGAAATTAAAATCTTTACAGACAAGCAAAATTTAAGAGAATTCAGCTCCACCAAACCAGTGTTACAACAAATGCTAAAGGAACTTTTGTAGGCAGGAAACACAGGAGAAGGAAAAGACCTACAAAAACAAACCCCAAACAATTAAGAAAATGGTAATAGGAACATACATATTGATGACTACCTTAAATGTAAGTGGATTAAATGCTCCAACCAAAAGACATAGACTGGCTGAATGGATACAAAAACAAGACCCATATATATGCTGTCTATAAGAGACCCACTTCAGACCTAGCGACACATACAGACTGAAAGTGAGGGGATGGAAAAAGATATTCCATGCAAATGGAAATCAAAAGAAAGCTGGAGTAGCAATTCTCATATCGGACAAAATAGACTTTAAAATAAAGACTATTGCAAGAGACAAAGAAGGACACTGCATAATGATCAAGGTATCAATCCAAGAAGAAGAAATAACAATGGTAAATATTTATGCACCCAACACAGAAGCACCTCAATACATAAAACAAATGCTAACAGCCATAAAAGGGGAAATCGACAGTAACACAATAATAGTAGGGGACTTTAACACCCCACTTTCACCAATGGACAGATCATCCAAAATGAATATAAACAAGCAAGCACAAGCTTTAAATGATACATTAAACAAGATGGATTTAATTGATATTTATAGGACATTCCATCCAAAAGCAACAGAATACACTTTCTTCTCAAGTGCTCATGGAATATTCTCCAGGATAGATCATATTTTGGGTCACAAATCAAGCCTTGGTAAATTTAAGAAAAGTGAAATCATATCAAGTATCTTTTCTGACCACAACACTATGAGACTAGATATCAACTACAGGAAAGAAAACTGTAAAAAATACAAACACATGGAGGCTAAAAAATACACTACTAAATAACCAACAGATCACTGAAGAAATCAAAGAGGAAATTAAAAAATACCTGGAAACAAATGACAACGAAAACATGATGACCCAAGCCTGCGGGATGCAGCAAAAGCAGTTCTAAGAGGGAAGTTTATAGCAATACAATCCTACACCAAGAAAAAAAGAAAAATCTCAAATAAACAATCTAAACTTACACCTAAAGAAATTAAGGAAAGAAGAACAAAATAATCCCCAAAGTTAGCAGAGGAAAAAAATCATAAATATCAGATCAGAAATAAATGAAAAAGAAATGAAGGAAACAATAGCAGAGATCAATAAAACTAAAAGGAGGTTCTTTGAGAAGATAAACAAAATTGATAAACCATTAGCCAGACTCATCAAGAAAAAAATGCAGAAGACCCAAATCAACAGAATTAGAAATGAAAAAGGAGAAGTAACAACTGACACTGTAGAAATACAAACAATCATGAGAGATTACTAAAAGGAACTATATGCCAATAAAATGGACAACCTGGAAGAACTGGAGAAATTCTTAGAAAAGCACAACCTTCCAAGACTGAACCAGGAAGAAATAGAAAATATAAACAGACCAATCACAAGCACTGAAATTGAAACTGTGAGTAAAACTCTTCCAACAAACAAAAGCCCAGGATCACATGGGTTCACAGGCAAATTCTATCAAACATTTAGAGAAGAGATAACACCTATCCTGCTCAAACTCTTCCAAGATGTAGCAGAGGGAGGAACACTCTCAAACTCATTCTACGAGGCCACCATCACCCTGATACCAAAACCAGACAGAGATTCTACAAAAAAAAGAAAAATATAGGCCAATATCACTGATGAATATACATGCAAAAATCCTCAACAAAATACTAGCAAACAGAATCCAACAGCACATTAAAAGGATCATACACCATGATCAAGTGGGGTTTATCCTAGGAATGCAAGGATTCATCAATATACGCACATCAATCAATGTGATACACCATATTAACAAAGTGAAGGATAAAAACCATAAGATAATCTCAATAGATGCAGAGAAAGCTTTTGACAAAATTCAACACCCATTTATGATAAAAACTCTCCAGAAAATAAGCATAGAGGGAACCCACCTCAACATAATAAAGGCCATATATGACAAACCCACAGCAAACATCATTCTCAATGGTGAAAAACTGCAACCATTTCCTCTAAGATCAGGAACAAGACAAGGTTGCCCTCTCTCACCACTATTATTCAACATAGTTTTGGAAGTTTTAGCCACAGCAGTCAGAGAAGAAAAAGAAATAAAAGGAATCCAAATAGGTAAAGAAGAAATATAACTGTCACTGTTTGCAGATGACATGATACTATACAGAGAGAATCCTAAAGATGCTACCAGAAAACTACTAGAGCTAAAAATGAATTTGGTAAAGTAGCAGGATACCAAATTAATGCACAGAAATCTCTGGCATTCCTTTATACTAATGATGAAAAATCTGAAAGAGAAATTAAGGAAACACTCCCATTTACCATTGCAACAAAAAGAATAAAATACCTAGGAATAAACCTACCTAAGGAGACAAAAGACCTGTATGCAGAAGACTATAAGACACTGATGAAAGACATTAATGACGATACAGAGAGATGGAGAGATATACCATGTTCTTGGATTGGAAGAATCAACATTGTGTAAATGACTATACTACCCAAAGCAATCTACAGATTCAGTACAATCCCTATCAAACTACCACTGGGATTTTTCACAGAACTAGAACAAAAAATTTCACAATTTTTATGGAAACACAAAAGACCTTGAATAGCCAAAGCAATCTTGAGAAAGAAAAACGGAGCTGGAGGAATCAGGCTCCCTGACTTCAGACTATACTACAAAGCTATGGTAATCAAGACAGTATGATACTGGCACAAAAACAGAAATATAGATCAATGGAACAGGATAGAAAGCCTAGAGGTAAACCCACGTTCATATGGTCACCTTATCAGTGATAAAGGAGGCAACAATGTAAAATGGAGAAAAGACAGCCTCTTCAATAGGTGGTGCTGGGAAAACAGGACAGCTACAGGTAAAAGAATGAAATTAGAATACTCCCTAACACCGTATACAAAACTAAACTCAAAATGTTTAAAGACCTAAATGTAAGGCCAGACACTATAAAATTCTTAGAGGAAAACACAGGGAGAACACTCTATGACATAAATCACAGCAAGATCCTTTTTGACCCACCTCCTAGAGAAATGGAAATAAAAACAAAAATAAACAAATGAGACCTAATGAAACTTAAAAGCTTTTGCACAGCAAACGAAACCATAAACAAGACCAAAAGTCAACCCTCAGAATGGGAAAAAATATTTGCAAATGAAGCAACTGACAAAGGATTAATCTCCAAAATATACCAGACTCATGGAGATCAGTATATATATATATAAAAAAATCCAATCCAAAAATGGGCAGAAGACCTAAATAGCCATTTCTCCAAAGAAGATATACAGACTGCCAACAAACACATGAAAGGATGCTTAAGATCACTAATCATTAGAGAAATACAAATCAAAACTATAGTGAGGTATCACCTCATACTGGTCAGAATGGCCATCATCAAAAAATCTACAAACGATAAATGCTGGAGAGTGTGTGGAGAAAAGGGAACCCTCTTGCATTGTTGCTGGGAATGTAAATTGATACAGCCACTATGGAGAACAGTATGGAGCTTCCTTAAAAAAACTAAAAATAGAACTACCATATGGCCCAGCAATCCCACTACTGGGCATATACTCTGAGAAAATCATAATTCAGAAAAGTCATGTACCACAATGTTCATTGCAGCACTATTTACAGTAGCCAGGACATGGAAGCAACCTAAGTGTCCACTGACAGATAATGGATAAAGAAGATGTGGCACATATATACAATGGAGTTACTCAGCCATACGAAGAAATGAAATTGAGTTATTTGTAGTGAGGTGGATGGACCTAGAGTCTGTCATACAGAGTGAAGGAAGTCAGAAAGAGAAAAACAAATACCGTATGCTAACACATATATATGGAATCTAGAAAAACAAAAACAATGGTTCTGACGAACCTAGGGGCAGGACAGGAATAAAGACGCAGATGTAGAGAATGGACTTGAGGACACGGGGATGGGGAAGGGTAAGCTGTGACAAAGTGAGAGAGTAGCATTGACATATATACACTACCAAATATAAAATAGATAGCTAGTGGGAAGCAGCTGCATCACACAGGGAGATCAGCTCGGTGCTTTGTGACCACCTACGTGGGTAAGATAGGGAGAGTGGGAGGGAGATGCAAGAGGGAGGGGATATGGGGGTATATGTATATATATAGCTGATTGTTATACAGCAGAAACTAACACAGCATTTTAAAGCAATTATACTCCACTGAAGATGTTAAGAAAATAATTATTCAGATAACAAAAAAAAATTGTTTGGGGTTCAGTGTAGAGGCAAAGACCTAATTTTAGAGTAAAGTGGTGCCCCCAGTGAGCCTGCACAAATAAGATGACTCAGCAGTAGGCCTGACGGCATCTGTGCCATTCAGGTGGCTTCACTATTTAGATGTTGTTCTTCAACTAGATGCCTGAAAATGTGTCTCAGGGGGCTTAATATTCTTAACCTTAAACGTAGTCATTTTATTTCTGGGACTCTAGCTTAAGGGGAAAAAATTCTTAACGTGGAAAACCCTTATGCACAAAGATGTTTATCACAATTTTCTATGAAATAGTCCACAATTGGAATCAACCCACAGGTACAACACTAGGAGCAGGTCAGTAAGTATTATATATCCACTTGATACAATATCATGTAGCCATTAGGAGTGATGCTTGAAAGTGATTACACCAACATGAACAAAATGCTGGAGATAAAGACTTTAGTGAAAAAAGATGCATACTTCTGTGTATAATAGGACAAAAATAACAACGTTCCCTACGAAAAGTGGGGGAAATGAGACTTAAATGAACCAATGGGTTGGCACTCGTATTTTTTTGATGCTGTCAGGTGATTAATCTTCTTTTATGATATTATCATATCATTCAAATTTTCATAAATGGGAACTTGGGGGTATTGAAAACTATACAGAAACTGTAAAGGAAAAACTCAAAAGAATGAGGTGGGCAGAGAGCTGTTAGAGGTTCCTTCTGATGAGCTCCTGGCCTGGATTGTTCCCCTTCAATAACTATTTTGCAGAATTGAGAGTCCAGAAGCAAGTGATAGCAAAGAGATGGCTCAGGAAAGTGGTCCCGGCCAGACCAGGTTGGGGTGCACATTGTTAGCAGATCATCTCCCACCCATGTCTGTGGAAATTCAGAGCAGGGCCATGTGCTTTCTTTCTGGGTTCTCCTCTGTCTGGCACATCACTGGGTCCAAGTGGGCACCAAGCAGTGTTTGCTGACTTTAGAATCAGTGGGCAGAAACTATAGCAAATTCCATCGGCCACATTATGGAATATTTACGTTATGCTTTTAGTGTGCTACCTTTGGATTTTGAGGAAAACAAGACAATTTGGCTGGAGAGGGTGTGGAGAAAAGGGAAACTTCTTACACTGTTGGTGGGAATGTAAATTGGTGCAGCCACTGTGGAGAACAGTATGGAGGTTCCTCAAAACACTAAAAATAGAATTACCATATGACCCAGCAATCCCACTCCTGGGCATATATCCAGACAAAACTATAATTCGGAAAGATACATGCAT
Organism: Orcinus orca; assembly: GCF_937001465.1. Lineage (NCBI taxonomy): Eukaryota > Metazoa > Chordata > Mammalia > Artiodactyla > Delphinidae > Orcinus > Orcinus orca. The sequence continues at coordinate 43,548,748 of NC_064568.1, forward strand.
TGCATGTTCGTAGCAGCACTATTTACAATACCCAAGACATGGAAACAACCTAAATGTTCATCGACAGATGAATGGATAAAGAAGATGTGGTATTTATATATACACAATGAAATATTACTCAGCCATAAAAAGAATAAAATAATGCCATTTGCAGCATCATGGATGGACCTAGAGATGATCATACTAAGTGAAGCAAGTCAGAAAGAGAAAGACAATTACCATACGATATCACTTATATGTGGAATCTAAAATACAACACAAATACAATACATTTACAGCTCCATTTACTGGGACATGGGAACAACCTAAGTGTCCATCGACAGATGAATGGGTAAAGAAGATATGGCACATATATACAATGGAATATTACTCAGCCATAAAAAGGAACGAAATTGAGTTATTTGTAGTGAGGTGGATGGACCTAGAGTCTGTCATACAGAGTGAAGTAAGTCAGAAAGAGAAAAACAAATACTGTATGCTAACACATATATATGGAATCCAAAAAAAAAAAAAAGGTTCTGAAGGACCTAGGGGCAGGACAGAAATAAACACGCAGACGTAGAGAATGGACTAGAGGACATGGGGAGGGGGAAGGGTAAGCTGGGACAAAGTGAGAGAGTAGCACGGACATATATACACTACCAGATGTAAAACAGATAGCTAGTGGGAAGTATCCGCATAGCACAGGGAGATCAGCTCGGTGCTTTGTGACCACCTAGAGGGGTGGGATAGGGAGGGTGGGAGGGAGACGCAAGAGGGAGGAGATATGGGGATATATGTACACATATAGCTGATTCACTTTGTTATACAGCAGAAACTAACACACCATTGTAAAGCAATTATACTCAAATAAAGGTGTTTAAAAAAGTTATGTTTAAAAAAAATAATAAAATAATATATAACACAAATGAACTTTTCTATGAAACAGAAACAAACTCACAGATATAGAGAACAGACTTGTGGTTGCCAAGGGGGAGAAGGGGCTGGGGGACAGATGGATTGGGAGTTTGGGATTAGCAGATGCAAACTGTGATATATAGGATGGATAAACAACAGTGTCCTACTATATAGCACAGGGAACTATATACAGTATCTTCTGATAAACCGTAATGGAAAAGAATATGAAAAAGAATATGTATATATATATGTGTATAACTGAGTCACTTTGCTGTACAGCAGAAATTAATACAACATTGTAAATCAACTATACTTCGTTAAAATTTTTAAAAATGAAGACAATTTGTTTTCCATTTCTATCCAATTTGAATTAAATATCCATTGTCATTACTACTCAGTGCTAAACTACGTTCCCTGCCTTCTGTAGTCCTTCTCAAGTGCTGAACCACTTTATTTAAAATAAAGCTTAAGGGACTTCCCTGGTGGCGCAGTGGTTAAGAATCTACCTGCCAATGCGGGGGATACGGGTTCAATCCCTGGTCCGGGAAGATCCCACATGCTGCGGAGCAATTAAGCTCATGTGCCACAACTACTGAGCCTGCACTCTAGAGCCTGTGCGTCACAACTACTGAAGCCCGCACGCTCTACGGCCCGCGTGCTGCAACTACCGAGCCCACGTGCTGCAAGTACTGAAGCCTGCACACCTACAGCCCATGCTCCGCAACAAGAGAAGCCACTGCAATGAGAAGCCCGTGCCCCGCAACGAAGAGCAGCCCCCGCTCGCCACAGCTAGAGAAAGTGCATGCAGCAACAAAGACCCAACACAGCCCCCCCCCCAAAAAAAAGAACAAGCTAATAAAAAAAACAAAATAAAATAAAGCTGCAGCTTTTTGGTTAGCTTCTGCTTCAGAGTTCTATAATCTTGTCTAGAGATTTCTATAGCACACCTTTAATTATCTTTGAAGTAGCTAACTTTAATTAAAGTATGTGTCTCTGAACCTCCTGCCGATGTGAAGACGTATTACTGAAGTATAGCTGGGTTGGTGAAACCCGCCAAGGAGCAGGCTAATGTTGAAGATCATTAAACAATTTCCCTCCTGCCATGGTACTGAACTGTAGATTTCTGTTTCCTTTTTTATTGCCTAGAGCAACCTTGCTCTCCTCTTTTTTCTCTATCCAATAGGACATTATCTAGGATCAAATCTCTTTTTTAATATTATTGCTTACATATGTTTGAGTATAACCGCAGTCTGAAAGGCTTAGCTGAGCACAATATTTTACTGTAAGTCTTTCCATTTGAAACTATTTTCCTTTTGAAAAATGTACACTGCAGTCCAGTTCAAACATTTATTTCAACTTTTACTATATTGAAACTTCAAAAAAAGAAAGAAAGAAACCTATTTATTGCACTCAGGCCTTGGGTCATTGCAGACACCACAGCATTCAAAAAGATCAGGTCACAGAGGTGTTTTGAAGATCATCTGGTCCAGAGGTAGAAAACTGCTGGATCAGAAGTCATCAGTAGGTCATCCCACCAGGTGATGTGGTACATCGGTGAGATAAGTGAATTCCATGGACGTGAGTCCATGGCCAAACTTTGTTTGCTGCAAATGAGTTTCTTGGTCAGCCACAACATGCTGGGGGGAGCCATGACAGTGAATCGAGTATTCTGTAAGTGATGGATAAAGGTGCAGGCATAGATGGAAAATTTATACATATGTATTCCAGGAAGGACTCACTAACCCCTCTATGACAGAAGATCTAGTGCAATCACTCTGCCACCAGGTGACTGGCTGGCTTCCCCCCATCCACAGCTCAGCACTCGTCTCTGGTGTTGGGAAGATGGGTCCTCAGCAGTGATGACAGGCAGATTAGGCCTGCAAAGAGGAAGTCTGTGAGATTGGACCCATGTGTAGCCACGTTGTTGGACCCTCCTGCCATGTCCATTTTGTACAAGGGCTCACTGAATAAGCACTGGGGAAGAGGCTGCCTCACCTCCTCGGGTGTCCTCTTGTCCACCGGATTGTCGAGAACTTCCGCATAGATATTCAAATATCATCACACTCTGCTTCTCTGAGAGATCTGCACACACCTCTTCCTCAAACTTCCTGTCATTGATCTCCCAAACCTGTTCTTTTCCCATCTGCCGTTCTGTTGGCTACTGTCCACAAATTGATGTCTGTTCCATTCTTCCAGACATCTCTCGGTCCAGACGATGTGGAAGATCAGTATACAGCTTGAAATCCTGCCCACCAGCAGGGTGACCCCTCGCTGCTATCCTTCAGGGTCACCCCTGACTGGGGCTGTAATGCTACAGCTGTCCACTTCGGGCAGCTGTCAGTGATTTCTTACAGAATCATCCACAAATCCAGACTGGGGTTTTTCCTCTTATGTTGGTGGATCACCAGGAACTTTCTATGAGGACGTAGCTGTGGATTGAGGGAGAGGAGACATAGCAGCAGACATAGGAGACATGGGAGTCTGAGTCACCTGCCCATGCAACTTACACCTTCTGGAACAGATTGGGTCTAAGTTCTTATATAGCATTTCCACTTGACATTGGGTCCCTACTGTGCACGCCAAGCCTAACAAGCAGCTCAGAGCTAGCTTCTGCTGGTCACATGGTCACTTGATGTCCCCTAGTTAGGCATTCAGTACCAGGGCCTGGTGGCAAGCATGAGCTGTTTCTCAAAAGGAGAATAGTTACCTGTAGAGGAGGGTGTAGTTCTGCTTTAACACACCCTTGAAAGCCTTTGCGGTGCTTCTCCTAGAGCTTCCCAGAGGTCCTGTATGGCATCTCTCTTTGCTGTGGACACTTTGATATCATTGCATCTGTTGGGTCCTGCATAAACCAAGGGACAGAGCCTCTGGTAGTGCCGCCTGGACTGCTTACATATAAACTGATACTTCTAAGTAAGTACCTGATAATAATTTGCTGTCTTTGGAAGGTAAATATTCTCTAGCTCTGGGCCCCACTCAAAACTGGATGCTTACAGTTTACATAGTAAATGGCTGACAGCAGCATACTTGTACGTTTCTATGTGTCGTCTCCAAAATGCAAAAACTCCCGCCAAGCTTCAAGCCTCTGTTTTTACTGAAAGGCTAACTGATGATTAAAATAATAACAATAACAATAAAACAACAGCTGTAGACAGTCTAGAACAACCCATCAGAGAAACAACAGGCTAAACTATGTGGTTGGGACTGAGGCTGCTGCTGGAGAGGCAGTGTGCTGATTCTGTCTCACTCTAGGGCCTGGAGGAGGCGCTGCTTAGGGCACAGATGTCTGGTCTTGGCATACCAGGCTTGAATTACAGTGGGAGCTGGTTTAGAAACTGACTTTTTACCACACATTTGAAAAGTACCCCTCATTTGGGAGTTTACTATTTCCATCCATTTCATTTCCTCTTCTTTAAGATGTTATCTCTATTTCTTTGTCTTCCTTTAGCTTATTGAGGCCATTTTGCTTTCTACTCATGTATAGACTATATCTCTGAGTTTCAAAGTCATTTATTGAATTTTAGACATTTGGTAGGCATTTTGGATGATCTTATTTGGCACAGAATAGTTGACACTTAGTAACAGCACTGTGGCAGGACTTGGTGAAATTTGGCAAGAGTTCTTTTTGATAGGCTGCTCTCAGATCAATCAATCAACAAACAAATGTCACCAACCCACAAGTAACCCACAAGTAACAGCTGAGCATGCCACTCATGACAAAGGACAAAGAAGACCAGTTCCCCCTTTACATAGTTATAGTCCAGACACCAGACCAGCCCCCATGGCAGAGCCCAGCCTAGAAGGACTCTGTGTGTACTGGTCTTTATTGCCAAGAGCAGTAAAGCCTGTCCCTCCTGCCAGATGCCATCTTGGGAAGGAGGAGGGAGAGGGAAGGAGCTGCCCATTGGGAGGTGAACTTTGACCTGCCTGAACATTTTCCAAGAGGCAAGAGTTTAATCAAGGAGTAAATAGGCAGCTTTGAGTCATTTTCTCTGCTTTCTTCTCAACTTCGAGCTCCCACCTAGACAACTGCAGTGGCTTCCAGGTGACTGCCTCTGTCCCTGTTCACCTCCATCCCAGTTTCCCACCACGACCCGTGTGACCCCAGGAAAGCACAAACGCTGTTATCTCGGGTTGCTCGCCTGTTTAGGACCCTAAAGTGGCTCCCAGGGCCCTCAGGTGAAGTCCAAGCTCTTTAACAGAGCTTCACAGACTCCCTCTGCAATCCTGCAGCAGACATATTGAGTGATCTGCCCATCGCTAAGGGAAGCTTCTGCCTGTGCTCCTCCCTCAGCCTGGATACCTGCCAACCCTTGCCCCACCTAAGGGCCCTGGCCAAGGCAGGACCGACACCCGGAAGTCTCTCCATCTCTGGCTCCTGCCCTCCCTCTTTCCCCTGATCCAGGGGCAGTGACTCCCAGCCCATTCCTCAGGTAGCCCTTATCACTTTGGGCCTGATTTATCCTTTATCCTTTATCGCCAGCTGTCCCAGCCTTGAAGGTGTGAACAAACAGTACTCACCCTGGGTCCTGAGATAAAGTCCCAATGTGTGTGACTAGGGGAACCCTCTGAGGTTTGCATACTAAAAACCCAGGCTCTGCAGCTGTTATTTGCTTACACTGTAATTGTGCTGTTTACATATAAATTGATACTTCTAAGTAAGTACCTGATAATAATTTGCTCTCTTTGGAAGGTAAATATTCTCCTTTTCTCATCTACTATTCACTGTCTTAATCCCTGTGTTTTGAGAACAAATGGAATGGTAAATTTTAGCCTACCATGTTTGATCACAAATTTGGAATTGATGAAGTCTGAATTAGTGAAGTTTTAATGCGTATTTTTTCACAGTCTTATGTGGTCAAGTTCCAAATGCAGCCAGCTGTCAACTCTTATCTTGACACACTTTTATTACAGTCAGAAGAAGTGTACCAGACTTTTATATATAGAGGGAGCAAAGAGCATCATTATCCAGTTGAAACTGAAGAGGAAATTCTCAGTGGGCTGAAGAGCTGTGTATTTTTATCGAGTGTTCATTAGCTGTCCTCTGTGCAAGGGATCAACGTGAAAACACCCAAAGGATGGGAAGCAGACAGAGAAAAAGCGCAAAAGGCAGGAGAGGCACTGCAGGGCTTCCACTGTGACCAAAGGCTCAGAAAACAAAAGCAGGGGATTGTAGGCATTGCTCTAATTCAAGATGGCAGAGAAATGCACTGGGCTCTACTACAGACCTGTTAGTTTGGTCATTGCAGATAAGGCCAGAAAAATGCAATCAAGGTTTATAAACCAGGTCATTTATTTGCCAGTCATGTGTAATGTGTATATGTGTCTGTATTAGCCAGAGTTTCCAGAAAAACAGAACTAATAGGATATGTGTGTCTCTCTCTATATGTGTGTGTGTGTATATGTATAAAATAAAAAAGATTTATTATAAGGAATTGGATCACATGACCATGTAGGCTCACAAATCCCAAGATATGCAGCTGGAGACCCAGGAGAGCCAGTGATGTAGTTACAGTCTGAGTCGGAAGCCTGAAAACCAGGAGAACCAATGGTTTAATTTCAGTGTGAAGGCCTGTACTGTAGCAGTAGTGAAGGCCCCTTTGTGAACTCTGCTGGGCATACCTGGGGCTACTGGGAAGCACATAGTAAGAGGCTGACAGCTATGTAGCTTTCAATTTAGACCAGGTTTTCTCAACCTTGGCATTACTGACATTTTGGACCAGATAATTCTTTGTTGCGGGGAGCTGTCCTGTGCATCATAGGATGTTTAGTAGCAACCCCTGGCCTCCACCCGCTAGATGCCAGTAACACACCCCTATTAGAAACAACTAAAAATTTCCCCAGATATTGCTGATTATCTCCTGGGAGGCAATATGGTGCTCAGTTGAGAACGACTGGTTTAGTCTCCAGTTTTATTTCCCTTCCACCCCCCTCCTCCTGCTAACTCCTTCCACTCTGTGCTCAGGGGGTGTGTGTGCCCATCTAATACCATTTGAAATATCTCCCAATACCTGTTGCCAGCAGAGGCTGTGGCAGCAGCTCCCCCACTTTTACCATCCTTACTTCTGAAGAAGTTTCCACCAGGATCTAATAGGTAGAAAATGCCATCAACTCTCAAATGGATGGGGATAATGAGATCTCCCCACCAATTTTCAACTTCTAGAGCTGCTCTCATTTGCCAGAAATAAAATCATAGTATCACTTCTGTTTAATGGGGAAGGAAGTTTTGCCTCAAATACCATGAGCTTGGAGTCTCCATGAGGTATCAGGAGGGTCAGTGGTTCAGATGGAGGTCACAGGGGCTATAAGAGCTGATGCCTGGCAGTCTCAGGGTGATGGCATCCAGACTATAGGAAGCCATAGGTTCCCTGTGCAGCTAGGCTTGGAGCTGATCTGGCTTTTCTGCAGATCTGACCCCTTTTCTGCAAGGGTCCCTTGTAGAATTTTAGTCTGCAGAGTATGCCTGGGGACAGCCATTCATAGGCCAGAGGGAATTACTTTTTAAATTTTTTCATTCATTTAGCAATCAAGATTGTATTGGATTCTCTCGGCCCTTACATTTCCATGTGAATTTTTGGATCAGCTTGTCAGTTCTTGCAAAAAAAGAAGCTGGGATTTTGATAAGAATTGTGTTGAATCTGTAAATCAATTTTGAAAGTTCTGCTATCTTAACATTGTCTTCCAATCCATGGGATGTGTTTCCTGTGTTTAGTGTATAAGTCTTAAACTTCTTGTGATAAAATTACTCATAAGTATTTTATTTTTTTGATGCTATTGTAAATAGAACTGTTTTCTTAATTTCATTTTTTGAAGTGTTCATTTGTAGTGTATAGAAATATGACTGATTTGTGTATACTGATCTCGCATCTTGCAACCTTGCTGATCTCAGTTTTTTGGTTTTAATTGGTTTTGTGTATGTGTATTCCTTAGAATTTTCTATATATGAGATTAATGTTTTCTCTGAATATAGATAATCCCAATTTTTCCTTCCCAATTTAGATGCTTTTTAGTTCTTTTTCCTGCCTATTGCCCTGGCTAGAACCTCCAGTACAATACTGAATAGAAATGGTAAAAGTGACCATCTTGCTGTGTTCACAACATTAGGGGGGAAAGCATCTATTCATTCACATTGAGTATGATGTTGGCTGTGAGTTTTTTGTAGACAGCCTTAATCAATTCAAGAAAGCTCCCTTCTATTCCTAGTTTATTGAGTATTTATATCAGAAAGAGTATTGGATTCTATCAAATGCTTTTCTGTATTAAGATTATGTGATCTTTGTCCTTTATTCTATTAATATGCTATATCATTTTCATTGATTTTCACATGTTCAACCAACCTTGCATTCCTGGCATAAATCCCACTTTGTTATGGTGTACATAATCCTTTTTTGTATGTTGCTGGATTTTGTTTGCTAATATTTTGTTGAGGATTTTTTCATCTATATTCATAAGGGATATTGGTTTATAGTTTTATTTTATTGTGATATCCTTGTCTGTTTTTGGTATCAGGATAATACTGGCTTCTTAAAATGGGTTAAGAAGTGTTTCCTCCTATTCTATGTTTTGGGGAAGAGTTTGTGAAGGATTGGTGTTAATTTTTCTTTAAATGTTTGATAAAATTCACCAGTGAAGCCACCTAGCCCTTCGCTTTTCTTTGTGGAAGTTTTTGATTACTAATTCAATATCTTTACTAGTTATAGATATATTCAGGATGTCTATTTTGTCTTGAGTCAGTTTTTGTAGGTGTCTTTCTAGGATTCTTTTCATTTCATCTAGGTTATCTAATTTTCTGGCATACAACTGTTCACAGCATTCCTTTATAATCCTTTTTATTTCTGTAAAGTCAATAGTGATGGCCCTCTTTCATTCCTGATTTTAGTAATTTGAATCTTTTGTTTTTTTTCTTGGTCAGCCTTGCCAAAGGTTTGTCAATTTTGTTGATCTTTTCAAAGAACTAACTTTGGGTTTTGTTGACTTCTCTCTATTGTTTTTCTATTCCATTGATTTGTCTTTATTATTTCCTTCCTTCTGCTTACTTGGGTTCAGTTTGCTTTTTTTTTTTTTTTTCAGTCTCTTAAGGTAGAAGGTGAGGTAATTGATTTGTGATGCTTCCTTTTTAATATAGGTGTTTATAGCTATAAATTTACCCCTAAGCACTGGTTTAGCTGCATCCCATAAGTACATGTGTTTTCATTTTTATTTATCTCAAGGTATTTTCTTATTTCTCTTGACCCTTTGGTTATTTAGTGTACATTGTTTAATTTCCATATACATGTGAATGTCCCAGATTTCTTTCTGTTATTAATTTCTAATTTTCTTCCATTGTAGTTAGAGAACAGATTTTATATTATTCAACTCCTTTAAATGTATTGAGATTTATTTTACAGCCTAATATATGGTCTATCTGGAGAATATTCCACGTACACTTGAGAAGAATATATGTTGTACCATCATGTAGAGTGTTCTGTAGATGTCTGTTAGATCTAGGTAGCTTATAATATGGCTTAAATCTTCTATATCCTTGCTGATGTTTTGCTAGTTGTTCTATCTATTATTGAAGGTTGATATCGAAATCTCTAATGATTATTGCTGAATTGTCCATTTCTTCCTTTAATTCTGTCAGTCTTTGCTACAAAGACTTCCTTTAGTATTTCTTGTAAGGCAGGTCTGCTAGTGATAAAGTCTCTCTGTTTTTGCTTATCTGGAATGCCTTAATTGTCTTAATTTATCCTTCATTTTTGAAGGATACTTTTCTGGATATAGAATTTTTGGATAAAGTCCTTTCCTTTCAGTTCTTTGAATATATCATCTCAATACCTTCTGGCCTCCAAGATTCCTGATAAGAAGTCAGCAGTTGACCTTATTGAGGATCCCTCATGTGTGATGAGTCATTTTCTGTTTTACTTTCAAGATTCTGTATTTTCTTTGGCTTTTGACCATTTGACTATGATGTGTCTAGATGTGCATTCTTTGAATTTATCCTACCTAGAGTTTGTTGAGCTTCTTGGATGAGCAGATTAACACTTTTCATCAAATTTGGGAAGTTATCCACCATAATTTATTCAGTATTCTTCAATTCCTTTTTCTCACTCCTGTTAATATCATTCCCAGGAGATAGAATCTAACATCCAGTATGGGTCAGGTGACACCCCTGGTCCAATCAGCTGTGCCCTGGTGGTGTGACCATGTCTCCTCTGGGCCATTCCTGTGTTCAGGTAAAGGATGAGTCTCGGAGAATGGGCTGTTCATAGCAGGAATAACACCCTTGAAGGTGAAGATCAGTGAGTCTTACAGCCCAAGCACCACTTGCTCCAAAGAAAGTCACAGTGAAAGTACATATCGGACCATTTGTGCTTTTTTTCTTTCCTTCCCAGGCAAGTTCTTTTCCTTTTTTACCCCCTGATAAAAAATGCCTTAAATGGGATAGCCCTAACATTTCGATTCCTTTGTAGGAATAAGAAATTTCTTTTCAGTTCTAGTCAAGATCTAGCCATGGTCAAAGAGGGAAGCCCTAGCAGTATTTACCCTTTATTACTCTTAGGACTTTGGACAGTCCAAGTTAATCTCTGTACTTCTCTCTTTGTATTAGGTGCATCATCATCATCATCATCACCACCACCACCACCACACACACACACACACACACACACACACACACTGTGTATTTGTAAAGATCCCATGCATGCATTTGTCCTTGACTCATCTGTTCTAGGTTCCTTTCTAGAATGTCGCTTGTGTAGACATTGACCTTTCATTATGAACCTCCCATTATGTATGTATTTCATATTCTTGGAATGTCTGTTTTTTTTCATTTGCAAGGTTGTGCTTACTAGTTTCCTACAGAAGTATCTGTATCCTTCCTCTAGTTGTTCTAGCCAAGAATAGTATAAACAATTCTACCTTTATTTTGGTTTTCTATCTTTAAATTTGTTTTCATTTGCTTTCCTTTTTAAGTCATCAGCTTCTTCTAAAGCTCATATAACTCTGTAGCTTCTTATGATAATCGCATAAAAACCCCAGCTAAATCAATTCAGTAATTATATTAGAGTAGTTACTGGAATTTGTCATCATGGGATGGACTTATGGCAATAATTCCCCAATAGTCATTTCTTTGGATGTTAAGAGGTAGCTGTTATTAAAGAAAGAGGTATCTGTAGACAAATGCATTTGAGAACTACAGGGATAAACAAAATCAGACTGGTTCTTTAGTGACAGACTTCTTAGAGGTTCTGATAAGCTTATATGCACTGTGTATCCCTCAGAGGGCAATACAGTTTGAGGCATTTCTCACCTTTATTTCATCACAGAGCTCTCCTTTCTCAGATTGCTTGTGGGAACAGTGACCTGAGAAACACACATTAGGGAAATGGTGATATAATTAAATCTTGAAGTTTATTAATTTTCTCATTACTAAATTTTAAAATGTATTCTCTCTGCTACCATCTTAGTTGAGTATAAACCAGAGAAATCCAGGGGCAGGAGCACGGGTCTGGAAGTCAGAGCATCTGAACTGGTTTTGTGTCTGGGGAATCACTTCCCTTTGGGCAATGAAAGAGTCATACTTTTGTGACCTTTGACTCATGGACATTGAGGCTTTTCCAGCCCTAACGATGCTCTTTCTCTTGTGCAGGGAATCTAATTGTGTTTCCTGTAGAAAAGGGAAGAAGCTTTTACCATTTCCCAAAAAGGGTTTCTCATTATTCTCTGTCTTATCCATTTACAGCTACTTTATTTATTACTTTACAGAAACATTTACCCCTCTTGAGTCCTGATCATTCTTTTTAGATTTGATATGATCAGAGCTGTCACTTCTGTCTTGTACTAACTGGGCATCTTAGAATCTCATTTGGAATTCTCAGGAACCAAAAGCCAGTGAAGTGAAATGAAGGGGGCAGACATGTCACCTTCTGGGAAACTCCAAAGTGCCATTATCACCTTTAATGGGGTGTTTGAAAGCAAGAAGTCGGTCTGCATTTTCCCTGTGCCCTCTAATTTGTTTCTCCCTGCTCATCGGGAGACTAGAAGATGGCAGCTATGAAGCTTCCCCTTTTCTGAGCAGCCTAGGGGTGGGACCTTATTTCTAATTCACTCCCTCAGACCAGCAGGTGCTCTAGGCACTCTCCCCACCCATAATGTGATTATCCCTGGCCAAATCTTTTCTCTCCTCCACAGAGGTCCCATTTTGTTCTGTATAGTTTTATCACATTTATTCCTAAAAATATATGTATTCTTGACTTTCTGCGTTTTTGAACTTTATATAAAAGGAGTCATACTGTTTGTATGCTGTACATGCATATATATGTGGCTTCTCTATCTCAACAGCATGTTTTTAAGATTCATCTATGTGGAATATACCTTCAGAATGTTCTTTTTCCTTGCACTGGAGTATTCCATTGGTATGAAACAAGTATACAATATTTGTTTATCCTTCTTCCTGCTTGTGGATGTTTGGGGTGGTTTACAGGTTTTACTTATTTGTTTTATTTTATTTTTTGCTATTTTGAATGTGACTGTTACTAGTGTTCTTCTGTTAGGCTGAACTATGCGAAATAAGCATTTTTATAGGCTTCTATTTATTTCCTATGATTCAACCCGATTCCTATCTGTTGGTGCATATTTGCAAGATTATATCTGAGGAATATACCTAGGTGTGGCAGAAATGCTAATTCATAAGGTACATGTATCTTCAACTTTGAAAATGATGCCTAATTGTGTTATAAAGAGATTGTACCAATTTTTACTCACTCTATCAAAATTATCCCACCTCCTGTCAACACTTGATAAAGATAATTTTGGTGGGTGTGAAATATGGTTTTAATTGCAATTCTCTAGCTACCAATGACATTAAGCATCTTTTTATATGTGTATTTGCCATCTCTGTTTCTTATTCTGTATAAAAATGTGGAAATGACTTTGGAACTGGCTAAGGGTAGAGGGTGGAAGAGTTTTGAGGTGTATGTTAGAAAAAGCCTAGATTGCCTTGAGGAGACTATTGGTAGAAATATGGATGTTAAAGGTGATTATAGTGAGGTCTCAGGAAGAAAAGCGGAGGGACTTCCCTGGTGGTCCAGTGGTTAAGACTCTGCACTTCCACTGCAGGGGGCACAGGTTCGATCCCTGGTGGGGGAACTAAGATCCCACATGCAGGGCGGTGTGGCCAAAAAGTAAAATAAGAAAGAAAAGAGGAGAGCTGCAGAGAAAGCTTCTCTCGTGTTAGAGAACACATATATCATCATGAACAGAATGTTGGTAGAAATGAATATTAGAAGTACTGGTCTCAGACGGAAATGAGGAAGATGTTATTGGAAACTGAAGGAAAGCTGTTCCTTGTTATAAAGCAGCAGAGAATTTGGTTGAATTGTGTTCTAGTGTCTTGTGGAAAGTAGAATTGTAAGTGATGATGAACTTGGAGATTTAGCTGAGAAGAATTCTAAAATAAGTATTAAAGACTGGTTTGTCCTTGCTGCTATAATAAGATGTGAGACGAGAAAGGTAAATTGAAGAAGGAATTGTCACACTAAAGGAACCAGAACTTGCAGATTTGGAAAATTCTGTCTATCCATATTGCAAAAGTGAGAAAGTCTGTCTGTAGAGAGCAACAGGGGTGTGGCTGGACAACCATTTGCTAAAGAGATTAGAGTGTGGCTCATGGATCGAGTCAACCATTGCAGCAGAAGCCGGGAATAGAGACGCAGTTATTCAGGACAGATCTGTAGAGAACCTCTTGTCTGATGGCTTGGCCCCTGTGAACTGCATGGGAAGCTGACAAAGTTTTTGAGAATTCGTATCAACAGAAACATTGCCAGCTTAGACTAAACAGAGACAGGACAAATGAGGGAAGGCTGCTGGATTTCTGAGAGTCTACAGGATGGGCCAGTAGAGCTATTTGCCTACAAACATGCATTATCCTTCAGGAAAAGGGAAGAATGATCCTGAAGACAAATCAGAGGTCTGCAGAGGTGCCACTGTCACCATGTCACCATGTCAGCATGTCACCACTGTCACCATTCCCCTGGGGAATGGGGCTGTCCCTCCTCAATTACCAAGGGTGGGCCAAGCTGCTGTGGCTACACCCAGGGCCAAGGGGGTGGCACAGCCACCCTGGCGGGCTCAGAGGACAGAGCATGGAGCCCAAGAGGATTATCCTTGAGCCTTAAACAAACAAAACAAAACAGAAACAGGCTCATAAATACAGAGAACAAACTGGTGGTTGCTGGAGAAGAGGGGGTCGGGGGAACAGATGAAATAGGTGAAGGGAAGAAGAGGTACAAACATCCAATTATAAAATAAATTAGTCACGGGGATGTAAAGTACACACAGGGATAATAATTATTAAAAGAATAACAAATCAGAGACTATGCATGGAAAAAAGTACACATAGAGAACATGGTTAATAATACTGTAACAACTTTGTATGGTGACGAAGGTAACTGGGCTCATTGTGGTGACTATTTCATAATGTGTAAAAATATCGAATCACTATGGGGTACACCTGAAACTAATACAGTACTGTATGTCAAGTATAACTTAATAAAAAAAATTCTAATGGAATTTGCCCTGCTTTCAGACTTGCTTGAGACCTAAGACTTCTTTCTCCTTTCCAATTTCTCCCAGCTAGAATGGAATGCCTATCCCATGCCTGCCTCACTGTTGTATTTTGGTAGCTGGTAACTTGTCTGGTTTCACAGGTTCACAATGGGAAACGAATTTTGCCTCAGGATGAATCATACCTCAAGTCTCACCTATACCTAATTTAGATAATAATGAGATGAGAATTTGGACTTCGAGTTGATGCTGCAATAGGTTGGGACTGTGGTGGCTGTTGGGATGGGGTGAATGTAATTTACATGTAAGAAGGACAAGATATCTGGGGGAGCAAAGGGTGAAGTGTTACAGGTTGAGTTGTGTCCCCTGCCAAATTCATACGTTGGAGTCCTAACCCCAGTAACTCAGATTGTGACTGTGTTTGGAAGACAGGACATTTAAAGAGGCAATTCAGTTGAAATGAAGGTGTTAGGGTAGACCCTAATCCAATATAATTGGTGTCCTTATAAGAAGGAAAAATTCAGACATAGATGTGCACAGAGGGAAGACCATGTGAAGACACATGGAGAAGATGGCCATCTATAAGCCACGGAGAGAGGCTTCAGGAGAAGTCAACTCTGCTGACATCTTGATCTCAGACTTCTAGCCATCAAGACTGTGAGAAAATACATTTATGTTATTTAAGCCACCTAGTCTGTGGTGCTCTGTTACAGCAGCCCTAGGCGATTAATACACCTACCTAGGGGCTTCCCTGGTGGCGCAGTGGTTGAGAGTCCGCCTGTCAATGCAGGGGACACGGGTTCGTGCCCCAGTCTGGGAAGATCCCACGTGCCGCAGAGCGGCTGGGCCCGTGAGCCATGGCCGCTGAGCCTGCGCGTCCGGAGCCTGTGCTCCGCAACGGGAGAGGCCACAACAGTGAGAGGCCCGCGTACCGCAAAAAAAAAAAAAAAAAAGTTTCCCATAATTTTTAGGTATGCACTGCTGGGAGGTGTGTCTTTGAAATATCATCTTTTCTAGTTCTGAGAAAATGTCTAAAAAGATTATTTTACTATATATGTATTTTTTGCAGAGGAGAGTTTATTGATTTCTAGTTTATATTTCATAGTCATGTGATAAAAACTTCAAGGGATATAGTATATATAGGATTTTTTTTTACATTTTTATTTATTTATTTGGCCTGACCATGCAGTTTGTGGGATCTTAGTTCCCAGACCAGGGATTGAACCCGGGCCCCCAGCAGTGAAAGCCCAGAATCTTAACCACTGGACCACCAGGGAATTCCCCTATGATTTTTTTTAAAGTATGATTTATTTTATCTTACAATTATGTGTGATATTTAAAATTTGAAACTTCAAACCATAGAACTTTAGAAGTTTTAGATATTGTCTTCTGGTGTTTTGTGGAAATCCACACCAGGTCTCATGTATGCTTCATTCTATCAAAAAGAATAATTTATCTATTTTTTTCTAATTTAAGAGTTGGGATAAATGACACCGTTGATGACCAGTTACCTTCTCTTTTTCTCCACAGTCTTGCTGAAGTTGTCTGTAAATATTTGCTGAGTATGAGAGCAGAGCAGGATACGATCTTATGTAAACACTGTGTCTAATTTTGTTTAATAACAACATTGGTTGATTTTATCCATGGAGGACTTTTATCTTGCCCTCAATTTGTGGTCTCTCCTTTGATTTCTCAGGTCTCGTTCCATTGTCTGTGTTTGGTGTTAAATCATGGGGAGGAAGCTGGACCTGTCTGGTCTGACCGATGATGAAACAGAGCATGTTCTCCAGGTGGTTCAGCGAGACTTCAATCTCCGAAAAAAAGAGGAAGAGCGGCTCAGGTGAGATGCTTCTATTTCCCACCTGGGTACAGTGAACCATATGTGGACAAGTGAAACAGGCTTCCTGAGTGTTCCTTGCTGCCAGCCCTACACTCAAAGTCTTTATGTCATGTAAACACACAGAAGAAGAATGTCCTTCCCTTGGTAGTCAGGCTGGCCAGCTTCAACACTGGGCATCACAATGTCAGCTCAGAAATGAGACTGTTCACACTCGCAGTCAAGTTTGTGTTCAGCTGCTCACCCTGTAAATTATTAGCTCTAGAATGGATGGAGTTCGTGCTGACGGTGGCTGTTTCAAGCTTGCTCCTGGCTTTAATTTTCTTGTCGGCAGGTACTACTGAAGAATAACCAAAGTGTTATATAAATAGGAGAATTAGATTCATAGCTGTACAATCTTCTGTTAGAGCTCTCAGCTACCATGGTGCAGGAAGAAAGCTCTGAAGACCTGGTACAAGGAACGTGACCACCAGGCTGGGATGGGGTTACCTGGCTCAGCATCACCCCCTCATTTTATAGAGGGAAAAGCTGAGACCCAGAGAGGGGGGCCATGTGACTCCTCTGCAGTTGGTATTTCCTCGTGGGATGTTCTTGGAAGTACTGTTGCTGCCTAAATTTGGAAGAAGTCAGAGTGATGGAAATGCAGTCATGTGTTGGGGTTTGTGTGTTAGAACCTGATGGCAAGTCATCATGAGCTCCCCTCCTCCATAAACCTGTTTTCCCTTGGGATTCCACATGTTTGTCATGGCACTGTCTCCTTCCTTAGCCACTGAGCTCAAAACCTCAGTCTTTATAATTCCTCCCCTGACTTGGGTCCCACACAGGGCAGGGCCAGGCCCTGTTATTTCTGCCTCCTCAGCATCTCTCCCAGCCCTATCCCAGTCCAGCTTTCGTGACTTTTCATCCCAGTCGTTGCAGTAACCTTCTCTATGATCCTCCTGCCTCCAGTCCTCCAGGGTGGTGCCCCATTTCAGCTGTAACCATGCCCCTTCCCACTCTGCTTAAAATTGACATGGGTTGTTTTCCTTTGCCCTTGGAGTTTCTCAAACATTCTGTTTCTGTAGAATATTTACCTCCCTTACTTGTAAGTACTCTAGTGTAATTTACTTTATTTCCACCATGTTTTTTTCCCATATCATATATATTTAATATGTGCTTATTAGATGGAAGACAAGAAATCTGTTAATTAAGTAGTTACTTGAGTTAAAAACCATGTGCCACAAAAAAGATATGTGGATCAGTGGAACAGAATAGACAGCCCAGAAATAAACCCACACATTATGTGGGTTTAAATGTGTGAACCCACATTACTGTGTGAATAAACTTCACACATTAATTGAAGGTCAATTAATCTTCAACAAAGGAGGCAAGAATATACAATGGGAAAAAGACAGTCTCTTCAGTAAGTGGTGCTGGGAAAGTTGGACAGCCTCATGTAAATCAGTGAAGTAAGAATACACCCTCTCGCCATGCACAAAAATAAACTCAAAATGGCTTAAAGACTTAAACATAAGACATGATACCATAAAACTCCTAGAAGAGATCATAGGCAAAACATTCTCTGACATAAATCATACTAATGTTTTCTTAGGTCAGTCTCCCAATGCAATAGAAATAAAAACAAAAATAAATAAATGGGACCTACTCAAACTTACAAGCTCTTGCATGGCAAAGGAAACCTTAAACAAAATGAAAAGACAACCTACGGAATGGGAGAAAATATTTGCAAATGATGCGACTGACAAGGGCTTACTTTCCAAAATATACAAACAGCTCATACAACTCAACAACAAAAAACAAACAACCCACTTGTAAAATGAGCAGAAGACCTAAATAGACAGTTCTTCAAAGAAGAAATATAAATGGCCAATAGGCACATGAAAAGATGCTCAACATTGCTAATTATTAGAGAAATGCAAATCAGAACCTCACACCGGGCAGAATGGCCATCATTAAAAAGTCTACAAATAACGAATGCTAGAGAGGGTGTGGAGGAATGTGAACCCTCCTACACTGTTGGTGGGAATATAAGTTGGTACAGCCACTATGGAAAACAGTATGGAGGTTCCTCAGAAAACTAAAAATACAATTACCATATGATCCAGCAATCCCACTCCTGGGCATGTATCCAGACAAAACTATAATCCAAAAGGATACATGCATGCTTATGTTCGTAGCAGCACTATTCACAATAGCCAAGACATGGAAACAACCTAAAGGTCCATTGACAGATGAATGGACAAAGAAGATGTGGTACATATATACAATGGAATACTACTCAGCCATAAAAAAGAATGAAATAATGCCATTTGCAGCAACATGGATGCAACTAGAGATTATCATACTAAGTGAAGTAAGTCAGAAAGAGAAAGACAAATACCATAAGATATCACTTACATGTGGAATCTAAAATATGACACAAAAGGACCTATCTATGAAATAGAAACAGACTCACAGACATAGAGAACAGATTTGTGGTTGCCAAGGGGGAGGGGGTTGGGGGGAGAGACGGAGTGGGAGGTTGGGGTTAGCAGAGGTAAGCTTTTATATATAGAATGGATGAACAACAGGGTCATACTGTATAGTACAGAGAACTATATTCAATATCCTATGATAAACCATAATGGAGGGGCTTCCCTGGTGGCACAGTGGTTAAGAATCCAGCTGCCAAGGCAGGGGACACAGGTTCAAGCCCTGGTCCGGAAAGATCCCACATGCCACAGAGCAACTAAGCCCATGCGCCACAACTACCGAGCCTGAACTCTAGAGCCTGCAAGCCACAACTACTGAGCCTACATGCCACAACTACTGAAGCCCATGCATCTAGAGCCCATGCTCCGCAACAAGAGAAGCCACCGCAATGAGAAGCCCACACACCTCAACGAAGAGTAGCCCCTGCTCACTGCAACTAGAGAAAGCCCATGTGCAGCAACAAAGACCTAATGCAGCCAAAAATAAATAAATAAAAAGTAAATAACATTTAAAAAAAACATATGGAAAAGAATATTTTTAAAAAGAATGTATACATATGTATAACTGAATCACTTTGCTGTACAGCAGAAATTAACATGACATTGTAAATCAACTGTACTTTAATTTTAAAAAAGTCCCTGTGCCAGGCACTGTTCTAGCTGTTGCTCATAACAGTGAGCAAAATAAGTCTTTGCCCCATGGAGTTTATATTCTAGAGCTGTGCTACCCATACTGTAGCGACCAACCACGTGTGGCTTCTGTGTACTTGTAATGGGGTGAGTCTGAACTGAGATGCACTGTAACTGTAACAAGATCTCAAAAATTCAGTACCAAAACATGTAAGATATCTCATTAATAATTTTTATATTGATTACATTTTGAAGTACCAATGTTTTAGATATACAAGCTTAAAGAAAAGACATTAAAATTAATTTTTCCTGTTTCTTTTTACTTTTTTTCGTATGGTTACTAGAAAATTTAAAATTAGACATGTCTCACAATATATTTCTATTGGCTAGTGCTGCCCTAGAGGGAGGAGAAAGAGAGGAAGTAAATAAATACAAACATATTTATATGTATTAGGTAGTGGTGAGAGCCATGAAGAAGAATAAAGCAGGGAAGGGGGACAGAGACTGGCCAGGGATGGGCAGGGTGCTCTCTTTTGAATGGGCTGGCTGGGGAAGACTTCTCTGGTGAGACTTGAGCAGAGACTTGCTGGAGGTGAGGGAGGGAGCTGGGGTGCTCTTTGGGGTAATATCAAGCAAGGTGGAGGGAACACCAAATGGCAAGTTCTGATTCAGGGATGCGCCTTTATGTTTCCAGAGGAGCTGGGAGGGAGGGAGCCAGGGGGAGTGTCGTAGTAGAACAAAGTCCAAGCAATATCCTAAGCCCAAACCACGTGTGGTAAATCCAAACTCAAAACCACCGCAATTGTCAAACCTTTCCTTGCCTCTCTGCATTGCTTGGATTTAGGAGACATGAAAGAGTCTTCGAAGCTATGTTACAGAAAGTATTTCTGAATTCTTTAGTATTTGCTTCAATGAGCATAACATGCAGAATGGAAGATTTTTATTTTAAGGTTTCAAACTGAATTGTGTTTCTGTTCTCCCAGCCAGCTGTTCCTTATTTACCTAGTTTCTCTGGTTAGGTTTTGTGAGGGTAGGTCTTGGGTGTAGAGGTTACACAGTGTTTCTAATGATCTGTTCTTCCGTGTTGACATAAAATGTAGTAAATAGTGGTGAAAATGTGAATTAAATGTCCTCAGAACATATGATGGTAAGGGAAACAGAGAGAGTGGGGCTGAAGCATTCAGCACAATGAGGAAATAAATTCATGGAAAGATAACTAGAAGATATAAAAGCGGTGAACTGGCACTGCCCTGGGTGCTCTGCACAGTTCATATTATTGATTCGTCATAGGAGTCCCCGTAAGGAGGATCCCCATTTACATGAAAGCACCCAAACACAGAGAGGTTACAAAGCTTTCTCAGAGTCACACAGTTAATTGGGGTAGAGCCAGGATTCTGTTTCCCACAGCCTCTGAATTATACAGACTGGATTAAGCCTTTTCAAAACTGCTCTTATGTGCAGGTAGAAGAGCCCTGTCCCCCACTCCCCACCTCACACCCTAACGAGCACAGTCACACCACAACTGGGTATATCAGCTATGTATATGCATAGTCATAGGTCTTCCTATATAAAGAGACTCTGTGGACCCCATTTCACTAAGATTATGTGCATTCCCAGCACTGGGGATGTGGGGTATTGAACATTTAATCCCATTAAAGGCTATACGCATAGTAGGACTATTTGGGGGGAAGACAGAGGATTGGGTGGGCCTGAGAATAGTGGACATGCCGCCGCAGACAGAGGAGGGGGTACTTATGTACAAACAAGTTCAATAGAGTGAGCGTTGATTGCATTTTCCAGGACACACCATAGTATTAAAACTATAGATGGAGCATGTTGGAGAACAAAAGACAGGTTGACCCCTGCTCCTACCTCCAGGGTCTTGGGGTCTAGACGAATCAGGTAAATGTGTAGAAAATACACACTATACTTGATTAATTTTATTCTTTGTTTTTCTTTTTTATCAGATGCTTTCATGCAAACATTAAAAAACAAAATGGTAAAGACCTTACAATGAAAAGCACCAGTCCTCCGCTCCTTGTTTAATCGATTTGTCCTTAGTTCTGCAGTCCTCCTAGCATTACCTCCATAAATCTAAAAAAATATGCTTATGTTGCTATTTCTCGATGTATAAATTTTAGATAGTCTTTCATTTCTCTGTTCTGAATGGTGGGGATTTTGCTCACTTACTTAGACTACTTTTACCTTTTGTTTCTTGATGGTTGTATTATTTGTGGTTTGGTTTTCTATTGGTCATCTTTCAAACAAACCGTATACAGAAACCTCTGGGTCTTGTTCCATCCACATTCACCATCTTGGTGAATGGCAGCACACGTGTTCGTATAGCTAGTATGCATATGGCATCCCTACTTCCCATCAACCACCCCTGCCACTTTCCGTATCTCACATCTGTCCCTGCTGTACCTTTACTCTTACATATTCAAGGGCTGTTCTGCAAACATAAATTTGAGTCTTTCTTGCTTTGTTCAGAGGTCGACACTAATGTTGAAAATCAATAGGCAGCCCTTAAGTTATTATGATTGAAAATAGTGTTTGCTGCTCTCTTTTCCAGAACTTCATTGAAATCTGCAGGGGGCTCATTGGTCCCCTCCTTTTCTTTTCACTTTTATGAATTAATTACACTTTTATTTCTTCACTGTCATTTTAAAGGAGTCTTGGGAAGGAGGGGAGGACACTAAGTGTTTGTTTAGTCTGCCATCTGGAACCTATTGGCCACAGTAACTTACTTGCGGTCAGGGCCACGGAGGAGGCTGGGGGAGGTAGAGACATGAAGGGTACTCCCTGTGTGCAAAGTGTACCCAGAGCATGCTCTGGGGTCACACAGAAGTGGATATAGGTCCTTATACCACTGCTTAACACATCATTAGATGGAGGGAGCCTGAGCCCTAAGACACTGGATAGAGGGGAGTTTCTGATGACCAGCAGGGGACTTTGTGTCCGAATGAAATAAACTTTTGTTGGGATAAATCCCTGAGGCATCAGGGTTTATTTGTTATAGCAGCATAGCCTAGTATTACATTGACTGATACAGTTTCTGGGGCCATCTGGCCCCTCGTGTAGTAGAAGACACCTGTGGAAGTATCTCCAGACTTACAGTAGAATCATAATTTATACCCTGTGATTTTATATTGTCAGGCGCATTTGCAAACTGGTTTTTAAAATGAGCGTTAATTGCATGGTACTCTGGTGTTCAGATTGAGATGTTTATGAGATAGCCACAGGCTTAAACTTTCTCATTTAAAATGTGCTGGCCAGAAGCTAGTTAGCATCTGGGTAACTTCCAAAGATTTGCTGGTGCTCTAATGGACTTGGTCTGTGGGGGAGCAGGGGTTAGATTTGATGAAATGGTTTCCCGTAACTGTGACAGGCCATTAATTGTCAGGGTTTGCTGAACTGAGAGTGTGCTTCTGCCTGCCAAAGACTGCGGGGCCCAGGCGAGGCCAGGCCAGGGGAAGGAAAGGAGGGGAGGACGGAGAGCATGAGTGGCAGGGCACTTCCCATCTAGTCTTTCTCTGAGAGGCTCAGTGGCTGTAGCCCAGCAGCTGCAGTGTGTAAATTCCTCCTCCTTGGGCCTGCATTAAGAGGGGGATTAATGCACTTGGAGACCTGTTTCTGTTACTCACTTGCTGACATGGCCTGTGCTCTCTCTGCCACCTCAGTGACAGGATGTGAGGGCAATCGTCCATCCCCCAAGAGTCCGGTCTAAGTGAGAAAATAACTAAGAGCTGCCAGGGGGTGTGGAAGGACCACTGCAGGAAAGCAGAGCATCTCCCCCAAACTAGAAGTGCTTTGTGTTTCTAGTCTGTTATACAGAAACTCCTTTGAGGTTTAATCACGATTTTACAAAATAAAAAGAACACAGTGCTTTTAATGAAATGAGTTAGCGATCTTCATTCAAAATTCATTTTAAACAAATTAAAATTTTATTATGAGAACTTAATTTTTCAAGAAGTTTCTTTTTCAAAAAGTAAAATGGCTTTGTTCTCAAGGTCCTTAGTTTGGACAATTAAATTGATCGAATTAATTAACAAACACTCCTGGTCATATACTTCTTTGAAGCTGGAAGTCAGATTGCCTCGTCTTTACTCAGTTGGAATAAATACGCCCTGTGGTTTATGAAATACCTATGCCTTCACAGAGTGCATCTGCCCTGCATCTCCTCACTGGCCCCTTGTAGCTCCTGAGAGGCCACAATAACACTGTGTGGCACTAACCTGTCCAAGTGATGCATCTGCTCTCTCAGAGAGAGGATGCTGCAAGGCAGGAGTTCCTTCCTCTGCACCGCTAGATCAGGTTGGCTGGCCAGTCACCCGGCAGGGCTCTGAAATAACAGAGCCCAAAGCAGGTGCACTGTGTGGTGGAGTGGGAAGTGGGACACAGCTCTGTCTGAGTCACTTTGTGATGGGGGAAGGCCCAGCAACTAGGAGACACCAGGAATGGCCCTGGAGACTTGTGTAGGGCAGGTGTGAGGACCTCAGAAGCAGGACGTGCATACCATAGAGCGTATCAATCTCAAAGCTAGAGCGGACCTCACAGCTTTTTTAAAATCACCTTTTTACTTATTACTGGTATTTTTAATAATGAAAAGGTCACATATATTACATCAAAGCTATTGGATATCCATTCATTTGCTTCACAATCTTATATTGAATGTCAGGAGCCTCCTGGGGAAACATGAGGGGGTGAAAGAGTGGGGGAGGGCGAGAGGGGTTCACAAAGTTAATAAGTGCCTAACCCTTGAGAAAAAGTCCAGAAGGTGAGCTAAGTCTGATATGAAAAATTAGGATGCTATAGAGAGTGAGAAATAAAAGCATTATGGCAGACCCATGGGAATACTTTCATCTTGGAGATGGCAGGTAGGAAAAAGGAAAGACTTCCTGAAGGAAAGACTTCCTGAAGGAGAGGTGCATTTATTTGATCCCTGAAGGTAGACAGGATTCTTTAACTGGATTAAAACAAAGGTCTGTGCACCAGGGAGCATCCTGAGCGAAGTGATATGGATAGAAAAGAGGGCATGTTTTCTCAACCCCAATCAGGAGCTGTGGTGGGGCAGTGGAGGAAGTGACTGCTTTGACAACAGTCCCTTTTGCGCTATTGCTCATCGTATGGAAGAGTGGTGTTCCAGGAATAGCATCCCCTCCCATGCCCAGCCACCATGAGAAAAGAGATATTCTTTCCAAAATGGGGAAAGTGAGGCTCTAAAAAGAAGTTTAAAACTGGCCCAGGCTGTACATAGTGAAAGGTAGAATCAAACCTAGGCAGTGTCACACCAGAGCTAGGACATCACACTGCCTTGGTACTGAAAACAAGGGGACCCAGGTGTCATGGGACAGAATGGGTGAAATTAGGGCCATCTTAGAAAATCTGGTACCTGTGCTTGCTAAAACCTGGGGTAACATTCCAAGGGATGGGAAAGTAGGAGGGTTTAAGTCAGGATATGGGGAAGGGTAACTGGGACATTACAGTAGTCATTAGCCACATGTAGCACTGAGCACTTCAAATATGGCTTATCCAAACGGAGATGTAGTCTAAATTACTCTGGATTTCAGAGCTCTAGTATGAAAAAGAATGTAAAGTATCTCATTAATAATTTTATATTGAAAACATATTGAAATGTATCTAAAATTACATTTTAAGTAAAATGTATAATTAAAATTAATTTCACCTGTTTCTTTTTTACTTTTTAAAACTGTGCCTACTAGAAGACTTTATATATATTGCTCACATTATACTTTTATTGGCCAGCACTGGTTTGGAATGCTAGGTTAAGCAATTTGGAATTTATGAGATCAGAAAGTAAGCTTTCTTCCCCAATTTTGTTTAAGGCTAGTCCTTTTCTTTGAGGTTTGTAGGTACCTGAAAGATCCAGCGAATGTCTTAGCTACCTAGCTGTGCATTGGCCTTTGCTATCAACAGCTGTTATATCTGCCATGTGAAGGTGATCTCAGAATAATAGCCTGGTATTGGCTTTCCTGTACAGTTTAAAAGGAAAGCATACTGTGATCGTGCCATATTCACCACGGAGAGCTTGCCCTCTCGGAATGGAATAAACCCTTTGATGTTTCTTTGAAATTAATGGTTGACCAAGTATATGTCATGATTTTTGAAATAAGAAAGTGGCCTTAGGATGTCCTCATATTCATAATTTGTATAATGTCTCTGGTACCATAAAAGTGATATGGATAGCGATATGAATATCACATATTCGCCTGTGGGGATCTGCTTTTAAGAATGGCCAAGAGAGTTTGATGCTGCAAATGGACTTATAATGTAGAAAAAGAATCATACTGATGCTCTTATTTACTTTTTAATTTGTAACCCTTCAAAGATGTATGGTTACTAATTTGTAAATTCTGGATACCTTCTCCCCATAATCCCATATCCTTTAATAACAATATTCTAGATTGCTTTTGTGGCTCTAAGTTCCTGATCTTATCTGCTTTCCCACTGCCAGTGTCAGAAGCTCAATTCTGCTGGGCTCTGATAAAGCTTTTGTGGTACTAATTCTTGGCCGGACTTTCATTCCTCAGATCTCTGGCTCCAGAAAGCATTTATTTGGCATTTGGTGCACAAAGAATTCAGGACTTGAAAGAGAATAAGGAAGAAAGTTTCTGCAGCTATTGTGAAAGCAGCTTTCTTCAACCGCAGTAATTCAGGCACGTCCACAAGCATTTTGCCAGAAACGGTCTGAAACGCAGAGTTGGTGAACACAGGTGTACGTTGTGGAAATCAGAGTTTTACCTTCACCCTGTGCTGTGCTAGTGGAATGACAATTTCCTTGTCCCCATGACCTGCTTCAGTTCCTGGAAACAGGCCCCTGCCTTCACCTCCTTACTCAGCTCCTGAAGAAAACAGGCCCATCTCGAACCTTCTTGTACTGTTGGTAGGAATGTAAGTTGGTGCAGCTACTATGTAAAACAATACGGAGGTTCCTCAGAAAACTAAAAATAGAATTACCATATGACCCAGCAATCCCGCTTCTGGGAATGTATCCAGACAAAACTATAATTTGGAAAGATACATGCACCCCTATGTTCATAGCAGTACTATTTACAATAGCCAAGACATGGAAACAACCTAAATGTTCATTGACAGATGAGTGGATAAAGGAGATGTGATACATATATACAATGGAATACTACTTAGCCATAAAAAAGAATGAAATAATGCCATTTGCAGCAACATGGATGGAATTAGAGGTTATCATACTAAGTGAAGTCTGAAAGAGAAAGACAAATACCATATGGTATCACTTATATGTATAATCTAAAATATGACACAAGTGAACCTATCTACAGAACAGAAGCAGACTCTCAGACACAGAGAATAGACTTGTGGTTGCCAAGGGGGAGGGGGTTGGGGGAGGGATGGAGTGGGAGGTTGGGGTTAGCAGATGTAAGCTATTATATATAGAATGGATAAACAACAGGGTCCTGCTGTATAGCACAGAAAGCCATGTTCAATGTCCTATTAAAACAGGAGGGAAGGGGGCAGGGCACAATCTTTGAAAGAATGACATAGCCCAAGGACATGACATAAACTGATTAGAACCAAATGGGTCCAACAGGCAGACAAGTCAACTTCCACTAGACCTTGAGCCTCAGTATATGCTCACTGTAACACATCAGCAAACTAAATGACACACCTACAGGCGCCATGACAGTTCCAAGGCCACCATAAGGATCGAAAAGTGGGCAGTGGCCCAATTCCTGGGAATCCCCATCCCTTCCCGAAATAGCTGAATACTCCTCCCACTCATTAGCCTATGAAATTACCCACCCCTATAAAAACTGACAACTCCATACCCTGGTGCTTTTCTCACCTTCTGAGATGGCCCACACTCTGTCTGTGGAGTGTGTTTCTCTCTAAATAAATCCACTTCTTACCTATCACTTTGTCTCCCACTGAATTTTCTGTGATGAGACATCAGGAACCTGAACTTCATTAAGACCTGAAACCAGGTGTGTGATCTCAGTTGGAAGACTGTGGGTTTTGGCCCAGTACGAGTCCCAGCCATGTGGGTTCAAGTCCCAATCTGCGTTTAGGCCTGGTTCGAGTTCAGGCCCCATGTGTTCAAGTCCCAATCTGAGGTGCACAGTTTCACTATGATAAACCTTAATGGAAAAGAATATTAAAAAAGAATGTGTGTGTATGCATAATTGAACCACTTTGCTGTACAACATTGTAAATCAACTATACTTCAATTAAAAAAATGTCAGGGCTTCCCTGGTGGCACAGTGGTTGGGAGTCGGCCTGCCGATGCAGGGGACACGGGTTCGTGCCCCGGTCGGGAAGATCCCACACGCCGCGGAGCGGCTGGGCCCGTGAGCCATGGCCGCTGAGCCTGCGCGTCCAGAGCCTGTGTTCTGCAACGGGAGAGGCCACAACAGTGAGAGGCCCGCGAACCACAAAAAAAAAAAAAAAAAAAAAAAAAAAGTCAGTGAGGATAGAAAAAAAAAAAGAGAGAGAAAGAAAATAGGCCCATCTCCTGGATCAGCTTCTAAGTTGATACCATCATGAAGTGAATTCATGAACCTCTCTGACTCTTGGAATAACTTTTAATGAGTTCCTTCTTTCAGATGAGAGATTTCTGCTCCAGCCTCAAGATTCCCTTGTGGATGTCTGACTGATGACTTAAATTCCCAGAAGAGCTGGGCCCCAGGTGCCCAGTGAGTCCCAGCCCTCTGCAGTTCACCACCCGCTGCTGGCCTGACTCACGGGCTCCCATCCTGCATCAGCTATTCATGTATGTGGGCCTAGGACCCAAGCCTCCTAAGTCTGGCTGATTCTTATCCCCAGGCCTCAGGCTAGAGCTAGAGTACCTGACTCCTGTGTGTCTAGCCGGATCCTGGGTTTCCAGATGAGGTGACCTGCATAGGAGGTTGGCAGGGTCTGTGGTTCCAGCAATCTCTGGAGTTAGCACTAGAATGATGTGTCCTTGGCCTCTGCCATGTTCCCCCAAATGTTCGTGTGTGGTCAGCCCCTGTAGCTGTGACGATTACCCATAGTCAGCTCCCACCTTGCAGTGCTCAGCTTGCCTTTTACATCTTCCAGGCTGAGCATCTCACAGCTACCAGGGCCCATTCCCTACACAGCATAAGATGGCCTGGGCTGTGACTTTGCCCCTTTCCATGCCAGGAATGTGCCTGGAGCCCGGGCTTCCTCTTCCCAAGGCTGCCTGGTTGGAGGGACATGGTTTTGTGTTGCTCCCCAAATCCTATCTGCAGGTTCCCCTGCCCCACTGCCCTACTCACCAGAGCTGGAGCCTACCTGAGTGCTCCTGCCAGATCCCCACCCTGCCCTGAACCAGGGCTTGGGTAAAGAAAGGTCTCAGGTCAGACCACCCATGGCTATGGCTTGTCTCCCTCCCTGCGCTACAGCTGAGAGACCCCAGAGGACCTGCATTTCTCTAGGCCCTGGACTTTTGCCATGTGGCCCTGCCCTTCTGACACTCCCCCTTCCCTTCCTACCTTCCCCTGCTTCCTCTCTTGGGTCACCTCCCCTGCCATCATCTTTATCTAGCTGAGTGGATCCTGAACCAGATCCTAAAAGCTTCTGTTTCTCTGAGAGCATAAACAGCTTTGTGTGGTCCTGAAGTAGACCCATAATATCCTACACGGCCTGCCGTGCTTAGGGGTATGTGTAGTGAGAGAGAGAGAGGGAGGGAGGGAGGAGGAGACAGAGTCAATTCATTGTCGACTGTATTTTAAATCTTCCTTCCTTCATACAGTATTTATGTATTTTACATGAATCTCAGAGCAGGCACGGGAGTGGTATTTAATGCTAGATGCTCAATGGCACTACTTGTCTTGCTGAAAACATAAGAACTACAGGTTCTTTGATGCTGGTTTGTTTTTTAACCAGGATCCTCACCTGACGTGTGACCTTGGGCATGTTCCTTCGTTTTTTTGAGCCTCCAGTTTTTCCACTGTACAATGAGGATGATGAGGATACCTGACTAGAGTGTGGGAGGTTAAATGAATTAGTACATGGGAAGCCCTGTGGACAGCCTCTGGAACATAGTAAGGACTCATAAGAACTCAGGGTGAGGTATGTACCTGCCTTGCTCTAGGCTGGTGTATCCGGTCCATGAATTAAATAATTAGAGTTCTCTTTAAATTTTCATATATATTTAGTAAGTTCAAATGGTTTTAATGGTTTAGCTTTTCGTAAAGCAAGGTGCTTTCCCCTTTTTTGCTATTAGATGATTCTCTACAAGCAGAATAGAAATGCTAGTGTTTGTTTTATAGCCGATGCTTAGTTATTTAGACCTTCAATATCTCTCTTCATTTCGTATATTCACTTGTGTGCTGACCTGCTGTGGCCAGAGGAGACAGTTGGCTGCCAGGATGTTTTTTTCCTTAGAATCAGAAACTCTGATGCCTTTTATTTAGGGTGGTGGTTCTATTCATTTCTGTTTCCCTGCATACCTTCTATAGGAACTGTTCAGTGGCTTCTGTTTCTTTCTGATTGTAGAAACAAAACATTTCTATACAAACTAGGAAACAGGTCAGTGGGCAAATGAAGAGCGAGTTTCTGAGAAAAATCACACTTTCTGCTTTGACAGCTTAAATACAAAAGGGAAGCTTTTAACTAGGAAGTAGAAGTTCTGAATACACACAGCTACCCCAGCAGGACTAACTGGCCTTAGATGCAGCCACTGAGAGTGTTTGTTTTCTCCTGGAGACACGTTTCTGCCTTGAAAGTGGTTTCCAAAGTCTTCCATGTCACAGACCCATAGTTAGGGAGGGCCTCCCTACTGGGCTGCTTCTTCATGAATCACATGGGCCAGCCCGTATCCCCGGGTCCATTCACTCTGCTCTAGTCTGCCATTAAAGGCCTTAGTGTTGCTGATGTGCTCAAAATATCACCTGACACAGAGGAGATTCTGGTGAACTGTTGCCATTATTGAGAATGGCAAAGGATGCCTCTGGTCAGAAAGACTTTATCTGTTCTTCATGCCACCCCTTTAGCTATGGGAAGCCTGTCCTAGAACTGACATTATCAAACTTTGAAGTAGAGAAAGAATATTCCAGAATAAATGATGGAATTTTAGAGCTAAAGTGAAGCTTAAAACTCAGTCCTGAATTCGAGTACAACCTGCTCATTTTATAAACAAAGCATTAAGTCCCCAGGAGTTAAGGATGTTATATAAAGCAACACAGCAAATGAACACGGGCAGTCTCGTCCTCTTTCCTCAACTGTGACAATGTGTCTCTTGTTTAGTTTTTGTTTTCCAGTGTAGCTAGGTATTTAGTTAAATGTCACGAGATCTACACTTCCCCTCTCCTCCACAACTAGTTTCACAGGAATATTTAAACTCACTGTATTGTTTAAATGCAAATCATCATCATTTAAAATAAATTTGTTCCAGATGACATGATACTATACACAGAAAATTTGAAAGATGCTACCAGAAAACTACTAGAGCTCATCAATGAATTTGGTAAAGTTGCAGGATACAAAATTAATACACAGAGATCTCTTGCATTTCTATACACTAACAACAAAAGATCAGAAAGAGAAATTAAGGAAACTATCCCATTTACCATCACATCAGAAAGAATAAAATACCTAGGAATAAACCTACCTAAGGAGACAAAAGACTTGTACTCTGAAAACTATAAGACACAGATGAAATAAATTGAAGATGACACAAACAGATGGAAAGGTATACCATGTTCTTGGATTGGAAGAATCAATATTGTCAAAATGACTGTACTACCCAAGGCAATCTACAGATTCAGCGCAATCCCTATTAAATTACCAATGGCATTTTTCACAGAACTAGAACAAAAATTTCACAATTTGTATGGAAACACGAAAGACCCCAAATAGCCAAAGCAATCCTGAGAAAGAAAAACGGAGCTGGAAGAATCAGGCTCTATGGCTTCAGTCTATACTACAAAGCTATAGTAATCAAAACAGTATGGTACTGGAAGAAAAACAAATAGAGGTCTGGAACAGACCTATAATGGAACAGGATAGAAAGCCCAGAAATAAATCCACGCACCTGTGGTCAATTATTCTATGACAAAGGAGGCAAGAATATACAATGGAGAAAAGACTGTCTCTTCAATAAGTGGTGCTGGGAAAACTGGACAGCTACATGTAAAAGAATGAAACTAGAACATTCTCTAACACCCTACACAAAAATAAACTCAAAATGGATTAAAGACCTAAATGTAAGACCAGATACTATAAAACTCTTAAAGGAAAACATAGGCAGAACACTCTTTGACATAAATTGCAGCAATATCTTTTTGGATCCACCTCCTAGAGTAATGAAAATAAAAACAAAAATAAACAAATGGGACCTAATTAAACTTAAAAGCTTTTGCACAGCAAAGAAAACCGTAAACAAAATAAAAAGACAACCCACAGAATGAGAGAAAATGTTTGTAAATGAAGTGACCGACAAGGGATGAATCTCCAAAATATATAAACAGCTTGTGCAGCTCAATATCGAAAAAACAAACAACCCAATCAAAAATGGGCAGATCTAAATAGACATTTCTCCAAAGAAGACACTCAGATGGCCAAAAAAAAAAGCACATGAAAAGATGCTCAATATTGCTAATTATCAGAGAAATGTAAATCAAAACTACAGTGAGGTATCACCTCATACTGGTCAGAATGGCCATCATCAAAAAGTCTACAAACAATAAATGCTGAAGAGGGTGTGGAGAAAAGGGAACCCTCCTACACTGTGGGTGGGAATGTAAATTGGTACAGCCATTATGGAGAACAGTATGGAGGGTCCTTAAAAAATTAAAACTAGAACTACCAATATGATCCAGCTATCCCACTCCCAGGCATATATCCAGAGAAAACCATAATTCGAAAAAATTAGGTGTTAGCATTTTGCCTCTGCCTTGCACAAGGCCAAATAGTAAAATGTAAAGGAGAAACTAGTCTTGCAGTTCCTTCTGTCACAACGTGCTGCTCTTTTCTTGGCTTTCAACATTAAGAAGGGACAGCGTAGCTTAAGGGATCAACAGATAATCTGAAAAGGTCATTGCAGACCAGACTGTCCTTTGTTCCTGCCCTTTCCTTTGTCAGTCACTGCTTGGCGTGACTGACCATGGTTAGGTTCTGGTCCACTCATGCTGAGGATTCCTTTTTCAGCCACAGTTTAAATCAGGTGCACGAACCTGTCTGCTTCCCTAGTAACAACCGTCTGACTCTAGTGTGTTAATCTTCCAAGGACAGAGCTGCCTTCAGCTTTCTTGGGGCAAGATGCTTATTTGCCAGGACAACAGCAAGGGTGTTCCTTATGACTGGTATATTATTCCTATTGAAAAATAATCTTTTCTTACAAGTCAACTTTTCACCAGGGTTTCTAGGCAGAGATCCAGCGCATTTTGCTCACGTCTTTGTCTCCAAATTTTAGAGAAGGAAGAGGGTGTGAACATCCCAGAATGCCTTCTCTGTGCCAGGGATCCCCTGAACAGCATTTCAGGCCAGGGTGAAGCCTCTGGATTGGGATTCAGACACACTCCTGCTCTTTATCCTCAGGTCATGCCTGTCTCTGTGATGTGGGCCACCTGGTGCCTGCCAGAGGAATAGGAGGTATACAAGAAGTAGGGGAGGGAGGGGTGGAAAGCAAAACAGAAAAGTACCCTGGCAGTTCAGTGTTAGAAGTGCTGTTATGAGGGAAATGTAGTCTTATAAAAGTGTGTGCATATGTATATACAGTTGACAGATTTTTAAAAAGCAAACTGGTGTTCTATGTATATAGTTTCCTACCACTTAATATTATATTAAGCAATGTCCTGTGTCATTAGATAAGGCTGTTTTATATAATATTATATAATAATATCATGTCATCTCATATATCACATCACACAGCATCATATGAATGTGTCTTAATCTGGTTAACCATGGCTTGATTAGTGGATATTTGCGTTATGATTTTTATAATATAAAGAATGCCATGAGAACATCCTTGTATTTTGTGAAATTTTGTCATCTCCAATCTTTTTCCTTAAAACCCATCCCTAAAAATATTACTCAGCCATAAAAAGAAACGAAACTGAGTTATTTGTAGTGAGGTGGATGGACCTAGAGTCTGTCATACAGAGTGAAGTAAGTCAGAAAGAGAAAGACAAATACCGTATGCTAACACATATATATGGAATCTAAGGGAAAAAAAATGTCATGAAGAACCTAGGGGTAAGATGGGAATAAAGACACAGACCTACTAGAGAATGGACTTGAGGATATGGGGAGGGGGAAGGGTAAGCTGTGACAAAGTGAGAGAGTGGTATGGACATATATACACTACCAAACGTAAAATAGATAGCTAGTGGGAAGCAGCCACATAGCACAGGGAGATCAGCTCGGTGCTTTGTGACCACCTAGAGGGGTGGGATAGGCAGGGTGGGAGGGAGGGAGACGCAAGAGGGAAGAGATATGGGAACATATGTATAACTGATTCACTTTGTTATAAAGCAGAAATTAACACACCATTTTAAAGCAATTGTACTCCAATAAAGATGAAAAAAATAGAATAACCGGCTTAAATGTGTGAAATAAAACTTTTCCAGGCCTCTGAGCCACACCACCGAGCTGGTTTCCAGAGCGTAGCTCCAGTTTGGTTTGCTCGGTGGTGAGACATTTCATGTTTGCTCCTGAAGCTTGTGGACAGCATCCAAGTGAACATGCCCCGTGTTGAGTTCTTTATGGCAAGTACTGTTTGGCAAGGGATCTCTGTTTACAGTCGATTAAGCAAATAGACAGCTGAGTTCCACGTAAGGCATAACAATGTTAGCAGCCCTATAGACTCAGTACCTCTCCGTGCTTTCAGAATAGGAAATGTGTGTAAAGTGCAGGTCAGAATAACAGAAGAGAGCCATGCCACTCGAGTTTCCTTTGATCTCACTGTGTGTCAGGACCGAAAGGCAGAAAGGACCACCACTAACCTTCCAAGAAACAATAAGCTCTTGAGACTTGGTGCCAAAATTTAAAAAATGTGCTCTCTGACCCCTGCCGAAAGCCTTGTGTTTTACATGTCTCCTAGGAATTAGCTTTGTTCATTTAGGCCTGACCTGCCAGATGTTTGGATTTTATAGAAATAGGAATTAGATCGTTTCTCTTGTATTTTAGGTATATCAATTCAATCCACAAAGACAAATCATTTTTTGAAAAGTAAATGAGGTACTTCTTTGTTCTGGAGCAGCTTTCCTGCTGTGGACATGACGATGGAGCAGGAATAAGCACACTTTTAGTTCTGATGACCTTGACTCTTGTGTTCTATAGACTTATCTAGGGCACCCATGATTGAGGTAAGAGCAAGGTAAGAAGGTAAGAAGCAATCTTAATGCTCTAGAAATTTCTTCATTCAGATTTGGATGAGACATAGCTCATTAAACTCTGGGGCATAACTGCTTTGATGGCTGACCATAATTTACGACAACATTCTCCTTTGGTGTACATTTTTTTTTTTTTTTTTTGGTCTACATTTTTATAAACCCCACCCTTCTGTTTAATATTATTAAAGTTTTATGGTGGCCCCATCCAATGAGGAAAAACAAATGGAAACACCTTATCATGGTTTCGTGTCCCTTTTGCCAGGTGGCGGTCCTGTTCTTGGAGCAGGTCCTTAGGGTTGGAGTGGAAGTGAGCATCCCTTCTGTGTTGGGAGGAAGCTGTCAGTTGAAGATGACTGCCCTGGGGGTGGGCTTGGGGCTACGTGACCCTGTGTGCTATGGTGCTTCTGCCTAGTGCTTGAAGTTTGGTAGCTGGTCTCCTGCCTCCTTTCCTTAAGTTACCCAGTAGAAGACCACTGCCCTCAGAGATCCGTACATTCCCCTGGAATTACCTCTCAATTAACTTTTCCGGTGCTTAATCATCATAAACCCTATTTAATATCTAGGCAGTGTAGGAAAGTGCCAGATGGAATTTCTTTTATTAGCAGTAAGATAAGGTCCCCTGAAGCCTGTTAGATCAATTCTCATTAGACACTGATTCATAGGGCCAAGAGTTCACCAACTCTCTCCTGCTGTTACAATGCAGTTTAGGATTTAGATGGGCTTTGTAGAGACACTCAAACTTAATGGACTCTGAACCCTGGTCATTTCAGTATGTCTTAAATCTGTGAAGCTTTATAGCAATAGTGTGTGTTTGTGGTATTCATGTGCTTTAGGGAAAAGACAGAGGAACCAGTATAATTTGGGACAAAAAACAGGACTCATCTGACTCACACGTCCACTCCAAATAGCCCCACAAAACCAAACCAAAAAAAATTGGGGACAGGAATTTGAAAGTACCAGGTAGCATGCTTTGGAACTATTGGGTTGGCCAAAAAGTTTGTCTGGTTAGTGAATACGTTATCCAATAAAGTTCTTCGTAAAAATGAAAAATATGTTTTATTTTTGCTTAAAACCGAACAAACTTTTTGGCCAAGGCAATATGAAAACTCATGCTCTAGTAGGCTCATATATTACTGGATGGGAGCATAAATCGTTATTTCCTTATGGAGAGCAACATGGCTGTAACTCTCATAATTACAAATGCATGTAGCCTCTAACCTAGTGCTTTCATTTCTAAGAATTATCCTAGAAATATACTTCACACTTTTGAAATGACATATGTTTGGGGTTATAATTGTAACATTGCTTAAAATGTACACGAATAAGTTATTGGGAAAATAAGCCACGCTATATCCAGACAATGGAATGCTAGGTTGTTATAAAAAAGAATGAGGAAGCACTTTATACTGATGAACAAAGACCACCAAGAAACGTTAAGTGAAAAATAAGCCTCAGAAA
Source organism: Orcinus orca (assembly GCF_937001465.1). Classification (NCBI taxonomy): domain Eukaryota; kingdom Metazoa; phylum Chordata; class Mammalia; order Artiodactyla; family Delphinidae; genus Orcinus; species Orcinus orca. The sequence goes on from NC_064568.1 coordinate 43,584,921, forward strand.
ATGGAATAATACAATTTTATTTAAAAGGGCCAAAAATTTTTAAAAAAAACAACAAGGAAACAGAGACAGAGAGAGAGAAATTGGATAAGAGGGGAAAGGGAGGGCGAGGGAGGGAGAGATATTTTGTATACGTATGAAATATCTCTGGAAGGATACACAACTTCATTTAACTGAGAGGATGGAAATTGGGTAGCTAAAAAACAGAATTAAGAGTAAACCTTTCTATACTTTCTAAATTTGAACCATGTCACTGTAAAACCTAGTCGAGACATTTTTAAATGGAACCTGAAAACCATTCTTAAGTGTCATAATTGCTTGTGTGATGTTGTTGAATGAATACTAAGGATTCATCAAAAGTATATTTTCTTTTCCCTAGACTTGAAAATAATGTGGTTGTATATATACTTGGACCAAGTATTGTTTATGAGTTTCTATTGTTTCTTCTAAGCAAGGCACTGAGAGAAATATTTATTTTTGTATTTACTGTCCATCACTGTGTAACCCTGAAACTTTAAACATATAGTAGACTTCATTGATATTTTGCTGGAAATTAATTCTTCTGCTTTTACGGTGTTGATTAAACATTGGTATTTCTATTAGCTTTATAAAGTCTTGACTAAAACATCTGGAAGAGTGTCTGAGGTGGTTTGGATGAGCCGCCTTCCTATCCATAAGGAAGGAGAGCTCAGAGAAATTAAAGGATGTGTGTAAGGTCTGCAGCTAGCCAGGGACCACTGGTGTTTTTCATGTTTTCTTTGGTTGCCTTAAGAATATGTATTTGGCCCCCCAAAATTACAATTATACCCGTACATTTAACCTCATTCCAAATGCCTATCAAAATAATAGGAGTTCCATCAACAAGCCAGAAACAGTCAGGGGAATGCCTTCCAGTCTCAACCCAAAGGACTTCTCAGACATTCAAGAACTCAAAATTACTTAAAATTGTTCAGACACTCAAGGAATTCATCAAACCTCAGATTAAGGGAAAATGAAATATAAAATAAATGGTGAGTAATTAAACCTTTAAAATTTGAGTTAATGTTAAACAATTGTTCTTATTGTACAACTTAATGTGACATCAAAAATAATTCTTAAGTGAGAAAAAAGTGTATAAGCATATGGAATCTAAAAAAATAAAAAAGGTTCTGAAGAACCTAGGGGCAGGTCGGGAATAAAGACGCAGACGTAGAGAATGCACTTGAGGACACGGGGAGGGGGAAGGGTAAGCTGGGACGAAGTGAGAGAGTAGCATTGACATATATACACTACCAAATGTAAAATAGATAGCTAGTGGGAAGCAGCGCATAGCACAAGGGAGATCAGCTCGGTGCTTTGTGACCACCTAGAGGGGTGGGATAGGGAGGGTGGGAGGGAGATGCAAGAGGGAGGAGATATGGGGATATATGTATATGTATAGCTGATTCACTTTGATATACAGCAGAAACTAACACACCACTGTAAAGCAATTATACTCCAATAAAGATGTTAAAAAAAAAAGAATTAAAGGCTACAATTCTTTTACTTGGTGGGGGACAAAAAGAAGAGAGAAAGTCACACGGACATATCTTCAGATACTGTTTTATTCTTCATGGTGATAGGGAAAGGAGTATTAAATGGTTTAAAATATGCATGTAATTGCTTAAAAGTTTTAAGAGACTACATATTACTTCCGGATGATCAAAGAAGGAGAAAAAAGATCAAAGGAAGCTTTGGTCCCTAGAGAAAAAGATGTTGGAGTGGAGGGGTAGGAGGGGCAGTGGAGCAGCACGGAAGCACAAGATAAAATGACACAAGAAGATCAAATTTATTATCCCAATCGATGTGAATTTGTTAAACTCGTTTATTAAAACATAAAGACCCTCAAATTTAATAAAAAATCTAAGTTAAGTGAAATTACTTTGAGGATACAGCTGACCAGCACCTTGATTTCAGCCTTATGAGACCATGAGCAGAGGCCCCAGCTAAAACACCCAGACTCCCAACCCATAGAAACTGAGATAATAAATTTAGTAACAAAGCAGTGTTGTTAGTGAGTTTAAAGAATGGGTTAGAGGCAATATTTGAAGAGGTGAAAAGCTCCAATCAAGATTTTCATGAAGCCCAGCATTCCCAAGCAGGACAACAACAACAAAAAATCTACATCTAGATTCATCTTAGTGAAGCTGTAGAACAACAAAGACACAGAAGATCTCAAAAGTAGCCAGAGATAAAAGGTATACTTCAAAAGAGTAACAACCAGACTGACTTTTTTTTTTTCTGCGGTACGCGGGCCTCTCACTGTTGTGGCCTCTCCCGTTGCGGAACACAGGCTCCAGATGCGCAGGCTCAGCGGCCATGGCTCATGGCCCCAGCCGCTCCGCGGCATGTGGGATCTTCCCGGACCGGGGCACGAACCCGTGTCCCCTGCATCGGCAGGCGGACTCTCAACCACTGCGCCACCAGGGAAGCCCCAGACTGACTCTTGATTGTCATCAGCAGTGGAATGTTACCTTACATGTTCTGAGCGCTATTTCAGAATAAAATTGGCAGGCTTTGGTGGTGGATTGAACATGAGGTCATGGAGGAAGCTTTTCAAGAGTATCTTACCAAGTTCCTAGAACACACATAATACCTTCACTGAGAAAAGGAATAAAGAAAGCCAGGTTTGAGGGAGACGTTCATGAATTTGCTTTTGGACAAGATGAGTTTGAGATGCTTTGAGACATCCAAAAGAAGATGCGGTTCCTTTCCATCCATCATCTAGCTCACAATTTCTATCTTGTCTAAGAACATATGACAAAGAACTCTGTCAAATGTCTTGCTGAAATCAACTTACACTATATCTATGGTGATCCCTTGTTCTATCAGCAATGAGGTGAGTTTGGAATGAACTGAATTTGAGTTGTAGCTCAGCCACTTACTATATGACCTTGGACATAACATACTCAATGTTTAGGAAACTCAGTTTCTGCATCTGAATCATGGCAACTGAGTTGGACTAAAAGGACTCTTTTAATGTAAGGACTAAAAGAGACACTATATCTGGGGGAAAAAAGCCTTACCTGTATAAAATACCACACATTTTAGTTAGTGATTCCTAACTCCTCAGAATCAGCCTTTTTTCCAAATGCTCATTAGCCACCTGTTTTCATTAGCTATTTTTCTAGAATTTTATCAGGCATTGATTTCAAGCTTTATAACCAGAATCCACCTTTTTCTCTTATTTGAAAAGTGGAGTCACATTAATCTGATTCAGAGCTTTTGGTGCTTATCCTCAGAGACTATTGACAGTGGTTGGTAATCATATTTGCAAGTTTTTTCTGGGCCCTGGGATGTGATTTGGCTCAGGTGGGCAACTTGAAGTCAGTGTAAGTAAGGCACCTGTGTGTGTGTGTGTGGTTTTTTTTCTCATTTTAACTAATTTTATCTCTTGTCTTGGGTTCCAGTTTCTTATTTTAACTGTAAAACAGTATCTTCAGTGGAGAAGATGGAAGAAGAAAAGATGTTGAAGAGTTCTGAATTTCCCACTAGCATCTGTTAAATAGCATTATACCATCTGCCCCAAGCAATATCACATTTTGTTTCTTATTTCTATTGCCCTGGAACATAATTTTAGACACCATTTCTTTTGAATGTCTTAGCTCATTCAAGAGCTTTTCTGTAAATATTCTTATAAATCTCAGCCATTAAAAAAATTTTTTTAATATATATTTTTCAAAAATATCGGTTCTTCCATCTTTAGCTTGTGCTTTTAAAAATATGACCTCATTAGAGCACAACACTTTGCACATGGCTGATATTCCATGTTTGTTTGTGTGAATGAGTGGATGAATGAATGAACCAGAGAATTTTTCATACAGCCGCATTGGTTATTAAGGTTTCTTCCCCTTTCTTCTTTATCAAGGTTATTCACAATTATCAGTTTTCATTTCTATATTCTGTTCCTTTTTGAGTTGTATTCCATCATGGGCCTGACCTTTTGATAATACACGTTTTTTCATATGTTTTAGAAAAATGCACTTTCCTGAGGTCCTTTTATGCATTTGATTATGTCCAGATTTTCATTTCTTCACTGTTATGAATTCCAAGATGACACGATCATTTTCTTTCAAGGTTTCTGTCACTTCAGTATCACAATGACTTGACCAAAATTTTTGGTATCTGGTTTCTCTCTTTCCATTTGGTCTTTCATCCTGAGCTTCTCTGCAGTGTGGTAGTCTCAGGATTTTAAGAAAAGCATGAGTAGAAGCTGCAAGAGCTCTTGAGGTAAAGGATCAGGGTTAGACTAATAGACCACAACTCTTTTTTAAATTTAATTTAATTTTTTAACATTTAAAAAAAATTTATTTTTGACTGCGTTGGGTCTTTGTTGCTGTGCGCGGGCTTTCTCTAGTTCTGGTGAGCAGGGGCTACTCCTCCTTGCAGTGCATGGGTTTCTCATTGCGATGGCTTCCCTTGTTGCAGAGCACAGGCTCTAGGCTCGTGGGCTTCAGTAGTTGCAGCATGCGGGCTCAGTAGTTGTGGCTCACGGGTTTAGTTGCTCCGTGGCACGTGGGATCTTCCTGGACCAGGGCTCGAACCCATGTCCCCTGCATCGGCAGGCGGATTCTTAACCACTGTGCCACCAGGGAGGTCCCTAATTTAATTTTTTAAATGAAATATAGTTGATTTACAATGTTGTGTTAGTTTCTAGTACAGAAAATTGATTCAGTTATATACATATGTGTGTGTATATACATTCTTTTCCATTATGGTTTATTACAGGATACTGAATATAGTTCCCTGTGCTCTACAGTAGGACCTTGTTGTTTCTGTTTGTATCTGTTAATCCCAAACTGCTAATGTATCCCTCCCCCACACCCTTTCCCCTTTGGTAACCATAAATTTGTTTTCAAAATCTGTGAGTCTGTTTTGTAAATAAGTTCATTTGTATCTTTTTTTAGACTTCACATATAAGTGATATCATATATTTGTCTTTGTCTGATTCACTTCAGTATCATAATCTCTAGGTCCATCCATGTTGCTGTTATTTCATTCTTTTTTATGGCTGAGTAGTATTGCATTTTATATATATATATATATACCATATTTTCTTTATCCATTCATCTGTCAATGGACACTTCCATGTCTTGGCCATTGTGAATAGTGCTGCTTTGAACAATTGGGTGCGTGTACCTTTTCTCCAGATATATTCCCAGGAGTGGGATTGCTAGATCACATGGTAACTCTAATAGACCCAACTCTTGATGAAAGTAGATGCAGAAAAGTATGGCCATATTTAATTTACCGCATATGCTGTTTGTCACCCGTTTTCACTTATTTTCTCAATAGTTGTTGATTGTATTGGGCTACATGATACATAAATCTAAAATGAGTAAAAGCAGGGGAATCATCAAAATCTTGCCATTCTATTACCATTTCCAAATATATTTTTTTGTTTTCAGGTTTAGTGCTCTTAGCAGAAACCCTCCTTCTGTAAATGCTTTGGCTTAGAGAGACTGGTTATTAGCGATCAACTTAATGTACTTTGGAAATACTGACTGAGGAACAGTGTTCACATGTGTCTCTTCAGGTGACAGAAGAACAAGGTAGTTTTGTCACAGGTAGCCCCATTTAATCTGCCAGTGGTTTAGATTTAGATCACTGCTCTAAAGCTGTTTTGTTTACTAATTTAAAAAATTTGATGTGATTTCAGTGTATTCAAATAAAACTTCAGCCCCCTCATCTTAGCTCCATGGATGATCTAGAACAGTGATCCTGAGTCCTGGTGAAACATTAGAATCACCTACAGAGCTTTTCAAAAACCACACTGTCCCAAGATGGTCATGTAATTGGTTGGGTGAAGGGGAGGGAGGTTGGTGGACGGTCAGTCTGTTTACAGTGTTCTTCTCCTGCCCCCATTCTTTCCTGCACCCCCATCTTCCTCCCAAAAGGCCATTGCATCAAAAGTGGGAATCAATTCTCATTGAGCACTTATTCCTGAGACCCTCTTGTAAAAAGCATGAGCTCAGTTAATAAAGCAATTATTTAATTTTATTTAGGGAGGCAAACTTTAGTAATAGCATGCAGTAAACTGTTTTGGCTTACAATTATAAGACTGTTCTTTTTCCTCTATTTCTCTAATCATAGCATCTGTAGATCATGAACAGGTTGACTTGCTTCCCTTTCCTCATCCACCAAACAGAATTTTAAGAAATCCTTACAGCTTTGCAGAGGAACAATATTATATAAAGACAGCATTGTACCTACAGTTAAACTAATATGATAAGCTTATGTCTCAGTGTATGTATTGGCACCACATACACTTGTGTATTTCTCCTGGCAAAATTACAACTTTAAAAAATTAGGTATCTGGGGCACCATGTGGTGGTTTAGCCAGAACAGGTTGCTAACGAGGGAATCAAGACAGAGGCGGGCGTTGCCTTAAATATGAGCTTACATAAGCCACATTAGTCAGTGCTGGTTTCAAACAATTGCATTTCTTAGGAAGCAAGTGGTGCATTGGATCTTCCTTCTGAAAAGTGATGCCTTTCCACTTGTGAGGGGTAGGCTGTGCAGTCAGGAACCTCCTGGTGAGGAGAAGTGTCACTTTGATTGTTGCTGTGCTTTTAATGTCGTGCTAAGTGGAACGGCACTTTGCAATCTCTCATCCACAGCAGTTTCCTCTTCTCATTCAAATCCAAGCATACAAATGTTTCCCTAACTACTGTTTGAGTCCAAAATGTTTATTTGGCAGCCCTGTGCAAGTTGAGCTCTGGAAGGAAACCTAGCTTTAAAAAACATCTTAGAACATTGTGTTCAGGGTTGAAATCAAGGACCATATTTCCCACACGTGTTGTTTTCCAGGCAGTTTGCCTTGAGTATTTTTGGGGTTGTTTTGTTTGTTTGTTTTTTGCTGAAGAGCCTAGAATGGTTCTTGTAGGTGGAGGGGATATGGTAGCAGGAGACCCAGAGAGCAGAGGGACCCACACACATTTCCCTGACAATAATTACTTTGTTCATTTACACCTCAGTCTCACTTCAGAAAGGATTTGAAGTGGCTTACTGATATCCCCACAATTCCTCCAGAAGAGATGGCAAAGAGAAATAACAGTGGAGAGACAAGAGGGGATCAATTGACATTACTCTAGAGTGAATCACTGGAGATTCTTACCTCTCCAGCCCATTTTTCTGTGGGCTTCCGGAGTCCAGGAAGGAAAGGAAAGTGTTGAGTCTGGATGGTTGAGTTCAAGGGTTACGCACTGGCACTGGAGGACAAGACCAGCCACAATGCCCTCATTTCCTGGCCTCACTCTCTGGAAGATTCCAGAGTCGGGTTTTGAACACATCCTTCTATTTCAAGCAGAGGTGTGCAATGTCAGAGGGCCACAGAGCTGCATCTTTCAGTCCTATTCCATCATGCCTAGTTTTGGAATTAGCTCCCTCAGCGAGGCACATTTTCCTATTCTGCTGAGAGGTATCTAATTCTCCTTATAGCAGTCAGCCACGTGTCTTGCAGTAGGAACATTAGGTCAGCAAGTGGGGCATTAAAAGGAATTGAAGGTGAACATTTCAGGTAGGCCCAAGGTATAAGGGTATCTGGATGGAGCATCAGGGTTTAAATGATCACTATGTGTTTCTGTTTCATGAACAGAGAATAAATAGACTTTCTTGGAAGATTTCACGTGGCTAGTTATGAGCAGGGTAATATAGTATGCACATGGTGTCTAAGCTCCTTATTCAACGGGGTTCAAACTGCAGATCCACCATTTTTTAGCTATATGGCCTTAAACAAGTAACTTCATTTCTCAGAGCCCCAGTTTCCCTATCTTCAAGGTGGCTATCATAATGCCAATCTCAGGGCTGTGACAAGGGTCAAGTAGGATTATGCACATAAAAACATTAGGCATCACTGACGTGGTAATCCGTGGTAAATGCCGATGGTTACTGTGTCTACTGAACCTGTGGTTGTCGTCACATTGTATCTGCACTTTCATTGCTTAAGGAACTGACTATTAAAAGGAACACAACTGCCTGTCAATCTGCTGGAAAACAATTTGGAGCTGGGAGGAACCCAGAACACTAACGGCTACATGTTCTCTGAGTGAGAGCTTTTTCACTTGTTCAGTGAAGGGATGGGAATGAAGCACCTGTAAAGTCCATTCTACTGTGAAAATACTCTGTGGGTGAAGGGGTGCTATTTGCTTGTCCAGAGATACACATCTTCTCTAAGAAGGGCCTCAACTGCACTCCAAAAGGAGGTGGGTCAAGGGCTCTGGTGCAGGAGACATTGTCCCACAGCACTTCCCAATCCAGGACGTCTCAGTCCTGGAAGGAGGGGCCAAAAGCATCCCTAAGTCTTGGATCAGGCCTCACGTTTTAAAGCACTTATGTTGTTGACTGCAGCCGTGACTTAGACTGACTGTGTAGGAAGATGGAAGAGTGTCTGCCAGCCCATTTCTGGCCAAGATGCTCTGTATAGAAGCCAAAATCACTTGCCTTGGAAACAACTTCTGTGTTAGAGTGGGAGAATTATGGAGGATTGATTTTTTCAATTTAGTTTCATATTTAAAGTTTTCATACTTCAGTCTTCTGAGAGGACATATGCATAAGATGAAGCAAAGGTAAATTAATATAGTTACGTGCAAATACTTGGACAAACCCTTACAGAAAGATGCCTCATAACATCTCGACGCCATACAAATGTAAACAGAAAAAGCACATTGTGTCAGAAAAGGCCTGGATTTGAATTCAGCTTCAGCACGTTCCGAGTGTCCAGTGCCCGGCATGTCACTTCTCAGAACTTCAGTCTCCTTATCTGTCAAAGGGGCGGTATTTGCCTGATTCACCAGTTGTGCAGACTAAATGAGACGATGTGTGTGAACTGCCTGGCAAAGTCAGTTTTCATCCCTTCTCTCCAGCCAGGGGTAGTGGGGCGTCTGATGATGTGAGGAGTGAGCTTTGGACAGTTCATCAAGACTACTGTTAGAAGTATGAGAGTGGAAACTGGGGGGAGGATTTTCGCTTCGTTTTCAGTTAAGTGTGTCTGGTCTCTTTCTATCCATCCATCCTTCACCTTATTTATTCATATATGTGTGCATTCATTCATTCACTTATTCATCCAGCCCTTTTTTAAATCGAGTATCTTGCAGTGTGCAAGGTGCTGTTGATGCAGAGATGGTTTTGTTTGGAATTTGTAAATCTATTACATGAACACAGAGATGGCACCTTGTTTCCCTTAAGCACTCTCTTGTATGTTGGTGTTTAGATATAAAAACATGACAACATTAAAAACATAAAGCTTAGTTGTGAACTTAGAAGAAGTTTCGTGTTCTACAGATGTCCGGAACTGAATATTTATATATGTGTGTGTGTGTGTGTGTGTGTGTGTGTGTGTGTGTGTGTGAACATGTATATATATTTCTGTTAATCACTCATCTATATTAAAAGTAAAAGCACTATTTTCCCATGTGATCTCATTTGTGCATTGTTGACTGCTAATTTTACCAATAAACCTTCATATTTTATACTGGAAACCTACATCTTCATATTCATATTATGTACTGGAAATCTACATCTTCAAAGATCAGTTATTTTAGGTTTACGTTTAAGATTGAGACTAAGTCCAGAAGGATTGTATGTCTAGGCAATTACATGCTATTCTTAAGTTTAAAACGCAGTATTAAAATAGTTTATGGGCAGTATGTGGTGCTGAGAGACTGTTGTTTTAGATTTCTTCTTTAGCTGTGCGTTTAAATTCCTTTCTTGTGCCAGTGCCTGACATTTCACCCGAGTGTGCCACCTGGTGTGTTCAAAATGGCAAAATATTTATTTTCATCCTCCTATAGCTTGCTTCTCCCTGATGAATTTTCAGCTCTTAACTACCATTACAAACAACTTGGGTTCTACTCTGTTTGTTTCACTTTAGAAAAAAACGTTTTAAAAACGGTTTCCAGTGTATTTTGAGCAGTATGAAGAGTTTTTCAGTGGTATACATGATAATATAGCAGCTAAAAAAATGCATGAATTCCAAATGGAAAGACAATGGTATTATGCAGTGAACATTTTAATAAAGACATCGCAGCATGGGAGTCCTCACAACTTTGTTATTCTGGCCTGAAAGTGAGAAGAAACAACTTCTCTGTTCTCCGAGTCTTTTCTGTTGTTGTTAACAACTATTAAGTTGTTGTGGATAATACTTAACATCTGTTCAAGGTCTTTGGTGCCCCTCTTTAAAACTGGATGCAGGTTGATTTTTGCTCATGGCGAAGTCTTGTTTAGATGTTAAACTAATGACAAGATCACTCTGAGGCCTGACTGTGGTGCTGCTTACGAAACCCTTGCTTCAGGGTAAGGCTGCAGGTAAAACATCATCCAGAAGAGCTTTTGCCCTTTCAAAAAATTGTCATGAAACTGGTCCAAGAAGAACTTGGAATTATGCACTGCTTTGGAGCACACTTTAGACTGCTGTAGAATTTCATCATAGTTTTTATGGGAGATGACAGTGTTTGAAGAAGCGTAAAATTTTCTTATAGTTTTCATTTACTCTGTATCCATCTGATCATTATAACTGCTTGGAGAATCATGTCAAGAATGAATATTCTTGAGTCATTTTGATACAGACATTTTTTAGTTTTGAGAACAAAAGAAGACAGGTGTACTTGCTAGATATGGTAATAAAAAGTCAGTTTGAAAACTCACAATGTTTTAATACCATATCCTTGAAGACACTCTAGGCTTTAGATAATTTATAATAAAATTCATACTTGCAACTACTTTGAGATGCAGGGTAACAATTTGATAAAGTATTTTATGTACAAGTACGAATTTAGCAGAAATTATTCTTCTTTATAATTTTTCCTTCATGTCTTCCCATAAGTCCCCCAAGTGGACATGTTACATATTAAATTTTGTTTTATTGAATTGATTAGTATTATGACCCAGTTGGATTTCACCTTATTTGTATACAGATTTTGGATCCCAGAAGCCTGTAAGTGAACTTATTTTGGATGAATTCTTATACATTCCTTAAGACCTTTTTATGGATGCCACATAACTCTGAATCGCATTAAAGAAACAAAAGCATTTTACAGAACTAAATGTGATTTCTCTTAATTTAAACTTTGCATTTTTCCCATTTGGAGCTACTTAATGATTTCCTGTTTTGTCCCCTCATGCACCTTCCCCAAATCAGTATAGCTTTATGTTTACTTAATTATAGCAATTAAGAATAGTTTTAGGGGGACTTCCCTGGCAGTCTAGTGGTTGAGACTTCGCCTTCCAATGCAGGGGGTGTGGGTTCAATCCCTGGTTGAGGAGCTAAGATCTCCCATGCCTCGCGGCCAAAAAACCAAAACATAAAACAGAAGTAATATTGTAACAAATTCAATAAAGACTTAAAAAATGGTCCACATCAAAAAAAAATCTTAAAAAAAAAAAAGAATAGTTTTAGGATCGCAACTCTTTGCTCTTCCTAGTAGATATTTATATCAGTCAGGGTCAATTGGAGAAACAGAACCAATAGGGGATATATACTGAGATTTATTGCAAAGACCTAGAACGTGATTATGAGAGCTGGATAGGCAAGTCCAAAATCCATATGGCAGATCATCATGAAGGGCAAGCTAGAGCTCTCATGCATAAGCTGAAGCTGCTGTCCACAGGCAGAATTTCTTTCTCAGGGAAGCCTCAGTTCTGCTGTTAAGGCCTTACAATGGATTGAATCAAGCCCACCCGGATCATCTAAAATATTCTCCCTTACTTAAAGTCAACTGATTACTGGACTTAGTCACATCTACAAAATACCTCCACAGTGACACCTGTGAAGTTTGAATAACTGGAGACTATAGCCTCGCCAAGGTGACACATAACATGGACCATCACAATATTTAAGTAAAAACATTTCAAATTCAAGAAAATTAATATAGATTTATGTGCTGTTGTATTTGTTTGATATCAGTTGAATCCAGTTGTTCCTCTAGTGTTGCAATGAAATGCACATCGTGAAAGTAAATATTCAAGTCCCTCCTGTGCTGGCTGAAGGAAGGGCATTAGAGGGGTGATGTAGGTGGTTGTCACGGAGATTCTCTGCCCTGCGGCCAAGGCAGGCAGGCAGTTGGGTAATTACAGGATTTCAAGGTAAGTTCACCCCAGTATGTTCTATCTTCTCTCTAGCTCCTCAGAACTAGCCTTTCTGAAGGGCTCTGTCTAATAGAGAGCTTTCCTTTGCTGTTCAGTGTGTCTGCTGCTGAATGATTATCTAAAACAGCCCGGCTTAAACCCGGAAGCTTTGGAAACCAGGGGAGGGCACCCTGAATTTTAGCATGAATACCTATGAAGTTGCCAGAAAAGGGGGATTACAGATACTGTGCTTTTGAAAACATTGAATGACTACTGCATTTGTTTGCTTCTGCTCTACCTCTAAGAAAAAAAGCTTCTTGAAGGCACTGACTCTACATCCTCAGAGCATGTGTATAGCATAGGTATCAATCTGGGTCCCAGCAGGAAGCAGTGTGCTCAAATTAGGATAATTTGAGGAAGGGTTAACAAAAGGGCCTATTTATAAAGGAGTGGGCTCTAGGGAAACCCCAAATGACATTGTATAGTACGCAGTCACCATTGTGGTCCCCAGTCTGGGATTAGGGGAGGAGAGGTACTGGAAGTCTGAAGACAAAGCCTGGGATGGAGGGGTGTCCTCATAGGTGCTGAGACCTCTGGTTAAGCGATGAAACCAGTCCCCTGGAGAAGGAGCTGGGGGACAGGAATACCCTGACCCTGAAAATATATCTCACTCTCCCTCTGGTCACCTGCCCAGGTTCCCCATTGACTGAACCCACCAAAAATCAGAGAGCCTGCTAATGTGGTCCCTCCAAGTTAGTCACCTGGTGGGCACAGTGGAGGGTGGATCTGGAGGGGCAAGCCCTGCATTAATGTTGTAAACAGCTCCAAGTACGTGAACTTGAGCAAGTGGTGTAATTTCTCTGAGTCTCAGTTTTCTCATTTTAAAATAGGTTAATCATAGTTACCTGGCTAAGTTAGTTTAGGGGCAGAGAGTACATATAAACTTCCTTTAACATTAGGTGGCATTTAATGTAACAGCTGCTATTGTTTATTATTATAATCGACACCATTATTATAATTGTTATCTCAATTAACTCATAACAGAGACATGAGGTTCACATGCCAGTAGGGAAAGAGGTAAGATATTCAAGAAGCATTTTAAACCGTTTTAGAATGACTATAATATCTTACATAGAATATGTATTTATATATACTATATACTTTAACCTAAACTCTGATAATAAGACAAAACTCCCATCTCCTCTAGGTGCTTCTTATGACCATACATTTTCACTTTTCCCTACCTATCTGCCGGGAATAAAAAAGAACATTAGTAAACTACCCTAATTTGAGTTCCATTCCCCTCCTACCTACCTCATGGTAGAGAATTTAAATGGCCCCCAAATTTGGAATCAGTGGGAAAAAACTGAGACTAAGGCATGTTGTCTGACTTCGCTGTTGCTACCTTTTGATGTGATTTCATAAAAAAACGTATTAGGCAGGTAATAATAGCATTGGGATATAATAAATGTGCCCCACATATGTAATTTCTCTTCTCTATGGTATTTAGGATTATAAAAAAGGATTTATAGATATAGTAGTACAGATAATAGTGCATGTATAGATAGTATAGGTTACTATGCTTTGTATATAAGTATGATTTAGATCATAAGTCAAATAGAAATCCACATGGAAACATCTTAAAAATTCATCCATTGTCTTTACAACAAAGAAATATGTACCATCAAGGTTCTGGGGATACCAGCAATAGCATGCTGATTTTTAAAGAAATTCTTACTCATTCCTTATGGCAAGCATTCTGTGCTGTCTGCACGGATGAGGCTCCTGGCTGTGAATAAAACTAGGTTGGAGGTTCAGTGACAGTTTATCATATTACACCTATGAATAATTCATGAGTCATCTGTTGACCATAAAGCCAGTTAAGGAATTCTAATAAATGCATGATTTCTACTTCCTGGGGTAAAGCAGCATTGGCATTTACAACCTTCCTGAACAATAAAATGCCAGTAAAACTATAACTGACGGTTACGGGTCTCTGCTCTTCCTAAGCATTAATCACCTCAAAGCACAATATCAGCGATCTGCATTTCTGGGACTGTTACCTACAAAATGCTAAGCAACATGTTAAACTTCAGTTACTTCTTATAATATCTTATATTCACATGAGCAAGACTTAATGACTCACAAGGCAATCGGATATTCACCCTGGAATTTTCTCTTCCAGTGACAATAATTATTAACAACACTAATTTCTGAGGTAGTAATTTTTGGCAGCTTAGTTCTTATTCAGAATGTACTGAAGATGTGATTATTATTAGTACCGCTGTCTTTCCCAGCATGTAATTATACCCATATTAACTTCTTTTTTGGGGGGTGAAAATAGCACCATATCAGCAGAGGGATATGATTTTCAAGTATCACCAATATAAAATGATTTTAACATAGAGTTAAACTTGAACTGTGATGATTCTGAGTTACTTTAAAAAATCATGCATATTGCCTTTTATGACATCCTGATCATGCAGGAAAAAAGGAAATTAATATATTTTTTAAAGTCTCAAACCTGAGACAGATTTTTGTTATTTTGATATTTTAGTTTTGAACATTCTCTCTCATTTTTGGACATAGGCATGTGCTCTGATTATCTTTTCACAGATGAAAATGAAGCTCACATGAATGGATTGGGAAATAGAGATGTGTGTTGTGCAAACCTCAGGGCTTGCTACTAACCTTCCAGTCACTTCTCCATCCTCCCCTCAGTTTTTTCTTCTGAAATGGCAGAATGGACCCTTCCTTTCATAGCAGCAGTAGAGCTAGATTCCATTGGTGAGACATCTCCTGTGGACCAGAAAAAAAATTCACACCCTGTAAATCTTGATTTTATCTCTCCTTTCAACTAACTTGAGGAATGTGACTCTGTTTATTGGACTGTCTTGATATTTTGAAAGTAAAGATAATCAAATACATATGTAGCAAGACTTGGATTTTGTAAATAAATAGAGAATGTGTATATATATATATATATATATACATATATATATGTGAGTTTGTATCGATTTTAAAAGTTCTGGAGGGAATATTGCTAAATATTGAAAATGATTATCTCTAAGTTCAATTTTGCCTGGATAAGGGTACTGATATAAAAGGCACTGAACAGGCAGCATCTCAGTTTGAGACATTAAGGTTAAAAGTGGGTGATGTGCACTGTGGCTTTGGGGGCATCTGCACTGCGACGTTTGGCTGAAGTCTCGCACAGCAGGCTGTTTTATCTGCCTGTCATCAGGTGGTCTTGGGGCTTTGCAAGTGAGCTACAACCCCTCCCTGATTAAATGCATCTTGTCTCTCTTATGTTGTAAAAATAACCATGGACTCTGTGTTCTGCCTAGGATTTATGAATCCTCAATGCCATATGTTTGTGTTGACGTAAACAGTCTTCCCAGAAATTTGGCACAAGCCTGGCCATGTGCTGGCTGGGAACAGGGCTTCTTAGACACCCCCAAGAAATCAATTCCAGCTCCAGCCTGATCACATCATCCTATTTGAGTTTAGTGCTGTAATCTTCAAGTGGGTAGCTCTGTAATCTTGTCAAAGGCATTTATTTGGAAGAAAAATGCTTTATAACTTTGTGTTTTATTGAACTCTGTATTGAGTTTTTAAAATGTTACCAGAATCCTCACATAAGTCACCTAGATCACCAGCCTCTTTTATGTTCTAAGTTGTAGCATTTTCCCACTTTCAACATGATGTTTGATGTAGGAGTTGCTTATTACCCCATTTTTGAAAAAAGGTGTAAAATAGGAGGAAATTACACAGGGGGAGGAGGAGGCCCTTTACAGAAATGGCCCATGGGTTCACTGGAGACATCAGTGCTGACTGCTGAATGTAAACAAACTCAATAGCTATATAATACTTAAGCCCTAAATTTTTTCATATACCATGTGTGGAGAACTCAACCCAGATGTTTTTAATGAGTCTGTCCCTCTTGGGATTTGCAGTGTTTAGTAATTAATACTAAGCAACTAGCTTGCCCAAAATGGTCAGTGAACAACCTTTTTTCACACATTCTGCTAGAGGATGCGGGCAACATTTGATTTCGTGGCATTTCATAGGTAATTTTTAAATGGCAAGTAAATTGGCAATTGATTATATTTTCCAATGAACACAGCCACCACTAAAATACTTTGTCACCTCTAGTTAGCATCAACATGATATTTTCATAATGAAAATTAACGTCAATGGTGAAAAGATTTTTACAAGATCTGTGTAAAGACTTTGGTGAATGCAGATCACTGTGGTTGTTGCTGAGGAAACAAAAGTGAACACAGGAGTTCACAGTCCAGTGAAAGTAGAAATTAGGCAAAGAATCACAGAAAGAAGTGCAAAATTACAACTCTGGCACAGGTTATGGAGGAGAAGGGTCATCGTGCTGCTTAAGACCAGTTCTCTAGGAGCAGAGCCTGAGGCAGAGATTTAGATGCCCATGATTTGTTGGGGAGGGTGCTCTTGGGAGAAGTGGGTGTCCAAATCAGGCTGAGGCAGGGAAGGGTGAGGTCTCAGCTGGACTGAGTGTCAGCCTGATCCCACAGGGGCTCTGGAGCATGAGTTGCACCAGAGTTTCCCCACCTTAAGGCAAGAGGCTGTTGTCCTGCAGTCTCCTTGATCCCACACTAGTCAGACATTAACCAGGGTCTGACCTGGGCTGGATGGGTATGGCCCCTGGACAAGGGGATTCTGTAAGGCCAAGGGCAATGTTCCAGAGAAGAAGGGCAGCAACTAAGAGAATTAGTACATTGAGTAATGGGGGGCCCCTACAGATGCTGAGAGAACATATGATACAATGTTCTTCTTTGTTCTGAACCCTTTGGTGGCCTCCCATCTCACTAGGAAAATCTCTCACAAGGACTGTCAAGGCCCATGGGACCTGGTGCCCACTCTGACCTCATCTCCTGGATGTCTTTGGGTCAATACCCATTGTTCAATGTGATACTCATTGTTTCTCTAGTTAACCTGGCTCTGGCTGGATTTTTAGTTATCTTTTCTATTGAAAATGCAATGTATATTTTGGGCATTACTTTGCATTTCATCACTGTGTGTCGAGGCCCTCAGTTTGGTGGTCATACATTTTTATTCCAAAGACCTGTAAGTGCCCTAGAATTTTGCTTTAAGTTAAAACTTGACATAATGGTATGGCTTTCCTGGCTCCAGAGAAATCCTTTCTCCTTCACCAAACATGATCAGAATTACTGTCTCCATTTGAAATTGGCCCAGAGTTGAAGATAGAAAAATAGAAAAATCTTTGAGGTCAAATTTGTGTGTGTGTGTGTGTGTGTGTGTGTGTGGGTGTGTGTGTGTGATCTTAGTTTCCCGACCAGGGATTGAACCCAGGCCCTCAGCAGTGAAAGCGCCGAGTCCTAACCACTGGACCGCCAGGGAGTTCCCTCAAAATTTGTTTTTAATTTCACACAAAAAGATGGCGGGATACTGTGGGCTTCCTTACCTGGGCTGTATCCTTATCTGACATTTGCCTTTCTTTCCACGGTTAGGTTTGTCTGTTAGATATCTGCTGTCTGGGCTCTTTTCACAACTTTTTTCAGTATTCATACTTTATTATTTGGTATCTATTCATCTTTTCCTCCTTGCCTTCTTCACCTTTCTGAGTTCTATTTTCAGTTTCCATAATCAAGGGAGGTTATGGGAATCTGGTTCTTTGTCAAAATAAGATGCTGCCTCCTCACTGTTTCTGTTGTTGGGGTCTGGGTGCAGAGACGCCCTCTCGTGAGGGCACACTGTGATCTTTCCTTTGAGATGTTTTGAATTGTTTTCAGTAACAGCCTGGAGGCTAGGTCTGAAACACTGCCAAGCTCCTGAAGAGGCGATTTTATCTGAAAACATTTCTCCAATCACAGGAATGCATGTTGCTTTGTAAGACATACATCTAAGGACTAATTTAACGCTGGATGTTAGAACACATCAGCAGATGGATGTATTCCACTGTGGGACCCAGTATGAGGGTCCGCTCTGTGCCAGCCAGGGGCCGGGGTGGGGAGACTTTGGCACATAGGCGGAGCTTGGGAAATATATGTAGGATGAATAAAAGTGAACTGGCTGGGTTGGAAAAGACAAGGATAAACACATGGTTATAATTACTGTAGTATGCCTCAGTTAACTCATCTATAAACTAGGAGCCAGACCTATCTTCTGAGAGTATTAAATGAAAGGATGCATAACAGAATGACGAACTTAGTGATGTTAGAGCACTATTTAGTAAAGGTATATACAGCACAGGGAGAAAGTGATTCTGTAGAGAGTAGTGGGTGGACAAGGGTACCCAAGAAAACTTAATAGGTTGGTCCTGAGAGTTGAACAAGGTTTTGTGGGTCTGTCCCCTCCATTCACGATCTGTGTTGGCAGCAACACCCAAGTCTGTTGGTAGCACCACATACGTTTGTGTAGGATGAAAAACTGGACCACCATAGATAGGTTTGATCCCCTAATATTGCTTGACATTTTTTGGAATGGAATAGTCAGTTTTATTACCAAAGGAAATTGACAAAGGAACCACTTACAGCTGCAGTTAAACGTTATTTACAACCACTCAATGGTCTTTATTGTGTTAAACAACAATAATTGCTAATCATTGTATTTCAGAAGCCCAGGGACTGCCAAGTCTCTTGGGAATGGCACAAAATATTTTCATTAAAAATTTAGTAATTTCAACATCATAAAATATCTACCGGGGGACTTCCCTGGTGGCGCAGCGGTTAAGAATCCACCTGCCAATGCAGGGGACACGGGTTCAAGCCCTGGTCCGGGAAGATCCCACATGCCGCGGAGCGCCACAACTACTGAGCCTGCGTTCTAGAGCCCGCAAGCCACAACTACTGAGCCCATGTGCCACAACTACTGAAGCCTGTGCCTAGAGCCTGTGCTCTGCAACAAGAGAAGCCACTGAAATGAGAAGCCTGTGCACCACAACAAAGAGTAGCCCCCGCTTGCTGCAACTAGAGAAAGCCTGCACGCAGCAACAAAGACCCAACGCAACCATAAGTAAATAAATAAATTTATTAAAAAAAAACTACCAGGGACATCTAACCAGTAAATATTATTAATCTTAAAAAAAATACTTTAAAGAAGGGGAGGTATCTTTTTAGTATCTGCTCTAGATACTAAATATTTTCAATTTTTCAATAACTTCAATTCCACTTGTTTGTTGCCTGAATCATGATCCTAATTACTAGGTCTTGTTTCCTCTGAAAATGGAATCTTAAAAATACTTTCTATTTTCTGAAGCAAAAATATATCATGGTGTACTGGCAAAAACTCCTCAGGATTATTTACCCAGTAATGTCAAACTCATAGATAAGAGAATATGTCAGCTCCCTTTTCCATAAGTTTGAGTTGTCTAGAATAATATGGAAAAGCATTTATTGTGATGATGAATGGGTAGCAAGTGTTTAACCAAAGATTAGAAATATTTAAAACCTAAAGCAATAACAGAAACTTATTTCTTCAGCAATCCTTTTGAAATTTTACTTTCGATGAGGCTTAATCCATAAACAAATACCATTGCTACGTTTAAACCTGAAATACAGGTTTCTGATATTTGAAAAGGTGGGCCTGGATTACATTTCAGTCTCTATGTGATCCAGTTACTTTACTCCTGCCAGTGCCCATGCAGTATATTGGGCACTAAATTAAACACTGTCAGGAAAATGTGAAATAGTCCTGCAAAAGAAGAAAGAAAATCTAAAACAAAACCAAAGGTAATATTGGTTTCCTTGGTCAAAACTGTGTCCTTTGGTATATGCATATATATTCATACCTTTTTGCTGTATAACATGATTTTTAATCCTAAAGTTTGAATAATATGAGTTACTGATTAGAAATATTCTCCATCACAAATTATTCAGTTTATTATGTTAGACTATTTTGACTCTACCTATTTTAGTTCCCAAGGTCTCTCCTGCTATAATCACCATGATGCTTGACCTATTCTAATTATTTATTCATTCATTAAATAGCCGACAGCCTGCTACTGGACCCTGTGGGAGGGCTGAGCCTCTTGGGGTGAGCCACCCAGACTAGGCCCTGCCCTCATGGAGGTGACATCCTAGTGGAGGAGACAATTAACAAGTAAACACAGGAATAGATATGTAGAATCATTTGTTACAGATTGTGATAAGGGCTGGGGAAGAAATAATAGAGCTCCAAGATGAACATTAATGAGGACATATTCTCTAGAAAATATTTGAGGACATGAGACTTTATGTCACTTGATTGCCCAATATAAACACCCCATGAGAAATTTAATTTAGAATTAAGTGCCAGGAAATGCTACCTTCTGGTATTGCTATGATGTAAGGCCACATTCTGTGACTAAAGAAATGTTGAAAAACTGAAACCTTACTGAAAGCTTTCAGAGTGTCTTGTCATTCATTCTGATTGTTCTAGTCATCATGACCCAATAGATGACAGAGTGCTAGGTGGTAGGCCTTTTCCCATTTCTAAGTAAAGGGCTGCCCTCTAGTGGACTCTGAATAAATGTTAATTGAGGATAATAGGTTACAAAATGTAACACCTGCAGCCAAATGGCAAACTGTATGAAGCTTGGTCTGTCTAAGCTTCAGTCTCAGCAAGCTTCTGGTGACTTCCAGAGACAAACTCCTATAACCAGTTGTCCTCAGAATATATGTCCCTATTCCCTTGAGGCTTAGGTTTTAGAACCAGATGGAAACTTAGAAAGATCTCTGCTCCAACTTCTCATTTTTAGAGAAGATACTCAGAATTCAGACAGCAGAATTCAGAGACGTGAAGTGACTTGTTCACTGTCCCATGGTGAATGAAGAGAACTAAATTGTAAACATGGGTTCTCTCTCTATAAATATCTCTCACTTATTTGATCACATTTATTACTATTTTTACTACTTTCCTACATCTCTCCCCTTTGCTCATTTTTCCCTAGCCTCTTTGTTCTCTGTTTCTCCAGAACATCATGCAGGCCTCCCACTCTAGGATCTTTGCACTGGCTGTTCCCTCTGCCTACCACACTCTTCTCTGCACTGCCTTCAAGTCTTTGCTCAAATGCCACCTTCTCACTCTGACCACCTTATTTAATACGCAGGCTCCCACCACCAGCACTACAGATCTCCCTTTACCCTGATCAAGTTTTTCTTTCTTCCATAGTAATTATCACCTTCTATCATACAATATAATTTACATATTCATTATGTAATATAATGAATATAAGTGCCTGAGCACAGAGATCTTTGTCTCTTTTGCTCACTGACATACTCCATGTGCCTAGGACAGTACATTAGTACATAGTACAACAGGGACTCAGTTAATGTGGGTTGGATTAATTAACCTTCCAAAATGAATGTGTTACCTAATGGAAGGGCCACTTGCTCCAGCAGGGAAATTCAACTCTCTGTGAAGGCTGAGGGAAGTTGAACAAATTTCCTATGCTTCATGAAAGACCAGGCCATTGCTGCCTTAACTCTGCCCACCACCCAGTGCTGCCATCACGATTAGCCCAAGAGACCAGTTTCAAGAAGGAGGCTGAAATTAGAACTCCTTATCCATTCTCCTCTAAGAGGCCTCCAGGACCCATCAAGCCTCTTATTGCCCTATACCCTCCTCATTCCCACGAGCCAAGCCTCCTCTGTGGACTTTCTCCCCATGCAGTGCAGTTCAGCCTCATCTCTGCCTCCACCTCTACCACCCCAGCTCCCCAAACCCTTCTGCTCTCTGCCCCCTGGGGCTCACCACCATCGTCAGCAGAGCCCCCCCATCCTCAGCCTCTTCTCTGAAAGTTGCCATTGTACTCTTGCTCTGAAGTATGCCTCTCCCCCAAAGACACCAATCATAAAGCTTTTTCAAATCGTGGCTGTTTCTTCCCTTCCCTGTTGTAATTCTGGGCCTGCTCCAGACCAGAACCTTGGGTCCTTTGAAGCACTTGCCATCTGAATATAATACCCACCACCCATCCTTGTTCCGGCCATCTGTCAACCTCGTAGCCAGCCCCCCTCATTCACAGAACATTTTATTACCTGGACATCCATCTTAGTCTCACTCACTATTCCTGTGATCCCTTCTACTCCTTTTTGGTGACTTCAGCATCCCTGCAGAGACCCACCCAGCATCCTAGTCTCTCAATCCTCTGCCTTCCATTAATCTTCCTATCCATGGCCCTTCTCTAGCCCTTGTCATCCTCAACATTGCCCAGCCTCCAAATTCTTGACCACAAGCATCCTAGTCTCTAACCACTGCTTTCTGTCTTCTTCTCATGGCTCCTCTTCAATAATTCTTCATCACTGGGATCTAGTGACTTCCACTTTTTTATTGTCAAGGCCCCCTCCTGTCCTGACCTCACCTTTACTTAGCTTGGGTTCCATGAGTTAATCCATTTCTTTGCATTCATCTTCAGTCCTTTTGCCTCTGCTTCTTCAGCCATACTCACCTGGTTAAACTCCAGTCTTCCTCTCAACCTCCCCTTGCACCTGAGCAGCTGAGTGTGGATGGAGGGACATGTACCACTGTGCTGACTGTCATTCCTCCATCATTTCCCTAGTCAGTCTTCCACTCTCCAAGATGTCAATTATTCATACCTTGTCCTCACTCCACAACCCTCCTCACTCCTGTCACCTCCTCATTCTCAGCTAATTAAACCTTTTCTTTTCTTTTTTTGTCAGATGACAAACAATATTTATTTATTTCAAACTAAGAATAAAGTTACACGTTTTATTAATAGAGGAGTCCCATCCTCCCAGGCATGGTGGCCTATTAATAATAATGAGCCAGGGGCTTCCCTGGTGGCGCAGTGGTTGAGAGTCCGCCTGCCGATGCAGGGGACACGGGTTCGTGCCCCAGTCCGGGAAGATCCCACATGCTGCGGAGCGGCTGGGCCCGTGAGCCATGGCCGCTGAGCCTGTGCGTCCGGAGCCTGTGCTCCGCAACGGAAGAGGCCACAACAGTGAGAGGCCCGCGTACCGCAAAAATAATAATAATAATAATGAGCCAGTAATTGAAATTTCAACTGGAAGTAAACTGGCCCTAAGAGAAAAGTCAGCCAGCCACCACTCATTTATCCCCTCCTCTACTCAGTGTTTTAACAGAGAAATTAAGGCTTAAGTCACATTAGTCTAATCTTTGCCCCTCTTTGAAGATGAGCAGCCTCCATTTTAAAGAGAGTAGGAGCTACTCTCTAGCCAAAGATAAACACTGTTAACATTTTGATCTTTATTTTTCCAAGGGTTTTTAAAAATTAAATCTTTTCTTAATTCAGTAAGAAAACAGAAACAATTGAAAGCAAACAACTTCATCTTTCCACCACCAAATATGCTCTATCTTCCTTCTAAGAGCAGATGACTAGACATTAAGTGTGGGCAGATGCAGTAATCCCAGCATTTCAGGGCATGAGAGGGGTGGGCACAGCAGGCCTGATCCTTTGGGTTATAAGACTTATTCCACTTAGTGCTAACTCCACTTAGCCTTCAAGATTGTCAACCTTCCAGTTACTTTCTTTACCATGATTTCAGACATCATTTTGGGTGCTGGGAAAACTGGACAGCTACACGTAAAGGAATGAAATTAGAACTTTCTTTAATACCATACACAAAAATAAACTCAAAATGGATTAAAGACCTAAATGTAAGACCTGATACTATAAAACTCTTAGAAGAAAATATAGGCAGAACACTCTTTGACATAAATTGCAGCAATATCTTTTTTGATCCATCTCCTAGAGTAATGGAAATAAAAACAAAAATAAACAAATGGGACCTAATGAAACTCAAAAGCTTTTGCACAGCAAAGGAAACTATAAACAAAATGAAGAGACAACCCACAGAATAGGAGAAAATATTTGCAAGTGACGAGACCGACAGGGGATTAATATCCAAAATTTACAAACAGCTCATGCAACTCAATATCAAAAAAAACAAACAACCCAATCAAAAAATGAGCAGAAGGCCTAAACAGACATTTCTCAAAAGAAGACATAACAGATGGCCAAGAGGCACATGAAAAGATGCTCAACATTGCTGATTATTAGAGAAATGCAAATCAAAATTACAATGGGGTGTCACCTCACACCAGTCAGAATGGCCATCATCAGAAAGTATAATAAATGCTGGAAAGGGTGTGGAAAAAAGGGAACTCTCTTACACTGTTAGTGGGAATGTAAATTGGTACAGTCACTATGGAGAACAGTATGGAGGTTCCTTAAAAAACTAAAAATAGAGCTACCATATGATCTAGTAATCCACTTCTGGCCATATATCCAGAGAAAAACATGTTTCAAACGGATACATGCACCCCAATGTTCATTGTAGCACTATTTACAATAGTCAAGACATGGAGGCAACCTAAATGTCCATTGACAGATGAATGGATAAAGAAGATGTGGTACATATATACAATGGGATATTACTCAGCCATTAAAAACAACGAAATAATGCCATTTGCAGCAACATGGATGAACCTAGAGATTATCATACTAAGTGAAGTAAATCAGACAGAGACAAATATCATATGATATCACTTATATGCGGAATCTAAAAAAAATGATAACAAATGAACTTATTTACAAAACAGAAACAGACTCACAGACTTAGAAAACCAACTTATAGTTACCAAAGGGGAAAGGTGTGGGGGGGATAAATTGGGAGTTTGGGATTAACATATACACACTACTATATTTAAAATAGGTAACCAACAAGGACCTACTGTATAGCACGGGGAACTCTGCTCAATATACTGTAACAACCTAAATGGGAAAAGAATTCAAAAAAGAATAGATACATGTATATGTATAACTGAATCACTTTGCTGTACATGTGAAACTAATATAACATTGTTAATCAACTATGCACCAATATAAAATAAAAAAATTTTAAATAATAATAATAATGACATCATTTTGAATCATGTGTCTGCCTGCTTTTAATTTGCCTACTAAGTGGACCTAACAAACTTAATAATTGAAAAGATGACTTTGAGTATAACTTAAAGCATAAACACTTCTTTTATAAGTGTTTATAACTTCAAGTATAAATTTAACTAACTTGACTTCAAGTATAAACACGTCAAACAAAGTGGAATTTCAGACACAGAACTTAAAAATGCAAAAAGAACTTAGAAGTGTAAACTTATAACATAAATAAATGTATACCACTTGCTTACTGCAATCTGAAATATTATCATAAAGACAATTCTGAGTGTTTCCAAGTAAACTGCTGTCGACATTTCACTGTAGAGGTTGTGCCACAAACAGCATCTGCTCTTCCCAGAAAAAGCTCCTTCCTTCCCATGGCATGGCTGACTTGTGTTTTTTTGTTTGTTTGTTTGTTTGTTGTGGTACGCGGGCCTCTCACTGTTGTGGTCTCTCCCGTTGCGGAGCATAGGCTCCGGACGCGCAGGCTCAGCGGCCATGGCTCATGGGCCTAGCCGCTCTGCGGCATGTGGGATCTTCTCGGACCGGGGCACGAACCCGTGTCCCCTGCATTGGCAGGCGGACTCTTAACCACTGCGCCACCAGGGAAGCCCATGACTTGTGTTTTAAGTTCAAAAGTCAGAGAGTCAAGTAAAAACCCCACACAGACAGCCCCTGGAGTCCCTTCAATCATGCATGAAGCTAGTCTCCAGGCCATGTCACAGGGAGAGTTTCAGTGTATCCTTACACACAGCCTCACCCTGGAGGTACCTGTGGGACTTGAACTTGAAGGTCTGTAAGTTGCTTTCTTTTCCTTCCTTAATTTATTGTGAGTCTTAATTTTGTGAGGTAAAGACCAGATTATAAGCCAAGAAACCTGATGAGACTGTCATAAAGTCTCTCTCGTGTGGCTGGTCACCCCCATAATATCCCTGGGCAGTCCACAGCTATGATGATGGGTCTCCTGCAAGGTTTTCCAGATGGACATTATACACGCTTGTTCATTTTTCCTAATGATGCTCTGAGAATAGAAACGGCAGCTTACGTCCTCCTTTCTCCTACCCTGGATCTGGATACCTGGGAAACATTAGAAGCTTCTGCAATTCAGTCATATTTTTCATAAATTTCTTGTAGGAGCATTTCCCAAAGTGTAGCATGTGGACCATGGCTGGTAGACCAGATGAATGTAGGTGGTGCAGGACTAAACATTTTTTATATTACTAGTTATGTTTTTGTTTTAATGTGTATTAGAAGAAAATTTAACAAACATATCTAGTCCAATATTTCATGGACATAAATGCTTAGAATTAGTCAAAATGATGATATTTAAGGTTTTGTAGGTGAGATGATTAAAAGACAAATTTTAAGTTAATAGTAATAACATTGATATACACTTTTGGCAAAAATTGTGAAAGTGGTTGCCTGTAGGCTCACAATGAGAAAGTGATGGGCAGAGGCCTTCAGACATGGTTTCTTAAACGGTAAAGGATATGGAAACTTTTGGAGACAGTTCCATAAATAAATAAATAACTTGGCATAAGCCCATATGGAGAGATACTCTTCTCACTCAAGTTTCTCCCACTGGAAAGTGCAGCTACCAGTGATATTATCCATGCAGAGTGGGGGTTATTTTGCTGTTCTCATTGGGTTTTGCCTCATAAAGAAATGGTAGGAACCACTGAGTTCTTACACTTTCAGAGTCAGAGAATAACCACATAATAACTACAACCAAATTCCTTCAGTCACTCATTCAACAAACACTGCTGAGCACCTTTGTGTGTCAGGCTCTGGGCCAGGTGCTGGGATTAGAGGAGTGAGAAGGCCAGACATCACAAGGTTTTAAGCCTGGGAGTGATGACTTATCATATCGGCATTTCTGAAAGATCATCCTGGCTCTCCCTGTGACCGGACAGGCAGCAGAACTGGGATAGACCAGAAAAGAGGTGACTGCAATAAGACATGGTGGCTTGGAGTAGCCTGGTAGCAGTGGCAATGGAGAGAAATGAGCAGATTCAAGAGGTATTTCAGGGTAGATCCAATAGGCCATGGTGACTGATTGGACATCATGGACGAGAGGAAGAGAAGAGTCAGGGAGAATGCCAGGTTTCTGCCTTCGGAAGCCCCACGTAAGATGATGCCAGGTCTTCAGAGCTCACAGAGAACACACTGCTAGGGGCTCAGTACTACATCCTCTAGGAGGTACTACAGTTTGTGGCTAGTGTGTCAGTCCCTCCTCAAGGGTACAAGTGGTACCTTATTCTTATGCATGAGGCAAAGTTCATTAAAGGCATTTGATCAATGTTGACAAAAGGACTAGATGAGAACTTGAGGCATGAGAGTGCAAGGGTGGTTGACTTATGGTGTAGAGCAGTCCCCTCTGCCCCATTTTAAACTTCATTTTAAGGAAATGATTTTGAAACTGGACTCCATTATTATCCTACCACTATAAAGACCCACAAGCAAACACGACAGAAGCCCCACCCTTCTGCCTCAGGGACATAAGAATATGCTTGGCAACAGGCAGAGCTGAGACCAGGTGAGCAGAAGGATAGAGGGAATTTAAAGCCACTCCAGGCCATATATTAAAGTCAATCAATAGCCATAAACTATTAAAAGAAATATCTAAATCTACATGCGTATATATGTTGATAGGTAATTTCTTTCAATAGCACCATGAAACTAAACTCTAGCATTTACTAGCTGATAAAATGTCACCTCAGTTTTCCAATTAATCCATGTAAGTCATCCAAGTGGCTTACTGACATGAATCTTAACTGATACGTAGTTACTTCAGGCAGGTAAATGGCATTTGGAAGCTAAAGAATGTGCAGGAAGAGTAGAATCAGGAAGAGGATGACAAACTGGAACAAGGCAGAGAAGGTGAGAAAGAAACAATGTTGAAGGTAACATTTGAGAACAACCCATTAGGGTGAAATAAGGCAGCAACCCGTACCAGCATGTTTGTCTTGATCTGTGTGGGAATTGGTGACCTCTCTCTGAGTGGCAGCCTGTGAGGCATCTTCAAGAACTTTACAGAGAGAGGATATCTCCAGGTGACAGTGGGAGCAGAGCAAGAAAATAGGCTTATGAGTGAGACCCTTTTGGGGGATCCCCAGAGATGATGGGCACACTGAAGACCTGCTTGTGTGTGGGTTGAATCTCTTGGCTCAGGAGTTTGCTGATTCAGAACAACTTGAGAGTTGGAGACCAGAGTTAAGAAATTGGTCTGCTTGAGGCATTGGAAAACATTGGAAATTTAACGCACTGACTTACAATGATCGCTGTGGATAAAGCATGGTAGAGTAAAGAGAAGGCAATGGTCTGGCTTCCCTTCGTGCACGTCTCTCCATTCCAACAATTTTTGAAGAGTCTATACTTTTGTGGCTAGCTCTGTATACTCTTTCTCCTCACATCTTTTGGCACACCCTGATGTGAATGAAGATGCCTCCCCAACCAGGTGAGGTCTGCACTCATTTAGTATTGGGGTTATTGTATTCCTATTCCTGTTTCTGAAAAGCTCATACCTCTGGCCACATGGTATAATTCATATTGTTTTTCTGACCTGAAAACTAAGCTTGGAGGGGTGTGTACATGAATAATTTGCCCAGGGCCAGGTAAGTGCTGCACAGCTGATGCAGCCCAAGTCTGACTGTGACGTTTATGAAATTCCTACTATTCCCATCTGCCATCTTTCCTTCTGGACAATTTTTTTTACTATGCAAAAACTTCAGACAATTTCAGAGAGTATACAGCTCTTCTAGAGCCCTACTTCTTGAAACCCCTTAGGTGTCCATGAACATGTTTCAATTCAGTGGATGTCAGTGCAGGCATGTCTGGCTCTGAGTTCCTAAACTTTCTGCTGTACCACCCTGATGTCTTCTCTTCCAAACTTTTAAAGTATTATACTTTTTTACCTTTACCTGAGGGTCTTACACTAGTCAAAGGAACCAGCAAAATGTTAGAGACTATATATTTGATAGAACTTCGAGCCACAAAGCAGAAGCCTTGTCAGAAAGAAATCTGCAATGTCCAGGACGGGTTTCTACCCTCCGCCATGATGCTGGGACAGGATGAAAGTGGTCTGTGCTATAGGGTCAGAGTTCCACTGCAGGCCATGGAATCTGGCCCACCCTGTGTTGGGCTCATGCCAGGTCATCCACATCCTGCTTCTTCCTAATCCCCCTTGTTTTGGGAGTTCCGTGTTCATCTGCTTCCGTACGTTGCAGGCTCCTGTCTTATTAATCCACCTCTGTGACCCATAGTACCTGACACAGTGCTATGAGAAAGCCAGTATCAAGTCAATATTTGTTCAATGCATGAAATAACACTTGTTTATGTCTCAGAATTCATTTTACCATCAGGTGTTATTTCTATAATTAATTATGTTCATTCTCTGGCTTCGTTGGCCAATACACCCTCCTCTCTTTGTTCATGGCTCCAATGTCAAAGCAGATGCATGAAATTAATAAGCTAGAACAATCATGGTTTTCAAAGTGATACAGATGAGAGTATTAAAACATAGAAAATAGGCTTCATAGGCAGGTGATCTGAAACAATGTGATTTGACTTCATGGGCATCAAAATGAAATATTTCGTGACGGGATCATAGCAGCGTGGCTCCTCACAGCTAATGGCCCAGGTTTGAGTATGCCAGTGGTGTTGGACACATGTCATACTCATCTGCTGAGTATCTTGACTATATTTTGCAACACAGTATGTGTAATATCGTGTAATACTTTGCAAATCTCCTTTGTAATTGAGTCTATAGCGGCGAAACAGACATTAAACAAAATATACTAAAATGTAAATATAATGCACATACACACATTTATAATTAGAAATTGTGAAATGTTTGTCAAGGAGAAAACTTAAGTGCTATGAGAGAGAATCACAGCGAGACTTAGTTTACTCTGAAGGATGAGGGAAGGCCTTTCATGGTGAAGTGGCGGAGAGTGAATGGACTTGGGCTGAGTGGATATTGGCAAGAGGAGCTTTCAAGAAGAGAGATGATATGGAAAAGCCTCAGAAAAGGCAAGAACATGGCATTTTCAAAGAATAGCAAGAAACTGAAGAGGCGGTGTGGTTAGAGCATCAGGGGAGGGGGTGTGTTTGGAGGCTCACAGGCCATGTGGGCTCCTATTATATCTTGAGAAAAACTGAAATCTGTGAACGTATGTTAAGCAGGTGGGTGACCCAATCAGATTTTCATTTTTTAAAGGTCCTCCTTTGCTGTAGTTTAGAGATGGAGATCCGGGAAGACAAAGAAGTGTCTTCAGTTTAGAAAGATGCCATTGCCCTGGTCCCAGGGGAGATGAGACTGGGTTGGACTGGGGGTGGGGGGGGTGACGGCAAAGATGGAGACAAGTAGATGGATGCCAGATATTTTCTATTTAGGATCTAGAAAGTGTAGAACCTGGGTTGACTATGCTACATAAGGAAAGGCGACCTTTTGCACATGCTGGTAAGGTATGTAGGTAACCTAATGTAACTCATTGCCCATGACAGGATGGAGTAGTCAGGGTCCTCCAGAGGAACAGGACCAGTAGGGGTGTGTGTGTGTGTGTGTGTGTGTGTGTGTGTGTGTGTGTGTGTGTGTGTGTGTGTGTGTGTGTGTGGAGAAGGAGAGAGATTTTAAGGAAGAGACTCACATAATTGTAGGGGCTTGGTAAATCGAAAATCTGCAGGGTGGGCTGGCAGGCTGGAGACCCAGAGTTGCAGCTCAAGTCCAAAGGCAGTTTGCTGGCAGAATTCCCTCTCCTCTGGGGGAGGCCAGTCTTTTTGTTAAAAATCCAACTGATTAACATATACATACTACTATATATAAAACAGATAATCAACAAGGACCTACTGTATAGCACAGGGAACTTTACTCAATACTATGTAATAACCTATATGGGAAAAGAATCTGAAAAATCATAGATAAATGTATACGTATAACTGAATCACTTTGCTGTACACCTGAAACTAACACAACATTGTAAATCAACTATAGTCCAATATAAAATAAAAATTTTTTTAAATCTAACTGGATGAAGCCCACCCACATTACCAAAGGTAATCTGCGTTACCCAAAGGTTAGTGATTCAGATGTTCTAAAAAATACTTTGACAGCAACATCAAGACATGTTTTTGTTTAATGTCTGAAACATTTATATTAACATATTTCTAAACAAATAACCCAAAGAAAGTTTAGTATTAGTTTTGTTTGTTTGTTTGTACTGCCGGTTCTTATCAGTCATCAATTTTATACACATCAGTGTATACATGTCAATCCCAATCGCCCAATTCAGCACACCACCATCCCCCCCACTGCAGTTTTCTCCCCTTGGTGTCCATATGTCTGTTCTCTACATCTGTGTCTCAACTTCTGCCCTGCAAACCGGCTCATCTGTACCATTTTCTAGGTTCCAAATACATGCATTAATATATGATATTTGTTTTTCTCTTTCTGACTTAACTTCACTCTGTATGACAGTCTAGATCCGTCCACGATCAAGACATGTTTGACCAAATATCTGGGTACCCTGTGACCCAGCCAAGTTGACCTCTAACATTAACCATCACACAGGTTTTCAAAAATGCCATTTTAGACTTCTCCAGCTCTCCCTGCTCAGTTTAGCCCTCTGGAGGGCCTTCAGGTAGAGTTCTCATGCTCCCTGTTATTTGCTTCCATGATTCTGTCCCTTTTTATGCCTGAACCACCTTGCATTTAGACCATTATACGGCACCAGGTAGCATCTCCATATATGTCTATTTAATAAAGGACCACATAAATTATGTAGGATTCATTTATGAAAGCAAAAGATAGAAATTTCAACAAGGGAAGAATTTATTCGGTAAAAATTTTAAAGCAATGGGTGAATTTAGATGTAGGCTTCAGGACACACATTTTAACATATTATTAAAATTAAAATGTATAACTGAAGCCTCTGAAGGCCATTAACCTAATACTGTCTCTCTTTCCCAAATGGTCTTTTGTGTATTCAACTTCAGACCCTGTTCTCTGGCTTAGCCAGGCTTTAAGTCCCCACTTTGGCCCCAGTTTTCTCTCCAGGTCAACAGGATAGTGTGGTAGGAAGGGGGTGGCGGGGTGGGGGCAACGGACTGTAACTGTGACTCCAGAATCAAGAGGCGTCTCAGACACAGAGGAGTGTGTGCTGGAAGGCAGAGCTGGGGAGAGGGCTCTTCAGTGATGTTGGTACTTACAGCAGGACCCTGCGGGACACCTGACATCACAGGTCTCCATGTGGATATTCAACCTCAGGAGGCCTGACGGTTCCAAAGCCAGAAAACACACTTATTCCAAGTGTGTTATTATTAAAGGAATGAGAAGTGTACAGAATTTCGGGTTCTCTGTGGTCAGTTTTGCCTCTCGTCTTCTCATTCCCTTGTGTCCAGAGAGGACCAGGCCACCTTAGGGATACATCCGGCAGAGACTCCACTGAGTCAGTCTGCTTCCTGAGCATTTTCTCTCTCCTTGCTTGAAGCTCCTCCTGCCTGCCCTTGCCGCAGGGCTGGGGGTGGGATGGCAGGACTCCTTGTTGGGAAAGCCAAGGCAAATGGAAGGGCAGGGAGGGGGAAGAAGTAGCAGCACAGGGGTTCCTTGCTGGAGTAAAGTTTCCAGCAGTGTCGAGAGCTATGTCAGGCGGACAGGGAGCTCAGAGCTGCATAGCCCCAATGTGGAGCTGGCCAGACCCTGCTGCTACTGAGGGTCTGTCCTAGGCAGGGTCACCATGGAGGAGCGATGGCTTGGGACTTCCTGAGCAGCCCCACTGAGAAGCAATCTGAGATGGGCTTCAAGGGGACATAGGTCTTCTGGATGGACAGGGCTGTCTCCTGGGATCAGAAATCCCTTAAATCACTGGATATGCCATGTCCTAGAAAAACCATTTCTCAATGGTCCCATTAAATGGTCATACTGATGCTATGAATATCATTACAATGTTTTTTTTTTAAAAAAAGAACAGTGATTTATCACATGCCTATGATGTACAGGTGCTACGAGTGTGTATTTCTAGTCCTTCCAACAATTCTGTGAGGTGAACGTTATTGGCCCCATATTACAGATGAGTAAAACTGAAGTCAGAGAACTGAAATACCAGGTCAGGATTCTCTCCCAGGCTTCCCAATGCCAGTCCTATGCTCTTCATGCAGCACTTTCTCAATAAAGATGATTTTTCCTTTTTCCATCCAAGGGAGGATGAACGTAGGAAAAGGAATGCTGTCCTGGGAACTGGAAGTAAGGACAGCAAAAGAGAGAGTCCTAGGAAGATGGCTAGCCATTCAAGGGCAAGCCAATCAGGGGAGCTATATATCCAGACAGGGAAAGGCCAGTGGGAATGGGGCAGTACTGGCTGTTTTGAAGCACAGAGCCGGGAGATTTCTGGGAATTCTGCTGGACAGCAAGGCCAAGGAGAAAGAGCAGTGCCAAGACGTGAGGCATTTGGCCACCAGGAACTCATGGAAAGCTGGCCCTGGGAAGTGGCCACCAAGGTGACAGCAGAGCTTCCTCTGGCATCCAGTGCCTGGAGAGGAGGAGAAAGAGCAGAGGAACACTGGGCCTCCCCAGAAATTCTAGAAGGAGGGAGTCATAGAGGGGACAAGTAGCAGTGACCAGTTATAGACCTCACAGTCCTGTGAAATGAGGGCTCCTGATAGACAGGCCTCTGTGCTTCCCATGGTTCCAAGAGAAGGACAGAGCAGCCCCTAGTGAGCCAGTGAGCTAGGAGGCATCAGAAGCACTTGCAAAGAAAGTTGCCCTACAACTGGGTCAGTTTTAGACCATCCTCACACCCAGCCCCACTCTGTGGTGGGTTTAGCGTGTTTCTATATACAGTGCTGTGCTTTGCATTGGTTCGCCAGCTCAGTGTGGCAGCTTCAAGTTGACATCCCTCCCCTGGCCCTGCCACCACTTTGGGGATAAATGATCTTCGTTATAGACTGCTTGTGTCATCCTGCTTTCCTTTCCATTCCATCTTGCTCAGAACCCTGCCATTCTCTGCCTCATCACTCAGTCTCCCCTTCCCATCCTTACTTTGCTCTCACTCTACTTGACACTTGCCCTGCTCTCCTTTCTCAGAATCAGGTCTATCGGTGTATAAGAGAAAAACCCAAAATAACAATAAACAGTGCTGGAACAGGATAGAATTTATTTCTCTTTCACATAGAAGAAATTCAGGGGGTGGGTTCAGGACTAGTGTGGCAGCTCCCCCACATCATTGAGGACCCAAGAGCCTTTGTTTTTGATCCACACAGATACCCAAGGTCAAATCATAGATCGGGTTAGCAGCTAGAGCTCATGCCATCATGA